>NC_135885.1:134797368-135456269 GCF_964194155.1 Cetorhinus maximus | reverse complement strand
GTACCAAACTACCTTTTGTCACAACCTGTACACACTCATCATGTGACCCATACCATGTTGTGTGTTGTATTTCTATGTTTGCTTAATACAAACTTATCAATCTCACACAGGACTGGTAAACTAAACACAGGTTTGGTTTATTTGAAGATGTAGGGCAGAATTGCTCAGCAGGCAGGTTTACTATAAAGATTCAACAGCTATTGTTAACAGGAAAGTGTAGCTTCAACATCTTCACACCACATGCTGCTAGCAAAACTGAAAGCTCCTCTGAACAATGGTTGCTGGTCACATAGTTTACATCCTGGCTACTTGCTCATTAGCATATTCTCTCTTAAAAAGTGATATCACAACATTGTGAATGCTGAATAATTGCTTAAATAGGCATATCTCATAAATGCTTCACGCACTTCTGATATGAAACACACGCGGGGACAGCTAGATGTGTGATTGTGGTGTCCTTGTCTTAAGTTGGTCCTTATATTGGTAATTTGAGGACATGCGAAACAAGACTTAATCTGGGCAATCTTGAAGGGGAAGGATCATCTGGAACTTCACCATGTGAGAAAATGCAACTTCCAGTAAGGTCATATTGCAATGTGGCTAATGCCTTATGATTTTTTTTAAAACGATGTACCTGTAGAGTAGCATTTCCCATCTTCCCTGTGGTGGGTTTAATGGAGGGCATGGGGAGACAATGTGGAGGGGGCTGAAAAATTTGTTAACCACCAGTGGAAAGTGACAACAGGGACTTCCACTCCCGCCTACCATGCTGGGTCACAATTCCAGCCAGAGTCCAGCGTGAAACTGATTTGCATCCCATTAATGGGATGCAGATGAAGGCCCGGCCAGAATCTTCCCCCCCTGCCCCCCCCAGCCTGTCCTATCGTCCGTACTGTCAGCTGGAAACCACATCAGTCCAAAACATGTTTGGACCAATGTGGCATGTATATCTTGGCACTTACCTTAGGAAGGCCTGGGGCAACTTACGGAGAAGATGGAGGCCTCCAGTGACCAGGCCTGTGTGCATCTCCAGCAGAATCTGCTGGACTGGGTTCTCCATGCAGTCCGCCACCCACCCCATGGAGACCTCCATGCATGCACAGGTCAGCACCACTTCATCAACCAGCAGGCGGACGGACTCCTCCACCTCATGTGCCATCCTTTTGAGGGCCTCCAAATCTCTGTCTGATTTTCCTCTGTCTCTTGCTGCCTGCCCAGCATCTCTTGGAAGGCCGGTTACAGAGACCCATCCTCGGGCATGAACCTTGCAGATGCCTCTTCCCAGCACTCCTCCATGTGCCGGTGAACGTGGCTGACCCTGCCTCCCCCTGCTGCAGACACACATCCGTGCAGTGACCACCAGAATGTGAGACTCTTCCTAAACTAGAACTAATACCCACTGAGGCATGAGTCTCTGGACTGGTAGAGGGTGCAGATGTCTGCTGTGATGCCTCTACAGCTGCACTTTCTTCAGCAGCGACGTCCTCACTCCTTTCCAGGCTTGTGTGCGTGGACACGGCTTCCTCACTATCGGGCCTTGCTCTCTTCCTGGTGGGACCTGCAAGTGATAGAGGAGAGAACGAGCAACTGCATGAGCTGCCTCCAACATGGAGGCACCCTTGACCCTAAGGTTTCTATGACATGCATGGATCCTTACTGGATGGAGGCTGCAAGCCAACCTTTCCAACTCTGATGGATCTGCCGTGCTCCACCCCTGCTAGCTGGGCTACCCGCTCCTCAAAGTCAGTCAGTTGTTTTAAGTGTGGCTGGCCCCCTCCCGATTTCTTCCTCTCTCTGCTATGATGGCTTCACTTCTCCTGCACAAAGACAGAAGATGGGGGTTGATAGCGATTGGGTTTCATGTATCTCTCTCCTGTTTCCAGCCTCACAAATAACCCACTGGATTGTACGCCATGTGATTGATGCACTGCAGGTTGTCCCGAGGGTTCTGGGGCAGCACCCTCCAGAGCAGATATAAAGATAAGGCTCAGAGAGTCATGCCATTAGCAGTGATTGCTGGTGCCCTCAATGCCTGAGCACCTCCCCACCTCACCTACTTTCAGACAGCAACTGAGCTCTCTGTGTGGAAGGGTAAGGGATCCACAGTGGCCTCTCCACCTGCAGAACAGATGGGCTGCAGTGGTGCTATGAGACATCACCTTATCACGTTGCCACTGAGGCCTATGTCCCTCTACCATTCAATGAGGTGAATGTGAGCAGTTGAGGGTTCACTTACTCTGGGCGCATGAATGAGGCCGTTCATCCTTTGTTGGCATTGCAGGGCAGTCCTCTGCTGGAGGCCCTGGGCACTGACTGCCCTAGATACTTACCCCCGTGCAGCATTCGTGTCCCTGCTCGGCCTCCTCCTCCCATCCGGTGGATAGAGGGCATCCCTCCTGGCCTCCACTTGGTCAAGCAAGACGGCCAGGGAGGCATCACTGAATTTGGGGACTGGTGCTCCCTGTCCTCTTCTGGCCATCACCTCAATCAGCATTGTGTAGGTTGCTGTCAGGGTGCTTTTTCAATATGGTGCCAGGATATGATGGCGGGGAGCACACTGTCCAGCCTGCCCCACCGGGCAAAACGTCGGGAAACCCTCGACTGCATAATTAATGATGTCAGGGTCGTGCGATATCACACGAATTCCCGGCGGCCTCTGTGGCAGGAAACTCCCCCGATTCCTGGCCCCGCCGTGGGACTTAGTCCCGGGAGGGAAGATTCTGCCCATCGTGTTCAATGGTTCAATTGTTCTGTGTTTGATTATATCAGTCTGGTAACTGATCTATGCTCACTGTGCTTGATTGGTAGTAAGCAAACTGTAGAAAGAGCTGGAAGCTGGAGCTGAAGTGTGGAGTAGACATTTTAAAGCATTGTAAGTAAAACTTGTTACACACATAGAAACTAGTGTCATATCTGCATTGTTCTGAAATGTATAAAGTATACAACAAAGGAAACAAAAAGGAAAACAGCTCGATGGTAGATATGGAATGTGGCATGATGCAGACTCTGCTGAGCTGTTGGAACAACTGCCAGCTGAACCTCTGAAGTATGCAATCCTGTGTAAGATCCTTTTTAAAAAAAATAAGGCTACATTATACAGGTACATACAAATTGACCTGAATTTGGACCGCTCTATGTCTTAGTCAAAAGTTCATGATCTCAGGCAATTCATCACCACCACCTTCTCAAAGGCAATTAGAGATGGGTAATAAATGTTGGCCTTGCCAGCAACATTGCCACCACCTGAATGAAGGAAAAAATTGTGGCATCATTGATATTATCTCCAATCCCTGGAAAGTATAACTGGTTCTCAGGCTGCATGAGAAATAATGAGATTAATACATACCATGATATCATACCAGGCCTGCAACCTCTATTAATCATTTCAAACATCACTACTAACTACATTTACAAAGCACTCCAATGTCATATTCAGCCATTAGACTTTAGATTGAAAAGTCCAGCACAGCACTATTTTACTACATAGTTTGCATAAAGAGCATTTTATCTTTAGTACTAGCATTACAATAAACTAGAGACAGCAAGATGTCTTGTAACAGAGAAATATCCAGCGTTTCTTTTTTTTATGAACTCAAAATTACATTCACGAATGGGCTATAGCTTTTCCACTGATCAAAAATTAATTCTAATTGTATTAAATCCTCGACTCACAATGCTACCAGTGTTCCAGCTAAGTCTATAACATGAGAAAGAACTAAGTGTGCGTCCAGTTTATTGGCCCTATCCATTTTATTTTATATCTTGCGTATAAAATGGGGTTATGTTCGTATTCGATTTATTTGTGTTAAGTGACCTTTTATCTTTGATGTTCAGAGTTATTTCAGCTTTCTTAATGTTGTTTTCAGAACCACATTGACCTTTATGGGTAACAGAGAGATTTGACCTGCTTCCATGATCTGCCCATGTGGAATACATATGCTGAGCATTACTGGTGTGCGCTGTGGTGGTAAGTGAAGTATTTACAAAAATTTGAGTTGACACATTTTATCAAATGTGGAAAGATGAAGACAAAACAGCTGCTATCCCTGTCGTAAGCAATCTTCTGATGATTGAATAAAAGTGTCAAGAAAATGGCTGGTTGATAGTTTTTTGTTCTCCGCCATCTAGTTTGATGTTAGTTTGAGCTGTCATTTACGTATCACAGTAGCGTGATTTATCAATAGAGAGAATGACCTTGTGGTTCCACGTCAGGTAAAGCAAGAAAACAGCACCCTCTACTGAAGTTTACAGCTTCCAAAGAGATGGATTTCAATGATCAAGTTTCTACTCAACTGACCCTTATTATTTCCTGATCCCACTGTTAACTTTGTAACTCTTTTTGTTATTAAATGATTAGAGCAGTGCTCAAACTGGCAAACTTCTGATAGCATCTCATAAGAGAACGAAGTCAAACGCCTTATCCATTAGGCCAGGCGTCCAGCACTTCTTTTTGAATGCTTCATGAATTTGCGTGTCATCCTCGCGCAGGGTCCACGCTAATCTTCCCTGTATCGTTCCAGTTTTAGTATATGTGCTGCCAAAGCGAGCACAAGCTGTTAACTTTGTAGGTGAACTGTGACATTAAAAGAAATCTCTAATAAGTACTGCATGAATTAAATTGAAAGGTCTGTCAGGGTGGGGTAAGGGTTGGTCTACCTTAAAAGCCACTTGTTGGAATTAGGTGACACTGGGCTAACATATGACAAGCTATCAAAGCCATGTTTGCAGTTTTATAGGAGCCTTTGTTAAGGAGAAGCTCGCGAATGAAACTCAGTTAATTTTCAAAGCTCAGCTCACAAAGTAATAAACTTGCCTTTAATACTGCCATGATTGGCAGCTTGCTTTTCAAAGAAGCCGGATGACTTTAATTGCGAAGGTGCCCCTTTATTTGGACTTCAACAACTTCAGAGCCAAGTTGCAAACCACAGCTGCTTCTTATTAGATGCTTAACATCTGATCACAAGCCATTTAATATTTAGATAATATTCTTCTGCTGGTTAGATTGATTTGATAGAACATGTGGCTTGTTTGAAAATTTTCAAACCAAGGCATTTTTTTTTAATAGACTTCAAAGGGTTTTAAGAACTAAATGATTAGTGTGTTTATATTGCTATTCAGAACCAAAAATAATTGCATTGTTGGAAAAATAATAAAAAGGGCTTAATATTCTCATATGGCGATTTAAGATAAATAATTACTTTAGTTTCCTGTTCCTCGGCAGTCTGTGGAACCAAACAGAGAATAATGAATGTGGTAATAGATCATAGGTATGCAACTAATATTTATTTAAATCAACAGTAATAAGCTACACATTTGTATAATTAGTTCACTGGAAACATTTTTTCCATTTATCTCGTTTCTAATAGCTTGTGACTTTATAGCTTTTATATGGTTCCTGATCATTAGCAGTAATACCACTGATATACTGGGGTCTTACACACAGTAGCTGAGTGGTTTCAATGCCTTCAAAATAGAGCTGTAGTTGAAAGGCACAAAGGCCAAAATCTTGGCCCATTAAGGAAAGTCAAAGGAAATGTTGAAGCTAATAGACTTATGGATCAGTGTTGATGGATACAGGAGCCTATGGCAGAAGATACAGTATAGCAAGTGGGTGGATTGTTAGAAGCTGTTCTCTGCATTGCCCAGTTAGGGAGAATGGATTGGGCTGTAACTTCCTCGGAGTGGCATTCATCGTCGGATGGCCACTCTGTGCCCACTTACCTATGCCAAATTTCTTCTGTGCCTGTCTCGCCCGACCTTCCGACTCAGGCCGGGTGATATCCAGGCAGCATAGCTGCCTCCAAGGCCCAGTGTCACAGTCCAGCAGAGTTGAATTGAAGGGGGACACGCCCCCCTTTTTTTTACGGCACTAGCTGCCGTAAAGCAGGTAAGTTTAAAGGTCCCCTTGAAGTTGCAGGCCAGGGAGAAGGTAAGGGGATAGGATTTAGGCGGTGGGGGTCTTCGGAACTCGGATGCAGGTCGGGGGAGGGTCTCAGACATCGGGAAGGCGGGGGCCTGGTTGAACCTCGGGAGTGGGGTGTCCTGTCAGGTCGGTGGGTGAGCGCCAGGCCTGTGGGGCAATGGAGAGGTCAGGTGAGGAGTCCTGTGCAGGTGGGGGGGAATCCCATGGGGGGTCAGGGGGGGGGGGGGTGGGGAATCCCATGGGGGGCGGGAAATACTATGGGGGGGTTGGTTAGTCAGGGGTGGGGGAGTTCCCTGGGAGGTCAGGGGTGTTGGGGGGAGACCTGTGGGGGGGATTGGTCTGGGTCTTTACAATTGTTACCCAAAAATTAGAAGAGGTTTTAATTCTTCTAACTTTTTCTCTGGGTAACTATTTGGGTAACCCTGTTGGGACCATTTGAAGTTTTTGCTTTAAATTGGATTTTTGGATGGTTCCCAGCCAGTGCAATTGTTCAGAGGAAGTGTGCACTTCTGGGCAATTGCCGTGCAAATGCTTGCCTGTGAGGCTCTGAGAAGGATTCCTCAGCGCATCTTTGGGGCACCTCCCCCCTCCCCCAATCCGACCCTGGGGAGCTCGGAAGTTACGGCCCAATATTCTTTGAGTGAGGAGCACTCATGAAATGTAGATTTGCGTAAATCAAGAAAACACTTTGCAACCTTTGCACTGGTTTCCCAGTTGAAGGACATTGCCATAAATTGCAACATGCTGTTCATAACTGGGTCATAAAATTTCAATTAATCTGCGAGGCATGCCGGACTTAAAGGAAATAGAACACCCAATATGCAAGAAAGGCTTCTGTTTATTTTCTTATTGCAATATCACTAAATGGGGGGAACAAAGTGAAGGGGTCCTTATAGCTTCTTCCTTCTCCCCCTCCCCATTTCTGAAGGAACAAATGTTGCTTTTTTTCAGATGTGGAAACTCCACAATAGCCCCAGCGCTGGGGTGACGGGCTAAATGGCCAGTTCTGTGGTGAAATTCCCTTGATCATATTTTCTGGGAGATTCTGGGTTTACATACGGTAGATTATCGGGGTGCCGATTGAGACTTTTATTTCAAAAATTGTTATCATTTGTAGAATTCCGGTAGGAGAAGACTGATTTAATGTTGAGAACAGTTAGCTGATATGTTAGTGCTTCATGCATCTTGTGAGTTCAGGAAGATAAGCCACATAAACCAGCTGGAAAACTGATTGCCTGCTGAGTCAGAGAGAAAAAGGAAAACAAGAGTGTTTGAGTTCAACAAAGGAAGTGAAAAGGACCTCACTGGGAAATCTGGAGTCATCTCAGAGTGGCTTACCTCCACCTTCCCAATAGCAAATTGTACCCACATTCACTTCGGTTGCATTAATGTGCTGCTTGCGTAATGTGGCCTTTTGGTGTTTGTTGAAAGCTAATTACTGAAGTGTAACTGATACTGCAACATGAGGAGACAGGTTTATAAGGCTTGCTGCTCTACCACAAATAATATTTTTCTTCGCTAATTGTTTTATGTGCAGTGCATGGATTTATTTTGATCGTGCATTAACCGCATTGAGGCTTGTGATGGAATTCACTATCTGTTCTCAAATAAAACATACGGGGTTGTTAGCTCTATTCAGTAAACGCCATAACCCTACTCGTATTATATAGTTTTGAAAGCTACTAAACAATGTTCAGCATTAGAAATTTTTCGAAAAGGCACCTCGCACACGTTTTTTGAAAGAATACTTCATCTATTTTAAAATTAATGGCTGATTCTAAAGATCTGAGTTCAATTCCCTGCTATTCAAATCTCTTTTTCTTTGCTTATTGACTATTAGCTAATGCCTTGATCCCTGCTACCTCACTCAGATTTGGCTCCAATTCTATCCCACCTTTCTACATCTACCCTGCTGTTCTGATTCTCCTCTTTCAACCAGTTAGCAGGAAGATGCAAGCGTTGGTTACGGCAGTACGGTTGTTGATCTGTGTATAAATCATGGCGTGGCGATTCTACCCAGCTGTTGTATTCCATTTATAGATTTGCACTTCCTAGAGCAAAAATAGCACATCGCGAGGGGTACTCACACATCAGATTAGAAATAGAAAATAATCAACAAATGAATGTCAATTCAACGGGCGGAATTTTCCGTGCCCGCTGGCATTGGGCGCGTTCAGTGGCGTGAGCAGACAATGTGGCGTAATTGGTTTTACACGACAGGAAACCAGTTCGCGATCGCCCACCGTGTTTCCCGTTATCAGATGTCGGGAACCTCGTTGTAATACATCAGTGTATCATTATCAGGCCAGCCCGTCGGAATTCCACCTCCCTCCGCAGGATCGTCCGTCCACATTGGCGGGAAAGCACGCCGACGCCTTTTCACAACAGCACATAAAAGGCGTGTACTTGGCGGCCTGCACTTTTAGGGGAACTCGGAGGTGAGTACACAGTAACGATATGCAGTGCTCGTCAGGGGCGCCTACTGGACTTCAAGATTCAGGGGCGTCGGGGGTGGGGGTCAGGGTTAAGGGTAGCCCTGCCATTGAGGTGATTGGTGGTGGGGGGAGCGGCCGCGCATTAGGGAAACCTGTATAAAGTGACCATTCCTCTGCAACTGAGACAGTTCAAGCGCAGCCACATTGATATGATTGGAGTCGGGCTTCTAGCTTATCTGCCACCAAGTGCTCCAAAGCTTTACATACACCCCATCCCCCACTCCCACCAACCTCCCCTCCCTCCCCCCACTCACCCCCTGCAAAGTCATGAGCATTTTAGTGGACTGCAGAACAGTTGGATGACTGCACATGTTGTACAATCTCCTTGCTAAAGCTGCCCATGGAGCAGTCACTGCTGGTGGCACTCACAGCCCCTTGTGATGTCCACATCCCGGTTTGGAGCAGTCTCACCCATGGTTCAAGCCACCAATGCAGCCTTGCAGCATGGGTTAGGACTATGCCTGCATCTGCGAGCACAGCACGAAGTCCAGAGGCATTGCCATGGGGAATGAACCAGGGAATGGCTGTCCCCAAGCTTTTATTTAGTTGAAAAAGGTGCAATGCACAGACATGCTCCTTCCAACTGCAAAGGACAGGGCCCTGTATGTGAACATTTGAATATATAACAAAAGCTTGGGGGACAGCCATTCCC
The DNA here is from genome assembly GCF_964194155.1 of Cetorhinus maximus. Lineage (NCBI taxonomy): Eukaryota > Metazoa > Chordata > Chondrichthyes > Lamniformes > Cetorhinidae > Cetorhinus > Cetorhinus maximus. Next base: position 135,447,199 of record NC_135885.1, on the reverse strand, counting down.
TGGTTCATTTCCCATGGCAATGCCATGGCCAGTCAAAGTTGATCTGCCTGGTTTGAATTTGGACAGAAGCTTGGCAGTTAACTGTTTCTTGGTGCATTCTCCATGGCAGCACCTCTATAAATCAGAGTCCACTTGCCAACCAATCAGAACTCTCTTCCCATGCAATATAATTTGTTGTTTATTTTACTATGGGTATTCTTGCAAACTTTAAAGTTAAATATGACATCTATCAAATTACTGAGCATGTGGTATGTTGGCAGAAAAGTCAATTATCAGTAATTCATTTCATTACGAAATTCATTTCAAATCCCTTTTTGCAGAGGATTTTTTTCCGGCAGGTTGACAGCTCTGAACTTGTGTGGGCCAACAACAGAGATCCTGCTAAGATAACACATGATTGTCATTCATAAATATTGCATTTAGACTGTTATAGCCCTGTTAGCTAGGGTGGGGCCTAAAATACTATTTTTTTTTACAAAATGTTAACAGTTCTCTCAAAATGTAAATCTCCCAACTTGATTGGAGGCTTTGTTGGCGGGGGGAGCCAGTGGTGTTCGATGTATCTAGAGTGTCAATATCTAAAATAAAGGCAACCTGCATTTACATAGCACCTTTAACATAGTAAAATGTCTTAGGGGATACCACAGTTGCGTTACCAATCAAAATTTGACACTGAGCCACTTAAGGAGACATTAGAACAGGTAACCAAAAGCGAAGTCAAAGAAGTAGGTTTTAGGAAACATCTTAAAGTGTAGAGTGGGAGACAGAGAGGTGGAGATGTTTAAGGAGGAATTCAAGACTTTAGTGTCTAGGCAGCAGAAGACACAGCCACCAATGGTGGAGTGATAAAAATCAGGGATGCAAAAGAGGCATGCAAAACCATAAATATACAATAAAATTGTGGTGTTTTGAGGCAATATGTTGATGGGGTCAGACAATGAGATAAGCTCAAATGATTAATCAGCAATATCTAAACCTGAAGGACTGCAACTTAAAACGTGGGTCAACCTGTTTCTGTTGGTGAGGAGTAAATTTACAAGACTTCTGCAGGCAGAGACCTTCCTCCACTGACGCCACAGATCAGGAATTCAGGCAACGGCTGACTGCGATCTTCACAGGAATATTTACATTAAGGAACTGTGAGAAGTGGTGTACAAGTTTCTGCAATACGCTCCCAATGGACAAAACTCCCACAAGCAATGCAAACTACAATAATTGAATAGCATATTCAACACAATAAAAGATTGCAGAAATCCCTCCTTAATGTACATACACAAAGTTGAAGTTAATTGTCCCATAATTATTTTATTTTCAGTAGGGTTTTGTTTCTTGCTGTCTCTATTATGACATGAACCAGTGATAAACACTTGAGTTATATTATTGAGTTTACCTCACTGCATGTTACTGGACAATAACACATTCTGCATATATTGCTATTAAGTGTTAGCTTGACTCAATTGATTACGTTCTCACCTCTGTCTCCGAAGGTTGTGCATTGAAGTATCGCTCCAGGTCTTGAGAACATAATCTATACAATGCAGCGTAGTATTGATGAAGTGCTGTAATGTCGGTGATGACAACTTTCAGATGGGTTGTTAAACCAAAGCCCAGTCTGCCTGCTCAGGTGAATATTAAAAATGCAATGGCACTAGATTGAAAACAAACAGAGTGTTTTTCCCAGTGACCTGCCAACACTCCTCACTCAAACGGCACAAAAAGTAGATGAACTGGGTTGTTTATCTTTTTCCATTTTGTGGTGTTTTGCTGTGTGTAAAATGGCTGCATTTTTGGCTATGTTAAGGGATCAGGCTTTATCAAGTGGCTACATTGACTTATCTTCTTCTTAAGTGTTTTGACTTCATTTCGTTATTCAATTACTTTTATTAGCTAGGTTCATTTAAATCTAAGTGAGCACACCCTACAAAGAGCTTTGAATGATATTGCCCCTTTAAGAGGAAACAATTCATATATTCCAGCATTATTGGATATTTCCCAATGCCACAATCACGCCAACCTGGTTTAAAATTGAACCCAGAAGACAATGACTTCAACTTAATTAATTTAGGCTTTAGATAGTCTTATTTTTCCCCCCTGAATTTGTGTTTCAGTTGGCTTATTTAAATTAGATCCAAACTCTGGCTCAGGGTCTGAACATAAACACAGTAGTAGAACATTACCACAAAGGTTTGTGTTTGAAATACTGAAAGATCTTAAAGGACACATGAGAGGTAGAAGCATAATGAAAGTTTTTTTTGTGTTATACCGGCTATGAGATTATTTGTTATCATTATATATGAAACAGCCCCACTCTCCAACAAGCAACTCACATACTTGTACATGGCAAAGATTTATATGCTTCAGTAAGTGAAAAAATGGATATATATGGTTTGTTTGGTCGTGGAACAGCAGGCATTGAGTATATCACAGATGTATTGTAAATTATTAATCTGAAGAGTTAAAGTAAGGAAGATAGAAAAAGAAAAGGTCCACTTTACAATTAAACATCAAAGACGTAATTCAGATTACAAGGTACAAGTTTAGTAGCAACAAAGGATTGCATTGAATATTTAATATTGCACTGAGAAAAATAATAGCATACATGAAAATCTACTTCACTTCACAAAATATAATACATAATGTAAATGCTCTCAGTCCCCTCTTCCATAGCCACAAGACGTGCACCGCACATGTTTAACAGAAATGGCTAAGCAGTAACATTGTTCACTCAGGCTCATGGGGATGCTGGAGTATTGTTTTTTTTTGTGTGGTTTGGAAAACATAGGCCTGAGGTCAGTGCGGATCTAACAGCATTCCTGCTAATATCTCTGTATGCTTCTCCCATCAACTGGGGTAAAAGTGGAATTGCTCATCATTCATGCTCCCTGTCACATTTCTTGTACTGCTGCCCTGGCGTGATGTATGCCTTCTGAGTCATCTTGCTCAGCCTGGATAAAGCATTACCTGTAGCTTCATGTGATCTTAGATACTTACTGCTACATTCTTCCTAATTTGCCCCCATCATGTGCCTGTTTGTCTTTGAGCATAATGAAGCGCATCATTGCAGTAAGTGTGCTTGACAGGTATTGGTGGCTGCTGCTATTTACAAGAAAATATGCACTATCATCATCATTATTATTATTATAATACTTATCACATGTTACAACTGAGCAATTTCTAATAGCTTATTTCCCAATAGACAACGCGTGCTTTATTACAATCATTTTCCCAGGAGGTAATATCCGTTAGACATTATTCAATAGATGGTACTCAAACCCTTCACTAGTACACTTGTAAATATCAAGCTGGGGCACATTATTATGGGGCAAGTATATGGGAATTAAAATAGGGCCACACAATATTGAAATGCATCTTTAGTAGACTAACCCTTTTGGTTCCCTATGAATTCAGACTGCAATACCTTTTCAACAAAAATCCCCAAGGCAAAATTTCAATTTTTGATAAACAGGACCACGAATATGGTGATTTTGGGTTATTAATTGTTGGTGATTGAGAGTATAGTTTGTTGATCAAATAAAATATTTATTTTTTCATATGGGTCATCAGTTGCTAATAAAATGTTTGCTTCTCACTAAGGGATTGTAAAGGTAGTGACTGGCATAAGAGGTCAGGAGGCTCTGGACCGATGCAAATATGGTTAAGGTAGCCATTTGGAGAAATGCCTAGTAACTGAGGTGACAGTCTTGATGAGGCTACGACAACAACTTGTATTTGTACAACACCTATAATATAACAAAATGTTCAAAGGAGCTTCACAGGTGCGTCATAAGGCAAGATTTGAAACTAAGTCACATAAGGCAATGTTAACACAGATAACCACAAACTTAATCAAAGAGGTACGTTTTCAGGAGCATCTCAAAGGAGGAAAAAGAGGTAGCAAACCAAAAAGGTTTATGGAGTGATTCCAGAGCTAAGGACCTAGGCAGCTGAAGGCATGACCACCAATGGTGGAACCTACAATCAATACACTTTCATGTGATAAAGGAAGCCAAATTCACTTCCATACACAATAATGTAATAATTCCACCAGATAACTGTATTTGTATTAAGTGATTCACCCATCAGTTAATAGAACAGCGTGAATACCCAAAAATACTAATGTGAAATCCTATAATTATGCTATTAGGAAGAGAAATCAATTAGAAGCACAATCAATTTATTTCACAAAATTGATATCTGACCTTAAACCTTGGATAACCCATAAACTCAACTGCTGAGGTACTGTACTAGAAGATACCATTGATTGACTGGTCCATTAAAAAAAACCTAAAGCTGTTCACAAAATAGGTTTTGAGAAAGAACTCCTTTCAGCTCCTTTGCTCCCATCTTTGGAAGACTAACTCTATTTGCTTCCTCTGAATTCAGAGAGTAAAACAAACAAAAAATCCCCTCAGGCAAAATTTCAGTTTTTGTTAAACAAGATAATGAATAGGGTTATTGTAGTTTATTAATAGTTGATGATTGAGTGTATAGTTTGTCAACTGTAGACAATGTTACTCAATGCAAGTGGGCATACCGAATCGCATCAAGTCTCAAAAGGAAATTCAACAAGCTTACTTCTCAAAGGAGAGCTAGCAAGACCAGGGAAAAGCAACTGTGAACCAATTCTTCAAAAATATTGTAGAGAAGAGTAGAGAAGAATTACTCCATCAGCCATTCATCATCATCCATCCATCAGCAAATGCTCCAGACCATTTCCTTGTATGTTACTTACTTTTGTAATGAATAGGATCAGAACATTTACTCCCTTCACCACCAGTACACTGTGGAAGTAATATGTCCAATCCACAAGATGCATTCAGCAACTCAACAAGGCATCTTCGACAGCACCTTCCAAACCCACAAACCCGACCGCCTAGAAGGCCAAGGACAGCAGGCACATGGAAACACCACCACCTGCAAGTTCCCTCCAAGCCTCACACCATCTTGACTTGGAAATATATCAGTGTTCCTTCAATGTCGCTGAGTCAAATCCTGGGACTCCCTTTATAACAGCATTGTGGGTGTACCTGCACCACATGTGCTGCAGCCATTCAAGAAGGTGGCTCACCACCAACTTCTCAAGGGCAATTTGGGATGGGCAATAAATACTGACCTTTGCCAGCAATGCCCACACCCCATGAACAGATGAAAAAAGGGAGAAAATACCTGAATAAGGCATTGCATGTTTTTAACAGTACAAACTCAACAAGCTTTGCACTTAAAAAGTCACACTGAGCCATCCTCATAGGATTTTCTGCGTGGGTTTGAATAGATTGGGAAAATGGGCTGACACTGGTAAATATTCTTCTATGTAGATAAGCATGCAGCTATGCCCACAGAATTCGGATTATAACATAAGTGGATATGGGCTATCCTGACGGGTAGGGACAGGAACTTGGTAGGGGTCATTAACTGCTCCTAACCAGGATAATGTCCAGTATCTGCTGTGACAATACACTCCGGACCTTGAGTTTGGATCTGCTGAAGAGGAATAAACAGGGGATCTGACTCAATTCTTCAGGGCACCAATGATATACAGGGGATAGGTTGTATGAGGTGATGGGACCATGTAGAGCTAGGCGCCATCCATTTAAATTGAGAAAGCTGGGAGTCAAATTGGATGTGCAGAAGATATATATTTCTCAAAAGATGATTAACCTGCGGGACAGCAACAGGAGGGCTGATTGTGTACGCTCCTTCAAGAAAGTGCTACGTGTAATTTTAGACAAAATTACATAATCATGGGAGGTGGGTAAGAAAATTCTGGGTAATAGCCATTTGGTCAGGGCTTCTTGGTGGGTCAGACTGAGTCCCAAAATTACTGGGTTGTTTTACCTTTTCAAAGAAATTAGGAGAAAGGGTGGGAACTTGGAGACAGGTCAAAAGGTACTGATTGCCCTTCCTTATCCCGAATACATAACAATATTGTTTTACTAGAAGTGAGTGTGAAGCAATCAAGTCCTAATTTCAGAAGGGGACTGGGGTAAGCAGGATGTTCAGGATTTGTAATTTGTCATATTCCTCTTTGGAACAAAATCATCTAAAATGCATGCAAGAGCTAGTGTTCAGCTTATATTATTTTGAACTTTTTTTCTGTATGGTTGTCTATATATGAGTTGTAATTTTGTCTCTTTATTTCACTCCCACCATTTCTAACAGAGAGCACAGAGATGCATTGTTTCGCCTGAGGGGTTTTCGGGAATGAAATACATGAAGAAACACAAGGGAGCAAAACCAGACAAAGTGAAAAAACACAGGGATAATAAACATCTAAGGAAAGATGTGGAACAAAGAGTCAGAAAAGATTGCAGCAAAAGAAAATGCATTTCAGGGTGAGATCTGGAAAGTATTTCCCTTTCGGTCTCCACAACCTCACCTCAAACCATGAGGAGCTCATAGATTTCGTTGTCTGCAAGATTGAGATGATTTACAAAACTACATCTGCTGTTTTCTTATCTGTGGCTGACTCCAGCCCCACAATCCTTAGCCCATAAATTCTCTCCAGTCTCCTACCTACTCTAGCATTAAATCCTCGTCCTTTTGCAGTTTTTCCCTTAACTCTCTTCTACCCTCTTCAAACTCATTGTCTGTCAGATGACCTCATGCCCCCTGATTCTCCCTTCACTCAGCTCAAAACTGCCCAGCTCCCTGTCATGGCCTCCATTCTGTCTGACATTGTCAATACGTTCCTTTCCCCAATCAACATCCCTCACCCCATCAGAGCTGCCATCCTCATCCCTCCCCAATAAAAAAAAATCCTCATTCATTCTGTCTTCTCCGATTCCTAACCAATCTCCAACCTCCTTTTCCTCTCTGAAATCCTTGGACGTTTTGTCACCTCCCAGCTCTGTGCTTTTTCCTTCCCAAACTCATTTCAAACTCGCATCACCAAAGTACCCTGAGTTAAACTCACAAAGTAATTTTCCTGATATTTGTAATACGTTAGTTACCCTTGTCCTCAACATTGCCTTTTGATGCCTCTCAAGGTCAACAGGACTTTTCTTATATGGTTTCATTACTTATCTAAACATTGCTAATGTATCTCCAGAAACACTTTCTGTTCCCTTCCCTATACTGTCACCCCAGAGCCCCCCAAAGATTTATTTTGGATCACTCCTCCTTCCATTCAATATTCTTTTCCCTTGGCAGCATCACCTAAAATCTGCGGTAACAAAAAACTGAATTACTGAAACAAATTAATTACACACAATAGAGATGCTCAGTGATTGTATTTTTTTTTGACTACAGGTTTTGAATTGCTACCTTGTATGGAATGCCCATTACCAGGACGCACAAAACAATGGATATGATCAAAGTTTCCTTCCATAAAACATGGGCCCAGATTTCCAGTCTGCATTCATTGATTTTGCCCTGATTAGAGGGTGGAACCTACAATCAGTACAATTTCATAACATCAATTCATAAAGGAAGCCAAATGCACTTCCACACGCAATAATGTAGTAATTCCACCAGATAACTGTGTTCATATTAAGTGATTCACCCACCAATTAGTAGGACAGTGTGGATACCCCAAAATACTAACATGAAGTCCTATAATTATGCTATTAGGAAGAGAAATCAATTAGAAGCACAATCAATTTATTTCACACAATTGATATCTTAAACCTGGGATAACTGATAAACTCAACTGCTGAGGTATTGTACTCAAAGATACCATTGATTGGCTGGCCTATTAAAAAAACCTAAAGCTGTTCACAAAATAGGTTCTGAGAAAGAACTCCTTTCAGCTCCTTTGATCCCATCTTTGGAAGACTAACTCTATTTGCTCCTCCTGAATTCAGACAGTAAAACAAACAAAAAAATCCCCTCAGGCAAAATTTCAATTTTTGTTAAACAGGATAATGTGTGTGAGTGTGTGCATGTATGTTCTCCAAATTCCCAGTGATCAGGTCCAGCAGTAGGATGTACATACAACACATACATAGACACTTGTATATCGATTGAGAATTGGTTAGCAGGCAGGAAACAGAGAGTAGGAATAAATGGGTCTTTTTCGGAGTGGCAGGTGGTGACTAATGGGGTACCACAGGGATCAGTGCTGGGACCATAGCTATTCACAACATATTGCGATGATGTGGGAGAGGAAACCAAATGTAATATTTCCAAGTTTGCTGATGACACGAAACTTGGAGAGAATGTGAATGATGAACAGGGTGTTAAGAGTTAGGGTGTTCAAGGTGATTTAAACAGGTTGAATGAATGGGCAAATACATAGCAGATGCAGTATAATTTGGATGAGTGTGAAGTTATCCGCTTTGGTAGGAAAAACAGAATGGCAGAGTATTAATTAAATGGTGATAGATTGGAAAATGTTGATGTACAAAGGGACCTGGGTGTCCTTGTACACCAATCACTGAAAACAACTATACAGGTGCAGAAAGCAGTTAAGAAGGTAAATGATATGTTGGCCTTCATTGCAAGAGGACTTGCATACAGGAGCAAGGATGTCTTACTACAGCTATACAGGGCCTTGGTGAGACCACACCTGGGGTATTACGTGCAGTTTTGGTCTCCTTGCCCAAGAAAGGATATACTTGCCATAGGGGGAGTGCAGTGAAGGTTCACCAGACTGATTCCTGGGATACAGGATTGTCGTATGAGGAGAGATTGGACCGACGGGGCCTGTATTCACTGGAGTTTAGAAGAATGAGAGGAAATCTCATTGAAATGTATAAAATTCTGACAGGGATGGACAGACTGAATGCAGGGATGATGTTTCCTCTGGCTGGGGGTTCTACCGCAAGGGGGTGTCACAGTCTCAGGATATGGGGTAGAACATTTAAAACTGAGATGAGGAGAAACTTCTTCACTCAGAATTCTCTACCACAGAAGGCTGTGGAGGCCAAGTCACTGAATATATTTAAGAAGGAAATAGATAGATTTCTGGACTCTAAAGGCATCAAGGGATGTGGGGAGAGAGCAGGAACATGGCATTGAGATAGAGGATCAGCCATGATCATATTGAATGATGGATCAGGCTTGAAGGGCTGAATGACTTACTGCTGCTCCTATTTTCTATGTTGCTATGTTTCTATGTATGCAAATTTGGAAACCATGTCCTCCGATGTATTTCCTGCAATTTGGATCATTAGAACACTGGACACACAAAGGACATCTGTTATGTCCTGATGCCTAATGTCGAGGGGTCAGTTCAGAGCCCAAGAAATGATTCTGTGCAGCTTGACCTTTGCAAGCACCCAAGCACTGCCTTGCAAAATGCTTAAAAATTCGTCACTATTTTATCGGAAACTCAGAAACAAACTACAATCAATTCCAAATTCATTGACAGAGGCAAGTGTAGCCATCCTTAAAATGTCAAAGACTGCACTTCGAAAGGTACTCCATTGGTTGCAAAGCACTTTGAGATGTATCTTTTTTTAATGCTGTGGCTCAGTTGGCAGCACTCTTGCCTTTAAGTCAGAAGGTTGTGGGTTCAGGGGCTTGAAAGCAGAAATCAAGGCTGACTCTCCAGTGCAGTAATGTTGGGGTCTTCCACTGTTGGAGATGTACCTTTTGGATGAGACATTAAACCTAGGGCCCTCCTGCCTTCTCAAGTGGACTATTTTGAAGAAGAGTAGAAGACTTACCCTTGGTGTCCTGGCCAATGTTTATCACTGTCACTGGGTCAAAGTCCTGGAACTCCCTCCCTAACAGCACTATGGGTGTACCTACACCACATGGACTGCAGCGGTTCAAGGAGGCAGCTCACCACCACCTTCTCAAGGGCAACTAGGGATGGGCAATAAATGCTGGCCCAGCCAGCGAAGCCCACATCCCGTGAATGAATAAAAAGAAAACTTTCAATCAACATCACAAAACAGATTAGTTGGCCATTAACATATTGCTACTACCCAACCGTACAATCATTTCAGTTTTAACATGAATTAGTAGAGATGTAAATCTGTAGGGGAATTGGTTATTAAGGAGCCTCTTTAACTCGAGTACACGTTCCTGTTTTAATTCAAGTTTGAAATGTTCTAATGATGACTGCCATACATTCCTGGCAAGAGATCATGAGTTACTCATTTCAGGTACATTTCATAGGAACATGCCAGTTCCCATTTAACAGGGCTCCACCTTTTAGATAAGTAATATGGATCTATCCATTATGTAATCTATCAATAACCCATTATCACTTTAACATTGTGTTGTTTACCAAACTAGCTGGAGCTCTGGCCATAACCTTGCATTTTTCAATCAAGTTTCTGTCCCAGCAAGTCTGCATGTGCTGTGTCAGGCACAAGTTCTCATGGGCAGGGAACATCAATAGCAGAATCACCCGTCTCAAAATGGTGGGCCATTTAGATATTAACTAAATGGTAAATGGGAGTGGGGTGGCGGGGGTGGGGTGCACACAGAGACCATTTCTCAACTATCTGGATGGCGAGGTATCTGCATCAAATGATTTCCATATAAGACAAGTGTCCAGAGTTGTCAGTGAATCAGCTGTGAGTGTAGTTGATTGCAAGAGCAAAACCCATGGAAAAGAAAATAGCGTAGAGGTAAACTTAAGCTTAAAGATATTTCTTCCTTTCCTCAAAAATTGATACAGCAAAAATTCCAAAATGTTAAATTAACATCCCACGCTTTCAACTTTGATCAGTGTGGCCCACAGGGAACCCAGCCAACAGAGCATGATTCATTACATTGTCAACCATGCCTCAGTTGGCAGCACTCTCACCTGAGTTAGAAGATTGCTATCTTTCAGATGAGATATTAAATTGAGGCCCCATCTGCCATATCAGGAAAAAGATACCATGGCACAATTTCGAAGAGGAGCAGGGGATTTATCCCAGGTGTCCCGGCCAACATTTATCCTTCAATCAACATAACAAAAACAATTTACCTGATCAGTATTGCCTTGAAGTTTGTACCCAAGAATTGTGGGAGCTTGCTGTGCACAAATTGGTTGCCACATTTCAGCAGTGACTCGGTACTTCATTGACTGTAAATTGCTTTGGGATGTCCAGAGGTTGTGAAAGGTGCTGTATAAATGCAAGTCTTTTTCTTCATATTCCATAGTATTTGATAGTATTTGACTGTCCTTGGCTGTCTAATCATTAAGGCTATTCTTAAGCAGATATTTACGGCATTCTCTAAAGGAGTTAACTCTTGCACCATGTGAAGGTTATTGCTGAGAACCTACTCCACATTTTCACTGGGAAGATAATTCTCTGAATCTCCAGTCTTGCTTGAACCTGTCTAGTTCTGTATTTTCAAAAACAGTCACCCCAGCTAGACTTATTGGGCTGGTTTTTATGCTCTCCTGCTGAAGGGTTTGAAGGGGAGGGTTAGGGGGTGCTCATAAAATACAGTGTATGGCCTGCCCATGGCTACCTGCATGCCCCTGACCTGTCTCAAGTTTTATGGAGGGCGGTAGAGATTTTGGTGTCCCCACCTCTGTAGGGGGCGGTGGTGAGTGTCAGCTTCACCTCTGACTTCAGAGTGGTCCGAATCGCTCCCACTCCTTGGGTTCTAGACCTTGGACTTATTTGGGGGTTGTGACAAAATGCAGCAGACAAGTGGTTTTGGTGCAAGAAACAAAACTGGGTTTAGTGAAGTCACAAATGAATTTAGGATTACACTGAGATTTTACAGACCTACAAAGTACACTTAGTTAAGAATGGGGAACACACGGCATAACGAGGAAAATCACGCTACTAATCCCCTTACCCTTGTCCCACTCCCAAAACCTAACTAAATTGAACTAGGAGAGGTCAGGGATCATGCTCACCAACCAGGGTTCCTTGACAGTTCGAAAGCCAGCCAGGTAAGCCGGTTGCAGTTTTGGGGTACGCTCTTTGTGTCCTCTGGGGCCTGCCATCCCCACGTGGTCCTGGTCTGTGGAATCTGCGAAGGTTCTTCAGTTGGGTGGAGGGCGCAGTTGTGGGCGGTCGATCTTCATGGAGGGCTGCGGTTGCGGCCTTGTTGTCTTCGGTTGAGCCTGCCACCCCGTGCCCCTCGCCGTGATGTTGCCTGCGGGCCTGCAAACCTCCAGATCTCCTCCCTCCGCTTGGTTCGGCTACCTCTCCCTGTTTAAGCTCTGCTTCAACCATTCCAAAAGCTGCTCACCCTCCTGTGTCCTTCCTCCGCTTGGCTCAGCTCCCTGCTTAAAACTCTGCTTCAACCGCTCCAAAAACTGCTCAGCCCCCTGTTTAAACTCTGCTTCAACTACTCCAAACTGCTCACCCTGCTTAAACTCTCCTTCAACAGCTCCAAACGCTCACCCTCCTCCCTTCGTAACTGGTGGCCCAGTTATACGTTTTTTTTTCGAATTTCTTATCTCAATTCAAATCAAGATTAGTTCTTTGTCTGATTTGGGCTTCTTCAGGTGATTGTTGTCTCATTGTTTTTAATGGGCTTGCATGATGTTTATCGTTGTCTTCCTGCCCCCATAACTAGTCTTGAACTGCAAGCCATTGTTGATGTGGAGTATTAATAGGTTCGCATTAATGGCATTGATTGCTGCCTTCCTGTCTTAGTAGTTAGTAGCGATTATTTATGCAAGATTTTGATTGGCTTTAGTTTTGTGTAAGATGAAGTCTTTCTCTGGGTTGATTGTTTTAAAAGGAAGAATGCGTATTCTGTCTCCTCTCGTTGTCTGGTTGCAGGCAACAATCCACACTGCACTCAACAAGCCCAGGCATGTCCAGTCCCAGGACTTCATGGGCTGCAGGGCTCTACACTTAACTCAGCAGTGTTGGGTCCTCTGCCATAAAAGTCCAAAAGTCATATCCTTGTTGATGATATGAAAAATGTGGGAATTTTGAGAACCCTTCACCTCTCCTTCGGCCTATTGAGGCCCTTAAGCAGCTAATTAATGGCCATTTAAGGATCTCATCCCACCCCTGCCGCTATTTCACCTGCCAGTACTTTTGGTTCGAAGGATTAGTGTCAGATAAAGGGGAGTCTCTTCTGGGAGTTTCTTGTGCCCATCGGAGGTACCCACCCCAAGTGAGGTGATACCTCCTTGTTGTAGGGTGGCCGAGTTGTACTATGAATGATAGAATTGATCTGCAGACACTTCTTGGGTGAAAACATTAAGTTTATTTACAACATACTCAGCAGAAACTACACGTGTGCTTTGAACTCGAACTCCATCTCTACACTGACTGCTGAGGTAGCCCACGCTACTATTCTATTGGACCATGTGATCTTCCTTAACAAGTATTATTCTTAAAGGTGCATTCACACTAAATAAAACCATAATTGCTACATTCCGCCCCCCCCCCCCCACCCCCCCACCCTTTAACTCGGCTATTACATATATTTACAAGTACATCTTTTTCAAGACAACGTAATGTTTACACCGGGTAAGGAATTTACAAGTCCAGTCTTTCAGGTGGTTTCCTGGTACATGTGGAATGTCGCAGCTCCACAACTTAAGATTCTTTGTCAGGAACCTCCTTTTCCAGAGTTGCCTGAACATCAGGTGCTTCGGTGGGCACTTGCAGTTCTGTATCCTCAACTCTTACAGGAACATCAGACATGTCAGTCTCGGTTGAATATCCTCAACAGGAAACGAAAACCCGGTTATGATCACTGGTGGAATCAAATCTTGGTGATTTGTCTCTCTCTTTCTTAAATGGTCCACATGTTTATGGATGATTCAGCCTTTCACCTCCTCATGGTAAGATAGAGGTCCAGTCACCACTTATTTCACCCGGTAACCACATTAGTCCTTCCCTGAAATTTTTCACAAACACCGGCTCTCCCACGGTAAAATTCCTCTCACAACTATGCCAGTGGCATCTAGATTTCTGGCTTCCCTGACTCCTTTCCATCTTCCACTCTAAATTCAGCATTATTAAGCTCAGTCTTGTCCTGAGACGGCGTTTCAACAATAACTCTGCAGGTGCGACACTTGTTCTTGTCTGAGGGGTAGTCCTGTAATGAAAAAGAAAATGTGCTAGCTTGGTTGCCAAGGAATCACCAGTTAGCTTTCTCATGCCTGCCTTGAGGGTTTGAACTGCCCTTTCGGCCAGTGTGTTTGAGGAAGGGTGATACGGTGCAGTTTTCACATGAGCGATGCCATTGAGGCGGATAAACCGTTGAAATTCAGCACTCATAAATGCCGTGCCGTTATTGGAAATGACTACTTCTGGTAGTCTGTGATTGGCGAAACTCTGACTGTAATTTCTCAATTGTAGTGACCGACATTGGTGACTTCACCTCATATACACACAGCCATTTGGAGTGGGCATCAGCAATGATTGTTCCTAGGAAAGGTCCAACGTAGTCAATGTGTAACTGCACCCAGGGTCTACCTGGCCAGTTTAATGGGTGTAATGGAGCTGTCACTGGCAACTTTTGCAGTTGCTGACATTGCACACAGTGCTTTACTAAACTCTCTATTTCGCCATCCATCCCAGACCACCATAGGTAGCTGCATACTATGTCTTCATTCCGGAAATTCCTGGATGGGCACTGTGTAGTTCAATTAAAAGTGGCTCCCTTCCTTTGGAGGAACTATCACTCATGCTCCCCACAATAAGATGCCATTCTGGCTGGTTATTTCATGTCTTCTGTTGAAGTACGATTTCATTTAATCAGATACTGGCTCCTGTGACCAACCATGTAGCATTTGTTCTCATACTTCAGATAGGATTGGGTCTCGACTTGTCCAGTCTCTGATCTGTCGAGCACATACCGGCAAGGAATCGAAGAAATTTAATAGTAAAACAACTTGCTGTGGAACTGGAACGTGCTCATCATTTTCTTGCAAAGGCAAACGACTAAGGGCGTCGGCATTTCCGATTTGATTGCCAGGCCTATGCATGAAAGTGTATTCGTATACTGCCAAAATTAAAGCCCATCGTTGTATTCATGCTGAAGTTATGGGTGGTATAGCCTTGTCCTCACTTAACAATCCTAGAAATGGTTTGTGGTCATAAATGATTGTAAAATGGCGGCTGTGTACGTACTGGTGAAATTTCTTGACACCAAAGATGATGGACAGGCCTTTATCTATCTGTGAGTATCCCTTTTCTGCTGTGATTAGCACCCTTGATACGCAACCTACTGGCTGTCCTGTGCCGTCGTCCATCCGATGAGAGAGCATGGCTCCCACTCCATAGGGAGATGCATCACATGTCAGCACCAATTCTTTTGTTTGGTCGTAATGCACTAATAGGTTGGATGAGTGCAACAATTGTTTCACCTTGTGACAAACCCTATCTTTTGAATGGCAGGCTTTGAACTACCATGGCGAGGGAGGTCCTTGCCGAGCAGGTTCAGGACAGGCCAGGGCCCCTGTGCAGCCAGCCTCCACCACTGGGCCCTCATACAAACTCCTTACACACTTGTGGAAAGACACAATGCTGCACATTACCGAGGAGAGTCCCCTCTACAGACTAATCACCTTAAACTCAGCAATTCGGGGAGATGGTGACGTAGTGGTAATGTCACTGGACTAGTAATCCAGAGGCCCAGACTATAATGCCCTGAGGACATGGGTTCAAATCCCACCACAGCAGCTGATCGAATTTAAATTCAATTAGTAAAGTCTGGAATATAAAGCTAATCTCAGTAATGATGACTATGAAACTATCATCAATTGTTGTAAAAGCCCATCTGGTTCACTAATGTCCTTTGGGGAAAGAAACCTGCCGTCCTTACCTGGTCTGGCCTACATGTGACTCCAGACCCACAGCAGTGTGTAAAAACCTGTAGATTTCTGGATGCCAATGACATCAAGGAATACAGGGAAAGTGGCGTCGAGGTAGATGGTCAGCCATGATCTAATTGAATGGCGGAGCAAGATCGAAGGGCTGAATGGCCTACTCCTGTTCCTACATTCCTAAATGAGGAGGCTATCGCTTGGCTTCAGAGGTTTGCATTTGTTCAATAAAATAAAATGACAGCCAATTTGTGTACAGCAAGTACCTACAAACAGCAATGTGATCATGACCAGATATTTTGTTTTTAGTGATAATGCTTGAGAGATAAATATTGGCCAGGACGCCAGGAATAACTGACTTGCTCTTCTTCAAAGTAGTGCCATGAAATCTTTAATGTCCACTGAGAAAGCAGACAGTAGCATTCTCATTCTAAAGACAGCACCTTCGACAGTGTAGCACACCCTCAGTACTGCACTGGAGCATCTGTCTAGATCTTTGTGCTCAGGTCTTTGGATTGGGACTTGAACCTACAACCTTCTGTTCAGAGGTAAGAGTGTTACCAAATGAGCCACAGTTGACTCAAGGTTTTATTGTTACAATCCCCCATTGTCACGCAAACATGTCCAGATACTGATCCCTAGGCATAAATGGGACAAGAGTTCAGGTCAAGGAATTGTTCAGTGATGCCAAACTCAAAAGAATATCTATTTTGTACCCAAAATCTGCAATGTGTATATATTTTTTGATACAAGTTATCTTTTCAAGAATATGGCATATTCTGAGGATACTGACCTCAAAATTATTTACCATTGTTGGTGTTTCTTTGGCACAGAATTGGTGCTTCCTCATTTTCAGGCTTTTTTTTAGCTATTTCCATCAGTTTACTGCCCAAAAATTGATACTTCCAAATTCCTCATGCTTACAAGATCATAAGAAATAGGAGCAGGACGAAGCCAGCCCTTCACCCCCACCACCGTCCCACCACACCATACCTGCCCCCCACTCCCTGCCTCCCCCTCCCGAGCTGCTCCACCAGTCGACAAGACCATGACCTGTTTTGGCCTTGCCTTGATCTGTATGTCAAGCCCCCGCTCCCCATCCCATAGAGAGCGTTAACATAAATTACAATAATAGTCAGTGGGGTCGGCATGCCAAAATCCAAGAGATTATGCTCACAATACACATGGGTCACAGACTAGTATAAATGAAGGGCACTTCAAATGGGAAGGTGACACATCCTCATTTACTCCTTATTCCTGATCTCCGGAAGGGTGAGATCAAGGAGATTGTGCCAGAGGAAGATGTAGTCAGATCTTCCTCCAGGAAATCCAGGTGGGCTTATCCCTCAATACCCTCTCCCTCCTTATTATTCTCTCACCATCGCTGTCATTGTCTTCACCATCATCATTGTCGGCAAAGTGGAATTTCCTTCCCAATTCCTCATCATCCTCATCCCTCCTCATCGTTGTGATGAATTAACCAAAGAGGGTACAAGCAAAATAGGGATGAGCATAGCACTTCCTCCCAAATTTGTAACAAAGAGAGAAGGAAAAGTGTTGATGCTTGTGTTGGTTCACACGGCAACTGTGTAAGTGCCTGCCTACTGTTACTTGCCCTGTCTGCGCTATCTCACTATGTCTCACAGCTTGCCTTAAGCTGCTGGTCCTGAGAGGGGCTAAGGAAGAGCTTGTTAATGTCTGGAATGTCCCCTCTGATTACTTGCCTCTCACAGACATTGTGTATGAGTTTCTCCCTCAAGATTGAATGAATTAGGTGAAGGCCAGCAATCAAGAAATGTCTCCCAGTTGGAATCAGCCAGCTGATATAAGGGATGTTTTTGTATCACCCAATTATGAATAATGAGTTGAAAAGATCTGCATGCAAATACTTGCTGTTAGGGAAGAGGATAACGCATATCATAAAATCCCGAGTTGTGTTCTGTAGCCACAGTACAGAATTTTACAAGGTGGTCGGTGTACTGTTTTCGAGGGACGTAAAGCGAGAATGGATGTTCTGGGGCTTTGTCTGCCCTGTCAGATCATTAAACTTGTTCTATCAGTGCTTTTCAGTTCTGAGGGTGGAGGGGCAAGAGAAGCGGCCCTCACAGCTCCCTCCAAATGACACATGAGACATTTTACTAACCATGGGCATCCAGCCATTTTTCTTGCCTTTGCTGCACCTCGTTTGGAAGGGTTTGAAGAGCTGCCTCACTGAAATTTTGTATTCATTTACCGGTTCCTTGAAATGTCTTTGTCCTTCCTTTGGGTGTCTCTGCAGGATCCTCCATATAAAATGGACACAGAATCTCACAGGCCATCCATGTAGCTACTTAAGGGCAGGCAACCCCATCGGAAATGGACCTGCAAAATCTTGTGGCCGCTGATCTCATTACCTGAATCCCTGATGCATTCCTAGTTGGTACGCCTGTCTTCCCTGCTTGAATCAATAAGTAGCTAAGAGGACATGTTGATGTAATGGATTTGCAATGCTTTTTCATCTCCAGAGCCTGGATTTATATTCAGTCCAGGTGGAGGGGATCAAAACCATCTTTGTCTGGTGGTTAGGAGAGTCTCTGATGAAATAAGTTTAGAGCAATCTCAACCAAAGCTCCCAATGGGTGCAAAAAAATTGCTGGCAATTCATCTTAAGTTGACAGTAAATTGCCAACCTATTCTTTGAGGCCATGGGGATAACTGGTGTGAGAAATAACGATATCAAATTGGTCTACAATGTGATAGTGTCTTGAGGCTGGGGTAAATTGTGAGGTAACACACAGAGAGTTTTAAGTAACTCTCCCACCAACAACTCAAGATGGCCCCGCAAGATGGCCGCCGACGCCCATCTGCACATACGCACTTGTCCGTGCATGCGCTGAAGGCCGATGATGTCGCAGTGCCAGCAGTACTCGTCTTGAAAATAATAACTTCTGTGGAGATGGCTGGAGCAGGAGGTCTCCTTCAACTCAACAGTCCTAGCGTAAAGTAGTACAGGGTAATTGGGGTAAACCGCTGCCTCTCCAGTTGTGACCGCAATAAATTGAAGCATTTTCAAGTTCGTGAAACTGGACACATTGACCTAAGGAGCTGGGAAGGTGCTGAAGACCAGTTTAAGTGCCAGGCCTGACAACGCTTGGGGTGTGGGGGTGAACGTTGTTGGGCGCAATGCAGCGTTATTTTACTGGTTTGGAGGCAGAGTCTTGCCCAGCGTTGTTTTCACAGCGTCTCTATTTGCTTAAAATATCTTTCAAAATTCGTGGGAAAATGACTTTAGTAACAGTTTCATGGGCATCTCTGCTGTCCACTCTGTCGCTGGCAAAGACGTCATGGAGCACAACTGCAAATGCATCGCCTTGGCAGCAAATGCAGCCTTTAAGTAAAATCTTGCTATATTTCTAAAAACTAGGTGTTAAAAGAAATATCTTTTTTTAGAAATGTGAATACTGCAACCTGAGCATGGGGAAAATGTTTGAAAATAAAATAAGTTATATATTTAATATTTAATGATCATGTCAGCTAAGATAGCATGAAGACCTCGATTGTACTTACAAATGTTGGTGCAGGGAAATCAAAGAGAAAGGGGTTGATTTCCATTTAAGGCAGTCAATGGGGAAACTTTAATGTTCTCAGGCTGTGTTGCTATACTGTTCCTGTGAAGGACCCCTACAGTTGCTTCAATGACACCACCGTGAAGAGTGAAGAGGCTAGTTATTGAGTCAAAATGCCTAGAAAGAGTGATCAGCTGACCGGACAGTAAATGGTTATTGTTTTTGGGCGATGATTTTTGAAGAAACAGGTATATTTGAAACTTCCACAACGATGGTCTGTTTTCCTATTCTAGTGTCTCAGTAAACTGATTTTCTTTATCCAACTTTACTTCATTTCAACAAAAGTAATTAAAAGAGGCCAACACGTGCCTGTGAGAGTCAGTCCTGGGGTCATAAGGACCCCCATTATGCTGCATTTGATTTTTTAGTGACTGATGAAACAGGAAAATACATCATTCCTCAGCATTCACCCACTTTTCCAGTACCGTTTCATCCAATTCAGGGTCACAGAGAGTCAGACCCTATCCTGACAGGCAATGGACACTAGGCAGGGTACACCCAGGACAGGGCACCACTCCATCACAGGGCACACACTGGGTGACAATTTACCATAGCCAATCCTCCTAACTAGCACATCTTTGGACAGTAGGAGGAAATCAGAGCACCCGACAGAAACCCCTCAGACACAGGGAGAACATGCAAACTCCACACAGACAGACACCCGAGGTCAGGATCGAACCTAGGTCCCTGGAACTGTGAGGTAGCAGCGCTAACCACTGCAACACCGTGTCACCCCGTGTTAACCTTGTTAATCACATATCATCAAATTCTAAATATTAGAGTAATTGGAGAGATATACAGGACCAAACTTGTAAGGACCTGGTTGGAACCAGCTACATCATACAAAGTTTGTCAGGTCGTTGTGTAAAGCAAAGAACAGTCAAGGTCAGTGCAAGAGTATTAGGTACCCTATAGACAGACTTTCAGCTTTGCCTGCACCCTGTCTCCCACGCTACAATTAACTTTCTAAAATGAATATTGTGCATTAATATGAATAAAAATTCTGCATTTATAATTACAGATTTATTTTACATGCGAAAGGAGAATATTATGATACCGATTTTATATTCTCATTGTTCTATACTTTTCACAGGATATGTGCTAGAAGCAATGCAGATTATAAAGTTTCATATGGCTCACATGATGTAATACTGTGTGTTCCTGTGACAGTTACTAGATGATCTTATGCGCAATTTACACAATCAATAATCATTACAATAGAGTGGACGAAATTAAATTACGTTCTTTGGTATTGTTTTCTGGTTCGCAGTTTTGGAATAGTCATGTAAATTTGTAAAACTGTCGCATAAACAGAATGAGGAAGATAATATGAAATTTTGGGAAAGACTGCAATATAAATACATGAACCTATGTGTGTCAGTACATGTGGATGTATATCAGTCCATCTAGACAGTTATCCCCATGGCCTCAAAGAATAGGTTGGCAATTTACTGTCAACTTAAGATGAATTGCCAGCAATTTTTTTGCACCCATTGGGAGCTTTGGTTGAGATTGCTCTAAACTTATTTCATCAGAGACTCTCCTAACCACCAGACAAAGATGGTTTTGATCCCCTCCACCTGGACTGAATATAAATCCAGGCTCTGGAGATGAAAAAGCATTGCAAATCCATTACATCAACATGTCCTCTTAGCTACTTATTGATTCAAGCAGGGAAGACAGGCGTACTGCCCATATAAATCTTCAGCTCTTGTCCTAAGGTCATTGGTTTATAAAAATGCTGGAAGGAAATATTTTTTTAGGAAATAGAGGAACGGAGAAGGAATTCATGTGTAGGTGTTAGGATATTCCAAACCCCTAAAGTCTGAATGTTTTTGTGAGTGCCTGAGATGAAATAGTAACTGCTCTACTGTTCCAGTAATGAGTAAATTTCAGTCTCTGGTTTATTAACATATCAGTCCCCTCCTGATGCCAGAGGCTGAATTATGCACAGCTTGGCGGTGGGCGGGAGTCCGTTCCGGAGGTCAGCAGATTGATGACTCCCGTCTCCGACTTTGAAAGATGGTAAATAATACAGGTAGCGGCCAATTAATGGCCGCCTGGCGGGGAGTCGGCCAACAGCTTTAAGAGATGGCGGGCAGTGTGCCCAATCGGCAGTTGAAGGCGGGATGTCCGGGGACAGAGGGGGCAGGTCATGACCCCAGAGGAGGTTGCGGCCACCCATTTAAAGGGACCCCCTGCATGGGGACTGTGTTACCTGCACCAGGAAACATTGTTTAGGCACATCAGGACTCCGGTGGAGATTTTGAATTGATTTAATCCTGATTGCAATAGGTAAGCCGTAACTTTTAAATGTGTATGACTGTCCTTCTAGTTAGGAAGTATTCAGGACCTTCGGCAGGAAAGAACTAGCCCTGGAATGGAGCTGACCCAATCCCCTGATGAATATCAAGCTTTTATGGAGGCTGTTAACTCTCTTTGTCTCTTCAGAGATGGCTGAGAGAATGGAGCCAGGAGATGGGGTGGGGAAAAAGATCAAGGACTGCCCCAAGGTTTAGCGATGACTCCTGTGAGCCCTCCTCCGGGAAGTTCTTGTGCCTGCTGATGGGAAGTCAAGACCTCCCAGCCTGAACAAAGCAGCCTGGACGGAGGCTGTAAAGCAAGTGAGCAACTCTGGTGTCGTCTAGCGAACCTGGCTTCAGTGCCACAAAAGGCAAAATGACCTCCTGAGATCTGCAAGAGTGAGTGCGTCACCATTCTGGAGATGGACATACATGGAAGGATATGTTCTGGGTGCATCTTGGGACTTGCCTGGTGTGTTGCCCAGTTGTGTAAGGCAGCATGAGGTAAATATGTCAACACGGCAACAGGGGTTACAGAAGGGCGTTGAGGGGGTGGGGTGGGGAATGCAACACCTGTTAGTTGGCAAAGAACATTGAGAAAAGTGTGCTGCCAATAGAGTAAATAATGGCCATATATTTGAAGGCACGATTGTATTGCAGCATCATCATCATTACAATTTCCCTCTTTAATTGCAGGAGAAGAAGGCACACAATGCCAGGGAGAGGAAGAAGACCGGAGGTTGTGTGTCAACTTGGTCAAATTGACTCCCATTGAGGATGAGGTGCTGCAGTTGGCAGCCAATGACTGGGGCAGGGCCATTGGTCAAGGTGAGATAGGGGGAAGGCCCCGGGGTGGTGAGATTGCAAGGGAGCACTTTTATAATTCCACTAAACGCTTGTCAGGATGGCTGGGAAGGCAAGGGTGCATGGGACTGGGCAAACTATCAGGAATGAAGGTTTGTGACTTTGAAGGCTTACATGCACCAGGGAGGGAGGTGTGCCTCTATGGTGAACGGTGTAAGGTTCAAACACTGAGTCACATCTCCCAAGATATCTCCCAGATATGAACAGCAACAATCTCCGAAAGTAATAACTGTCAGCAGTCTCTTCTATTAAAGTCAGGTATAGACCCAGCTCCTGTCTGTATGTCTGCCCTTTCATGAGCACCTGAAAAAAAAAAATCAACGGGCATGTTTCACGTGCATTCACCTTACTATTGTGTCTGGAACATTTTATTGCAGTCAATTGGACTGCTAACTAGCTTAAACGACCTTTAAATGATCATTTCAAAATGGCGGTCAGCCGATTTCAGAGCCCACCTGCCTACCATATTATTGCGGACCAGCGTGATAATGTCAAGCTAGCAACCCAACATCATCACGCCGGATATTATGCTTCTGTGGGAAAAGGCAATCCTGCTTTCACTACGTTAAATTCATCTCCAGGGCTCCAGGAATGTTAATTGGGTCAAAATCCTTGCTGTGGAGAAAAATGATCAAAAGATTCCACACAAAAATCAAGACTGGCTCTCCAGTGCAATACTGAGGGAGTGCAGTATTACTGAAGGTGCCGTCTTTCAGACGAGATGTTAAATCGATGTCCTGAATGCCCTCTCAGGTGGACATAAAAGATCCTATGTCACTTTTTCACAGAGAGCAGAAGAGTTATCTCCTATGTCCTACCCAATAATTATCCCTCAATCTGTATTATAAAGGGTTAGCAGATGGGATATGCTGATATATGACGTAGATGATAATGTACCATTGGCACTAGTCAACCATGTGTTAGACTCTCGAGAGAAGTTGGAATCATGCTTAGGAGCTACATGCCTATTCTGTTTAGGTATAGTACTAATAAACAAGTGTTCAGCAGGTACCAGAGTGGATCTACAGTCTGTCTAAGTACCAAGTCCCACACCTAGAGTCCAAGACAGAGTGACCAATCTCAGAACACGATCGACCTCACAAAAACAGAGTATCTAGTCAGCAGCACATTGTAGTTTGTGTGATCTTGCTGTGCACAAATTGGCTTCCACGTTTTACAACAATGACTATACTTCAAAAGTACTTCATTGGTTGTAAAGCACTTTAAGGCGTTTGGTGGTCATGAAAGGTGCTACATAAATGCAAAACTTTCCTTCATTCACGGAATTACGATTAAAATGTTACAGGAAATAAGTGTAATGTTCACAGGAATCGTAGCCCTATATGCAAGAATGTTATATTACTATCAGATTTCCTGTAAAATTGCTAATAGGGAATCAGAGGATTTGCTGATTTCGAATAGGACTGCGATGGAGAAATTATTGTAAGAGTTGTGGCACTTGCATGAAATGTTAAGAGAAAATGCGTGCCATGCTTTTCTTCTTGATGATGCTTTAAATTTGAGGATTCTAGATTCCCAGTCCTATTAAGGATAAGCTCACATTCTTAACTAGAGGCCCTAACAGTAGCTCAAGTCCCACAAATATGTGGTTTACCACTAATGCCAGCTCTCTGACATTCAAGACTGCTATTAACAATCACAGTATCGGGCATTTGCCACTGACTGTACTATGTTGATGTAAAGCTGCCTTTAATTGAATGTGACTTCAGTGTGCTTGCAGTTAACTGTTACCTGACTCAAGTTCAGAACTGGAAAATAGTTCAATTTAGTTATTTTTCACAGGTATACAAAACACGAGCAGTGGCAAATATATGAAACAGATTTGCATGGAGAGGCTGTGCAGGCCGGTGGTCACAGGAACAAGACCATTTTTTTGACAGAGGAAGCTACTTAGAAATATGTAGGAATGACAACATGGAAAGGAGGCTATTCAGCCCGCCCATCATGTGTGGTGTTTATCCTCCACCCGTACGGTAGTTCTAATCCCATATTACTGCTCGGTTCCCTTATTCCTTTTTTCCCACTTCCCTTCAGCCATCTATCTATTCTATTCTTAACTACTGACATGGGCTGAATTTTTCCCTGAAGGGGGGCACCCCGCACTCCAATGTAAATTTCGGGGGCGAACCAGCCTCTATTTAGCCGGCCCGCCCCAATTTAATTTTTCAGGCGACAGCCCTTTGCTTAGTATGAGGCGGGACTTCCGTCCGTTTCCAGGGAGACATCCCACCTCATAGTACCGCTGCCCAATCGGAGGCCGCCAGCTCTGCACATCGGCAGCGCCAAGCAGGAGCAGTGGTCGCTGCTGGTACTGCAGGTGGGCCAAAGCGTGGCATTCAGCGATGGACCTGGATAGTGAGGTAAGTCTGAGATCTCGCTGAGGCCTGTCAGCCTGCCCCATGCAAGGGTGGGTTGGGGGCATGTTGGACAGGGCAGGGTGGATCGTGTCCGTGGGGAGGCAAGGAGGCAAAACTGTGGGACGGTGGGGGGGTGGGGGGGACCTCCAATTGACACAGGGGGCCCGGGAAGGAGGCACCCCTTGCAGTGGCTGACAGCCCACAGGGTTAAACCTACTGGGTTATACATTGGGCGTAGGCCTCTCCTGCCACCTGCTATATTGGAGCGGCGGCAGGTTGAGGCTCTTAATTAGGTGTTAATTGGTCACTTAAAGGGCCTCAATTGGGCCATGGGTGGGTGACCCACCGGACACCTCCCCCGCCACCTGGAAGATCGTGGCTGGGGTGAGGGTCAGTGGACTGGTGGCAGATATGCCCCCGATGACACAGCACCCTAAAGTATTGGTCCAGCCATCTATATTCCCACCCACGGGTGGCCCGTAAAATTCAACTCATGGCCTCTGCAATCTCTATCCCTGGCAACACCCCTCCTACTCTCTGTCCTAAAGGGTATGAGGAAGTGGGATATCCTATTATTATTGACCATAATGTTCTTTGGCTATTGTTCATCCCTATGTTCCAATGTGCTACTGCAAATCTATTGAGATGCCAGGTGGTATTGAAGGGTAAATGTTATGCTGTAGTGATCCTAGCACAGAGCTTTGCTCGATCAGACAGCAGATCAGGCAATTGGGCTCAGATGCCGAGTGTGTGATTTGTTGCTATCCTCATTTTTTTATTAATAATTTTAATTTCCTAAAAATTAGGAGAGCCACAAACCAGAGAATTCTAACCTTCGCATCTGACCTACATAATTCTAAGACCTGTACCAGAAGCTCTGATTTGCAAACCTCAAACAATCAGCCTCCGAACTATGGTTCATTTTCTTTCTCTGAAAGATATGGCGGATTTTAAATCGGCTAGACCAGCCTAATGTAAATCTGCTGATGGGCACTGGGTGCAAATCCAATAGCCACAGGAGGATCTGTTTTAATTTCAAAGCACAATTATTTTTACAGCACATGAACATTATAAGTTTGCAAAACAAATGCAAATTAGCGCCGATAATGTAAACGGAGCCTCTGTCTGAGGATGGGGTTAGCTATTGTGTTTCTCAATTCAGTAACTCCAAACAGAAGCAACGTCTTTGTCAGCAGTTTGACTAATTAGATGTCTGTAGGGCCCGACAGCCTAACAAGTAGGTTGTATAAACAGATACGGAGATGCCGCTTTCTCTTTTAGGGAAAAGTCTCCATATGGATTGATAGGACGGCCACTGTTTTATGGAATTCTGTCGGTGTGATCATGAGAGAGGCCCGATTGATTACCAGAAACTGAGGAATGTCCACAAAAAAGGACAAGGTCATAGAAAGTAAGGTTTATAGTGGTAAAGCATGTCAAGACAAAACATCTCCACAGTTCTGGAAATTTCATTACAGACTGTTCTGAAAAGTGCATTTTTTGCCTATTACTCAAACTGAAAAGAATAATAGATATTTGAAATTCAGATATTTGGAAAAATAATTAATAACTGTAAAAGATATAATTTAGTTTCTAGTCTCCTCCCAATGCTGGAGTATAGGGACAAGTACTCAACCCTTGATTATATTCTGGGAGTTATTTGAATGGGATGCACCACAGTTTAACCATAACTGTAGCACAAAAATATCATGATTTTACAATTGATTCCTGGGAAATTTAAGACACTCAGAAAACGTTGCACTGCGATCCATTTCTGCTGATTGGCTCCAAATTCCAAAAAGAAAATCACTCCCATCCATTTATTTCAGTCTCACTTAACTCACCCCAAACTTTTCGTCACATCCTCTGACTCACCAGGAGAAATGCCAAGGGAGATCTGCTGACATGTCTCACTTGTACTGCCTTCTTTCCTCAATCTTACCTCAGCTGTTGTGTCACAGCCCCTGCCTCACCAGGAGCCTTTAGATACCTCAAGAGTGAGAGGAAATTGTCACAGGTCAAAAGTTAAAATTGTGAATCTTACTTTATGGATTTGTTGCCAAACGAACACATTAAAATTCAGTGATCTCATTTGGACACAACCTTTGTTCCTTTATTATACTCGTTCTCACTCTCTTTTGCCTTACGGAATCTTTTGTTAGTTAATCTCTCCTGCCCTCCACCCTAAACACAGACCTCCTCTTTTGTTCTTCCTGCCTCCTCCCTTCTTCCGCTGGCTTCAAAAACTCTTACATTTCTATCTCGCTTCTGTTCTGATGAAAGGTCATTTCAACCTGAAACGTTGGGCAGAATGCGGCAAGCCATTCAAAACTCCATTGACTTTGGCGGGACCATAAAATACCGCCGGCGTAAAATTCCTCCCATTAACTCTGTTTCCCTCCACAGATGCTGTCAGGCCTGCCGAGCATTTCCAGCACTTTTTGCTTTTATTTTATATGAGTGAACTGCTGACACAGCTTCAGACTATATCACAGGCAGAGAATGATTTGCTGGAGACTAAGAAAAAACTGTGAGAAATGCTGAAGTGCTTAAAAGAGAAATACGAAATGCAAGAAGCCAAGCGCAGCGGACACAGCAGGAAGCTGAAAAACTGGTGGAAGACAGTCACGTAGAGCGGTTGGAAGAGAAACATTTGCTGCAGAATCGTAATGCGGAACTTGAGGGGAAGACTGACTTCATCGTGCTGCTTTAGCTCAGAAGAAGAGGCACAATATTACACCCACCTAAGTGATACCGTGAAGAATGAGTTTTGAGAAAAGAAAACCAGCTATAAAAGACTCTAAGGGCATTTAGTTTATTTATAAAAATGTTAATCTCCTTTAGGTTAGACATAATATGAAAAAAGTTAATGGGCGGGATATCCTGGCCCCGCCCACCGCCCAGATCTTCCATTCCCGCCGAAAGTCAATGGGCTTTTGGCTGGCCCACCGCATCCCCCACAGCGGGTTCCACCTCAGCAGCGCCAATAAATCCCAGCCTATGATTGGAACAGTTATATTGATATAGAGGCGTTATATATTTTTAAAGCAAGGGGGATGTTATATTGTTATAATATCTGTAAAGAATTAGGAACTAATTGTTATGTGAATATATATCCAGGGTGCCACATTTACAGTCGCACTGCAGTCACACACCGAGCGACAGAATATCAGTCCGCGACAGGATAGATGTGAGAAACTCGATTAAGTGCCAGCGTTTGAATTTGAAAGTGTGATTGTTTCGATCTTAGGGGAACCAGAAACCAGAATAAGTCACAGATCAGTCATGATTTCATTGAATGGCGGGATCAGGCCCAAGAGGCTAAATGTCCCACTCCTGTTCCCATGTCCCTAGATAGGGCATCAAGAGCAAAAAATGTCAAGAATTTTAAAAGCGTTAAGAAAATAACAAGTTGATTATGTTTTCCTGAATGCAGTGCTATTATAAATTGTCTTTTCTACCATTTATTATTGTTCCAATCTTTATCATAAATAATAACTTGCAGTTCCTTAGATGTATTACTAGATCCATCCAGCAGAAACTTCTGGCTTAAGATATTAATTCAAAACTTGAACACTGTAGTATTGAAAATAAAAGTTGATTCATGTATTATTAATACATCTTCAGCTATATCAACAGTAGGGTATTTGCTGTTCCTTTCTAATCACGAGCTTTAGCATGAAATTGCAAATGACAACATATTGATGGAAAGGTAATTTATCTATTAGAACAGTAGCTGGTGGAATGCATATGTCATTTGGCCTTTCTGTTAAATATATTATTATAAAACAGCTAGTATCCCTTTAACTTTACTCATTAGTATTCTGCAGTTATAAATTTGTTTCCCCTATGTACTTGTCCACTGCAGGCAATTCTCTGCAATACTGAGATGCATTGGCATATTGTGTATTCAGGATATAACGTATGACACAGTTGAATGTGATGAAATATTTCATCCCACTTTTGTCATTATTTGGAACCATTTGGCCCTCTTACTAGACAATGCAGTCAGAGGAAGAGGGTCTTGTGTGGAGCAAAGTGCTTTCCAGACCAATTCAAAGGGAATAAACAAGGTTTGTTTCCTTTTGATTCTTACATGGTACGACAGGAGTGCTAAAAATACTCAACCATAATGTGGGTGCAGAACTGCTGAGCTAGGATAACTCAGTGTCTGTGTAATGTCATTCTGTTCAGTTTACTGAGCTAACTGTAACCTTGGCATTAATTATTGTGCTTTTTAGAATCATGACATTACTTTGTTCTCTGATTAAAATGGTTGCACAGAACAGTACAAATAAATCGTGTAACCTCACGGTTGATTTGAGAAAATGCAATCTGATGGAAGGTGTGCACTAATGGGTTATATAACACAACTGATTAAAAATTTTAATTGAGCTTAGTGCAAATATCCTTTAAATTATATAACGATATGGCTGACTTCACAAAACGTAACCAGCTGAAAGGTGTTCATTAATGGGTACTACAGCAGAGTAGATTAAAATTTATAATCAACCATCTTTTTTTTTTGTCTTTCTGTACACCTGTAACCTTCAGATTAGACTGAATCTTAATGTCAAGATAAGTCTCATTCCCAGGCTGAGTACTGGTGGCTAATAGGCGCAAATGAAGAAAATAAAATACTTTCATGCTTTGTTAGACACAAGTGGGGCAGGATTAACATTAATCAAACAAAGGGTAAGTACCTAACAATGGTAAATTTCAGAAGGTTTGTATAATCATCAATTTTCCACCATGTGTAGAATGAATATCAGTGGTTTAATTGCAGTAAATTCAGAGTCAACTTCACTTTCTGTCGCAAAGGACCCTGTGGAAAACTGTCAGTCATGTTTCATTGCCCATTTACACTCCTCAATTGCATTGTACACTTTCCAACCAAAAAGGAGGCTGTAAAACTTGGGAAAACTCCCCATTCCACACCATAACATAAAGAAACATTTAACTTTATTAAAATGATTAGCTTTCAAATAACTGTTCACGTTCTTCATTTGTTCCAGGAACTGGGTGTCAAATATTCATGGGACCTATTTTAAACTTCTGAGAATTGTCTCTTTCCCAGCAAATCAACCTATCGCATTCCAAAATGTGCTATCTCCTACTCAGGAAAAAGAGTACATTTCCACTGGACAACATGGGCAGAATTCATCTGATTCGACTTTTGTAGCAACAAGATGAAGTTAATAATTCTCGTGCAATGGTTTCCAAGGTTCTATTTTTAAGGGTATTACGGGCAATAGAAAGAGAAAGACCTTCATTTATATAATGCTTTTCACAATCATCAGATACCTCAAAGCACTCTGCAGCCAATGAAGTACTCTAGAAGGACAGTCACTGCTTTAATGTAGGAAAGGCAGCAGCTAATTTGTGCACAGCAATCTCCCATGAAGAGTAACGTGATGATGACGAAATAATCTGTTTTCTGTAAAGGTGATTGAAGGATAAATATTGGCCAGGACACTAGGAATAACTCTCCTGCTCTTCTTTGTAAGAGTGTCAGGGAATCTTGTATATCCACTGCGGCAGGCAGATGGGGCCTCAGTTTAACATCTCATCTGAAAGGTGGCACCTCCAACAGTGCAGCGCTCTCCCAGCACTGCGCTGGAGGACAGAGACCTGTCTTCATAATGCTTGCTTGGCTGAGAGTCCAGACCAATAACAGCATGACCTTAGCAGGGATTCTGTTCTGACAAGTGAAGTGAATTGTTGACTTTGCCTGATTGACATCTTTAAGTTATTATAATAAGTTCTTTCTGTGATCTCTTTTGTCAATGCCTCAATATTAATTTGGACAATATTAAGAGGTGTGAAGTGCTTGAAGCCTCTATAATTGATACTTTAATATCTGACTGACACTTTTATAGAGTTGTAGGAACAGCAGTGTTTTTTCAAAGAACATTTCTGAATGGATGTTTTGTTTTCTCAACATTTCCACACTTGCCATTGTTATTATATGGTTTATTGGTTATATACATAGTGCATACTGGGTGAATGGGCGTGGATGAGGCATGAGTTGGCATTGAGTTGAAGTGGAGAGTATAAGCAGCCATGGGGAGTATCTGGGAGTGAGAGGTGAGGGGATGAGGGCTGGAGGGCCTAACAGCTTTTATTACAACTAGGATGAAGTCCCAGAGAACAGAAGCGGGCCTTCTGGCCAGCCCACCTTGGCACTTGCCCATCCTTGTGGCCACCTAGGATCTGCTTCTGGGATTGACGTATCCGACCTCATTCCACAGCCACCTCCCCAGAGTCAAAAGCTGTGCAATTCAATGCCCTTTAAACTGTGGCAGATCTGCCTATTCGGGAAATTTCCCGACTCAAACTCCCCACCTCAATAGCAAAAATCTGGTTTTGGAAGGATTTGCAGGTTGACACTCAACCTGTTCAGCCATGTTATAAACACACCTTACTTGGCCACCAGGTCCTGGGGTGAGACTTGAATCCAGGGCTTCTGATCCAGAAGCAGGGATGCTACCACCGAGCCACAAGACCTACTTCCCTCAGGAAGAGGCAGCCAAAAGAAGGGTATGAGGGGTTTTGTCTCCTGCTTGGAGGGAACTAGTGTTATGAATGAACCTGTTTTGATTTTTACCCTGGTTTATGTGGTGCCATAAATTCTTTTGTTCTGATTCAGACATGGCAGAACAATTGAGATTTAATAAGATAACAGTGAGAACTTATCACACCATGAGGAAGTTCAATGTCTATCTGCTTCTAACTCCCTACTGTCTGGAAGATCTAATCTATGGTCACTGAGCTAGCACACCGGCAATATGTATTGAAATGCAAATAATTCTATACGATGGATCTACCATCTATCATTCTCATGAATCAGATGCACGTTAAATTTAATGAGAATGGTGATTGCATCAATGTCCCAGCATGGAGCAAGAACATGCCTTCTACTAAAATCTCTTTAGCAATGACCGATGCAGTATTGCCAGAACTGGAAAGTAACTCCAAAGTGCAAATTCTCATTAAAGAAAAGGAGTTAATTTTAATTTTTGTTTTACTAAGTGGCAAAACGAAGCCGGAGACAACACTAGCAAGAAAAGGTGTTTCACAAATTTCACCTTATTGGCTGCTGAACCCATCAAAGGATCTTGTGCTTCGAGCCTAGTGAGCAATGCAGAAACTCCTCTTGCCTGGTGCCTGCAGTAGTTATCCTGGATCTATGAGTCATGGTTTACTCTATATTTGGACTCCTGCATCAAGGGGAGATGGCGAGGGTGGCTTAAAACTGCTCGGTGACCTGGCTGTGAGATGTCTTGACAGTTGCAAAGCATAGGAAAACAGTGGCTGTTGTTTGATGTCCAGAGCCTCACTGATATAATTTTCAACAGGCAAGAGTCTGCTTACAAATATAAATTGTGCCCCTGTGCCAGTTGCTTGTAATTATCAAATGCAAACGGGCACACTCCATGCTTTTATACCAGGCATGCAGCCTCCTGACCAGTGGTCCAGAAAAGGTTCCTCCTGGCTCCACAAAATATTGCAGTGCATTATCAGTTTCTGGAAAGTCCCTCTACCTATCCCAACCCAATGGAGTCGCTAGGTTTTCAACTCAACCTTCGCTGTCCTTTTCCGTAAGGTTCACGCTAGTGCTCATGAATGCTAGGCAGCTTGACAACTGGATTCTAATGGAGCCTCATGTGGGCCACCCTTGAATCCACTGGCTGGGTGCCCCGTATTAATTGTATATTAATTGTGTTTAATTGTAGGCAGGTGATGGGAATTAACTAGGGATTCACGTGTGTCCCCATAAAGGGTTAGGAGGTACTCGCTTGTAATCTGTAGTTGTGTAAATAAATGCTAATAAAAGTGTGTAAAGATTGGTTCTAGTCAAATCCTTCACCACTTACTTTCTGAAATAAAATGCCCTTGATGTCTACCACATACTTCATGCCTATTTTGGGCATAAGTTCAAAGTTAC
Organism: Cetorhinus maximus; assembly: GCF_964194155.1. NCBI lineage: Eukaryota > Metazoa > Chordata > Chondrichthyes > Lamniformes > Cetorhinidae > Cetorhinus > Cetorhinus maximus. The sequence continues at coordinate 135,414,461 of NC_135885.1, read as the reverse complement.
CTCCAAGTGTGTTTTGATGGCATTCATTGAACCCAACAATTTAAGGGAGCTGTGTTAATAGGTGCTGGTGAAATAAAGTAAACAGAAATTTGTGTTCACATTTGGACAAATTTACCACCAGAAAGAAAATTGAAATTTGGACAGAAAATCAGCTTTTGGCAGAAAAATTAGCTGTACACACACTTTAGTGGACATTAATGATTTTCTTTAAGTTGCCAAGAAATAGCCACATAAATAATGAAATAAGGAACTGGGAAAATGAATTGGTTTCGATCTCTATTTCTACTGTAGGCATTAAATCAGTTTGAACTCTTCCTTTAGAATGGCAAGTAATAAGAACAAAAACACAGACAAATCACTCTTAGTAGGAGCTGTATAAAAGTGAGTGGGATTGTACTTGGATTCATTCATCTAAATAATAAGCATTAGCAAAGGTAATACATTAGCAAAGGTAATATAATGATTTTTATAGAATTTAGATTTTCTACAATGGGGTATATAACTGTATCTGGCAGACTTAAACTTCTCAAAATTCTCAAAGACTTTGAAGTTCCCGATACCACCACAACACTAACTGACTGGATATGCAGCACAATATGAAGTTATGTTGTGATGCGGAAAAACCTCTCGGGTGTTGACAATTACTAAATACCTGGTTGAAAAAAATTAGATGCAACAAGGCTGTTTTCAGGTTGGAAGACCTTTTTGAGGAAGTGAGAGACATGGCGGAATGTAGTAGCTGTCTTGAGCATGGATTTTCAGAAAGCCTTTGACAAAGTACCTCATGGAATACAACTGGAGAAGAATAAGGAGTATGGAATTTGGGAAAGGGTAGAGTAAGAGCTCTACACCATAAGAATATGTTAAGGTATTTGAGAATTGGGACAGATGGCAGGAGAAACCATTTTTTTTGGAAGAGCGTTGTAAAGCTGTGAAATGCATTATTAGAGCTAATGATTGAAGCAAAGATTATCTCAACTTTTAAGAATAGGTGAGGTAGATAGTTGAAAGGAAAAGGAATAAAGGGGCATACATGTGGGATTTGGACTAATGCTTGTGTGGAAGGTCAACAGGGCACAGACTGGTTGGGCTTTTTCACCTATGTTCACACACATGTTTTTCCCTTTGGGGAATAGTGGAGAAGTAGTAGGAGGATTCCCATTAAACCGGGTCATAAAAACTACTTCTGCGCCCCCGAAGTCCTGGTAGGGACTTGAACCTGGAACTCTGGCCCTGAGGTAGAGACACAACCATGCACCACAATACTTCCACTGCTTGGGCTGAAGAGACTGTATCCATGTTGTAATTTCTATGTCACACCTTGATTGGACAATTTTTTTTTGTCCAATGCAATTTGGCTGATATGACTAAACAATACAACAAGAAGCTACTGAATGGCAACTTAAATGTAACAAACATTTGAAAGCAAAACCATAACATATTTATACTTTTTTAAAGGAAAGCAGCATGACCAGCTCAGAGCAGAGTCGTGGATGGACAGAACAGCCAAACCAGAATTAACACCCACACAGCAAATATTAGAGGCCTGTGGTAACTGGCAGTGTAGTCCCTCCCTTCTATCAATCGGGGGTCATGTGATGTACTGCGGGGGTTCCAACCAATGAGCTTATAGTGTGGGCAATCCGGGGGGTGGGGGAGGAGTTTCCTGATGAGAGTCCTTGTCAAGGGTGAAAGCACCTGTAAACCTCTCTGTAATAGAGTTTAACTGTTTCTTGATGAAACCTGTCTGCCCCACTGAGTCATCACAATTGGCAACGAGGGTAAAATCAGCTCCGACTCTGCGCCTCACCCTGTTACTGTGGGTACATCGAATTACAAAAAAAAAGCTACTCACCAGTCACGCCACTCATCAGCAGAATCCATCCATAGGATGCGACTATGGAAGATTGGAGCCAGTATGTAGAGCGCCTTAGTTTTCATTGCGTAGGCAAACGAGATTTCTGCGGAGGAAAAGCAGAAAGTGATCCTCTTGAGTGTATGTGGCAGTAAGACGTACAACCTCATTCGTAACCTGACGGCCCCGAGCGTGCCTAAATCCAAGTCCTATATTGGATTAGTGGACCTCATGAAACTGCACTTCCAGCCAAAGCCATCTGTAATAACATAGCGTTTTACATTTAATTCAAGAGTTAGGGCCCCAGGGGAGTTTATGTTGTGAACATCAAGCAGTTAACAGAACACTGCGACTTTTGGGGACACATTAAACGATACGCTGCAGGACCGATTGGTTTGTGGAGTTAAGGACGATGCCATACAGCACTGTTTAATCAACGAGGTCGGCACTGACTTTAAGCGCGCCCCAGAAACCTCCCTCACCATGGAAATTGCTGCCAGAAACTCCACTTTCTGCTGTTCACTTTCTGCTTTTCTCCCGCAGTAATCTCGTTTGCTACGAAATGAAAACCGAGGCGCTCTACATACTGGCTCCAGTCTTCCATAGTCGCATCATATGGTTCAATTCTGCCGAAGAGTGGCATGACTGGTGAGTAGCTTTTATGTTTAATTCAATGGAAAATGGCACCGTACTTGATGTTGGGCATGAATGGAGCTGGGCCGGATAGACTGGAACCAAAGGAAAACAGGGAAAAACAATAGCTGAAAAATGGGCTACCTTCAAAGAGGAGATGGTTTGGGCACAGAAAAGGTACGTTCGCTCAAAAGGGAAAGGAAGGGTAGGACAAACAGATCCAAAGCTCCCTGGATGACAAAGGAGATAGAAATTAAGTTAAAGAAGAAAAAGTGTGCTGACGACGGGTGTCAGGTAGCAAATACAATTGAGAAGCAAGCTGAATACAGAAGGTTCAGAAGGGATGTGAAAAAGCAAATACAAGAAGCACAGAGGGATTAAGAAAAAAGACTGGTAGCTAACATAAAAGGAAATCCCAAAGTATTCTATAAGAACATCAATAGTAAAAGAATGGTTAAAGGAGGGGTAGGGCCTATTAGGGACCAAAAAGAGTATTTACGCATAGAGGCAAGAGGCATGGCTAAGGTATTAAATGAATACTTTGCATCTGAGATGCCTCCCAGGCCATGGTGACAAAGGGGAAACCCAGTCACTAGAAGGGTTTAAAATTGATAAGGAGGAGGTATTGGATAAGCTGTCAGTACTTAAAGTTGATAAGACACCAGGACCGGATGAGGTGCATCTAAGAATATTGAAGAAAGTGAGAGTGGAAATTGCAGAGGCACTGGCAATAATCTTTCAATGTTCCTTGGATTTGAGGGAGGTGCCAGGGGATTGGGGAATTGCAAACATTACGTCCTTGATCAAAAAAGGCTGTAAAGACCTGCCCTGCAATTACAGACCAGTCAGTTTAACTTCGGTGGTGAGGAAACTTCTAGAAACAATTATTCTGGATAGAATTAGTAGTCACATGGAAAAATATAGATTGATTTGGAAGAGCCTGCATGGATTTGTTAAAGGACAATCATGTCTAACTAACTTGCTGGAGCTTTTTGAAGAGGTAACAGAGATGGTTGATGAGGGCAAGGCTGTTAATGTGGTGTATATGGACTTCCAAAAGACGTTCGATACAGTGCCACATAACAGACTTGTGAGGAAAATTATAGGTCATGGAATAAAAAGAACAGTAGCAACATGGATGCAAAATTAGCTGAGGGATAGGAAACAGAGAGTAATGGTTAATGGGTAGTTTTCAGGCTGGAAGAAGGTTTGTAGTGGAATTCTCCAAGGGTTGGTATTGGGACCCTTGCTTTTCCTGATATATATAAATGATCTAGATCTTGGTGCGCAGAGGACAATTTCAAAGTTTGCGGATGACACAAAACTTGGGAGAATTGTAAACTGTGAGGAGGATAGTGTAGAACTTCAAAAGGACATTGACACATTGGTGGAGTGAGCAGATGGGTGGCAGATGAAGTTCAATGCGGAGAAGTGTGAGCTGATACACTTCGGTACAAAGTACATGTAGAGGCAGTATAAAATAAAGGATGCTATTCTAAAAGATGTGCAGCAGCAGGGAGACCTGGGTGTATACGTACATAAGTCATTAAAGGTGTCAGAACAGGTGAAGAGAGCTGTTACTAAAGCATACAGTATTCTAGGCTTCGTTAATAGGGGCATAGAGTTCAAGAGCAGGGAGGTTATGATGAACTTATGTAAGACACTAGTTAGACCTCAGCTGCAGTCCTGTGTACAGTTCTGGGCGCCACACTATAGGAAGGATGTGAACACATTGGAGAGAGTGCAGAAGAGTTATACGAAAATGGCTCCAGGGATGAGACACTTCAGTTATGAGGAAAGGTTGGAGAAGTTGGGACTGTTTTCCTTGGAGAGGAGAAGGCTAAGAGGAGACTTGATAGAAGTTTTCAAATTCATGAGGGGTCTGGACAGAGTAGATAGGGAGAAACTGTTCCTGTTCATAAACAGATCGAGAACCAGAGGGCACGGTTTTAAAGTGTTTTCCAAAAGAAGCAAATGTGAGATAAGAAAAAACTTTTTCACACAGCGAGTAGTTAGGGTTTTGAATGTGCTGCCTGGAAGTGTGGTGGAGGCAGGTTCGATTGAGGCATTCAAGAGGGCATTGGATGATTATTTAAATAGAAACAACGTGCAGAGTTACGGGGAAAAGGCAGGAGATTGGCACTGAGTTAAAATGCTCAGAGAGCTGCTGCAGACACGATGGGCCGAATGGCCTCCTCCTACTCTGTAACATTTCTGTGATTCGAGAGTGGCATGAAAGCTGGACCTGCAGAATTGAAACACGATTCAATGTCCGCTGTGAGAAACATTAAAAATCCTAGCTCAGCAGCAACTTCAAGACAAAGTTGCTCTCGATGTGGGGGTGACAACAGAGCGGATACCTGGAAGTTCAAAGAGGCAGAATGCCATTACTGCCATAAGAAGGGTCCCGTGGTTAGGAGATGCCAGACAAAGCTAAAGCAGTTTGCAAAACAGCAAACAAACATGATAGAAGTAATGGGTACAACAACGGCTGAAGCTGCTGCTCCTGACATTTACTCCTTATATAATATGGCTGCTGTGAAAATCGAACCTATTACTGTAACATTACAAGTTAATGAGAAGCTATTACAAATGGAAATGGACACGGGTGCCTCGACCACAGTGGTAGGAGAGCACACTTTCAGGTATCTTAATGAAGGAAGACAGACAATAAACCTGGAGCGGACAACCTCTAAATTAAGAACATACACGGAAGAATCCATTCAGGTTAAGGACATCTCCACAGTCCCAGTCTCTTACAAACAACAGGCAGCCCAGCTGCCTGTAATAATTGTGAAAGGAGAAGGACCCAGTCTTTTAGGCCAAGACTGGCTACAGAAGATCAAGCTCAACTGGTCTGAGGTATTTCACCTAAAATCAGATAGAGTTCCAGGACTTCTAAGGAAATACAACATGGTTTTTCGGGATGAATTAGGGATGTTAAAAGGCATGCAGGCCAAGATATATGTGGAGCCACAGGCAACACCTCGCATCTTTAAGGCAAGACCTGCGCCTTATACATTGAAAGAAAAGATTGACGCAGAGCGGTGCTGGTTAGAAAAACTGGGCATTATCCAACCTGTGCAATTCTCAGACTGGGCTGCGCCCATAGTTCCATAGTCCGCACCATACCTATCTGTGGAGACCACAAATTGACCATAAGTAAGGCAGCCAAACTAGGCAAGTACCCTATCCCAAGGATAGATGGCTTATATACCAAACTGGCTGGAGAAACGTCCTACACAAAATTGGATATGAGTCATGTTTACCAGCAACAAGAGCTGGAGAGCACATTGAAGGAGTATGTAACCATTAACACACACAAGGGTCTCTATCAGTACACCTGCCTATTCTTCAGGGTCTCATCGGCGTGTGCTATCTTCCAGAGAACAATGGAGAGCCTTTTGCAAGGACCCTCATGAGTAGTAGTATATTTGGATAATGTCCTCATCAGGGGGTTAACCGAGACTGAACACTTAACCAATCTGGAGGAGATGCTAAGGAGGTTCATGGAATCTGGCATACCGTTAAAGTAGGAAAAGTGCACATTTCAGGCACCAGAAGTGACTTATCTAGGCCACAGGGTGGATACCATGGGATTGCACCCGGTAGAAGACAAAGTTCAAGCAATAAAAGATGCACCATCACCATCCTATGTAACAGAACTCAAGTCCTTCCTGGGCAAGATTAACTACTATAGCCACTTCTTACCAAACCTATCAACTGTGTTGGCACCATTGCAGTCTTACTAAACAAGAACCACTGTTGGTCTTGGGGGTCACAACAGCAAGAAGCCTTTGTGAAAACAAAGGAACTGTTGCATTCGTCATATCTATTGGTACACTACGACCCGTCGAATGAGCTGGTATTAACATGTAATGCCTCTCCCTATGAGGTGGGAGCTGTGTTATCCCATAAAATGAAAAATGGGTCTGAAAGGCCCATTGGTATGTCTCGTGAACCCTCTCCCCTCTCCACAGCCAAGAAGGGCTATTCCCAGCTGGCAAAGGAAGGTTTAACCGGTGATATTCGGGGCAAAAAATATTCCACCAGTACCTGCATGGTCGCCATTTCACCATTGTGTCGGACTATAAACCATCAATAGGTTTATTCAGCAAGGGCAAGACCATCCCACCAATAGCATCAGCAAGGGTACAACGATGGGCTCTGACATTATCTGCATACGAGTATACTTTTATGTACCGTCCTGGCCTACACGTTGCAAATGCAGATGAACTCAGTCGTCTCCCTTTGCCAGACAGTACTGTGTAAGCTCCTGTTCCACAGGAATTAGTGCTATTATAAAATTTCTTAGATTCTTCTCCTGTGTGTGTGAAACAGATTAGAAATTGGATGAACAGAGATCCAACATTATCGAAAGTCAGAGATTTTGTTTTAAAAGGGTGGCCAAACTTGCCTGTATCTGAAGAATTGAGACAATTCCATGTTGGGCAGATGGAATTGAGCTGCCAAGGCGGGATTTTATTGTGGGGGTCAAGAGTGGTGGTCCCACCACAAGGCAGAGAGTCGGTCTTGACAGAACTCCATTGTACCCATCCAAGCACATCAAAAATGAAAATGCTTGCGCAAAGCTATGTGTGGTGGCCAGGCATTAATGGAGATATTGAAAACTTGGTCAAGCATTGTCTCCACTGTCAGCAACAACAGATGTTGCCTGTTCCGACTTCCCTGCATCCATGGGAGTGGCCTGATTGACCCTGGGTTTGATTACATATTGATTACGTAGGACCGTTCTTGGGTACCATGTGCTTGTTAATTGTAGATGCACAATCCAAATGGATGAATACATATGAAGTTAATTCACCAACGTCAAACACAACTATCAAGAAGCTACGTCACAGTTTCAGCATTCATGGCCTACCTGAAATAATGAACAGCCAAACTGCATTGGAAACCTACAACATACGCGGATGTCAGTAAAGTATATGTTATGAAGCAGTCCAAGCAAGGCGCTTGATCAACTAAGATTTAATCCAGAAATCTTAGGGAGCCAATAAGAAAATAGATGAGATTCTGATTGCTACGAACTCCTTTAATTTAGTGGCTGTTCTAAGACTCCAACTAGAACGAGACATCCCCAAATCCTTGAGCCATAATCCCAAAGGTTTTGCCATGATTGTACCATCTGCAATAGCCTAGTAATGACTCTCCTGACGAATATAGTGTGTGGGGTGGGCCATCTAACATGGAGTTGGTCAGTGCCTGCACCAGTACTGGCACATCTTGTGACCTGCCATCAGCCATGCCAGGAACTCTAACACTTCCTGGGGATAAGCACTTTTTTTCCAAATCCTTCAGCCCCATTCCCAATTAACAATTTTTAAAAGCTCACTTTCACCTTCAGGGATTCAGGCTGTTTCGCTGGCTGGACTTCAGAATCTGCCCAGTGAAGCCCATCAGCACCCTTCATTGGCAATACCCACGCCCAAACTTTCACTGAGGGTGGGGATATGACAATTCCCAGCATAGGGAATTCCTACTCTCTCCTTCTGTCAGATCCCAGTTCCAGCACCTATCTTAGTAAGGGACAGAAATTAGAGATTACACAGTCGATCAGCTGCTCCCAGCATAATGAGTAACAAGCATATCCAGATTTCGGACTATTTCCTGTTCCACTGGAATTATAGTGAGAGTCTGCTGGAATGGCCAAATAAATCTGCCGCTACATGTTCTTGTCTAATGGTATTTTGGGAGCTATCACTTTAAGACACAGGGGTGGATTTTACATTCCACTGCCAATTTAAAGGTGAGGGGCCATGTAAAATCCAGCCGGCAGCCTGCCTGCCACTGACCCACCTGTCACTGTCCCACTGTCCCCTTACCAGTGGCCAGGGTGGCATTGGGCAGCCCACCTGCTAGTGGCTAATTGAGACCCTTAAGTGCTTATTTAATGCCTACTTAAGGGCATCATTACGCTGCTGCCTGAATTTAACTGGCGGCAGGAGAGGTCCAGTGCACAGCCTGGCAGGTTTTCCTGTGAGGGCTGGTGGCAGGCAGGCAGGAGGGGGGATCCCCCCTTTATGGGCCCCTTGGGCCTATCAGAGAGCCCCCCCAAGGTGTTACCCCCAATCCATGTGCCTCCTTCCAGGTGTCACCCCCCCACAAATATGGCCCCTCAAACACCAGCCCCCACCTCCCTCACTTTGCAGTTGAAGAACTTGGCACCTGGCGAGACCCCCAAACACTTACCAAGTCGCGATCCAGTGCAGCCCGCATACATAAACCCCGTGTGCAGTACCGGCAATGGCCTCGGCTCCCTGTGTCACTGCCCATGTTGGGGAACTGGCAGCCTCTCACCAGCTGGCATCTCTCTGAGCCGGTACTCCCTGTTCCTGAGGGATGTAACTCCCACCTCCAGTCTGTTAACGAAAAGTGGAGGCAGCCATTCTTCTGCTGGGTTTTTTAGTGGGGAGGGTGGAGATCTCAGTGCCCTGTAAAATCCAGCCCTCAGCATTTGTGTAAAAAGATCAGCAGCTCAATTAAGCCCCAGCTGCTAGTTGCAATACTGAAAGATTTTGTTGTTGTCCACTAACAAGAGTCAAATATACACAGACTTATAAGCAGGATAGCTAACATGACTTTCATAGCTGAATATGGAGTGAGCTGCAAATCAAGGAACTATAGCCCAGTTAATCTTACCAGTGGAGGGGGAAGATGCTCAGATATTTTATTGGACACCTGATCAATGTTAAATAATTCAGGGTGTGCCGACCTCTGTACTTGATTTCCCAAATGTGCATCCCATTGCACAAAGCTTTGTGCTCGGAGGCCCATTCATAAAATCTACACAAATCTTCCACACTGGCCCTTCCTAATAACTCATTAAACTTACTCATTTTTTCATCTTACGGTCAGGAAAGACTTCTTCTGTGACAAATTACACTTCTTATTCAATTGACTTAATATTACCTCGGGGGCCAAAAGGAGAAGTCAGCATCATTTTTGAAGCAATTGATCATGTTGCATACACCCAATGAATTTAGTTTGTGGAGATAAATAAAGTTAGGGGATTGTTATGAACAATGTGATTTTTTTAAGTTGAATATATATATTTGTGTGTTAAGAAAGGTAAAATGGTTTCAGTTTCATTTAGGTTGTTTGTGAGTCTTGGTGCCTCAGTATACTCCTGACTGAAAGGTCAGCTCTTTTGGTTTTGTTTGTATATATTTTTAATGAGATTTTACAACTCCTGAAGTTAAAGAGATGGGTTTAAAGGGGTTAAAAGTCCAGTGATTGCAGGGAGAAAAACACAAAGTAGGAAAAAAAGTTACTGCTGCCTAGCAACAGTAGTCAAGTGACACAGACACAGAGAAAAGACCCCAGAAAAAAGGAAATAGTTCATAGAGAGAGGACATGAATTGTAAGCTCTCTGATAAAAGGGATTACAAGGCTATTTGGTATAGTAGTTGACTAAATAGTCAGTTATAGAACTCAGGAAAGTGATCAGTTTAGCAGAGGTGCTACTGGAAGACTGAGTTTAGGGAACTCATTTGTTTGCTTTGCAGTTGAAGAAACAATGAGTTTAGAGTGCAGTTTTTCAGGGGGAGATACGAGTTGGGTCAGAAGCATCAAGTGAGTGCTGAGGAATCCTCCAGGAGAAAACCATTTGCAACTGTGCCAGTCCCAAGGGAGAAGCCTTTGCGTCAAGCTGGTGGTAACTTTTCACTGTTTTATGTATCTGTAAAGATATTGCTGGGGTAAAGGAATAGTGGAAATTTGAAGCATATTCTTGTGTTTGTATTGAGGTTTTTCCAGCTTTTTTGCCTGGTGTTATATAATCCATTTTTCTTGTTTAATAAATATTTTATTCTTTGGGTTGGAAGTTCATCAGCAGACTCCTGTGAATTTGTTCAGTGACTTATCTCCATGGTTTCCACAAAAAAGTTAGGATCTATCAGGCCAGATTTCACCCTGGGATCTGACTTGTCCAGTATTAACATCAACTGGAATCTAAAGGATGAGAGCTTTACAGTTGATATAATTTGGATTTTGTTTATAAGTACTCCACATCTGGCTTGTTGGGAGGTATTATTAGTAAAGTAGCAAGCTAGGTTTGAAAGATGTTAGGCAATGGAATACAGAAAAATGGCCAGGATCATGTTGGCCCTTAGTGATGGTCACTCTGGATCTCCGTCTGTTTGTGCTACTAGTGGAGGATGGGGAGGAGGACACATTCATCAACATTATCTAATGATAACAAACGACTTGACCACGTAGCCAGTGCATTGAAGGTGGAACCTATTCAAAGAGGTCGAAATAAAATTAAGTCAATTGAATAAGAAATAGTTGACGTAATTTGTCACAGAAGAAGTCTTTAGACGTACCTGTAAGCAAGATGAAAAAAATGAATAAGTTTAGTAAGTTATTAGGAAGGACCAGTGTAGAAGATTCTTGTAGATTTTATGAATTGGGCTCTGAGCAAAAAGCTTTGTGCAATGGGAGTGCATATTTGGGAATTCAAGTACAGAGGCCATGCACACCCTGAATTATTACATTTACTGGATGGAAAATTTGCCAATTTTTTACTAGATGGTGCACTGACTTCCGTCCCCAAATTACTGATGTGCAGATGCCATGCAAAGCTCTATGCCGGGAGTGTTAATTCATATCATCAAATGCATTGTATGCAGTGTTAGTTACCATATATTGAAAATTATGTTGATGCATTGGAGACAGTGATAAACAGTAGCAAGGATGATTAGATTATGAAGACAGGCTGATCAAATTGGCACATTCTGAGGATGTTAAAAATTATATTAAAAGCATAAAAACCATAGATGTAAGCACTTGGTTAACAAATTATGATTGTTGGACTTGAGTAAATATTGGCAACATTCGTGCCAGATCAATTCAGAAGAGTCCCCAGAAGATATGTTGAAAGTGTGCTTTGCAAGGTTCATTCAAAAACAGTAGCCAATTAATTTCTTTCAATATCAGAACTGTGCACACATCTAATTAAAGAAAGTTAAGAGTATGAATTAAAATTCCATGATCTGGAGATAAATATAGGGATAGATGATTAAATTTTCTATGAATCAATATTGTTCTAAACCTATTCTGACTAGCAGTGTGCCATACTGCTGATCAGGGCTGAATAATCTTACATAGTTACCATGCCATTTCACTGCTTGATTAGCTTCAAGTCTAATGAATTTTATATATTTTTTCTCCTGAGTAGAAACTGTTGCCTGTTATTCAATCTGATAGTTTACCCTATTTCTGTGGAATGTTCAGGAGTGTACATTTTTAATAGTACAACATGAATGCAGTGGTGAAGGTTGAATAATTTATGCCCTGTTACTGATAGCCATTTTTGGAAGAATGTTTGTGAATAGTGCAGTCACGAGGAGTGCAGCTTTTAGGCCCTATGAAAGAAAGGCTCCAGGGACTGGAACATTAGAACAGAAGGAGGACATTCAGCCCCTCAAACCAGTTTCGCCATTCAATTAGATCGTGGCTGAACTATAACTTAACTCCATGGCCTGAATTTTTATGATGGCGGGGGGCTCGGCCATCTGAAGAGTCAATGGGGAACGCATCCCCGCTGACTCTGGCTGTTCAGATTGGCCGGCAACTCTCCAGTCCCTCCAGCAATAGCGCTGCAGTGGCTGGAAGAGGCACTGCACAGAGCTGCCAGAGATTAAGGACGGAGTTGTCCCAGAATTGCACTAAGCGAGGTAGCGGGCGTGAAAAAAGATGTTTAACCCGCCGGCCGTGGCTGCAATGGTGGGTTTCCGCGCTGTATCATCCCCTTCCTGCCCCATAAATTATGTCGTCACAGGAAACACACCGGATTGCTGCCAGGTGGCCTCCAATTTGCCTGCCATGCATTACAACGCTGCTTCCTTACGCCGGGTGCCATATTTAAACTGCAGCCGCACGCACACTTCTCAACGCTTGCGGCCCAGTACTGCTCCAGTGAAGGCATGGCCCCAAAAGTCAGGAAGATTACAGCCCCCGATTCAGTGACGCATCCCTGGGACGCCTTCTGGGTGCCGTGGAGGCCCGTCGCAATGCCCTCTACCCCCGCCCTGGCCGCAGGAGGCCCATCAGTCTCACCACTCCAGCTTGGGAGGTGGGGGCAGAGGCGGTCAGTGCCAATGCTGCACACAAGAGGTCAGCCATCCGGTGTAGAAAACGGGTCAATGACTTCATCCATGCCGCCAGGGTAAAACAACCATCTCATCAACCTCAACTCACCCACTCTCGAGCCCATCACATGTTCACTGGCATCCCACTCACTGCCAGCTCAAGGGGAATCACCACTGTCACGAAAATAATAATTTTCATAATGTTTTTCTGGTTTATTGTGAAGTAGGTTTATGGGTGTAAGTATAGGTGGTTGTGTCTGTGTGATTTAATTACATTTGGAGTCAAGTAGACTGCAAGCTTGAAATCATCAAAAGAAGCTAGGTGTAGAAATGTGCTTGACATGCTAATGAGTAAACATGGATGCTAGCCTAGCATGTAAGGTGTGAAGGGAATTTGCATTTTTTAGATAAATGAAGGGATTGTTGGATTTCAAAGGGATGTTAGTCTGTTTACAACTAGTCAGATAAGCAAGACTAAGGAGTGTGTTTATTATTCCCAAAGGTTACTGACAATATTGGCTACATGGAAGTTTTTATATCATGAGGAAGATGCAGTTTCAAAGACATATGGAACAATATAATTTATATATTGAAGAGAGAGAGAAACATATATAAAAGAGAATGAAAGGTTATGTGAGGAGAGGGCCATGTAAGATCTATCAGGAGTGTGTGAAACAGCCTTCAAGAAGCCTCCAGCCATTTGTGCATAACTCTGTTATGTCCAGTAACTGAAGTTGGGGAAGCCATTTGGAATTTCACTGTCAAGTGGGTACTGTTGTTAACTTGCTGGTTTTGAGTTTAAATCTAAAATCTATTTTGGATGGTTGCCTTAAAGGGAGTGTGTAACTGGAAGGTTAAGGTTAATTCAGAATTTTAGGATTTGTTATAGTAGTAAGTAATTTGTAGTCTTATGTATGCATTTGAAATCTTTTATTTTGTTAATAAATATTCTAATTAAATTTTTAAAACCTCTAAAGGTCTTGGTGGACTCAATACTTCTGAATTCAGTGCACACGTCTTTTTGTAATAAATACAAATTTCAAAACCATTGTGATAGCGCCACCAAGTTTCCCTTGTGGATTTGTTCTGCCTGGAACACATCACCTGCCATGTCATAACACCACTCATTCTCTCACACACATCCTCACATCTCCATCTGGCCTCATCTCCTCTGGAGATAGCCTCCTCATCCCATCCACTCAGCACACATGCATGCCTGGCATCCTTCACATTTGGCCTTGCATGTGCCTTGCTCACACTCTCTTCCTCTGCCTTTATGCAGGACAAAATCGTGTACAATCAATGGGAGAGGTTCCAGGCTGCGGATGGAGGGCCGGACATCAAGGTCCTCACTCCGTCCGAGAGTCATGCGTTGGAGCTGGCGAGAGGACATGGCCTGTTCCTGCAACAACAATGAGGTTGATGGCAAACACGTATCCTGCACCACATCACCCCTCCCTCAACACTACCCTGAGTGCACTGTTCTGTGTTCAGCATGGCTGCCAAGTACTATTAATCTCCAATTTCTGTCCTAGGCACATCTGACACGCTGCCCTCAGGCAACCTTGACCCCGAACCCAGTGCTGAGAGCACCTCGGATGAGGACCCTGATGGCAGCACTGTTGAAGACTCATCATGGCGCTCTCACCCACACCTTCCACCAGCGCAGTGATACACAGCTCAGTGGGACCTAGATGTAGAGCAGCCTCAGGATCACAATCTGATGAGGCACAGCACACAATCTGTTCCACAGCAAGCAGAGACAGGGACATCCTTGGTCACTGGCAAAGAATCTGCTAAGTCCGAATCAGATGATGAGCCTCTGGACCTCAAGCAGTTGGCGGAGCTGCAAAGGCAACCATGGCAACATCAGGAAGGGATCACAGATGTCTGGCGCACTCCTCAGATTGTAAGGGACGATGGAGGAGTCCGTCCGCCTTCAGTCCGAGGTGATAGCGCCAGCATGCAACGTTCCAAAGTCAACACTGGTAGGATGGTGGCCGCCATGGAGACCTTGGCCCAGGACATCGGTCCTGCACTGCTGCATGGGCTGAACTCCATCTCTGACTCCATAGTTGGCCTCCAAAAGTGTCAACATGAGAGGCATGCAGGATAGTTCACTCTCACTCCAGCTTCGCTCTTCAAAGAGTCAGTTGGGGCCATCGGGCACCCATAGGGAGGAGGACCAGCAGCTCGACACCCCGGGGCCATCCACCCAGGTGACTCCGGGAATGTCCGGCTGATCCAAATCCCCTCTTCCTGTGACCCCTGCAGCACCAGCTCCACAGATCGAGGAGGGTGCAGCTGGCCCACAGCAGGACACCCAAAGCAGCCGGGGCCCTCCAGGTCTCAGCCCTCCAGAGGACGCAAGCTGAAGTGCTCACAGACAAGGTATCGCAGTCAGCAGGCTGGCTCCACCTCCGCTGTGGATGTCGGGAGAGAACCAAGACGTAACAGTAGGATTAGAAAGGCTAAGCAGATGCAGTTGTACAGCCTGAACACGCGTGTTAATCACTTTTACATAATGTTCACCATTGTAAATAAGCTCCCAAGAATGTGTCCTTGCCTATGACTCCTTGTTCTGATGAGCAGTGTTTGTGTCATTCAGACATGAAGCCTTGGTTTCTGCTCAAGATAAAGGCAGGTGCCTTAGTCTAGGGTCTCTTCCTTGTGCAGTGTGTAACCTTCAGACCAAAATGATGGTCCGGCTTCACACTCACTGGACACCTTAGTGACACCTGCACCTCAATGGTGCTTGTCATTGCTGCCAGAATGTTGTGGGCAGGTGTCACAGAGTTCCATCATTCTCTCTCTGTGCTCTCAGCACCTTTAAGTTGGGGCTGGCCCCCCATCTCTTCAGCATCTGTGACCAGTGATGGTGTGCTCCTGAAGGGGACAGGTGCTAAAGGCAGACAAAAGATCAGATGCATTAAAGTTTCACGGCTACGTCTTCATGATATGACCCTGACCACCAAGCGCAAGTGAGCTGCCCTCAGCCAGTCAGGAATCTGACATTCACAGAGGCAATGTGAAGACCTATGGATTGTCCTCACTTCATGTCATCATCATCCTCCTGGATTCTACTGACTATTAGGGCCATCGCTGCATCTCCATGACATAAGTCTGAACACTGAAGGTGTGTGCGCTGCCATCAGCCACACAGGAGTCAAACGTTCACGGATGCCAGGTGAGGATGTCAGGACTGTCCTCACTGCATCTCGTCATCATCCTCCATCAATCTTGCAGCGATGAAGACCTCCCAAGCGTGCCTGCCTCATCTGGCCAATGTGATGACCTCATCACCGGCATCCTCACCTTCGAGGACCTCATCACCGTCATCCCCTTCGATGTCCTCCTCATTGGAGGAGACCTGCAGCTCCTCCATCTCATCCTCAGCCAGGACCTCCCCCCATTGCAGCGCCAGGTTGTGGAGTGCACAGCAAGCAACGATGATGCGCAACACCCAGAGTGGACTGTTTTACGGTGCTCCACTGGACTCATCAAGGCACCAGAGCCTCATTTTCAAGATGCCTATCATTTGCTCCATCAAAGTTCAGGTCGCGGCATGAGCCTCGTTGTACGTTGCTTTGCTGCAGCCTGAGGCTGCCGTATGGGCATCACCAGCCATGTCCTCTGTGGGTAGCCCTTGTCCCCGTGGAGCCAACCCTGCAGCCTCTCTGGATCCTGGAAGATGTCAGGAATCTGAGACCTGCTAAGGATGCAGGAGTCGTGGATGCTCCCTGGGAATCGTGTGCAGACCTGTAGGATGCGTTTGTGGTTGTTGCACACTAGCTGAACATTCAGTGAGCGGAAGCCTTTGTGGTTGATGTAGTTGACCACTTGTCGCCATGTGAGTGCAGTCAACGACACCCTGCACCTATGGAAAACCTGAGATCTGAGCAAATCCCAGCGCTCTTACTTCCTGGTTTTCCTGATCCCGGACGAAATGCACAAAGTTCTGTGCCTTCGCAAAGATGGCGTTCGTGACCTCCTGGATGCGATTGCGTGTGGAGGCTTGTGAGATCCTATAGAGCTAACCTGTGGAGCCCTGGAAAGAGCCACTAGTGTAAAAATTGAGCACCGCGGCCACTTTCACGGCCACTGGCAGTGGATGCCCTCCGTGTCCCCGTGGTGCCAAATCCTGCAGCAGGTGGCATATTGACCGACCAGTTCCCTAAACATGCACAGTCTCCGGCGACACTGGTTTTCAGTCATCTGCAGGAATGACAGGCACCATCTATAGACCCTGGGTCTGGCGGGGCACCTATGAAAGACAGCCCTCTGTGGATCTTCAACTGCATGCGCAGCAGGGTCTGCCACCCCCTCATCTTGAGGGTGGTGCTCCTCCCTTTGCCGAGCTAGGCACCTCCATCACCATCTTCTTCTTCTCTGCTCTCTGTAAGCCGCAAGGCCTGCCGCTAAGTCACTGGGCCCCATGATCCTGATGTTACCCTTCTGCAAGATCAAAGAGAGAGATGCAGGGGATGGCATATGTATCCTAAGGACCTCTCTTGGTTAAGTCTGAAGGCCCCTTCATGCATGCTGGAGGGTGCCAGTGTGTAGTGCGCTTCATGGCCATCCAAATACCCACCCATCTCCACCCCACTCCACTTGACCGATTGGCAGCAGCTTCGGCCACTAGACTGCACGCTGTGCTCTCAGCTCAGGTGCAGGCATTCTCCTAGCCCGCACTGCAAGACTGCACTGAACCATAAGAGATACTGATCCAAACCTTAATAAAGACATTGCAAGGGGCTGTGAGCAACTCTACCAATGAGTGTGCCACCTTTCGCAAGGGGGTTCTACAACTTGCCCAGTCGGCCAATTGCTCTGTGGCCCCCTAAAACACACATTAATTTGCAGTCTGCACCCGAGGGGTGAAAAGTTCTGGCACGTTTGGTGGCACAGTCTTGCTTTTGCATTGCTTGGGTAGACAGGAAAGCTTCAGAGTCCCGACTCCAAGCATGTCAATGGAGCTGCTCAGCTGTGGAAGAATGTTCACTTTTGACAAGATTTTCCAAGTGCGTGGCTGCTTCCCCTCCCCCCCCACCCTTCCCCACACGCTGACACATAAAATAACGCGCGATGACGTCGGGCGTGCGTCCCGAGGTGATCGCGTGTCATTTCGAAAATTCATTTGGCAGGCGCGCGCTGGACCCACTGAACTGTTAATGGCCTATTGAGGCCATTAAAAAAGTAATTAAAGTTGTTAACAATGCTGCCCGTCCAACCTTAAGGTTGGTGGGCAGGTGAAGAGCTCAAGCGGACTTCATGTTTTTCAGGAAACCTAATCCATGGGTGGGATGAGGTTTCCTGAAGGTTTTATAAAATAATTAATTAATTTTAGCTAAATTAACAAACATGTCCCAGCTCATGTGACACTGTCACATGAGGGGACATGTTTAAATAATTTTTTACTTTATTTATTAAAAGGTTTCATTATCAACTTAATCTCCGTGAGGCAGCTCCATGCCTCATGCGCGAAAGAGCGCAGGCCCCGATTCTCCCTCTTCCCGCTGTCCACACAGGTAGCGGCCACGCATAAAATGGCGACGCGCAGACGATCACAGGCGGCGATCGGCTCCTCGCCCGCCTGTGCCCGCTCCCAAACAGCCCGCCCGCCATAGGAAAATTTCACCCCTAAATGTTCAACCATACAAGACTCAGGACATCTTTGTGGGACCTACTGAACATAAAACATACAACAGCTGCAGGCTTGTCTGGGAATGTGCAGCTTTAGGAGGCCTGGCCATCAACACCACTCCACCAGGCTCCAAATACTTAAAATCCCGTGTGTGTGTGTGTGTCTGCTTGCCTCTGTGTTTGTGTGTTTGCCGAAGTGCTGGTGCTGATGCCGAGTTGGGTTGAATTTTTAGTGTAAGGGTGCTATGCATTTTAGTATTTAGGATTGTATTTTTTAGTAGATACAGACTCTTATTCTTTAGGTTTTTGGTTATTGTTGTTTCAAATATTTAGTTATAGAGCATTTGGGTTTTTTAGTCAGAGATGTGGCCCATTTACTGTCCCCTGTACTTTTTACTTCATGTAATCTTTCTAACTGGGCTAATTTGTCTCTTTAAGGGTTCCAACTAACTCAACTCAGGTTGCTGAACAGCTCCAGCTCATTAAGCCCCCCACCACCCCGAGGACAGTTGTCGCTGTTTTCTGGATTTCAATAGCTATCAATTATATTAAAACATAACTGCCAGTCAAACATTTAGCTGAGAAAATCGCACAGTATTTATTTGTTCAAATGTGATTCTGGTCCTGCCGCAAACCAATAAGTCTCCGTAACATTTGTATCGAGTTAGGCCGGAGACATGATTCTGAGTTCTTATGTCTTGTGAATCAGAGGTGGGTAGAGAACGAGTAATTATCCCAGCTCTCAGAAAGCTCCAAGCTTCTCACCACAGCAGTAAACTGGCTGATGCACAGTAAGCTAATGATCTCAAGAAGGTTACAACTTGCGTCAATGGCAGCACTCAAATTTATAAACTACATCTAAATTTTTTTTAAAAGTGCATAAAAAAACACTGGGGACTACAACCCCTGTGAGGACAATATTTTGACGCCAGCTTTTATTGCCCATCCCTAGTTGCCCTTGAGAAGGTGGTGGTGAGCTGCCTTCTTGACCGCTGCAGTCCATGTGGAGTAGGTACACCCACAGTGCTGTTAGGGAGGGAGTTCCAGGATTTTGACCCAGTGACAGTGAAGGAACAGCAATATATTTTCAAATCAGGATGGTGACTTACTTGGAGGGGAACATCCAGGTCGTGATGTTCCCATCTATCTGCTGCCCTTGTCCTTTTAGATGGTAGTGATCGTGGGTTTGGAAGGTGCTGTCTAAGGAGCCTTGGTGATTGAGTGAAGCTGACATAACCAAAGGTGTTGGAAAGTGGGCCTCAAAATTCTGACTGAAAAATAAAATTGAGGGCAACAAATGTCCTCACCTCTGTGAAGAGAAAGAATCCAAAGAAATTATAAACTGAAAGCACATTGAAAATTATGCACAAACAACAGTTTCGTAACTAAAATCATAGAATGGGTACAGCACGGAAGGAGGCCATTCAGGCTGTCATGTCTATGCTGGCTCTCTGGAGGAGCAATTCACTTAGTGCCACTGCCCCACCTCCTCCCTGTCGCCCTGTACATTCTTTCTTTTTAGCTAGTATTTCAATTTCTTCTCAAAAGCCTCAATTGAATCTGTCTTCACCACACTCTCAGGCGGTGCATTCCAGATCCTAACCACTCACTGCGCTAAAAAAGCTTTTCCTCATGTCGCCATTGCTTCTTTTGCCAATTACATTAAATCTGTGCCCTCTGGTTCTCCATCCTTCCACCTATGTGAACAATTTTCCCTATCTACTCTGTCCAGATGCCTCCATGATTTTGAATACATCTATCAAATCTCCTCTCAGCCTTCTCCTCCCAGGAGAAAAGTCCCAATTTTACCAATCTCTCTACATAATGGAAGCTCCTCATCCCTGGAATCATTCTTGTGAATCTTTCCTGCACCCTGTCCAATGCCTTCACATCCTTCCTAAAGTGTGGTGCCCAGAATTGGACACAATACTGCCATTGAGGCTGAACCAGTGTCTTATACAAATTTAACATAACTTCCTTGTACACTATGCCCCTATTGTTAAAACTCAGGACGTCGTACGCTTTATTAAGCACACTCTTCACCTGTCCTGAAGCCTCCAATGATTTATGCACATTACACGAAGGTCCTCCTGTTCCTGCACCCCATTTAAAATTGTACCCTTAATTTTATATTGTCTGTCTGCATTCTTCCTATCAAAATGAATCACTTCATGCTTCTCTACATTAAATTTCATCTGCCATTTGTCCACCCATTCCTGAAACCTGTCTATGTCCTTTTGAAATTCTGCACTATTCTCCTCACAGTTCACAATGCTTCCAAGTTCTGTGTCATCCACAAATTTTGAAACTGTGCCCTGTACACCAAGGTTTAAGTCATTAATATATATCAGGAAGGACAAGGGTCCTAACACCAAACCCTGGAACTCCACTATAAACCTTCCTCCAGTCTGAAAAACAACCATTAACCTATATTCAATATTTCCTGTCACTCAGCCAATTTTATATCTATGTTGCTACTGTCCTTTTTATTCCATGAGCTATAACATTGCTCACAAGGCTGTTGAGTGGCACTTTATCAATGTCTTTTGAAAGTCCATGTACACCACATCAACAGGATTACCCACATCAACCCCATGCTACCTCATCAAAATACTCCAGCAAGTTGGTTGAACATAATTTGCTCTTAGCAAATCCATGCTGGCTTTCCTTAATTAACCTGCATTTTCCCAGGTGACTACTAATTTTATCTTGAATTGTTGTTTCTAGATACTTCCCTACCACCAAGGTTATACCAACTGGCCTGTAGTTGTTAGGCTTACCTTTACATCCTGTTTTGAGCTATTCTCCAGTCCTCTGGCACCACCTGAGTCTAAGGAAGATTGGAAAATTATGGCCAGTGCCTCCACAATTTCCATTCCCATTTGCCTTACTATCCTTGGATGCATCTCATCTGGTCCTGGTGCCTTATCAACTTTTAAGTACAGACCAGTCTATCCAATACCTCCTCCTTATCAATTTTAAATCCTTCAGGTGTTTGAACTACCTCCTCTTTCACTATGACTTGTGCAACATCTTCTTGCTTGGTAAAGACAGATGCAAAGTATTCATTTAATATCTCAGCCATGCCTCTGCCTCCATGCATAAATCCCCTTTTTGGTCCCTAATCAGCCCACTCTGCCTTTTGCCACCGTTTTACTATTTACATGCCGATGGAAGACTTTTGGATCCCCTTTTATGTTAGCTTCCGGTCTCTCCTCTTATTTG
The DNA here is from genome assembly GCF_964194155.1 of Cetorhinus maximus. Lineage (NCBI taxonomy): Eukaryota > Metazoa > Chordata > Chondrichthyes > Lamniformes > Cetorhinidae > Cetorhinus > Cetorhinus maximus. Next base: position 135,392,993 of record NC_135885.1, on the reverse strand, counting down.
CTTTCTCAATTCCCCTCTGAACCTTCCACATTCAGACTGGTTCTCCATTGACGTCTGTAGTAAACACATTTTTTCTGCTTCATCTTAATCACTGGCCAAAATTTTCCATTTGGCGGACAGGCAGAGCAGGTGCTGACATGAGCCGCGCAGCCAATTTGTGCGGGCGGGCCAATTAAGGCCCGCCCAGCGCATTTCCAACTCCTGTGGAGAGGCGGAGTCTGAAGTTTGCGGTGGGCGTGTACAGACCGCCGGGTCCAATGGCGACCCGGCAGTCTGTATAAAGGCCAGGCAGCTTCCTTTAGACTGTTCACTATGGCCAGCTACAGGTGGCACCGCAGGGGGTCTGCACAGCAGGCCAATGTTGAGGGAAGGCCAGAGGAGGAGGGCAGGGTGTGGCCAGGAGCAGGGCAGGCTGCAGGCTAGCCCATGTGCCCCTTGCTTTTCTGATGATTGCCTTGCTGCCCTTCTCGAGGAGGTGGCAGCACGGCGGGAGGTGCTGTTTCCCCAGGATTGCAGGATGAGACCCCCCAACATGACGAAGTGTGCCTGGGAGGAGGTGGCGGAGGTGGTGAGCTCCCGCGACGTGGTATGGCGCACCTGGATCCAGTGCCTTAAGCGCTTCAATGATTTGTTGCGCTCTGGAAGGGTGAGTACCATGTTGGCATTGAGCATTTAACCCAGCAGGTAACCTTAGCCTTTGAGGGCATCCCCCGCCCCAAGTCTTACTGTCATGACTGCATTGACTCATGTCGGGCATTTGTTGCACGCTGGGTGGGCAAGCAGACAGTGCCCATGCTTAGACCAGCCTGAGTGGTTGATGAGAAGATGGGTTCTCCCTGCACCATGTGTTGGTCTTAGTTGCACATGACTAGTCTGGGGGCAACCTGCAGGAGATGAAGCTAGGCGCATACTCAGAACCCCAACACATGTCCTATTCACGGTGATGAGATTGTGGAAGGGGAGCCTCAAAGTCTCGTGGCCAAGAGCCATCTGGTGCCCTCAGCGCCGCACCTAGCTGCGCCTCTTTGCCATGGGAGCTAAGACCGTGTGTTTCTGAAAGTGATGGACACAGAATATGTCCAAGATGGCTGTTGTGGGGGCGGGGGGTGGGGGAGGTGGTGGGGGTTGGGGGGCAGTGGGGGGGCGGTGTTGGGAGCAGCCGTACTATATTTTTGTGACCAATCAGCAGTAGCGTGGAGCGGAGGCACTGGAGGCCTCAGATGGGCCACTGTGGTTGGGGTGCGGTGTGCGCATGTAGAGTACATGTGCAATTGGCCCCAATAAATGGTCTTCTCTGTTTTGCAGGAGAAAAATGCACGCAATGCTTCTGAGTATTTGTGCACTGGAGGCGGCTGGGCCCAGTTGGTGATATTGAGCCATTTTTAGCAGGAGGCCCTGGAGCTTGAAACATGCCATGCACCCAGGCCCACAGGTGTCGGTGAGGCTGGGGTGCAGCGGCCAGGTATTTGAGGTCCACAGTCCCATCCGCTCTGTCTTCCCACCATCCAAAGCACTGATGATTGTTGGAATCGTTAATGCAGCCACACTGCTCATTCACAGACTGATAGAGTCAGAGGTGTGGGTCATAGACAAAGGTCCCTCGGCCCTTCGAATATGCGCGTGTCAAGCACCTTCCAAAGCCACCTTATCCCATTTTTGCCCACTATCCTCATGGCCTTGTATGCCATGGCATCGCAATTGCACATCCAAATACTTATTACATGTTAGGAGGGTTTCTGCAACCACCACCCTTTCAGTCAGTGCGTCCCACATTACTGTGTGCAAGAGTTCCTCATCACCTTACCTGTTAACCTCATGCCCCTTACTTTAAATAAATGCCACCAGGTTAGTCATCCCTCCGCCAAGGGGAAAAGTTGCTTTCTGTCCATCCTATCTATGCCCCTCATAATGTTATGAAGCTCAATAATATCACCCCTCAATCTCCTGTGCTCCACGGCAAATATCCCCAGTTTATGCTATGTGTCCTCATTACTCCAACTCTCCAGCCCAGCATGCATCCTGGTCAGCGACCTCTGCACTCTCTCCACTCCAATCACATCCCTCCCGTGAAGCACTGATCACAACTGCACACAGAATTATAGCAGTGGCCTAGGCAGCGTTTTCTGCACTTGCAACATGACCTCCCTGTTCCTACATTCTATTCCTCGGCTAATAAAGGCAAGTCTGGTATTTACCATCTTAAACGCCTTATGTACCTGTCCCGCTACCTTAACGGGCCTGTCGATATGCCCAGCAAGGTCGCTCTAACCCTCCTTACTTTCCATAGTCCTACCATTCCTCGTATATTCCCGTACCTTGTTTGTCCTGCCCAAGTGCATCACCTCACACTTATCCACATAACATTCCATTTGGCATTCCTTAGGCCATCTGACCAGCCCGTCTGTATCCACCTGTAATGTTTGAGCCTCCTCCTGACTATTTGCCACCCCACCGATATTCGTCTCCTTAGGTTCTGGAAGGTTGAGCGCATAATGAGCCTGTAGGAAAGGGATGAAGTGTGTCACTGTGTGGACGCTAACTGATCCACTGTCCTTGTTGTTATTTTCAGCATCATCAGAGGCTGGCGACCAGGCTCCATTACAGATGCCCCCTCTCACACCTGAGGGCCCTGAACTGTCACCTGCGTCACACCATTTTTGCGAGGCAGGCACCAGCTCAGATACCAGCACATCGGTAGGAATTGCAACATCGGATAGTGTCCTGGGGCACAGTTGAGAGGGCACTTCACAATCGCTGGAGGTGCTGGCAGAGACAGAGAGTGCCGATGGCGCCAGCTGTCGGACGACTGCAGGGGACCAGGCACATGCTGAGTCGGGGCGTGATAATGTGCCTCTGGAGTCGTCCGCGACGCAGCAGCTGCAGGAAATGTGGCCAGGTGTGCAGGAACATCTGGGAGTGTTGCATGAGACCATACTTCGCTTGGTGTCCGTGGTGGAGGAGTCCACGTGGAGCATGAGTGATGCCATGAGCCTCATGTCAGAGCGCCATGCTTCCTCCATGGAGAGAGTGGTGACTCTCCTGGAGAGGGGCTTCCAGGAGAACAAACAGCTTCTCCTGGGGTTACACTTGGACCTGCAAGCCCTCACAGTGCCAGTGGCCACAGCTGGTCATTAGCAATGTGGGAGATGGTCTGGGCACCAAGTGTCCCAGCTCAGTGCCCATCCATCTACGGTGAGCAGGGAGGTCCGAAGCAACCTCACATCGGCGCAGCAGCTTCCTGTCATCTCTGCGGGCTCCTCTCAGGGCGCTCCGGATGAGGGCAGCAGCTCCTCCACCCCTCTGCCAGTGACTGTTGCATCTGCTGATGCTGCGACGATTGGGGAGATGCCAACTGTGGAACAGGCCACTCCCTCCCAGGCGGGGCCAGCACAGGCTCCACGGGCCAGAGGACATCCATCAAGGTCATCGAGGCCACCAGGACAGCAGAGTCAGTAGACTGTCCCAGATGCCACTCTGAGTGATGGGGCGGCACCAAGACGTAGCAGCCGTAAACATTAGCATAAGGTTCCTTAGGCACACCACGGGTTTCTCACTGGTGCTTTAGTGTTGGCCCTAGATTAGGGAATTATTATTTTTTGCTGTTGTAAAAACGTTTTGCTTTCATTTTTTTGCACCATATCATGGATGAAATTAAATCCAGATGTGTTACCATGTCTGAGGGTGGCTCCTTTGTGCTGCATTTGTATGTTTCACAGGCATGTCATGAGTATTTAAGTGGACATTGAGGTTTATGTCCAAAGCCCTTAATTGCAGCTGATGAAGTGGCAGATGTGCCACTTAAGTGCCAAGTATGGAAGCGCCAGGCAAGACTGGTCCTCCTGATCTATTTGTGTGGAGCTAGCTGAAGGTTCGTTGGATTAAAGTGACCCAGGCGTCCCTGCCTCCTTGGTGTAGTCCCGGGTCAGCGTTTAGCCCCTCATCATTCCCCTGTGCTTCCTCATCCTCAAAATCAGTGCTGGACTCATCGTGTGCAGCTGCATCCACTGCGTCAATGTCTTCATCGTCCACTGCGTCCCCCCTTTCCAGCACCAGATTGTGCAGAGCGCAGCATGCAACCACTATCACCGGGACACGATCTGGGGGGCACTGGAGTGCACCACCTGAGCGGTCCAGGCATCGGAAGAGCATCTTGAGAAGACCAAATGTTCTCTCCACCACAGCCCTTGTGGGGGCGTGGCTCCTATTGCACCGCTGCTCAGCTTCTGTTCTTGGATGGCGGAGAGGCATCATGAGCCACCTTCTGAGGGGATAGCCCTTGTCACCCAGCATCCATCCATCCAGCCGGGCTGGAGCATGAAGAGCCCCGGCACCTGGGAGTGTCTGAGGATGTAGGCGTCGTGGGAGTTGCCTGGGTACCTTGCACAGACTTGTAGAATCAGCATCCTGTGATCACACACTATCTGCACGTTCATGGAGTGGAAGCCCTTCCTGTTGACGAAGGCACCGGGCTCACCTGCTGGCGCCTTGATGGCCACATGTGTACAGTCTATTGCACTCTGGACACGGGGGAAGCCAGCAATGGCCGCGAAGCCTCTGGCTCGCTGTGTCCGGCTTGCCTGGTCCCAGTGGAAGTGGATGAAGGTCAATGCACGCCTGAACAGAGCGTCTGTGACCTGCTTGACACAAGTGTGGACAGCTGATTGGGGGACACCGCAAAGATCACCCACCGAGCCCTGGAAGGAACCAGAGGCATAGAAGTTGAGGGCAACTGTGACATTCAGAGCCGCTGGCATGGGGTGTCCGCCCACACAGTTAGGAAAAATCTCAGGGCTAATCATCTGGCAGATGTAGTTGACTGTCTCCCTTGACATTCGGAGCCTCCTTTGGCACTGCACCTCAGTCATATTGAGGTAGCTGCTTCGCCGCCTGTTTACCTTGGCAGCAGGTTAGTGGCGTCTTCTGCGGCCCCTTCCACCTTCACTACCTCTTGGCCCTGTGCCCCATGTGCCTGCGCCTGTACTCCCAAAGGTGGCTCCCCTGGAGGCTGATTGTCCACTCCTGGCCTCCTCTTCATTCTAGCCCTCCCTTCCCCCTCAGAGGAGCTACCTCCAGTGGACATGTCAGAACCCATACCCGGGGTAAAGGGAGGCATCCGGAAAGCTGCAGGCCCGATAAAGATTACTGACTGCAGAGTGCTGACCTGAAGGTTCAAAGTGCACAAAATGCTTCTGGAATTCGTTCTGAACTGTTACAGATCACACAGGCAAGTTTAAAAAACCTTCTGCAATAAATACTCACAGACCAGATTGACAATTTCACTGAGCCCTTTTATCCCGCCCATAGATGAGTTTTATTAAAAAGTCGCTTACCCACCTACCCGTTGTGCCCGTGCGCCGAGCCGAAGATTGCACAGGCGCCTGAAAATCAATGTCGATTGCCGAGTTAAGGGCCTTAACTAGCCCGTTAATTAATGGCGGACGCGTGTCGCACTTCATCGCGCGCTTGCCCAACGAAATATCGCGATGGCACGCAGTGACATCAGGACGCTCGCCCAACGTCACCGCGCATCATTTTACGCACTGACGTGCAGGGCCTGCCCACCCCCACACTGAAAATTCTGCCCACTATCTCTTTTGTCATCCAGGGAGCTCTGTATTTATTTGCCCTACCCTTCCCCTTCGTGGGAATATACCTTAACTGTGCCTGAATTATCTCTTCTTAAAGGTAGCGCTTTGTTTTATGTCCTCTTTATTCTTTCATGGGATGTGGGCATCATTGACACAAAGCAAGCATTTGTTGCCCATCCCTAATTTCACTTGAACTGAATATTTCAGGAATTCAGTGAAGAATCAACCACATTGCTGTGGGTATGGAGGCGCTTGTAGGCCAGGTAAGGACAGCAGATTTCCTTCCTAAGGACAATCAGTGAACCAGATGGGTCTTTTGGCCATGAATAATTGAGTACCTTTATAATCCCAGATTTATTAATTGAATTTGAATTCCACCATCTGCCATGAACAGATTTGACCCCATGTCCCCAGGGCATTAGCCTGGATCTCTGGGTTACTAGTCCAGTGACATAACCATTATGCCACCACCATCTCCCTCTATGCTTATCCAATTTAATCCCATATTGTTCAGTGACAGTTTTGTCTGCCAGCCTTTGATTCCAATTTATTAAAAGAAAAATACTGCGAATGCTGAAAATCTGAAACAAAAACAGAAAGTGCTGGAAAAACTCAGCAGTTCTGGCCGCATCTGTGGAGAGAGAAACAGAGTTAACGTTTTGAGTCTGTATGACTCTGAAGAAGATCCAGTAACTTTGATTCCAATTTATCTGGATCAGAACCATTGTTACCCCATTGAAGTTGGCTTTCCCCAGTTAATTATTCTTACTCTGGGTTGTTCTTTATCCTTTTCCATTAACCTAAACATTATGATACAATGGTCACTGTCCCCTAAATGTTCCCCCATTGATACTTGAATCACTTGTTCCACCTCATTACCAAGAACCAGGTTCAGCAATGTTTCCTTCCTCATTGGATTGGAAACATATTGCTGTAGAAAATTCTCCTGAAGACACTCCAGGAACTTTTTCCCCTCTCTGCCCTTTACATTGCTACTATCCCAGTCTATTTTTATATAATTTAAATTCCCCTCCCTATTATAACTACTCTGTAACTCTCGCACCTCTCTGTAAACCCCTTGCTAATTTGTCCCTCTATATCTTTCCCACTAGTTAGCAACCTGTAGACTACACTGAGTAATGAAATTCCTTAGCTATAGCCAAATGGTTGCACCTGCAAAGCACCAATCGTATTTACCACACCATGCTCACTCACACACATACACAGTAACCCTAATTTAGACTTTATTACTTTTCCCCTTACACTGAACCCACCGAATACCTTACTATTTGCTACTCTGGCGCTATCTGCCTCTCCCAGTATTCTGTACACCTTGGTAATCCTCTCTAGTATTACCTCCTGGTTCCCACACCCCTGTCGAGCTAGTTTAAACCTTCTGCAATAGCACTAGCAAATTGTCCCGCAAGGGAGCTTTTCCTGGCTCTGTTTAGATGCAAATCATCCGGCTCGTATGGGCCCTAGAACAAATTCCGATGTCCCAGGAATCTAAAGCCTTCCCTCCTGCACCAGCTTTCCAGCCATGTTTACATCTGCTTTATCCTCCTATATCTATAGTTACTTGTGCGTGGCACTGGAGTAATCTGGAGATTACAGCTTTTGAGTTCCTGCCTGCTAATTTCCTACCTAGTTTCCTCAATTCTGACTGCAGGACCGAATCCCTAGTAAAACATAGAACCCAGGGAGAATTGGTCTTGGACTGGAAAGGCTTCAGAGAGTTGGGAATGATCTTTCATTCCGACCAATAATATTTTATGTGGTACAAACTGGTCCTGCCACATATTCATTCTCTTATTACACAAGAGCTTCTCTATGTAACAGTCACCCCACTGAGATAATCTCAAACTAACAAAGGTTTAAACAGTTTCCTTATGGTATGAATAATGATGCACATTCCCAGGGATAGAGAGGGAATGTCAGATTGTGTTTTGGATTGTTTTTTGAACTATAAATGACAGGTCATCATCTCAACCATTTTTACACAGTTGCTAGCTAAGTGGCTTGTTCCCATTCACTGCCTTGCTTCCAACTTGATGAATTATTCAGAAAAGATCGGTGTGCTTTGCTCCTTCTTTAGATACCCACTCAGGTTTTTCCCTTTAGTGGTAAGAGCACAGCAAAAGATAGCTAACACCAAAGATGGCCAGGAGCTCCGACCCCCTCCTAGGAGGAAAGAATTGTGTGAACGAGGATGATGGTGTGTGTAACTCGCACTGTAATGGTGGAGTGGCCAACCCTGTCCCATCCTTTTTTCTGATGCTTGTGACCTAATTTCTAAGTCCAGCTTTCATGTTGTGCTTTTCCATTAGACTCTGGGCTCAGCAACTGCTATTATCAGTTGCCTGAGCTATAGACTGTGAAGTTTAACAATTTTTGTGAGCAATGGTCAGAATGTGGAACTTCCTACCACGCGGCGCAGTTGAGATAAATAGCGTAGAAGTATTTAAGGGGAACCTAGATGATTGAGAAAGGAATAGAATGTTATTCTGATATTATTATTATTTGAAGTGAATTGGAGGAGGATCACACAGAGCATAAAACTGGCAAAGACCAGTTGGGTTGAATGATCTGTTTCTCTGCTGTAAATTCCACAGGGATGTGGCGAGTTAACTCAAAGCTATATTTCCCTCTTTTCTGATTGAACTCTGCTCCTGTCACCTCTCCCAGTGCTGATGAACTGAGAGGATTATTACACCGTGCCTATGTTTTGAGAAGAAAGTTTCCATTTGTTTTGTGAATTCTGGTGACAGGTTATAGCACAGCACAATATTTGCACAAAAGCTCCTGTTGATTACGAATGGGAGGTTGGGGTAGGGAATGTGAATTTGATATTCCATTATGGAAATAAAAATGAAGACATTGATAACTAGGGTGAAAGAAAGACTTGCATTGATACAGCGCCCAGGGTGATCAACCATCCCAGATTTTATGGGATTGTCCTGTAATTGAGCCCACTGTCCCATGTCCCAGGTTGCATGCATGTTTTACCCATAATTTGGTTGAATCTTGTGCATGCGCAGTACCCACTCTGCTCCCATTTGAGAACTCTCACAGTTGTGGCAGCAGCACCACACCCCCACCCCCTCTGCCACAGAGCGCCCCTTAATTTTCTCCACAAGGGGTCACCCTGATAGTCTGATAGTGCCTTCCATGACCACCGGACATCTCAAAGCACTTTCCAGTCAATGAAGTGTTTTTGAGGTGTAGCGAATGTTAATGTAGGAAACTTGGCAGCCAATTTATACACAAGGTCCCATAAATAGCAACGTGATAAGGGCCAGGTAATTTTTTTTGGTGTGATTATGATTGAGGGATAAATACTGACCTGGACACCGGGGATAACTCCACTGCTCTTCTTCAAAATAGTACCGTGGGATCTTTCTAAAGGCTTCTGATTTGAAAGACACACCCTCGGTAGTGCAGCACTCCCTCAGAACTACACTGGAGTGCCTGCCTTGACTTTTCTGTTCATGTCCTGGGCTGGGAATTGAAACCAGAGCCATCTGACCCAGAGGCAAGAGTGCAACCAACTGAGCCACAACTGACACACATGAAAGATTGAAAGGGCGAATCGAAGTTTTCAAATAATTAAGTAGTGAAAGATTATTTTTAATGATCACATAAAGCATAAAGAGAGAGTTTAGAAGAGTCCTTTAATCTAAAAGCTTATTAGAATGTTGAATGCATTCACAAGCTGCTTTTGAAGCTGAGCCAATATGACATATAGTAGCGACTGAGATAAACACTTGAAGAGGCCAATAATAAAGGCTGCTGGAAAAGAGCAGGGAAATGGTATTAGAACAGGTAACCTCACTGTCAAGCTAGCACTGACATGAAGGGCTGAATGGCTTCCTTCTTTGCTGAAAATGTCACCTTTATGTGCCACTGTTTGAACGGTTGAACAGAAGCTGTTCCTGTTTTATACTTGCGTCAAATATTCGTGCTACAATAGCCTTACATTCTTTTTCTGATTTATTTTCTCTCTTTTATTCATTAGTCCTTTGAAAATGTTGAAAGTGGAGAAGCAGAGCATGAAGCAGAAGCAATAACAAGGAGTGCAGAAAGGAAATGAAGGAGGAACTTGCATTTACATAGCACCTTGCACGATCTTGGGACATCCCAAAGCATGGGGGTGCTTCACAGAAAATGGCGTCTTTTTTAAAGTTTAACCACTGTTGTAATGTAGGAAATATGGCAGTCAACTTACACCCACAATCAGCAACAGATAATCTGCTTTAGCAATGTTGGTTGAGGGATAAATATTAATCAAGGGAGAGCACTCCTGTTCTTCATAAATAAGCCCATGGGACCTGATAGGGCAGAGAGGGGGGGTTTCGGAGTTCAGATGAACAAGTCTAATAATTTTGCAACAGTGATGGAGAGAGGAAGGGATCTGAAACAGAAGCAGGTAAAAGTTGGAGAGGTGATTTATGAAAAGAATTATTGAAGAGAACTGATTGTAAAGTGGAGTTGAATGGAGAAATATGCTTTTTTATTCTTTGTTGCAGTGCTGCAGCCTCTGTGTCGCTTTAAGTTTACTCCTTCTATTTCTTGTGCCAAGGTATAAAACACTATGTGGCAAAGGCAACGCCTGTTCAAGGAGCAACGCCAATGTGTCAAGAGGGTAATTTAAGAGCACCGTGTGAATAAAGGAAAGGGAGCAGTACTGCTGGGGAGACAGTACATTCTATGAATCACATTGCAAGTGCTATTGTACATTAAACCCACTGCATGATTATGTAGGGCTGTAACTGCCCTGGCAATCCCTACTGAAAGAAGTGCAAGAGACTGACTATCCTGATAGTACTCACTGTACAAGAGCCTGTGTGTGGCTTTCTATTACACTGCATGGCCAAATGAAGCAAGCAGATTGTAGTAAATAAAAAACAGAAAATGCTGGAAAAGCTCAGCAGGTCTGACAGCATCTGTGGAGTGAGAAACAGAGTTAATGAGTCAGAGCTCTGAAGAAGGGTCATACGGATTCGAAACGTTAACTCTGTTTCTCTCTCCACAGATGCTGTCAGACCTGCTGAATCTTTCCAACATTTTCTGTTTTTATTTCATATTTCCAGCATCGGCAGTATTTTGCTTTTAAGCAGATTGCAGTGATGGGTAACTTGAGACATGGCCTTGTATGCTAAGTTCCTGAAGTTGCACTGCTAAACTTTTTTTCCTAATCACTTTTTGTGGACGCCACTATTGTGCTGCCAGGTTGATGGTTCAAACCGTGAGATATCAGTGTTCAGATGCCCCTTTTCTGTGATCAAAACTAAACAAGTGTCAAGGTAAATTGTCTTGCTTGGGCAGTGAATGTACAGGTGCAAGCCTAAAGAGTGACCTATTTTTATATTGGTGTCCTATATCTATCTACACTACCTCCCATATATTTTCAGTAGCTGTTTCCTCATTCCTTTCCTTTCTCTGTTCATCAGTCGATGAAATGTAAAATATAACTTTACATTCTGTAAGATGTAGGTCACAGTGATGTGAATTTTATGGAAGTTTAATTCACTGCCTCTTGAACAACCTTCTCCAAAGTGGAAGATGCTAGTGAAAGAATATTACACTCTGGATAAACAAAATCAAATTAATAGTAATAGAAATTTCCCTTGGGTGGTACCTCAAAACAACAATATCATATCTGATGCCTATTATGTTCCCCATCTGATATTCAGCTTCATGGATATCAATAAAACAGAATATTGGATGGGGCATTAGGTAGTCAATACAATACTGACCATTTCATGCTGCCTTTATAAAGGAATAATAGCGCCTTAGCATGTAATTGCTAGCAGAAGGAATTTAGCAAGGTGGAAGGTAACTATTGAACAATAAACCTGGGCAGTTAGACTCAACATTGAGCAGACCCCAAGCAACTTAAAGAAAATTGCCTGGTGGGCCTGTCCATACAAGGCTCAGGGGCTGTACTGAGAAGCCACAATGTTTATTGATGCTGATGGTGAGAGGCCCATGAACAACCTCTAACTTCTCACACTAAAAAATACACAGGGTCCACGAGGCTTTCAAATAGAGACATTGGGAATCAAATTAATTTTCTTGAAGAATCAAGTGTCTTAGAAGCCACGCACATTACCTGGTCAGGGTGGAGTGTTCCTCACATGCAGTGAAAGTACCTGACATCAAAAGATCAGGTGACAAAGGGCTGGATTTTCCTTCAGAAGCTGTCTGTATTTGGATGGTTTTGAGGTGGTATGACACATTTTTCTCCAGTTTTGCTTGCTCCCCCATGCACCTCCAAAGGCCTGGTATAATCCTACCCTACCCACCCCCCGAATATATAGACTGAAGAAGGCGGGATTGTTCTCATTGGAACATAGGAGGTTAATGGGAGATTTAATCAAAGTGTTCAAAGCTATGATGGGCTCTGCTCGTTTCTCCTTATTTACTCTGCTTGCATCGACAGGTGGATCAATAACCAGAGGACACAGATTTAAGGTAACTGGCAAAAAGAGCCAATTTTTTTATTTGACAAATTGCTATGATCTAGGACACACTGCAAAGTTGGTGGAAACAGATTCAGTAGCAACTTTCAGAAGCAATTAGATGTTTACTTTAAAGGATAAACCTGCAGGGCTATGGAGAAAGAGCAGGGAGCTGGTCCAATTGGATAGCTCTTTGACAGAGCTGGCATAGGCACAATGCCCTAATGACCTCATTCTGTGATATCATATCTCTAATGTTCTACTTGCCAGTCTTCTATCATTCATTCTTCATAAACATTAACTTGACCAAAATTCCACTGCATGTATCTTAGTCCTTATGATGCTCTGCCTGCCCATCACCCTGGTGCTTCTAACCTAGTTTGGCTCCCCATCCTAACATGCATTAAGTTTAAAATGATCACTGGCATCTTTGAATGCTCCAATGGGGCTCTGCTTCTGCCTGTCATTACACTCTCCGCCTTCCTTTATATGGCTGCTGCAGCTCTTTAAATAATTACTGCAATGCCGCACATCCCAATCTGAATCAGCAAGCTCGCTATGAATATTGAAGAGGCGGTAGACTAAGAGTCAGCTTTGGACTGGCCCATATGCAAGTGGAAACAGTGTGCAAGATGCAAAGCCCAGTGTGTGTTGCACTGCGCCTAAGCACTGTTAAGGGGAAATTCACCCTGGCACTCAAAAAGATTAATTTGCCCATTGCTGTACTATAACGTGTTCAGAAAGGAATAGTAGCCACTGAGGAATACCAACTTGTGATGAATGATCCCTTGGCCATTGTTCATCCATTTGTGTGAATTTTACATCTGTCACAGCAATACCTGTAAAAGGAAATTGAATTGACTGGTGTCATAAGTGACACTGATATAGGATGTGTATGCGCTGATGTCCCTTTTGTTTGTGGTTTAGTTTTTCATGTTTCATGATTTAATTCTTCTTGTTCAATCTTCTAGAGAACAGAAACTCAAGGAGGAACATTTAATGTCAGGATACTGATGAGCTGTTCTACATAAACGTTTTCAGTTTCATCAGGTTTGTCCTTACATTCAATACTTTGGGCGAGATTTTACCCTCGGTGGACTAGGTGGGGTAGCGGGCGGGAAATTGACTTTTTCCCTGCCGACTGCAATGATGCGTTTTCGCGCACGATCGTCTGCCTCTCACCTTATTAAATACGCACCAGCTGGAAACACAACATTTAGCCTGCGGGCAGCCTGCCCCACTGTGACCTCAGTGGATCCTCGATCCAGACGCCATATTTAAACCCCACCCGCACAGGTCTTTCAATGTCTGCAGCCCAGGACTGCTCCAGGCGAGAGATAGCCCCCAAAAGCAGGAAGAGTGCAGCCCCCACCAAGTTTAGTGACGCCTCTCTGGGTTACTTCTGGATGCTGTCAAGGTTCACCGTGACCTTCTCTACCCTGGACATGGCCAGTGAAGGGCCAAAAGGTCACCAACCCGGCTTGGGAGGAGGTGCCTGTGGTGGTGTGCGCCACCTCAGCCGGCAGGAGAGCAGTGATACAGTGCCGCAAAGGGATGAATGATCTCATCCGCACAGCCAGGGTAAGCCAACCTTCTCATCCCTCTCAGCTCACACTCTCACAAGCCTCTCACACATACACAAGATGACAGTCCACAGGGATCTCACACACTACCACTACCAGTACAAGAGGCATCTTCACTCACTCTCCCACACACACCATGACATCTCCATCTGGGCTCACATTCTATGCAGCAGGCATCCTCATCCTGCACACGGCTCCACTCAGCACCCACACAAGGCAGGCACCCTTATCATCTGCCTCGGCATGCTTCCTGCTCAAACTCTCTCCAGCTGTCTCCGTGGAGGCCAAGTTTGCTTACAAGAAGAAGGAGAGGTCCCTGACTGGTGGCGGGATGCCAGAGGCCAGGGCCCTCACCCAGTATGAGGAGCGTGCAATGCATCTGGCCGGAGAGGACCAGGACTGTGCCTGCAGTGACGGTGAGGTCGGCGGCACACATCCAAGCGAGGACCCTGCACCAGCTGATCCTTCAGACAGCGAGACTGTGAGTGCAATGTTATGTCTTGGAATCTGTGGCCATGCATTAATTGTCTCTGCTCTCTTTCATAGGCACCACAGCCAAACGCCCCAGAGGAACAGGGAGCCAGCCCCTCATCTCCAATCCAGAAGACACACTCGGATGAGGATTTTGAGGACCCACTTCTGGAAGACCCGTCGCAGCACTCACCCGCACCTTCCACAAGTGCAGAGACACACACCAAGGCGGGACCAAGGTCTAGAGCAGGCTCAGTGTCACAATCCAGTGAGCACAACACAGATTCTGGTCCAGGGATATCCAAGGTCACCGACACCCGGAGGATTGCTGGAGGCCGGGATTCTGCTAAGTCCCAGTCAGATGACAAGCCTGTGGACTTGGTCTTAACACAGATGTTGCAGCAGCAGCAACAGACACGGGAACAACAGGCAGGGTTGTCAGCTGCATTCCACAGATTGCAACGTACGATGGGGAAGTCCGTCCGTGTTCAGTCTGAGGCAATAGCGCTGGCATGCCAGCGCACCGAGGTCAACATTGGTAGGATGGCAGACACCATAGACCTTGTTCCAGGACATTGCACCTGGGCTACTGCAGAATTTGCATTCCATCGCTGTAGTCATTGGTGGCATCCACCAGTGGATGCAAGAGGGGATCAGGAACCTGGATTTCACTCCAGGTGCCATTTCTGCTCAGGGAGTCAGCCAGGGGACCGCAGGCATCCATAGAGACGAGGACCAGCAGCTGGACACCCCAGGGCCATCCACCCAGGTGACCCTGGGAGTATCCAGCAGATCCCAAACCCCGTTGCCTGAGACCCCATTACCTCCAGCTCCAGAGGCTGATGAGGGTGCACCTGCCCCACAGCAAGAGACCCAAAGCAGGCCAGGGCCTTCCAACTCTTGGCCCTCCAGAGGACACCCACTGAAGTCAGCACAGACAACAGGGTGTAGCAGTTGGCAAGCAGCCTTCACTTCCGTTGTGGACGTTAGGGATGCACTAAGACATAGCCCTTGTTACGACCAGTCCCCAGATGATATCTCCCAATTTGTTAACTTCCCGAATGGGACCCCAATTTTGTTACGCTCCTGGGTGAGGAGGAATGAGCTGGCTCCCCTCCTTTATTCAACCCCCTCAGTTGGGCAACAAGATTAATTTAAAATGGATCCCTTCCCCCGTGGATACCTTTTCCCAGTCCAAATGTACTTATATTTTAGAAGAAGCCAATTTAACCAGGCTTTCTTGAGTCAAAGCAAGAGTAAGTTCATTAGTTACTAAAAACCCGAGAAGTTGAGTCCAAATGAATGTTTTAAAAGATGTACAAATCAGTCTTTGGCTTGTCCGTGAGGCATAGATGGCGAAACGTTGCGGCCATTAAGTTTGGTGATTCAGGCACAGCTGACTTTGGCAGGTTAGTGTTTGGTTTGGAGGCACTTGATTCTGCAGGTTAGCTGAAGAAGCTAACCTATTTCCTTTTTGATCATGGCATTGCTGACTTGCCTCCAGCAACAGAGGGAGAAAGAGCCTTTGCCTCCAAGCTGCAGGGGTGCCTAGTTGACATTCTTCTGCTGTCACAGCACACTAGCACACTAGAACACTGGCACACAGATGTCTTTTAACCCATTTCCTTGTGTATTCCTGGAAGGGAAAAAACAAACATGTCTTTCACCCAGAGTCCATTTTCTTTCAACTCAGACCATTTCCACATTCTGTGATATGAATCAATAAGAGATGGATTTTAGATGCCTGCTGAGATGTGGAAGTCAGTCTCCATTGTCTCTTCAACCACAGGTCATTAAAGTTCATCTTTTGCATTTAATTTCTTCCATCCAACTGTCTCTGAAGTAGGCCTTGACATCTTTTTAGGTACGACATTCATGTTCTCTTGGGACTAGTCGATCAAGTATAATCCATGTAGAAATTTTCCAGAAAGTGGTTATTTACATTCTCAGCCATCTTTTGCTCAGTGTCTTTGCTTGTATGTCTTTTTTTTTTAAATAACTTCCTTAAAAAGTTGAATATGCCCGTAAGTAATTCAGACTGTAATCCACTGTTGTGTTGCCCTCAAGCCCCTTCCATTGCCTCTGTCTTGTCTTCCCCACCCTCCCAATGGAGCCCTTGCCCTACAGCACATTACAACCCACCCCTGACTTACCCCTGGTCTGGTATATAGAGTCTTGCCTCTGTAGCCCATCTTGAGAGCGAAATCGTGCTGCTTGCAAAGCCAGCGCTGAGTCCGAGATGCCGCTAGTGCTGCGCGATGCAAGGTAGGCTTATATGCAGTTGTGAATCACACTGGGCTAATTTAGATGCCAGCATGGGCCTTTTGATTCAGTGTGAGGGCATGATTCCGGTGAGCTGCCTTGATAACGAGCATTCATGATATTGTAATTTTTTTTTATTCGTTCATGGAATGTGGGTGTTTCTGGCTAGGCCAGCATTTATTGCCCATCTCTAATTGCCCTTGTTCAGAGAGCTGTGGTTCTGGAGTCACATGTAGACCAGGCCAGGTAAGGACAGCAGATTTCCATCCCTAAAGAACATTAGTGAACCAGATGGGTTTTTACAACCATCAGCAATGGTTTTGTGGTCATCATCAGACTTTTAATTCCAGATTTTTATTGAATTCAAATATCGCCATCTGCCATGGTGGGATTCAAACCTGGATGACCAAAGCATTACCCTGGGTCTCTGAATACTAGTCCAGTGACAATACCACTATGCCACGGCCTCCCAAGTGGCATTCACGAGATGGCATTACGGGAAAAGTGCGCCACCATTGAGGGTGAGAGTGGATGATCGCAACCTGTTTTTACAGCGACAGTAAACTGACTTCTTCGCTCCCGTGATATTTTCCCCTCCCACCCACCATTACACAAATCCCTGCCTCTACATGTCAGTCAGAGGTTTAGAAACTAGCAGTTTAGTAAAAGGGGTCTCTTTTTTTTATCATTAGGATCAAATAATTGTGAAAGTAAACGTGCAATTCAAAACAAATTCTACCAATTATGAGTGTTTCAGTTGGGAAAAGATCACCTGAAAGTACTTTGTGTTGGTAAAAAGCAATCTTTCCTTTTACAAGATTGTGGGATTAAGTACCTGCACATGTAAACTATTCTAAGAATTATTCTTTGATAAAGATCAGCTATGTTAGCTGATACCAAGGGAAGTCCTGGTTGCATTGTCAAAGCACATGAATTTGCTTACACAGCTATTCTAATCAAATCTGCTTTTCAGTATAAATAGATGATATGGCACCAAGAGAAGTTGGTGCTATTATGGAACTGCACTCAGTATGAAAATATTATTAGAATCAATGGTTATGGGAGCAAATGGGTGCTGTTCATAAATTAATATTAACTACTTTACATCAGCTTCTCTGATGCTTTACTCTTCTATTGTATTTCAATTGCAAGGTTAAAATTAAGATGAAAGGGACCTCTATCAATTTAATTATCTTCTTAAAAGGTATGACCATTCAAATGAAATTGCACAAGACAACAGTGTAATAAATTTAAATTCCTCTAATCTTAGGCATAAGTTTAAATTGCATTGGGACTTTACAACCATTAAAATAAAGACAAGACCAAAGTGCCCCTTTCCCTATCTCAGCATGATGCTGAATGTTGGGTTCAAGTTTAAATTGGCAACCATCAGGACATGCAAATACTACCATGAGTAAACACCTGGCTCCCCTTGTATCATCCCAATAGCATGCAGGGCCTAGTAGGAGATCTTGTGGTGCAATGGGTGGTGCCCTTGCCTCTGAGCAGAGACCCAGGTTCAAGGCCTGCTCCAAGGAAGGCGTGTTCATAATGTGACCAAGCAAGTTAAGTATCAACATGTATATCCTGCCAATACATGCCAATGCCAGGTGGTAAGTGTAGGGGAGATTCCTGGCCATTCATGTGATGGAAAGAAATTGGAGCCTATACGATCATTATCCATGTCCCCGGGCTACAACATGCATGTAGAAGTGTATGTTGCTGCAGCAACTTGGACTCCTTGGTGTGGGGGGAGGGGGGCACAGTTGGCTGGATGGCTGGGTGTGGATAAGCTTGGTGTCAACAGCATGGGGTTTGATCCCCATTCCGGCTGGGGTGGATTTGGGACCTGCCTCGTTGCCCTACCCTTGGTGGGAGTTGTGGTGCTGTGGGCTGGAACTGCCTTCAGGCAGAGAACTGAAGAAGATGTAGGACCTTGTGTGATAGCACATAGGAGTACCACTTGCCTGCAGGTGGAACTCACCTGTGTTATAGAAATACACCTAACAGCAACAACTTGAACTTTTATAGCACCTTTAACATAGTAAAATGTCCCAGAAGTTTTTCACAGGAACATTATCAGACAAAATTTAATACTGAGCTACTTAAAGAGATATTAGGGAAGGTGATCAAAAGGTTGGTCAAAGATTTAGGTTTTTAAAGAGCATCTTGAAGGAGGAGAGATAGGTTTAAGGAGAGATTTCTGATGTTTAGGGTGTAGGCAGCTGGTGGCGCAGCTAATAGTTGAGCGAAGAAAATCAAGAGGCCAAAATTGGAGGAGCTGAGAGAAATTAGATTTTTGGAGAGCTGAAAGAGGTTATAGACATGGGGAGTGTGTGGCCTCAAAGGGATCTGAACACATGGATGAGAATTTTAAAATTGAAGTGTTGCGTGCGGGGCCGAGAGCCAATGCAGTAGCCAGTTTGGTCTCGTACACGCACTTGATCTAGCAATTTCCCACGGGCCATATACAAACTGCATTATCCTGGACTTTCCCTAATTTTATTAATCACTTGAGGAAGATGAAGAACTACTGGTGAAACTTTTGGAGGCAGTCAAACTAAAACCCTGGAAGAGCCATAGAGATTGGAAATTAGATTGTTCAACTTTGGACATAGAACCAGTTTATATCACATAAGGAGGCTAATTAAACCATTATGTTGGTGTTGGCTCTTTGTTAAGGCAATCCAAATTAAATCCCAGTGCTTTCACTCCATAGCCCTTCAGAATGTTTTGAAAAAAAAACTCAATTAAATCCCTTTTTAGCCACCTCTGCTCCAATAAAATTGGCCCAACTATCAGCTGCCTTTGCTCATAAACATAGTCTCCCCTCTGGTGTCATTTCCTTTATGGGGTGTGGGCACCATGGCAAGGCCGCATTTATTGTCTGTCCCTAATGGTCCTTGAAAAGTTGGCAGTGGGCTGCCTTTATGAGTTACTGTAGTCCATGTGGTGTAGGTACACCCACAGTGGTGTTAGGTAGGGAGTCATTAGAACTTTTTGTAGCTTCTTGCTAGGCCATTTCAGAGGTCAGTTCAGAGTCAACCACATTTCTGTGAGTCTGGAGTCACATGTAAGCCAGACCAGGTAAGGATGGCAGATTTTCTTTGCTAAAGGGCATGAGTGAACCAGATGAGTTTTTACAATGATCCAATAGCATCATGGTCAGCATTACTGATACTAACTTTTTATTCCATTTTTTCTTAACTCATTGAATTTAAATTCCCCATGTCTAATTGTCAGATTTGAACTCCTGGCTGGTTGTGTGGTCTCTTTGGCATTGATTACCTATTAAAGGCAGGTGACTGTACAAAGGACAACAAGAAAACAGCAAATTGTTATGTTAATATTTCGCATCTATTTTCACTGTGGAGGAAAAGGACAAAATACTCTCCATTGTGTTGTGTGGCACTACCACCGTGCTAAATGGGATAGATTTTGAACAGATCTAGCAACTCAAGACTGGGCAGCCATGAGGTGCTTTGTGCCATCAACAGCAGCATAATTGTACTCAACCATAATCTGTAACCTCATGGCCCAGCATATCCCCCACTCTACCATTACCACCAAGCCAGGGATCAACCCTGGTTCACTGGAGAGTGCAGAAGGGCATGCCAGGAGCAGCATCAGGCATGCCTAAAAATGATCTGGTGAAGCTACAACACAGGACTACTTGCATGCCAAACAGCATAAGCAGCAAGCGATAGACAAATTTAAGGGATTCCACAATCAGTGGATCAGGTCTAAGCTCTGCAGTCCTGCCACATCCAGTCGTGAATGGTGGAAGACAATTAAGCAACTCACTGGAGGAGGAGGCTCTGCAAATATCCCCATCCTCAGTGATAGGGGAGTCCAGCACATTGGTGCAAAAGATAAGGCTGAAGCAACTTTCAGCCAGGAGTCCCGAGTGAATGATGCATCTCGGCCTCCTCCGGAGGTCCCCAGCATCACAGATGCCAGTCTTCAGTCAATTCGATTCATGCTACCTGATATCAAGAAACAGCTGAAGGCACTGGATACTGCAAAGGCTATTGACCCTGACGGCAATAGTACAGAAGACTTATGCTCCAGTACTTGCTGCACCCCTAGCCAAGCTGTTCCAGTGCCAGGCAATGACCACCTCCAACAAGAGAGACTCTAACCATCGCCCCTTGACATTCAATGGCATTACCATTGCTGAATCCCCCACTATCAACATCCTGGGTGTTACCATTGACCAAAAACTGAATTGGATTAGCCATACAAACACTGTGGCTACAAGAGCAGGTCAGGGGCTAGGAATCGTGCAATGAGTAACCCACCTCCTAACTCCCCAAAGCCTGTCCACATCTACAAGGCACAAGTCAGGAGTGTGATGGAATGCTCTCCGCTTGCCTGGATGAGTGCAGCTTCAAAACCACTCAAGAAGCTCAACACCATACAGGACAAAGCAGCCCACTTGATTGGCACCTCACCCACAAATATTCACTCCCTCCATCACAGACGCACAGTGGCAGCAGTGTGTACCATCTACAAGATGCACTACAGCAACTCACCAAGACTCCTTAGACAGCACTTTCCAAACCCACGACCACTACCACCTAGAAGGACAAAGGCAGCAGACGCATGGGAACACCACCACCTGGAAGATCCCCTCCAAGCCACTCAGAATCCTGAGTTGGAAATATATCGCCGTTCCTTCACTGTCACTGGGTCAAAAATCCTGGCATTCCCTCTCCAACAGCACTATGGGTGTACCTACACCACATGGACTGCAGCAGTTCAAGAAGGCAGCTCACACCACCTTCTCAAGCACAAGTAGGGATGGGAAATAAATGCTGGCCTAGCCAGCGGCACCTACACCCCATGAATTAATTTTTTAAAAAGCAAAGCATCAACACTCCAGCAGTAACATCCCCTGAACCTCTGACCTCCACCACCCAGAAGAACAAGAGCAGCTGCCATATGAGAACTTCTAAGTCCCCTTCCATGTTACACAACATCCTAATTTGGACCTATATCTCCATTCCTTCACTAAGCTGGGTCAATATCCCAGGAGCCCCTACCTAACAGCATTGGGGGAGCATATTTACCACACAGACTGAAGGGGTTCAAAAAGGTGATCCACCACCACCTTCTCAAAAACATCCAGGGCTGGGCAATAAATCCAAACCTGGCCAGTGCTGCCTCCATTGGATGAATGAATATAAAAATATTGCGGTTACCAGGACAGAAAATAGTGACACACACCAGTCTAGCCAGTTACTAGGGAAAAGAAAGCCAAGGGGATAAAAAGCAAGATTTCAAACAGTCAATTAAAGCTCTGATTGATTTAATGTACCCGCTGTAAGTAATCAAATACCAGAAGTTTCAGTTATTTAAGTATTAAAATAACTACTTTGATCACATAATACGTTCCACTGCAACTTTCTTTGGCGGCCTGTTACCATTTCTGCTGTCGTAAATTACATTCCTCTGAAGCGTTATTGCAATTCCGTCACAGAAAGATTGTGCTGCCTTGCTGGAATTGTGCTCTGTATTTTCCCCCATAAAGCCAATGATCAGATTACAAATTTCTCTGCGTCTTATTTCTGAACTTAAATTGCTGACAATTCCTTCTGAAATATGACCCTATGGCTAATATTTTCGCTAGAAAGTCAATATTGCCCAGTAATCTGGTGTGACACTAATTAAATAATACAAGTTATAGCACATTTTTATTCAGTTGCCTATTCCTTTATACTGTGCCGAGATCTGCCAAATTTCACAAAACAGACAGTAATTTGTGCACCCCAGGCTTCTTTTGTTTGTTTTTCTCTTTCATTCTCAAGTAATTCTGATTGAACTTCCCTGCTTATGGGCGTTTGAAAGAGCAATTGGGAATTCTTACCAAGACCATTTTCTTTTAAAGTTTAAAGCTTTAAGTAAATTAATTCATTGATTAACTTTTTAGCGAGCTAGTTACCCAGGAATGGTGAAATGTCGAAATACAGCCGACTTGTAAGGAGATTATTAAAGGTTAATTCCACGTGTTCACCTTGTTTTGTCGTCTGTGATCTAAAACTGGAACTGGCTGAATCAGAGAGGATCTGATAAGATCAGAGTCAAATATTTGTCATGTTCCCAATCAGCTTGTACTGTTAGCAGAAATTCAGGGATGACCAATTATAACTTTGAATGTTTTGCAGCATAATTGTTACAACATTGGATGGAGAATAACTTGCCCTTTATCCAAATCTGATGGCTCAGTAGATACCACTTTTGCAAAGAACAAGAATTATTTGAGTCTTTTCCTTTTAGGTTTCCAATGTTAAACGAGAAACGTTGGGTTTAGCCAAGTGTTCAATTTGCTATTAAGCTGAAAGGATTACCGTGAAGTGACTTAAATTCTAATTCTGAAGTGGATTGTCTTAATAAACAGGTGATGACTAGAGTAATACTGTTCTTCAGCAGTTAGTATTCTATAATGTTCAAAATGCCACATACACACATATCAAACAGTAATGATTTGGCTTTGAGCAAAGCAAAAGAAAAAGATATCTCCAAGGGCTGGAATTTTGTGGAAACAGGAAAGTTGTGATGCACAATTTACACCCACCCCAACTAGGCACATTCCTTTAAACCCTGCATTGTAGGTCATGTTTCATTATGTATGCAGAGTGAGTTCCTTGCATGATTTCAACCAACGGTAGCTCAGTTGGCAGAACTGGAGCAATTTAAGGGTACATTTGCCCAGTGTACAGTTAGAAGCAGTATAGGTGGCAACTCTTGTAATAGGCCTTAAAGTGATGGCATGATGCCATGCAGTTTCAACACTCTCTGACCCTGCAGCTTTGCTGCGATCTGATTAGAATGTTGAGGGTCGTCTCATGCCATGTAGCACAACCTAAAACTGTTCACCATGTCGTACCGTGATGCCAAGCTGAGCACTATGTCGTTAAGGAACCACTGCTGCATATACCATGTAATGTGTGTTATAATGATATAAAGGCACCAATCGCTCATAAAGGATTGTGCAAAGATGTTTGTGGGTTCATTTATTAATTCTAGGCCCATGTGAGCATACATACATGGATAGAAAGCTTGCGGACATCAGCAGCAGGGCTGTGTCTGCGTTTTGCTCCAGGCTGAAGTGAAACTGAGGCTGGATCACATGATACACTTCCCTTAAAGTGATGACATGTTGCTATCCCTTAAAGGCATATTACAGCAACTATTAAAATGAAGCTTTGCTGGAGTCACACCAGGGATAGTTTGCTGATTCTGAACTGCCAACACTGCTGTGCAGCTCATATTAGGGTAGATACATAAGATATATTTGGGCATTACAAATGTGCCAGGGTTAGGCTATCCAACATTTTACCTGTACCAAGTAGATGAGCAAAGTATGCATGGCACGACGTGTTTATTCTCAACCTGATGCCCATTAGCTATGGCTGAATGTAGATCTGTAACTCTCTTTTATTACATAACATGCATGTTCATGTGACAATTAAAATAGTCAGCCAGTGTAGGAAAGAACTGATTTAGTCTTCGCACACTGATAAAGTTTTATTTACAGAGGCACACATTACAAACTTGCACCTTCAAACCCAATAAACATAGCTTCAGTCTGAATTATATCCCTTTCAAATAAGGAGACCAAAATTGCACACACTATTCTAGATGTGGTCTCACCAAGGCCCTGTACAGCTGCAGTAAAACGTCTCTACTATTACAAGCCATTCCCCTTGCAATAAACGCCAATTTTCAATTTACCTTCCTAATCACCTGTTGTACCTGGGTGCAAATTGTGCATCACAACATTCCTGTTTCCACAAAATTCCAGCCACAAAATTCCAGCCCGTAGAGAGAACTTTCTGGGCTGTATTTTCTGTTTGGCGGGGGGGTAGGGGGTAGGGGGCAGGACCGGGCTGCAGCACTGAAGAGCCCCGGCACCTGGGAGTGTCTGAGGATGTAGGCGTTCTGGGAGCTGCCTGGGTATCTTGCACAGACTTGTAGAATCTACATCCTGTGATCACACACTATCTGCATGTTCATGGAGTGGAAGCCCTTCCTGTCGACGAAGACACCGGGCTCACCTGCTGGCGCCTTGATGGCCACATGTGTACAGTCTATAGCACCCTGGACTCGGGGGAAGCCAGTAATCGCTGCAAAGCCTCTGGCTCACTGTGTCTGACTTGCCTGGTCCCAACGGAAGTGGATGAAGGTCAATGCATGCCTGAACAGAGCATCTGTAATCTGCTTGACACAAGTGTGGACAGTTGATTGGGAGACACCGCAAAGATCACCCACCGAGCCCTGGAAGGAGCCAGAGGCTTAGAAGTTGAGGGCAGTTGTGACCTTCAGAGCCGCTGGCATAGGGTGTCCACCCACACAGTTAGGGGAGATCTCAGGGTCAATCATCTGACAGATATAGTTGACTGTCTCCCTTGAGAGATGGAGCCTCCATCGGCACTGCATCTCAGACATATTGAGGTAGCTGCTTCACTGCCTGTATACCCTGATAGCAGGATAGTGGCATCTTCTATGGCCCCTTCCGCCTTAGACAACCTCTAAGCCCTGCACCCCTTGTGCCTGCGCCTGACCTCCCAAAGGTGGCTCCCCTGGAGGCTGAATGTGCATTCCTGGCTTCCTCCTCAGAGGAGCTGCCTCCAGTGGAGAGTTCAGCTCCCATTCCCAGGCTCAGGGAAGGCTTCCTGAAACCTGCAGGCCCAGAAAAGATTACTCATTGCAGAGTGTTGACCTGAAGGTTAAGAGTCCAGGAAAAGCAGCTGGTATATGTTTTGAAGTACTGCAGATCACACAGACAAGTTTCAAAAACTTTCAGAAATAAATATTTAACAGAGCACACTCGTGGCCCCACTGAGCCCTCTTATCCAGCCCGTGGATGAGGTTTATACAAATGTGTCCTACCCGCCTGCCCATTGCGACCGTGCACTGAGCTGAAGATCGCACGGGCGCCGAAAAGTCAGCGTCGATTGGGGAGTTCAAGGGCCTGATCTGGCCCATTAATTAATGGTGGGCGCACATTGGACATCGTCACGTGCCTGCCCAGTGAAATATCACGATGACGCGTGGTGACGTCGGGATGCTCGCCCGACGTCACCGTGCATCGTTTTACGCGTGGATGTGCGCGCACACCAAAGGGAAAATTCAGCCCTCTCTTGTACTTTCCTCACAGCCACATCATTACTATATATGTGAAAAATAAGTGAATCCCCAGTTGATGCCCACCACCTGAACATAATGATATTCTATATAATTTCAACCTATATAAATATCCATACTGCATATTACCTTTGGAAATCTTGTCATACTTATACCCCTGAAGGTATGTTCTAAAACAAACTCATCCTGCAACCAACAGGATTTCTTGCTTAACTTCATCTGCATCTGATTAACATCAAATTGAATATTCACATAGTATCTCACCTATCCACGCGAGAGCAGCCAATACAAGTCAAAAGGACTGGCAGGAAATCGTTTCACAGTGGAAGTTGAGCTGAGGTCCAGCAAAATGGATGCTTGGCTGATTCTATAGCTCCTGCATAACCAATCGCCATTGGTACAAACATTCAGGCCAACCAGAGTTCCTACCCAAAGCGCCTTTTGTTGTAATATGCCTTTAAGGGATATCAGCATGCCATGTATTCCTGGAGGCTTCATTGCATGACTTGCCCCCACACTCCAGCCATTAGTCAGCCAACACATCCATTCTTGTGACGCACTGCCTTCCTACACCAGTTAGAAAGCAAAAAGATTTCATTACTTAATTGGAAGGTGCTTGACTGTAAGCCAAACAGCCTTCTTTCCCCTATATTCAATATTTTTATATCTGTCAAAGAAGACGACAAAAAAAGCAACATTTTTTAATGTCCTGAAGATTGTTCACCAGGGTTGCACAAAGCAGTGATCTGGAGATTGATCTTCAATTCCTGGAGACACCAGGCCAATTCTGGAGGTTTGGCAACCCTCAGGGAAGAGAAGGGGGAGAAACTAAATGCCTGACCTATTGAACTCAACCCTCTCCAAAACCAGCCAGTCTAACAATACACACTTTCCAAATTATAAATTATTAATTCTGTTACTTTAGTTTTGCTTTGCTGCATTTTGGAAAATGTCCAATAAGCACAGTAACACATCTGATATTGTACATCCACCTGTCCTGTGCCAAGGCACAATCTATTGAGCAATAAACTGTAATCATTTACAAGAGACTTTCTCCAATAATGATTGGATAAACTTTTATAACTTATTTTCCTGCCCCTTCTCTCCTCATTTCTGCTTCTTGATTGGGAACAATATTATCCATTGATAACACCAGCTGGATTTAACAGGACACCACAATTCCCCAGCCCCCTCCTCCACCAGCTGCCATGAAGGGATTTGAACTCATGCCCCCAGAGCATTAGCCTGGGACTCAGGATTACAAGTCCAGTGACATTATTACTATGCCACCATCTCCCCTATTGTGTGCTGTGACTTGAATGAATCTAAGGTTTCACTTCTACTAACCAAAGCAGGACATTCCAATGTTGACTACTCTTCATGTTCCCATTTGAATACCGAAGAACTTGTAACTCAATGTTTTGGCACTACGGATGAGTGCCATGCCTCTTCTATGTATCACCTCCATGACTCCAATGGTTCCCTTATGTCTTGGTAACTAAAACAAATTTAGTCCTCAAGGTGCAGTCTGACCAGGGAAATGTACAGCTTGAGCATGACATCTTATGATTTGTACTCAATTCATTTAGTAATGCAATTTAGTATTCTGTCCACTTTGTTTATTGTAGTTCCATGATAACTTATTTATGCTAAGTATGATTTATGATCACCCCTTACTCCCTTATTCTGCTTCTGAGCTCAGTTTTCTCTCAAGTATAGTGCATGTGTTTGTAATGAACTTCAACTGGCACAGATTAGTTCATTTACTAATTTTATTTAACACCTTCTATCAGTTCCTGCTGCTTCCCCCATCCTGGGGTTGTGGGTTCATGTCCCACTCCCGGAAACCAAGAACTGTGATTGTACTCGAAAGAGTTGCAATCTGTGACTGTTGATAACTCGAAAGAGTTTCCCCCATCCTGATTGCCCCTTGTCTGGTATCATCTATGAACTTACCTAGTTTTTCTTGGGTGCCTGAATTGAAGACACTAGGGGGCAGTTTTTGTTTGGTGCATAAATCAGGCAAACGTGTGGTGCTTCAAATGTGACCTTCGCCCAATTATGGCAGGGAGAGACCTGAACCAACTTCTTGCAGAGCTGTGAACACCAAAACAACACTCTGAGGCAGCTGACCAGTCAGGCAGAAGAGGAATGGGAAAACATCTAGCTCTGGTAGAGCGTCCCGTCAGATGGCTGAAGGTTGTGTTGTTGTTGGCTCCAATTCCTCCTGGCCCAAAACATTTAAGCAGTTTGGTCCATTTTTGGAGCTGCCTACACAGCCCCATTAAGAACTGCTTGTTAGGCCTCCCCAGTGGTCAATGGGCGAGACCATTTGTTTGAATCCTACAACAGGAAAAGACTCCAACTGTAATACAACTACCACCTATTTCAGGCTGGAGCAGTGACCACCCCTTTCTAGGCCTACTCAATAATTGTGGTGGGCAGTCTTTAGGTGGCCAGTGGGAATGACATGTTTCTTTTCATTTTTATTTGCATGTTGCTCCATTTTACGCTGTGAGTTGTGGCGCCAGTCATACAAACATTGCCCCCACTAACGTACATTAGTAACATCAAAGGACCAGCACTGATTCCTGGGGTATTCCATTCAGCACCTCCCTGCACCCTGATAATGCCTAACATATACCGAGTACATCCTTTCCTTCAAACAATTCTTTGTCCATATTCAGGATTCTCCTTGAACTCAATGCTTTCATTTTCGATAGCAGACTTTAGTGAGGAACTTTCTTTAAGGTTTTTGGGAAATCAAAGAGCACCGTAGATTTTGAGTTTCCACTCCACTATCTACTTGGGTTGTGACTTTTTAGTCTATTATTTACTGGACTATTTGCGCATAGAAAGACCTCAAATATGCTCCTGAAGATCAATTCAATTATTTTACCAGATATTGATTCAAAGCTAATGGGCCATTAGTCACCTGGATTAGACAAATTAGACAAATTCAATACCTTTCTTGAACTTGGGTGCTCTATAAATTTGTTTCCAATCTTTCAGGATCTCCCCTTTCCATGGTGATTTTAAACATTTGACAGATTTCTTCTCCATTCTTTCTTTGTAACCTAGGATAAATACCATCCAATCTTGCAAAGTTTGTTCATTTTGAATGCCCTTGGGCTGTCTAGAAGCTGCTGTGATTTTAAAATTCCCTGGTTTCAAATCTCTCAATGATCTTTTCCCTCCCAATCTCGGTAACCCCCCCCCAACTCCCCCCCAACCCTACAACCATTCAGGATCTTTGCATTCCTACATTTCTAGACTCTTGCGCATCACTGATTTTCATCATTCCCACCATTGGCGGCCATGCCTTTGGCTGCTGAGGCTACAAGCTCTAGAATTTCTTCCCTAAGTCTCTCTGCTTCCGGACCCTTCTCTCCTACTTAAAGGCACTCCTTATAACCTAGGTCCTTGGCTAAGCTTTGAGTCAGCTGTCCTAAGATCTCCTTATGTGACTCAGTGTCAAATTTGGTTTGATTACGCTCATGAAGTACCTTGACGTTTTTTTTTAACCACACGACTGGTGCTATATAAATGCAAGTTTTTGTCAATCTCTGTTCATTGCATGAACTATTTCCCCTGGTGAAGGGCATACTGCTGTAATGTTCTCCAGTGAAGATTCAAAATTCAAAAATTTAGGGAGGGGTCTGAGTGGAATTTTTAAAATATTTTTTTGCTTCCACATTTTATTTTGTTTCTTTTCAGATTTGAACAAGTAGTAGATTGTCTTCCTTGTAAAACACCTGTGCAGTATACGGAGGACAAAGACCCATATTCAACAGGGGTAGTCTGTGTAGTTAACAAGCCATTATTACTGCATGTGATGGGAGCCTGTCAGCTTCAAACAGAACATTCTTGAGGAAGATTAAACCAAATTAAGTTTTATTACATTGGACTCTTTTGGATGGACTGAATTCCATCTGGGTCTTACACTGATGGAATTTAAACTGGGTATTAGTGCATTGTTTATGGGATGATTGGAGTTCTACTATCAGACTGCACTTTGAAAGCTTTTCAAAATAATGATCAGATAACAAGCTCAATGCAGCAATTTGACTTTTTTTTTTGTTCAGATTGTACAGTACTGGTTTTATCACTTTGTTCCAGCAGCAATATGTAGTCATGGCTGTGATTAAATTAAACTGTCAGACAAAGCTGCTTCTTGCCAGACGCTTAACAAACAGAATGAAAAGGTGGTGTTCTTTAGGCAACTGCAACTAAAGGTAGGGAAACAACAGATATAGGATATTGCACCATTAATATTGTTCATTCAAGAGTATGAAAGACTGCTTTTGGGAGCTCTGAAGGTCCTTCTCTCCAGCAAAAGAATGTTTGTTCATGCAAAAAATTATATTAGATGTATTTTGCTTGCTGCTAAAATGTCATACTGCACACAAGCTTTGAGCAATAACTTACAAATGTTTACATATGTTTTCCTAATAATTGCAGGAGTATTATGAGTAAGTAAAGCCATTGATATGGTTATACTACCTGTTTATCTGGAACCTGTTTGGAGCAATGCAGACCTCAGGTTCTCTGTCTTCTGGGTAAAATTTTAACTGCTAAGGTGGGGGGCGCAGTTGTGGGAGCAGGGTGGGTACGGACTGCGTTAAAGCCCTGAAAAATGTCAGCAAATTGGAAACCTGAGATGATCCCACCCACTTCCAAGTTTTACCAGGGCATGTTTGCAGGCATTGGAAACCCTGTGGAGTTCTTGGTCAGGATATTAAATATTTGAATAATCAATTAACTGTGGCTTTAACCCAGGAATCTGGCTTTAATAACCAGCACGTGGACTTCCTGAGCTATGTGGAGCTCACCAGCGTCAACAATGTGATAGCACGGCGGGGAGTCATTGAGCAATGAAATTGACAGGTTGGAAAGGATTTAAAAGCGAAACAACATAGCTGCAGCCCTGCCGATGTGATAGGCACATTCTCACAGCAGGTTGGTCAGTGGGCCTGATTTCAAAGCTTTTCAGGTGATTTCCAACTTCTTGAAAGTCATTTCACCTATCAGTGTGTGTGTACGAGTTTTCCAGGAAATTGCCCTGACTTCTTTATCCTGTGCCAGTCAGGTCTCCCACAGGTTTTCATACCTCCAAGCAGAATGAGTGGGTGACAAGACATAGGCTACAGTTTCTGGCTGATGACACAACGCATACGCATGGACCAATTTCTGCAATTTGGCATCCAAATGTTGATTGCATTTTAACATTAACATCAAACCTTGGATCTGTTGACACTAAGAAAATCAATTGAATGCTTTCTAAACTTCACTTAGCAAAACTATACTGCAACCAGCATTCGACTGCCACATATTAAAAACAGCAACTTGCATTTATATAGCGCCTTTAACATGGTAAAATGACCTTGCCCATTTCGGAGGAGCGTTATCAACAAAATTTAATACCAAGCCACATAACAAGATCTGAGGCAGATCACTAAAAACTCGGTCAAAGAAGTAGGTTTCAAGGAGCATCTTAATGGAGGAAGGAGGGGTAGAGAAATGGAGAGGTTCGGGAAGGGAATTCCAGAGTTGGGGCCAAAGCAGCTGAAGGGGCATCGACACCATTGATGGAGCAAATAAAATTGGGGATGCACAAGAGGCCATAATTAGAGGAGCATAGATATCTTAGAGGGTTGGGGAGCTGGAGGAGTTGGCAGAGATCGGAAAAGGTGAGGCCATGGATGAATTTGAAAACAAGGATGAGAATTTTAAAATCGAAGCATTGATCAACTGGGAGCCAATGTTGTCCAGTGGGCACTGGCGTGGCAGATGAACAGGACTTGGTGCCAGTAAGGAAACAGGCAGCGGAGTTTTGGATGACCTCGTGTTTATGGAGGGTGGAAGTTGTGAGGCCAGCTAGGCCAAATCTAGAGGTAACAGACGCATGGGTTAGGGCCAGATGAGCTGAGGCAGGGGCACAGTTAGCCGACGTGAAAATAGGCAGTCTCAGTGCCGGCACAGATATGCGGTCAGAAGTTCGTCTTAGGGTCAAATACGCCGTCAAGGTTAGGAAGAGTCTGGTTCAGGCTCCGACTGTTGCCAGGGAGAGAAATGGAGTCAGCGGTCAATGAACTGAGTTTGTAGCAGGGTCCAAAGGCATTGGCTTCTGTTTTCCCAGTACTTAATCAAAGGATCTTTCTGTACCTTCAATACTGGATGTCAGATAAGCAGTCTAACAATTTAGAGACAGCGAGAGAAGTGATGGTGAGGTAGACTGGGGGGGTCATGAAATGTGGAAACTGACACCGGGTGGAATTTTCCCAGATTTGCACTAAGTGCGGTAGCGGGGGCGTAAAATGATGTTTTAACCGCCGGCCGCGATGGAGGGTTTTCACGCCATATCGTCCCAAACCCGCCTCATTATTTATGCACTCCCAGAAAGCATGCCATCTCCATGGTGGGCGGGCTCTCATTCAGCCACCAACCATCACCCCACCGCCGCATCACGCCGGGCGCCATGTTTAAAGTCCAGCCACAAGCACAGCGCTCATTGCTTCAAGCTCACCACTGCTGCACAGACAACATGGCTAGCGAAGGAAAAAAGACCACAGCCCCTCCGCTTCAACGATGGGTCCCTTGAACAACTGCTGGACGCCTTGGAGGCCCTCTGGGATGTCCTGTACCCCAACTCTGGCCGCAGGATGGGCAGCAAAATGACCAATCCAACTTGGGAGGCAAAGGCAATGGTGGTCAGCGCCATTGACCTTCAGAAGAGCACAGCCACCCAGTACCACAAGAGGATGAATGATCTCCTCCGTTCCACCAGGGTAAGTCACTCTTCTCATCACTCTCAACTCACACACTCACAAACCCATCACACAGCCACAGGGCTCTCACTCACTGCCAGTTCAAGGAGCTTCACCATTCACTCTCTCACACGCACCTTCAGTGTCCTCATCCCATTCATACGACCAGTCACCCACCCACACAGGCCAGGCAAACTTATCATCTGGCCTGGCAGGCATCTGGCTTACTCTTTCTCCATTTCTATCCATGCAGGACAAGCTGGCACACAGCAAGAGGGAGAGGTCGCAGGCCGATGGCAGAATGCCCAAACTTAAGGTCCTTGCGGACTTTGAAAAACAGAGCCATCGAGCTGGTCGGCCACAATATGGACCAGTCCTGTGCTGATGGTGAGGTCGGCGCTGCTCAACCAAGTGAGGATCCAGCAGTGCAACATCCATCAGACAACCATGCTGTGAGTGATGTGTCCTGTTACACAGCCTACTGCCATGCACTAATTATCTTCCCTTGCTTTCATAGGCACATTTGCCAAACAGCCGACAAGGTCCATGACCCAAGGCCTCCAATCAAGCTCCAAAGAAACCTCTGGAGAGGAATCTGGAGGCACCCTCCCTGAAGTCCCATCACAGCACTCACCCAAGCCAACGCAGGGACACGCACCTTGGTGGGACCTAGTTTTAGAGTAGCCCAGGGATCACAACCTGGTGAGCACATCGCACTGTCTGATCCATAGCAGGTGGTGGCAGGAACTTCCCAGGTGTCTGACACTTGGAGGCCAAGTCAGATGATGAGCACTGGACTTGGTCATGTCTCAGTTGCTGGAGCTGCAAAGGCAAACTCGGGAACATCAGGAAGGGATGTCCACTGCACTCCTCAGATTGCAAGGCACGATGGAGGAGTCCGTCTGCCTTCAGGCTGAGGTGATAGCGCCGGCATTGCAATGCACCAAGGTCAACACTAGCAGGGTGGCAGCCACCATAGAGATGTTGGTCTAGAAGTTTGCTTCTGCACTGCTGCGCGGGCTCAACTCCATCGCTGATGCCATAGTTGGCCTCCAACAGTGGATCAGCAGATGCACACTCTGGGCCCATCCATCCAGGCGACTCCGAGAGTGTCCGGCCCATCCAACTCCCCTCTTCCTGTGACCTCAGCAGCTCCAGCTCCACAGACCAAGGAGGGTGCGACTGCCACACAGCAGGGCCCCGAAAGCAGGCTGGGGCCCTCCAAGTCTCGGCCCTCCAGAGGACGCCCACCAAAGCCATCACAGACAAGGTGTCACAGTCAGCAGGCTGCCTCCACCTCTGCTGTGGATGTCCAGGGAGCAACAAAACGTAGCGGCAGTGTTAGGAAAGTTAAGGAGAATTAGTTGCACAGCCTGGGCACGGGTCCCTGCCTATGGCTTCTTGTTCTGATGAGTAGTGTTCTTGTCGCTCAGATGTGAATCCTTTCTGCACAAGATAAAGGCAGGTATCTCAGTCCAAGGCCTCTTCACTGTGCTTTGTGCAGCCTTCAGACCACAGTGATGGTCCAACCTCACACTCCCTGGAAACATTACTGATGCCTGCACTTCGATGGTGCTTGTCATTGCTGCCAGAATGTAGTGGACAGGTGTCACAGAGTTCCGTCATTCTCTCTGTGTGTTCTCAGCACCTTTAAAAGGGGCTAGCCCCCATCTCTTCAGCATCTATAACCAGTGATGCTGTGCTCCTGAAGGGGTCAGGTGCAGAAGGGGGACAAAGAGTCAGACGCTTCTAAAGTTTCACGGCTGTGCTGCTATGATATGACCCTGATCACAGAGCACAAGCAAGTGGCCCTCAGCCAGACAGGAGACAGACATTCTCAGAGGCGATGTGAAGATTTATGTAGTGTTCTCACTGCATGTCGTCATCCTCCTCCTGCAATCGAACAGGTATTAGGGCCTCCATTGTGTCTCCATGACAGAAGCATTATCACAGAGGGTATTTGCGCTGCCATAAGCCAGGGCAGAGTCAAACGCTCACAGATGCGATGTGAGGATCTATGGTGTCTCCTCACTGCATGTCGTCATCATCCTCCACAAATCTAGCAGCTATGAGGGTCTCCTGAGTGCACCTGCCTCATCTATCCAGTGCGAGGGCCTCATCCCCATCATTGTCACATCTGAGGACCTCCTCAGCCTCTTCCCCTTTGGCGTCCTCCTCATCGGAGGGGACTTACAGCTCCTCCATCTTCTCCTCAGCCATCCCATCTCTCCATTGCAGCACCAGGTTGTAAAGGGAGCAGCAGATGACAACGAAGCATGACACCCTCTGTGGACAGGGCTCCACCAGACCGGTCCAGGCACCGGAACCTTATCTTCAGCATCCCGATGGTCTGCTCCACCAAGTTTCGAGCTGCAGCATGAGCCTCATTGTAGCATAACTCTGCTGCAGTCTGAGGCCACCACATGAGTATCATCAGACACGTCCTCTGTGGGTAGCCCTTGGCCCTGAGGAGCCAGCCCTGCAGCCCCTGTGGACCCTGGAAAACTCCAGGGATCTGTGACCAACTGAGGATGTAGGCATCGTGCACACTCCCTGGATACCATGCGCGCACCTGCAGGATGCATTTCTGGTGGCCACACACCAGCTGCACCCTTGCGGTTGATGAAGTCCACCGTGTGTAGCGATGGAGACCTGAGCACCACATGGGTGCAGTCAATCGCACCCTGCATCTGTGGGAATCCCGAGATCCAGGAGAATCCATTGGCTCTTGCATCCTGCCTGTCCCGGTCCCGGGCAAAATGCACAAAGTTGTGTGCCATGCAGAAGATGGCATCCGTGAGCTCATGGATGCATTTGTGGGTGATGGATTGTGATATCCCACAGCGGTTACCTGTGGAGCCCTGAAAGGAGCCACTGGCATAGAAATTGAGCGCTGTTGTCACTTTTAGTGGATGCCCTCTATGTTTGCTTGGCGCCAAATCCTGCAGTAAGTGGCAGATGTGAGCCACCAGGTCCCTAGACATGTTCAGCTGTTGGCAACACTGGTTCTCGGTCATCTGTAGGAATAACAGGCAGCGCCTATAAACCTTGGGTGTCGCTAGGCGCTGACCAGCTATGGTTCGCTGTCGCTCCTGGACAGCGTATGCGGGAGTCCCAGCAGCCTCCTTCCTCCTGAGGTTGCTGCTCCTGCCTTTGCATGGCCAGGAGCCTCAGTCACTCTCTCCTCCGTCTTCCCCGCTCTCTGTAGGCCATCAGGCATACAGCTAGGTCACCAGGCTCCATGCTCCAGATGTGGTCCTCCTGCGGCATGAAAGAGAGAGAGACGTGGTTATCATGGCTGTACTTAGCACCTTCCCTGACCCTGTGTGACGGCCCCTTAACGTTTCCCGGAGAGTGCTGGTCACTCCTCGGATGGCCAGAGATGAGTGCGCTGCATGGCTGCACTGTCAGCCTGCGACATGGGGGAGACAGCTCCAAATCGGAATGCTAAGGTTGCAAGGGGCTATGAGCACCTCTAGCAGTGACTGCTACGTGATGAGGAGATTGTACAATGTGTGCAGTCCAACTGCTCCACGGACCTTTGCTGCCTCCACATTGCTTGCATGGGTGGGCAGTCTAGGAGCCCAACCCCAACCATATCACTGTGGCTGCGATTGAACGGTCCCAGTTGCAGAGGAATGGTCAGTTTATACAGGTGTCCCTACTTTGTGGCCACTTCCCTCGCCTACCCTGCCCCCCACCTCAATTCCTTGTGTGCGGGATCCAACGCCAGGGCAGCAGTTGCCCCCGGATACCACCTCTCTGACCAGTCTCCTCCGAGGTTGGGCAGCAGTTGCCCCCTGTTATAAAGAGATTAATGCCTATAATGTTATTGGAAATTATTTTTTAAAATAGAGTTTAGTGGTGTCTATGTCTACGTATGTGTATGTGTGTGTGTCTTAATTGGATTAAAGCCAGCTGGTCTAGAGGCTTTGATGTATAGAAAGAAGTAGGTTTGAAATAGTAATTAGATAAACATGAGGAAGTTTAGAAACATAGGTGTCAAGGGGGCAATTTGCATTTTTAAATAAAACATTCAAAAGAATGGGTGAAATCTTGCACCTAGCTAGAAGACACCAAGCAATGTGTTTATTTTTTTCAGCTTATTAATAAAGTTGGTGCAATCAAAGAATGTTATTAGTAGAAGAGGTAAAATTAAAAGCCTAGTGACACAATGGAAAATTTACATTCAAAGAGAAAGATATGTATAAAGGAGAAAGGAGATTGTGTGTAAGGCAGAGGCATTTTAAGATCCATCAAGCCTCCAGCCTGTAAACCTCAAGACTGTCTGCAAGGACCCAGAACTGAAAGAAACTCATTTTGAATGTGACTGTCCAGGGTATGCTCTGCCAGGCTTCTCTTTAAATCTATGAGCTTTACTGTTGCCTTAACGGGGGTGTAGCTGAGAGCCAGATTAATTAGGGAATTTTTGTAATTATTATAGTAGCAGTTTTATAGACATATGTATGTACTTACAATTTTTCTTGTATTAATAAATGTTTAATTTAATTTAATAAAAAAACCTCTTGAAACTTGGTGGTCTTATTACTACTGAATTCAAAGCCTGCATCTCGAAACATACAAATTGCAAAAATGGGTTATGACATACCCGGACACCCCCCCCTCCCCCCCCACCACCACCCCCCCCCCACCCCCCCCGCCCCCGCCACTGACAGCAGTCATCACTGAGGCTGAGCGGCAGTTGCCTCCGGATATCTCCCCACCCCACCCCCCCCCCCCCAACAATAGTTGCCCCTGAGGGTGGGCAACAGTTGCCCCCAGACACCTCTCCCCCCGACAACAGCCATCTCAGTAGCAGGGCGGCACTTCGCCCTGACCACCCGGCATCCCTGAAGGCTGCCAAGTAACAGGCGACCCTGGCAAGCTCTGTAGCACGATACTGTTCACTCACCTCCAGCTCCCCCAAAGTGAAGGCCGCCAAGTGCACGTCACTTCTGGCTGTTGGGAAACAAACTGACGTGCTTTCCCGTCGACATGGACAGGCGATCCGGCCGGGGTGCAAGAGCCTGGTGGGATAGTCTTTTAATGATATGCTGCTGTATTACAATGAGCTCCCCAACAATCATTGGCGGGAAACACGGCCCACTGTCGGCAGGTTGAGCAGACGATCGCGACCTGCCTTTCTGCTGTTGTGAAATTGATCGCGGCATATTATCCACGCACGCCACCTATCACACCCACTGCCAGCCAGCATGGGAAATTTATTCGGATGCAGCCACTGAGAGGCAGCATGTAGAAGAGAAATAGGAAGGGGACAAGGATAAATCCTTGGGGACACCAGAAGTAATGATGTGGGAGCAGGAAGAAAAGTCCTTCCAGGTTAATTTCTGGCTATGGCTGGATAGCTAGGAATGGAACAAGGCAAGCGCAGTTCCACCCAGTGTAAGAGGTGTTAGAGGTGGCGTGGTCAACCACATCAAAGGCTGCAGACAGGCTGGGAAGAAATAGGAGGGATAGTTTATTATTACCACAGTCATTTAGAATGTCATTAGTGACTTTGGTAAGAGTCTTTTTGGTAATGTGGCAGGGGGGGGAAACCTGATTGGAAGGATTCAAACATGGAGTTTTGGAAAAGATGGGCACAGATTTGGGAAGCGACAACACATTCAAGGGCTCTGGAGAGGAAAGGGAGGTTAGAGAGGGGGCTGTAGTTTGCAAGGCTTGTGGGGTCAATTTTTTTTTGAGGGGATGATCACAGCAGATTTGGAGGGAAGAAGGAGAGTACCTGAAGAATGGGAGTCATTAACATCAACTAATGAAGAAAATCACATAATCACAGGATAATGATGCAGAAGGAGGCCATTCGGCCCATTGTGTCTGCACCAGTTCTCCCAATGAACATTATGACTCAGTACCATTCTCCTGCCTTTTCCCCATAACCCTGCACATTGTTTCTATTTAAATAATCATCTATTGCCCCTTTGAATGCCTCGATTGAACCTGCCCCCACCACACTTCCAGGCAATGCATTCCAGACCCAAACCACTCGTTGTGTGAAAAAGATTTTTCTCACATCGCATTTGCCCCTTTTGCAAATCACTTTAAATCTGTACCCATTCATTCTCGAACCTTTTCCGAGCAGGAACAGTTTCTCCCTATCTACACTCTCCAGACCCAACTTCTCCAATTGAAGTTTCTCAACCCCAGAACCATTTTTGTGTTCGCATCCTTCCTAAAGTGTGGCACCCAGAACTGTACACAATACTCCAGCTGAGGTCTAACTAGTGTCCTATAAAAGTTCAGCATAACCTCCTTGCTCTTTATTCATTCGCAGGGCATGAGCATCACTGGCTAGGCCAGCATTCATTGCCCCGGTTCAGAGGGCATTTTTTAAGAGTCACATGTAGGCCAGCAGATTTCCTCTCCTAAAGGGCATTAATGAACCAGATGGGTTTTTATGACAATCGGTTTATGGTCATCAGGTAATTATTGAATTCAAATTCCACCATCTGCTATGGTGGGATTTGAATCTGAGTCCCCCAGAACATTACCCTGGGTCTCTGGATTACCAGTCCGGTGACAATACCACTACGCCACCGCCTCCCGCTCTTATAT
The DNA here is from genome assembly GCF_964194155.1 of Cetorhinus maximus. Lineage (NCBI taxonomy): Eukaryota > Metazoa > Chordata > Chondrichthyes > Lamniformes > Cetorhinidae > Cetorhinus > Cetorhinus maximus. The sequence goes on along the minus strand of NC_135885.1, from coordinate 135,354,135 downwards.
TCTATGTAATTATTAATAAAGCCTAGGATACTGTATGCTTTATTAACTGCTCTCTCCACCTGTCCTGCCACCTTTATTGATTTATGCACGTATACACACTGGTCCCTCTGCTCCTTCACACCCTTTCGAGTTGTACTCCTTATTTTATATTGACTCTCCATGTTCTTCCTACCAAAATGAATCATCTCACTCTTCTCTGCACTGAACTTCATCTGCCATCAGTCTACCCATTCCACCAACTTATCTATGTTCTTTTGAAGTTCTACGCTGTCCTCCTCACTGTTTACAATGCTTCCAAGTTTTGTATCATCTGCAGACTTTTTGTTTTAGTCATTCATGGGAAATGGGCTAGGTCAGCATTTATTGCCCATCCCTAATTGCCCTGAGAAGATGATTGTGAGCTGCCTTTTTGTTGCGCTGCGGTCCGCATGGTGTAGACACACCCACAGTGCTCTTAGGAAGGGAGTTCCGGGATTTTGACACAGCAACATTGAAGGAGCAGCAATATAGTTCCAAATCAGGATGGTGAGTGGCTTGGAGGTGATCTTCCAGGTGGTGGTGTTCCCATGTGCCTGCTGTCCTTGTCCTTCTAGATGGTAGTGGTCGTGGGTTTGGAAGGTGTTGTCTAAGGAGTTTTGGTGAGTTCCTGCAGTGCATCTTGTAGATGGTACGCACTACTGCCATTGTGCGTTGGTGATGCAGGGAATGAATGTTTGTAGATGGGGTGCCAATCAAGCAGCCTACTTTCTCCTGGATAGTGGTGAGCTTCTTGAGCGTTGTTGGAGCAGCACTCATCCAGGAAAGTTGAGAGTATTCCATCATACTACTGACTTATGCCTTGTAGATGGTGGACAGGTTTTGAGGAGTCAGGAGGTGAGTTACTCGCTGCAGGATTCTTAGCCTCTGACCTGCTCGTGTAGCCACAGTATTTATATGAAATTGTCCCCTGCACCCCAAGATCTAGACCATTAATATATATCAGGAAAAGCAAGGGTCCCAATTCTGACCCTGGGGTACTCCACTACAAACCTTCCTCCAGCCTGAAAAATATCCAATAACTCTTACTCGCTGTTTCCTATGACTCAGTCAATTTTGTATCCACTTACTGACCTTTTATTCCATGAGCTATAACTTTGCTCACAAGTCTGTTGTGCAGCACTGTATCGAATGTCTTTTGGAAGTCCATGTACACCACACTAATAGCATTAACCTCATTAATCCTCTGTTACCTCTTCCTGGTGATACATTTTTGCCTGAATACATTTGGGGCAATACTCCACGCTATGGCCAGGATTTTCCATTCACTTTTAACGGCTCTCCAGATGTTCCTGTCCTGCCCGCGATGATGCCCGCCGGAGTTGGGGCCAGAAAGTCCCGCCCTAGAGTTATGCTATATCGTTCACACTTATATAAGTGAATCTGTGTTAATATCAATGTGTGTTGTGTGGTATAACTGATTTACACTAAAATGCCTAGAAATTCAGTTGCTCTGCATTCATTTTATGGGCAGCAAGAGTCCCAATTTAGGGCCAACCTCACACCTGAATATAAGTGAAAATATGCCCACCAACCACTTTACTGGCAGCCTCCGAGGAAGTTGAAGGCAGTTGTTGGGCCTCTTAAATAAAATAATCAGGGGGGCCTTATGCCTGTTTTAGCACCAGACTGGAAATAGGCTTACACTGAGCCATTGGGCTTGCTAGTGCTTTTTTGAGTCTCTTATAAAGGATGTGATAGCAGAACATTTAGAAATACGTAATATAATCAAGCAGAATTAGCATGGCTTCATGAAGGGGGAATCATGCCTGACAAATTTATTACAACTCTTTGAGGAGGTAACAAGCAGGCTAGGTAAAGGGGGATTAGTAGATGTAATATATTTGGATTTCCAAAAGGCGTTCGATAAGGTACCACACATAAGGCCACTTAATAAGATAAGAGCCCATGGTGTTGGGGGTAGTATATTAGCATGGATAGAGGATTGGCTAACTAACAGAAGATAGAGAGTTGGGATACGGGGGTCATTTTCAGGATGTCAACCTGTAACTAGTGGAGTGCCACAGGGATCAGTGATGGGCCCACAATTATTTACAACATATTAATTACTTGGATGAGGGAAGTGAATGCACTGTCACCAAATTTGCAGATGACACAAAAATAGGTGAGAAGGCAAGTGGTGAAGATGACACAAAGAGTCCAAGAAGGGAAATAGACAGGTTAAGTGAGTAGGCAAAAACTTGGCAGATGTAATATAATGTGGAAAAATGTGAAGTTATGCACTTAGGCAGGAAGAATAGAAGAGCTGAATATTATTTAAATAGATAAATTTATCAGAAAGCTGCAGCACAGAGGGATTTGGGGGCCGTGCATGAATCACAAAAAGCTAACACACAGGCTCAGCAGGTAATAGGGAAAACAAATGGAATGTTGGCCTTTATTTCAAAGGGAATGAAGTATAAAAATAGCGAAGTCTTGCTAAAACTATACAAGACACTAGTTAGACCACACCTAGAATACTGTGAACAGTTTTGGTTCCCTTATTAAAGGAAAGATATATTGGCATTGCAGGCAGTCCAGAGAAGGTTCACTAGGTTAATCCCAGGGATGGAGGGATTTTCTTATGAGGAGAGGTTGAGTAGGTTGGGCCTGTACTCATTGGAGTTTAGAAGAATGAGAGGCAACCTTATTGAAACATATAAGATTCTTAGGGGGCTTGACAGGATAGATGCTGAGAGGTTGTTTCCCATTATGGTAGAGTCTAGGACCAGAGGGCATAATCTCAGAGTAAGGGGTCACCCATTTAAGACAGAGATGAGGGGGAATTTCTACACTCAGAGTGTAGTGAATCTGTGGAATTCTTCATCACAGAGGGCTGTAGAGGCTGGGTCGTTAAAGATATTCAAGGCTGAGGTAGACAGATGTTTAATCAGCAAGGGAATCAAGGGTTACGGAGAAAAGACAGGAAAGTGGAATTGAAGATTATCAGATCAGCCATGATCTTATTGAATGGTGGAGCAGACTCAATGGGCCAAAGGCCCTACTTCTGGTCCTGCACCTTATGGCCTTATGGTCTTGTGCTGCATTCAAGATTATCAAGTGTTTAGAAGGAATCCCGAGTCTGCCACCAAAAATATATGTTCCAAAAAGAGAATAGTTAAATATGAAAGTCAAGAGGAGTAGGAATCCTCCTCTTGGAACAACATTAAAAGTGCAGGCAATTGTCAGCAACTGCTCACTTCCTCCTCCTCCCAATTGCCTCTGTGTCAGCCTTGGATCAGTGCATTCTATGCTCTGGCTCAGACTGCTGTAGGTTCAAGTCCTACTCCAGAGGCTTGACCACAGTAGGTTGCCACTCCATTGAAGTACTGAGGGAGTACTGCACTTTTGGAGATTCCAACTTTCAGATGGGATGTTAAACTGAGGCCCCATTTTCCTGGTAAAAAATCCCATGGTACTATGTTAAGGAAGAGACGGGGAGTTCTCCCCAGTGTTCTGGCCAATACCGGAATTTATCCTGCAACTAACATCATAAAATCTGATTATTTGGTCATTAACACATTGCTATTCATAGAACCACAGAATGAGGGACGATAGATGGAAGCCATTCAGCCATTTGTGCATCTACTGACTCTTTGAAAGAGCTACCCGATTAGTTTCATTCCCCTACTCTTTTCCCATAGCTCTGTAAATTTTTCCCCTTCCAGTATCTAATTCCCTTTTGAAATATATTGTTATGAAGCTGAACTTCACAAGACTGTTATATGTTTCAAAATGTCTACTTAACTTAAGGCGAAAGAGAAAGTTCTCAAAAGGGGGATAGTGATCTCATATTAAACACCTCTGCTCCAAGACAGGCCCATGTGATCTGGTGGCCATGGGGGAGAAACTCTTAGAAGACTACCACCCAAAATGCCTTTGCTTTCCCCAGAGATTCCTCCGTCTCATATGCAACATAGAGTGCTACTGATTTGTCACTTGAGGAAGCAACCAGCAAGAGGTTTCCTTGACCTCATTTTATTTGAAGCAATGACAGCTCATGGGCTCCAGTGTCAATATTGAAGACTCCCATGGTCACTCCCACCTGACTGGATATCACTCTGTTCTGGTTGGTCTCTCCTGCCAGTTGTAGAGAATACACCAGGTACGGTGTGTGGACAATGTGAACCCCTCGAACATTTAATTTGATTTGTGCCTTTGGTATATGAACCCAGGCTTCTGAGATGTGAGATACCTATAATCTCAAGGACACTTACGTCAAAATGGGCTTATCAGCCATTTGTTACTGAAGGTGCAGCTAGAACCTCAATGCTGGTTAGGAGAACTGCATCTGTGTTAGATCCTCCCTGTGGCAATGGCATCGTGCACTGAGCTGGCCTTAGGTATCCAGGCCCGCCTGTCACCACTTGCCTCATTGTCGCCTTCCTCCTCGGTTGCATCTTCATCTGAGGTGGAGGGCTCCTTCTCCTCCATCTCTTCCTCTGATGAGAGCTCTCTGTCCCAGAGCTCTGGATCCAGCATGTGTACATTCCCGCAGTGCGGCATATTATTCAGCATACAGCAGCTAGGCCACCATAATCCTTGATAGCTTTGCAGTCGAGTATTGCAGTGCTCCTCCCAAGTGGTCTAGGCATTGTAAATGCACTTTTAAGAGGCCAATAGCCTGCTCGATGAGTGCCCTGTCCTGAAGGTGACTTGTGCTGTACCGCTGTTGTAGTCCCATCTCCAGTTGGTGCAATGGAGGAAGCAGCAACCTTCACAATGCATAACCTTTGTCGCCTAGCAGCCAGCCACAGACCTGGGGTCTAGGCTCAAAAAGTTGCTGCAGGTTTGACTCCTTCAAGATGAATGAGTCATGTCAGCTTCCGGGCAATCGTGCTCACAAGTAGAGGAAGACCTTTTGTGGTTGCGCACTCGCTGCATATTGATGGGATTAAATGACTTTCTATTTATATATCTGTGTCTGTGCACCTCCTGTGATAGCGCTTTAACGGTGATGTGTGTGTAATCTATCACATCTTGCACTTGTGGAAAGCCAGCTATTGACACAAACTCCATAGTTCTTTGGGTCTGTGACTCCACATCCATAGGGAAATTAATGTGAACCTCAACCCTATCAAAGAGGGCATTGGTGAGTGATGTTATGCACGGGTGGGCAGCTGCTTGCAAGATGCTGCAGAGGTCTGCAACATATCCCCAGCAGGATCCAGCTGCATAAAAGTTGAGAGCCATGGTAACTTACACTGTGATTGCCAGAGCATGAGCGCCGGATGTTTGAGGTGTGAGTTCTGTCTCCAACATGGCACAGTTGGTGCTAGCCATATCCCAAGACATTCGAAGCCTTTGCCTACACTTTTTTAGTCAGTTGAGGAAGCCTAATCTATTCCGGTAGGCCCTTCAGTCAGTGTAGTATCTCACCTTTATCCTTCTTGCTGCTCTCTCTGAGGGCTCTGCCACCTCATGCCTAGGTACCCTGGCTCTAGCTGCAATCTGCTGCTGCTGTTGCCTTTCCTCTATGTTCTGTATGTGGGAAGGTGCTGCACCCATTTCTTTAACCTTCATTCCTTCCTGGACAACACACTCCTCCCCCAGCAAGACTGGCAGTCTGTAATGTCACCCACTTGGCTGGTGATACAAGGAATGATAAAAAGGCCCCCACACAGATGTGTCCTTCCCCTTTTCCAGTCCTCCCACCCCTCCTTCCCTGAGGTCAATCTCCAAGGTCAGTACAGCTTTTAAGCAGCTCTATATAGGCTTACAAACCTTTAACGCAGGCCTTCAGAGCTGCCCACATCTCCAACACCAAGTTTTGGAGCACACACTGCAAGTTGAGGACATTTTTGGAGTGAAAATCATGATATCCTATTCTCTGTAAAGTGTTTAAATGGTCCGGCTTATTTGGAACCACCAAGTGTGTGCTTCATGTCTTGCCCTCTTTCACACAGCTCTGAAAATTGGAAAGCCCGAAAACAGGGATGGGACTTCCGGATGCATGTCCTGCCCGCCATTTTTTCACTTCCACTGAGTCTTCCCGACTCCATGAAAATCCGGCCCATGATTCTGTTAGTGAGAGTATGTCAAATTGTTGGTTGGCTAGAATATGTCCTCACTTGGGCAGCACCTCCCAGATGTTAAAGAAAGAGGCTTTTCAGAGTCGACTGGGCTGAGATTGCCTAATTTTTGTTCCTGATCTGATGACTTAATCGTTGCCAAGAGGTCCATTACCACTGATTATCAGCAATTCGCGTTTTCTCTAATCAGCTTCATCCAAAATCATCACCGAATTGAAAATGGATAAGGTTTTTCTCCTGGAGATTTTAATATAGCAGGGCAACAATCTCAACATTGATTAATAACCACACAGTGATACCAAAGCTGTGTGTCCCCACATCTGAGGAACCGTACAAACAGGGTTGAAACAAACTGGTTGCAATTACATTAACGATTAGCTGTACCGAGACCAGCAGTGTGTGGCTGTCTTTGCATAATGTAATCATAATCAATAAGATGCACAGCATACACTTTACATAAAACAAGCACATTGCCCAAACTGTTTATTATGCCATCTTCCTTAACCAGGCGTTCCGAGCTCAGCCACTATGTACTCTTCCTATCTCAGCGAGCTAGCTGACTGCATCTGTCACAACACATAAATGTTGATGCACGTAACTGCACTAACTTTACAGTAATCCCATTCTTTCCTCCCAGCTGTCTTCTTTTCTCTTTCATGGAATTTTTAATTTTGATGGCATATTTAGGAATGAATTAGTGACTGAAGGGTGAAATCTGGTTCTGGTTTAATTGACGAGAGATGTTTTTCCTGCCTGAGAAACAATTAAAGCGGTTCTCGGTTTAGATTTAGAATGCGAAAGGCAGCGGTTCGATTGCTTAGAAACGCGTTTCTAAAATACTTGAATGGGACAATTCATTCTAGACCCAGACAAAGGCATCAGAGAAGCAATCTCAGCCTTTTCAAAGAGATTGCACTAAAAAGCAATGGGTGAAAAGGCCCAGAATGAGGAGAAAGAAATTTAACTCTAAACGGTACAGTAAGTGAAGAAACTGCATCAGCTAGACTCCGATTGCTTGTGTACTTCCAAATTAACCAGTGAGTTTTAATAAAAATGAATGTACAAGCTGATATTGAGTCATTCTGGTAAACTTTTGAAAGTAAATAGTTCTGGCATTGATATCCTAGGTGGGGCGCTGCCTGATGTTAAGCATTTTTCTCCCTGGTACTGTTCGTACGAGGTGTTTTCGAATGTTTTACCATTTTTTGCTGGGCGTTACAACGCATAGAATTCCATCTTCTTAATCACTATAGTTCTTTCTAATCTTCTCAGCGTCAGCTTTACCTCATGCCCATGTGACTTGAAATGAGTTTTTATATTTTTCGCATTAATGAGCAGCATACTTTCAGATAATCCATTTAATCATTGTCCTCGTTCCCTTGGGAATTTGCTTTCTTTCTTTTCATCTTGGGAGTGGGGGGTGCTTTGGATTCTTTTGGGTATCTGCTGTATCAGTGATTTTCACCTCAGTTATACGTACAGAGATGCTAATATTTCCCTAGACAATGGAGGCACATTCGCGCATATAAGATTGCAGCTAAACTATTCAAGCACTGTACTCATGTTGTTTACTTACTTCCGTACCTATACACTTGCCCTTTATTTCATTTTGTTTCTTCCCTGGCATGATAAAGCTAGTGAATACGTAAATCTGAATGTGTAGCCCAAACAAATAAACATTATTTTGGAACAGAATCACAGAACTGTTGTGGTATAGGAGGCCATTTGACCATTGTGTCTGCTCCGACTCTCTGAATAAGCAAATCACCTAGTACCATTCCCCCGCCTTCGCTCCGTAACCCTGCACATTCTTCCTTTTCAGATAACAGTCTAATTCCCTTTTGAATGCTTCAATTGAATTTGCCTCCACCACACACTCAGGCAGTGCATTCCAGACACTCCTAACCACTTGTTGCGCAAAAATATTTCCCCTCGTATCACTTTTGCCTCTTTTGCTAATTACTTTAAAAATAGTCAAAACACAATATTCCAACAAGCTAGTTTTCAAATATTCTTTAGATAGACTCTTTTCTAAGGGGGTACTATTTTTGATGCTGCCAGAAATATAGCCTTGTAAATAATGCATGTTTTTTTTTAAAAAAACAAGAGAAGTATCAATTGTTACACAAATTCTAATAGACCTCTAATATGAGGTCCACTTATCAGAAGGGGGGGAGGTTATTCTAATTAGCTCTCAGTACATCGGAAATGGGAAATTCTAATTTAATTTCAAGTAATGTACGAACTTAAAGCAATACTCTAGATTGGATGCTGTAATTTAACTATACAAGATTTGCAGCAACGGCTACATATCTGCCAATTTTCCCCCTACATGTGTGCAATTTCACTTTTATTGCTGAAATGAAATCACCATGCGACATAAACCACATGCAGGGGATGCCTTCAATGGATACTGCCATTAATTGCACCTTGTTCAAAATGTTGTTCTCAAGGTTCATTTTCTTGCCTGTTAAGCATTCAAGAACTTAGTTCAGCATTTCAAAGGGATCCACTAATTTCTGTATTATATCTTTGAATATTGCTGAAAAGAAACACACAAAATGTATGTAAAATTGTAAGGATAGGCAATATGTAATGGGACACATAAAACAATGAAAGTAGCTGCAACACAGTGCTTCTTAGCAATATTGAATCCAATGCATAAAACAGTGCCTCAATTTATTTCCTTTCTACTTTAGTTTAATGAAGTTACAACAGTATTAGAACAGTTGTGTTGACTTTTTTTTTAAACGGATTCTGCTAGCATTAAAATGACTGCTTTAGAAGAGTTTCTACATAGATAATTTCATATATTGGCTACCCCATTGGTCACAAAGACAACTTGATCATATTTTAAAGTCAAAGCTAATGCGAACTTAGACTTTCATTTAAATTACGCTATCTATCTAAATTCATATAAAAATATAATTGGGCAGCACTTGCTGAACAAACTTGAGTGTGCTAATAGCTACACTAATAAGCAATTTTAAGATAATCAGTTGAGCTCATAATGCTTTATGCTGGCTAGAAGCGATATAAATTCATACTCAGGAACCCATTCTCTGCAAACAAAAGGAATATGTTCAAGCCTTGTGCCTTTTTTGAATTACCCAGGAACTTGGGGAGCCTACAGTTGCCTCTTTCTTTCTCCATGGCAATACCTCAGCCAATCAGAGTCAACTTTCCAGCCAATCAGCACCCTTTTTTTCTATAGTGTAAATTCTTGTGATTGTTTGAAATTTGGCATTCTTGCATTTGTCCTGATGACTGCAAGATGAAGAGCTTCGGCAATGTGTCTATCTTTTCAGCAATATTCAAAAATATAGTACAGAAATTTTCCTTTTGAAGGAATAATGAAGCTCTGCCTCTGCCATTGGTGTCCCATGGCTTCGGACAACCTTAGTATTGAGGTGTGCTCAGAAAAGCTGCGCATAAAATAGCTGCCTTGTTTATCTGAGGGAGCCACTTTTTTGGCTGGATAGTGACTTGTAAAGTGTTTCCCTCGGGGTGCTTTTGTTCTGCCATTTCAGAATTGGTTGAGAATCTAAAAGAATTTTACACAGAGGAACATTAATGCATGTCACATTGCACAGTGGTCTATCATAAAACTTAGTAAATGGACATTATAAATAAATTAATACACTACTTTCTCTAAAAGACATTTTTGCCAAAAGGGCTCTAAAATTTGCAGTAGCTTTCAGGAATAGTCACACGTACATTTTTCGCACTCTTAACAAAGCATGTACTGAGTCCATTGACAGACCATAAGACATTAAGAAATGAATAAATGAAAGAGATGAATAAATGAAAACTACTTACTCATAAAGAATAAGATTTCCTAAAAAAAAAACTAGCTTTTTGAAATAGATGTCTGTTCAGTGCAGAATGTCATATTTAAATGAAAAGAAAATCTTGCATTTATATAACAGCACATCACATCTCAATTATCTCAAAGCACCTCACCCACATCCAATGAAATGCTTTGAAGTGCAATGGATGCTTTGTAGAGGTAAACAAGGCAGCTATTTTATGCGCAGATTTACTGAGCACACCTCAATACTAAGGTTGTCAGAAGTCATGGGACACCAATGGCAGAGGCAGAGCTCCATTATTCCTTCAAAAGGAAAATTTCTGTACTATATTTTTGAATACTGCTGAAAAGATAGACACATTGCCGAAGCTCTTCATCTTGCAGTGATGAGGACAAACGCAAGAATGCCAAATTTCAAACAATCACAAGAATTTACACTATAGGAAAAAAGGGTGCTGATTGGTTGGCAAGTTGACTCTGATTGGCTGAGGTATTGCTATGGAGAAAGATAGAGGCAATGATAGGCTCCCCAAGTTCGTGGGTAATTCAAAAAAGGCACAAGGCTTGAACATATTCCTTTTGTTTACAGAGAATGGGTTCCTGCGTATGAATTTATGTCGCATCTAGCCAGCATAAAACATTATGAGCTCAATCTTAAAATTGCTTATTAGTGTAGCTATTAGCACACTTAAGTTTGTTCAGCAAGTGCTGCCCAATTATATTTTTATATGAATTTAGATAGCGTAATTTAAATGAAAGTCTGACTTTGCATTAGCTTTGACTTTAAAATATGATCAATTTGTCTTTGTGACCAATGGGGTAGTCAATATATGAAATTATCTCAGATTTCTAATTTTTCCATGGAGATTATCTGGCCTAACTAGTTCACCCCCATTTGGTGCTCTTACACAGTAATAGCCTGCAATTTACTTACCTCAAAAGGTGGTGGAAGTAGATTCAATAGTTAATTTCAAAAGGGAATAAAATATATACTTGAAAAAGAAAGTTTTCAGGGCTATGAAGAAAAAGCAGGGCAGTTAGGTGGCTCGATGGGCTGAATGCTTCCTTCTGTGCTATAATTATCTATGATTCCATGTGTGGATCTTCATGGGCAATATTTCTAACCTCTCCGATCAGGTGTGTATTGTTCATAGCTTATCTTCTTGGCTGGGAGAAAAACTTAATGTTTTGGATGTCCAATCATTGTGAAGAAATGACTGGAATGTAAGTTGGGAAATCTTGGCTCTGTTGCACATAGCCTATTCCTCAGTGAGGTAGCAAAGAGGGACTCTATTGAATTATTGTCCACACAACATTTCATCACAAACTCAAATAAATTAGATTTAGCTTGGGACGCAGAGCAGATGGTTAGTTCTAGTTGTGGAATGATGTGACAATGGTTGACTGTTGAACCTGAGTGTGTATATTAATTATCAAGGGGTAATGCAGTGATAAGTGTTATCAAAATGCTTCAGAAGCATTGTATAATGCATTTTTGCCTCTTTATAGTTTCTCCCTGACAGTCCATATTTCCATTAGATGCCATGGCTGCTTGCTTGGGGAAATCAATGTCCATTGTTTCAGTCTGTTCACTCTATGGTCATTCCATCCTTTCAGGCACACCTAGCATCAGAATTTGACTTTTCCGCATTTTTGCACCACAATATCTTATTTTCAGCAACACATGCATTTGATAATTAAACAAAGACCAAAGGTAGCAGCATCGTGAAACCGATGTAGTCAGCTGAGTCTGCACACATTAGAGTGAAAGGATTCTTCTGATAGTAGATTCAGGAATACTAATATAGGACTTACTAGAACATGGGGAGGCTACTACTTTTTGGATAAGCCGTATCGGCAAGGTTCAGCTGGCGTATCGAGTTAAATGTTGGTCTTTTGCCCTAGGGCTTAGTTTAAATTTAGCTTGTAAGATGAAAGCCTTCTTTGCCTGTGGGTTGCCCCAGTCCCACGTGAAAGATGTTTGGGCAATTCCTTGTGGATGTGGATCAACAGCAGAGAGATTACAGCATGACTAATTTAGGGAATGAAAAATTAGACACTCTGCTGGTGCAGAATTTTTCCAATTTTTGGACCGTGACACATTGTTGGGGAAGAGCAAATGCAGCGTTAATCTGCATCTGACCTCAATTGGCTCAGGAAGGCTTACCATCAACACTGGAACTTTAAATGGAAAAATGTTTCATAACCCAGTGCTAAGATCCTTCACACTGGTGACAAAAAGGTGACTCAGGCATGTATGTCCTCATAGGAGGAGCATCATGTTAGGGTCCTTTCTCCTTCCTCTCCCAGACCTGCCAACTCTTTTGAATTGATCGTGAAAGATGTGATTTCACATGTTAAGCATCTCTTGTGAAAGGATGTTGAAAGCTCCAGATTTTTAACAGTCCTTTTGTGCATGCAAACTCAGTTCAGGACTGTGCATGCCTGCTCAAGCCCACTCAAGCACCTAGACGCCGTGGAGCTGACTGAAGAGGAAATTGGAAGTGAGGTCTACTGAACAAAGCATGTTGCTGTGTCGAGCCTAGAGCCCGAGTGAAGCTGCCTCGCGCAGGGACTTCCATCATTTCCCCTTATTCTTTGTGCCATTGTGTGGCTGCCTGAAACTCTTATTGAAGTTCTGAGTAATGCCAGGCAGATTCAGGTTCACTTTCATGGAGATGGGTCAGTACATGGACATTGACTCTCACTCTTAGAGCTGGGTTCTCACCTTCCTCTGTTCATCTCTCAGAATGCTGGCCATTAGTTTTGACCTCATTCCCAAAACGCAAGCTGCAAAGAGCTACAGCATTCTTTGATCACCAAACTGAAGGTTCCTCTCCCCTCTAGCACTGTAGACTCCTCATGAATTCCATCTGGTCTCCTACTCCACCTCAATTCTGGTTCGCACTATGGGCATTGCTCCTTCTCCGAGATGTCTCAGTGGTGTGTGTAAACCAGTGACTCACTGTTTGTATAGACAGTGACGGGGAAGTGAGGAGTAAATTTCCTGCATAACTTATATACTTGAAAAAGAGGAAGTTGTAAGGCTCAAGGGGAAGTGGAACAAATTGGATAACTATGATCATATGTGGGTAACAGGTAAGATTTTTAAAACCTTTTTTGCAAAGCATTTTCAGAAGCAGTAATATAGTTTTTTATAAAGAGCTCTGACCTGTTAGAGATTAAATAAGCCACAGATTAGGTTTATAAACCAACTGGCAATCTATATTAGCTTATGTTTGAAACAAAGAGAGAAACTCATGATTCTTATACGAAATCTCTTGACATTTAAGAGATTGTCTCACGATTAAGGAAATGGTGAGGTTGGCATGTCTATTTTCCTGAAGATGCTGATTCATGATGGGGTATTGAACCACTAGTTCTGATTGTCTCTTAGTATGTCATTCAAATGTTATCAACCATCGGTGATTTGGCGTACAATTTGACCACAGAGATAATAATGGCCAAGTATAATTCTCTCCTCACTGAATGTTTGTTCATACTCCCCATGCACACACAAGCACCTTTCAATAGCAGTCATAGGATAGCAGTCAAGAATAAACTCACTCGTTGCTTTCCCTATAACCTAGAATACACTCAGCCTAATTGTAGTGTTTCCAACTTCACTGCAGCTAACTCAATACAGGATTCCAACCTAGGAACTACATGTCTCTATACCATTGGATGATGTACACTTATCTATTGAGTTAGCAGAGCATGTTAAGATGGAATGCAGCAGTGTGACGAAGTGCCTAGTCACATACTTGTATCCTCATTCATTGAAGGGAGAAACAATTGCACATGTACATAACGTTAGTTTAGCTATCAACTCAGAGATTCTGTTTTTCTAGGTTTTAGAAAGACCAGGAGTCACCCACCATTCACTTTTACTTGGTGGCAAAACTGTTGCTGATTCTTGCATGTTAGCCCTTGTGTTTTTTTTCTACTTTTATTTATTTTCATTCATTTGCATCAAATTGTTTTTCATCCCACCTTTCTGTTTGGCATTTTTTTGTTTTCTATTATATTTTATATCCTCCTTGATTTCCTAATATGGGTTTTTAAAAAACACTTCAGTTTTCTGGCCTTTGGGTGACTCCAGAAGGAATCTTTGAATGCTGGAGATACTGGATTTGGACAAGATGATTCCAATATTACTCCTCCACTAGAAATGGAACTTCTCCATTCACATTCTGAACTAGCAGGCAGTATTATTTACAAATCCAATGATATGGTCTCAGTGCTCCTCTTACATGAATTAAGCTAGACTATTTCAGCAAATAGCCTATTAAAGTTAGCATTAGGTAGCAATCAAACATAAAGAGGCCAATACAAACTGAGCCAAGAAAGGTTGAGTGAGCTCCACTTGTACCATTTGGAAAGAAGCTGAGTATAATAGACAAAAGATAATCTTTTGAAAAGCAAGCTTCATAGACCATGCCCAATTTATTAAAACCAACTATCAGTACCTTTTACATTCAATGCAGTCTGGTATCTATTTAATTATAATAACATAAAATCCTGCTGAAGCAATAATTCTCACCTTTCTATGAATTGGCTGTACTTGGCTCCTACTAATAAATCAAATCAAACCAAATGAAATAAATTAGTCTAGGTAGTTTTTAATTTGACATCAAAAAGCCTGTAACCTATCCCAATCTCTAGATTGCGAATGAATACATATGACACTAGATCTTGGCGAAAGTAATGTTTCAACTGCATTCCAACAAAACTCTTCATCAATACAGTAAGAATCTTTTGTAAAGAAAAAATAATGTGATTCAGAAAGGCTAGCCTTCCTGTCGTGGATTTATTACTCTGTTTCAATCATGATCAATAAGATTATTAGACAGTGCCAACTCAAACCTAGTGCCAATCTTTGAGAGATTAGAAAAATTAAGAATCATGGACGCGCATTGCAGTATAAAGGATCACCACAGCAATTTGTAAACTCCAACCTTACTAGAAGACCCACTGCTGCATCAGTGTAATGTTTTCAGTCCGCAGGTTGGCAGTGGCTTCTTCGAACGAGATGACCAATTTGTTGGTTAATGAAAAAGTCTGAGTAGTTTTGAGCTGTGGACTCAAAATGTTATCTACTGGATGAAACTCTTGAAAGCTATTCAAGAAACCAAGCTAGCATGGGGACAGAAGACCATAGTCTAAATTTTCCAAGTTTGGACTGCTGGTTGGTATGTCGTCTACCGATGCACAATAAATGTCTTGTCCCAGATATTCCAGTATTGTTGATGAGTTAGGTACTGTGTCATCGACATGAACTGAGAAAATTTATCTCCACATCTTGGGCCAGATTTTGGCAACCAAGGCAGGTAGCTCAAGTCGGGAAATCTCCTAACTTGCCAGACCTGCCTCAGTAAAAAGTACACTAAATCATGCAATCTTTCCTCTGGGTGTGGGTGGCGGGGGGCGGGGGGGGGGGGGGGGGGGGGTTGCTGTGGATGCAGGATAGAGCCAGGTCCACCAATTGTGGAAGCAAAGCATTGGTGGCCATGGGACAGGCGAGTACTGAGGCAGGCTGGTTAGGAGTCCTGCCTCAGTTCTCTGGGACTTTATCCCAGTTGTTTTAGCAGTTGTTAGGCCCGCTAGCCTTCAGCCTTCTCACCCTCACCCCACCCAGTCCCCGTGGCCAGTCATACCCTCCATGCTCACTCAATGCCACCAGATGACTCTACCCACCCCCATGGCCTCTCTTACCCTCCATGCCACCTGAATAGCCACTCACCCAGTATCCATCATGGTCAGACCTCAGCAGCCAATCTAATAGCACTCTCACTCCTACACACTTGAGAGTGAAAAAAAATCCCGCTCATAAATCCCATTCAAAACTTTTAAATTTCCTCAAGTGGTTAATCTCTTTTAAAAACAAACAAACTCCTGTTCAGACCCCACATCAAAGATAGATAATCCTTTAATAGAATCTTTCAGCTGTCAATCAAATTGTGAACTCAGACCCCCTGCTGAGATAATTGTTGATTTTGAAACTCAGCCAAGCATTCATAATTACATACCACTAGCCCTTTGGGAAATGTTAACAAAGAGGTCTATAGGAATTGCACTAAGAGATGCTAATTTTTTTCTAACCTACGCCTGTCAATCAAAGCAATGCAGCACATGATTTGTTTAAACTCTCACTGACAGATGCATCCTTAAGTTTGAAGAGTGAGGCATTTAAAAAACTTCAAATCATGACCATTATACAGACCTTATCCACCCTAAAAGAGCATTTACATCTATTCCATTAATTTGAAACTCCCACACTATGGATTAAGGCCCTTGCAACAGCCAAAAGGGGCTCGGTTTGAAATCAGCACTAAGTTCAAATGGCCTTACTAGGTTTAGTTTTCCCTCCTGTGTAAATTACATACCATCCCCCTTCCCCTACCAGCATTGGATCTGTTGGAAATAAGGGCAGGACTTCCGCATCCAGGTCACAACAACCATTTTTAAAGGTCAACATAGTCTTCCCAACTTCGCAAGAATCCAGCCCGTCATCTTTCTAGGTCTGCCTTTGGTGAATTTGCTTTGTGTAATCAGGGCCGGATTTTGGCATGCTGAGGCCTTAAGCTATGTCAAACTGAAGAGGCCCTATAGCATTACCAAAAAAAAGCATCTTATATTAACAGAGAGGACAATGAAAATAGAAATGTTAACGCTTTATATTTACATATATACATAGGCGAGGTGCAATGAAAAGCTAATAATCTAACTAAAATATACCTTGCAATAACCCTACACGCATTATGAAATACTTACAGAATTTTTAATTAGCATGTATGAAAACTTTTAATCCACAACAACGCAAGAGCAATTACACAGGTCAGCACTTACTAAATAGAAGAAGCAATACAACCTGCGCAAAACTTAAAACATTTTCTTTCATGATTTTTGGGCAGCAAAGTCACTGATAATGTCCTAGAATGATAAACTACAAAGTTTATCATTTTCTATGCACGTAATGCTTAGTGCAGACAGCTTTTCTTGCAGCATTGTTGTCCACAGTTCGTCCTTGATGTTTTTCAGCCACAAAAATGACCTTTCTCCGGAGCAATTTGTTACCATAAGACTCAAAAAGAGACAAAACATGGCTTCTACATCCAGGAAAGCCAAATGAATTTTATATTGGATACATTACTTGATACGGGTTCTGGTGGCATAAAATTCCTTTATCTGAATAATTTTCCTTGATATAAGCTTCGAAGTGCTTTACTTATCCGGCAAGGTTAACATCAACATCATCAAGATATTTTTTCATTAGGAGTTTTACACCTTCGCATTGCTGTTATCTGAGGCAACTAAATCAACCAAAAATGAAAAAGTGTTTGCAACATTTTCGAACGTGATTGCTCTTTTCTTCAAGTTGGGTTCGAGTGCATCCATCATAGGAATAAAGGATTTTCGCTCGAACCTTGCCTCTTGGAGAAAGTGTTTCATTAGCATTTGGTGCACCATCATCATTGACTTTTTTTTTCATTCTTTTCCTTTTATTCACACGCTTGTAGTCTATATCAGGCAGGTTTTCTTTTGCCTTGAGTTCAATTTCATCAAAACTTTCCTGGGTTTCTTTCAAGAAGTGAGAGAATAATGTGTAAAGCTTTGCACATATATACTAAGGGCTATCTGTGGATCCTGTAGGGCCTGGCTAGTTTTGTGGAACTGATCGAACAAATGATTTCAAAGTTCTAACATGAACATAAACTCTAATTCCTCCATTTTGTCCTGCAGAATGCCAACTTCTCTCCTTGTATCACCAATTTCATTGTCATCAGTATGAAGATGACAATCAGTAATTTAACCATGAATCTCAACTATGGCTGAAGTAGCCGTTGCATGTGTTTCCCAGCTAGTGTCAGAGAAATGTTCTGGTGTGGAGGAATCAGGACCTAAAAATGATTTGGGCGCTGTCCAGTGTTTAGTAGATGCAGAGAAGAATGTATATATTTGTTGCACAATAGCAAAATAATTTACTGCTTCTAGGCAGCAATCAATTACAGCACGGCCAATAAGATTCAGTCAATGTCCAACACATATATATAGCAGACTTATTTTTTTCCAAAGGTTTTTCCTGCAGGCCGTTATACCTTCCTGTCACGTTAGCTGCATTGTTATTTGATTGCCCTCTGCACTTACTGAAGTCAACTTTGTCGTGATTGCCTAGCACCATATTGGCCATACTTTCACCACTATGGTTTTCTAATTCAAGGCAAGTTAGAAAACGTTCAATGGGAAAACCATTATTGGGTGACGCATATCTTTAGTTGATCTGCTGTAGAGTCAACAGACAAACTGAAGTATCCTGCTTTTCTCAAGTCACTCAAAATAAATCCTCTTACTTTTTCAGCCATAAGCTGGATGGGTTAATCACACATTGTTTTAGACAAGTATGAAGACTTCCCAGACCCACTGCTTCCGTAATGTTTTATATGGCTGGCAAGAAATGGATCAAACTTGGCAGAGTTCTATCAAGCCAAGAAAGTTCCCATTATGTGACAAGCCAAACTTTTCATTGCCTCCCATTCTGCTAATGTGCACACAACTGGACTAAAACGTTCAAATACATGCCTCCACTACTCTTGCTCCTTTTTCATCTGTTCTTTTAGGTGTCAGTCCAAGGTTAACCAACTTTGCATCATCGTCAGATATATAAGCAAAACTTTTCTATGATCCCCAGAGTTCTCTGATTTTGAATTCCAGCAGGGTTTTTGTCAGTCATTAAACCAATCACTAGCCGGTGCTGTCAATGATGTTGAGAAGAGTTTGCGGACAAAATAGTAAACGCAACCAGTTGTTGGAGAGCCACTCTCGGTTGTATTTTTCACCATTAACTTTTATTGACTGAACTAGACCCTTTGAAAAATGGCTAATTTGGTTTTTGAATGACCGCTCCGATTTCTCAAATGGGCCATTTCAATGTTGACACTCTGAGGGACCTTTCTGTGTCCAGGGTGAAATATCATCCTTAGTCAAGATACCCCAGAGACCAAAATCATTAGACTTTGAATCTCTCTTTCCTTCAGCTGGGATTTCAGCCTCTGTGACATTCTCAGGTGTAGTGGTCACATTCACATCCGTATCATCTACCTCAGTAGAAGAGGTGGATGCTTGTGGTTGCTGTGGGCCCGGCTGAGTATGAGGTCCCTCCTTTTTCACAGTGAAATGACTGTCAACTTTCAGCAATTGTTTTATCCACCCTTCAAGCTGCTGTTTCTTTTTTCACTTCTAACATCCACTTTCAAAGTTCCTTTCATTTTTAATGGGCCTCTCTATAATAATGAGACAATTAAACCTTAGGCAGATTCTTTGAACTCAATCCTTTATGTTTACAAGTAGAAGTAAAAAATACAATGCATATATTTCAAAAATACATATGGTGTTAAGGAGAGGAGTGAGTTCCCTGTGTGACTTGGACCAGACACAACTGATGCTGCTGTGCAAAATTTTCTGAAGGTAACTGTATCACGGATTACGACTGAGTCACATGTGTTTTCACACTTCATTAGTTTTTATAATTTTTTTTTTAATTAAAAAAAATTTTGTATTTATTATTGTCTTGAAAAAACCATATAAGGGACTTTTATTTATTGATCAAAGCATCTAAATGGATCATGTGACTGTCGGAGTTCAGGGGAAAGGGCAGCACTGCAGATATGAATTATGGCTATTTCTGCACAGATTTATAAACTCAATATGACAAATAATTGTGTAGCCATGTAAGTATATTTTTGTCCTATTAGAACCAAAATGTCCATTTTAGAGAGTCTTTTTTCCCATCTCCTTTATTTTTCAACTGATTATGTAAAACTTGAAATTTAGTTTTTTTTCCTATTTAGAGGCCCCTCATAATGTGATGCCCTAAGCTGTAGCTTACTTAGCTTATTCTTAAATCCGACACTGTATGTAATGCATGCCTAATATCAACCAGAATGTTAATGGGGTCAACATCTATCTTCTCCATGTTGTATATTGCTTTCCTCAGGCCAATCTGATAAAATAACTAAAAAAGCAACTTTTGTTGTTGTGATTTATTCATTAAATTACACATAGTAGGGTCCAGTCATAATCATTTAGGGATGGTAGTGTAGAGAAGTGCGAAAGGAGGATCCTGGGACAGGCAGTCAGCAGCACCGAGAGGAGAGTGCAAGAGGAAGACCCTGGGACAGCCAGTCAGTAGCACATAGAGGCGAGTGCGAGAGGAGGACCCTGAGACAGGCAGTCAACAGCACCTAGGCGATCTAGTCTATCTAGAGGATCTAGCAACTAGACTATACTCAAGTAGGAGTAAGGGTAAAATAAAAGCAAGGGTCCATATTCTATTTAGTTAAGATATGTCTGGGGAGCTCAGTCCCTTGAGTTGCACATCCTGCGCTATGTGGGAAATCCTAGATGCTCCTGGTAGTCTGGATGACCATGTGTGCAGGAGATGCTTCCGACTGGAGCAACTCAAGCTCCGGGTTTTGGAGCTTGAGCCGCAGCTGGGAGCACTATGGTGCATTCACAAGGCTGAGAGGTTCATGGATAGCACATTTCAGGACATGGTCACCCTGCAGCCTAAGGAAGTGCAAGCAGAGAGGGAATGGGTTACTGCCAGACAGAATAAGGGGAGCAGACAGGTAGTGAGGGAATCCCCTGAGTGCATCTTGGTTGCAAACTGTTTTTTGGCCTTGGAAAATGGCGAGACTGATGGTTTCCCTGGGGAAGTCAACCAGAGCAAAGGCCATGGCACGGTGAGTGGTCCAGCTGCTCAAGGCAGGAGGAAGAAGAATGGAAGGGCTATAATGGTAGGGGATTCATTAATGAGGGGAGTAGATAGGCGTTTGTGCGGCCGTAGACGTGACTCCAGGATGGTATGTTGCCTCCCGGGTGCCAGGGTCAAAGGTATCACAGAACGGCTGCAGGGCATTCTGAAGGGGAAGGGTGAACAGCCAGAGGTCGTGGTCCATGCTGGGAACAATAACACAGGAAGAAAGAGAAATCAGGTCCTGCAAGTAAACTTTAGGGAGTTAGGTAGGAAATTGCAAAGCAGGACTTCAAAGGTAGTAATCTCTGGATTAATCCCGGTGCCACGCAATAGTGAGTATAGGAGCAGAAGGATAAAGCAGATGAATGCGTGGCTGGAGAGATGGTGCAGGAGGGAGGGCTTTAGATTCCCGGGGCATTGGGACCATTTCTGGGGGAGGTGGGACCTATACAAGTTGGACGGGTTACATCTGAACAGGGATGGGACCAACATCCTTGCGGGGAGGTTTGCCAATGCTGTTGGGGTGGATTTAAAGTAAGTTGGCAGGGGGATGGGATCCTGAAAAGTAGTTCAGAGGGGAGAGAAGCTGAGATGGAATTAGAATTCAAAACGCTAGTAATTGAATCTGGAAGGCAGATGAAACATAGGCTAGATAAGAAAGAAGTGAGTTTAGCAAGGCTAAATGGAATATATTTTAATGCAAGGACCCTGAGGGCTAAGACAGATGAGCTGAGGGCACAGATAGGCATGTGGGATTATTATATCATAGCTATGACCAAGAGTTGGCTAAAAGAAGGGCAGGATTGGCAGCTCAACATTCCTGGTTATAGGGTAAGCAGACGAGATAGAGAGGGGGATAGAAGAGGAGGCAGGGGTCACAATATTGATCAAAGAATCAGTCATGGCAGTGAGGGGGGATTGTATCTTGGAAGGATCATCAAATGAAGCCATATGGGTAGAAATAAAAAACACAAAAGGGGCAAACACGCTATTGGGTGTGTGCTATAGGCCCCCAAACAAACAGTCAGGGAGAGATAGAGGATCAAATGTGTAATCAAATTTCAGAGAAATATAAGAATAATAGGGCAGTAATAGTAGGAGATTTTAACTACCCACGTATTAACTGGATAGTTTTAGTGTGCAAGGTAGGGAGGAAGCAAAATTCTTAAGTTGCATCCAGGAGAACTTTTTTAGCCAGTACGTAGAAAGCCCAACAAGGGAGGCGGTAATTCTGAACCTGATATTCGGAAATGAGCCCGAGCATGTGGAAGGCGTATCAGTTGGGGAGCACTTTGGAAATAGTGAGATTTAGGATAGTTATGGAAAAGGATAAGGTCGGGACAGGAATAAAAGTTCTAAACTGGGGGAAGGCTAATTTTACTAAGATGAGATGCGATTTGGCCCAAGTGGACTGGGAGCAGCTACTTGCAGATAAAACTGTGTCAGAGCAGTGGGAGCGAGAGTACAGGGCAAATATGTTCCTGTAAAGACAATGGGGGGGGGTGGGGGGGGAAGCCTGAAGAACCCTGGATGTCAAGGGACATAAAGGTTAGGATTAAGAAAAAAAGAGAAGCTTATGGCAGATACCGAGGGCTCAATACGGCAGAGTCCTTAGAGGAGTATAAAAAGTGCAGAGGGGAACTTAAAAAGGAAATTAGGAAAGCTAAGAGATTGCATGAGAAAGCATTGGTGGGTAGAATAAAGGAAAACCCAAAGAGATTTTTTAAATATATAAAGAGCAAGAGAATAACTAGGGAAAGAGTAGGGCCAATTAGGGACCATATAGGTAATCTGTGTGTGGACCCGGAAGACGTGGGTGCAGTCCTCAATGAATACTTTGTGTCGGTCTTCACAATGGAAAAGGGTGACATAGGTATAGACATCAGGATGGAAGACTTTGAAATATTAGAGGAAATTAACATAGAGAGAGAGGAGGTACTAACAGGTTTAGTGGCCTTAAAAGTGGATAAATCCGCAGGCCCAGATGAGATCTATCCCAGGCTGTTGAGGGAGGCAAGGGAAGAGATATCAGGGGCCCTGGCAGTAATTTTCAAATCCTCTCTGGCCAAGGTGAGGTGCCAGAGGACTGGAGGACTGCTAACGTTGTCCCATTATTAAAAAGGGAGGGAGTGATAAACCAGGAAATTACAGGCCAGTCGTTCTAACTTCGGTGGTGGGGAAGTTACCAGAAAGAATTCTGAGGGGCAGAATATATCTGAACCTGCAGAGACATGGATTAATTGGGGATAGTCAGCATGGATTTCTTAAGGGAAGGTCATGTTTGACAAATTTGATCAAAATTTTTAAGGAGGTAACCAGGGGCGTTGATGAGGGTAATGCATTTGATTAATTTGATGTGGTCTACATGGACTTTAGCAAGGCTTTTGATAAGGTCCCTCATGGCAAACTGGTCAAGAAAGTAAGACCATGGGATCCAAGGCATGTTGGAGCCAAAATTGGCTGAGAGGCAGGAAGCAGTGGGTGATGGTAGAGGGTTGTTTCTGTGATTGGGAGTCTGGTTCCAGTGGGGTTTTGTAGGGCTCAGTGTGGTGTTTGCGGTGTACATAAATGATTAGGACTTAAATGTAGTGGGTAAGATCAAGAAGTTCGCGGATGACACGAAAATTGGTAGGGTGGTAAATAGTGAGGAGGATAGCCGTAAACTGCAGGAGGATATCAATGGACTGGTCAGGTGGGCAGAGCACTGGCAAATGGAATTCAATCCGGAAAAGTGTGAGGTAATGCACTTGGGGAGGGCTAACAAGGCAAGGGATTACACTATGAATGATAGGACCCTGGAAAGTACTGAAGATCAGAGGGACCTTGGTGTGCATATCCATAGATCCCTGAAGGTAGCAAAGCAGGTAGATAAGGTGGTTAAGAAGGCATATGGGATACTTGCCTTTATTAGCCGAGGCCATAGAATACAAGAACAGGGAGATAATGCTGGAACTGTATAAAACGCTGGTTAGGCCACAACTGGAGTACTGCATGCAGTTCTAGTCACCGCATTATAGGATTGCACTGGAGAGGGTGCAGTGGGGATTTACCAGGATGCTGCCTGGGCTGGAAGGTCTGAACTATGAGGAAAGATTGGATAGGCTGGGGTTGTTTTCCTTGGAGCAACGAAGGTTGAGAATGGACCTGTTAGAGGTATAAGATTACGAGGGGCATAGATAGGGTGGATAGGAAGGCACTTTTTCCATTAGTAGAGGGGTAAATAACCAGGGGGCATAGATTTAAGGTAAGAGGTAGAAGGCTAAGAGGGGAGTTGAGGAGAAACTTTTTCTCCCAGAGAGTAGTAGGAGTCTGGAACTCACTGCCTGAAAGGGTGGTTGAATCAGAAACTCTCGTAACATTTTAGAAAGATTTAGATATTCACCTGTGTTGCCATAGCCTCCAGGGCTATGGGCCAAGCGCTGGAAAATGGGAATAGTGTAGTCAGATCTTTGTTGACCAGTGTGGACAGAATGGGCCGAATGGCCTCCTTCTGCGCTGTAGACGTTTATGAGTCTATGAGTGAGAAGATATCCTATGTTCTTCAGTCGTAAGTAAATCATAAACACATGTATAAAGAGCATATTTATAATTTTACCACAAACAATGAACAGAGTAAATCTTCCAGAGTCTGGAGCATTGGCATCAATCAATCCCAGTCGGAATCCTGGGAAGGAATAAGACCTCTGGGTCAGAGTTCAGGAATGGGAAGAATGTCGACTCGAGATTTATTAGTATCATATCTCTGACTCAGCTTGTAAGTTGTTGTCAACTCTGCTGCTTTCAAACTGCTACTCAACTTGAAGTGTCAGGCCTCCTTAGGGGCCCAGAGCAGTGATGCAATGCAGCATTTCTGCTAACAGGTGTATTGCTTTAGTGCCTGTAGGTAGGGGAGGGAAATAAAAGAGGGAAAGATTTTGTGGTCTGTCATGCTTTATTAATACTACACAAATAATTCCTCTGCTTACTGCAGTATAGATTGTGCATTATATGTAGAAAATAGGCAAATAATGAATGCAGTCATATTGGTTCTCCAGGTAAATTGTAAGACACTTTTACCTCACACATCCACATTTTATACTTCCAACCCTCATCTCTAGACTGATGATTTATCAGTCTTTACTTGGCTTGCTAATTGGTGTGTTTATTCTGCTCTGTTTGTATATAGGTGCCCACACATTAACATGGTTATATGTTTATATACATATGTTCACATACATAATGGAAGAATTCCTTTTGTTTGAATTGTGACTAGTGCACTTACTATTACTATTAAAACTATTGTACTAACTGGTACTTCCATCATAAATGAATTGGGATTTTCTGGGATTATTTATCGTCAAAACAGCTATTCGGCTATACATCAGTAATAAATTCCGTGCTCAAAGGTTTGAGTATACTGTATGCATAATAAAACTGTATTCAAAATTAATCATACAGCAGAATACTGCGAATGCTGAAAGGTTTTAATGAAAGCTCACAGACCTGAAACATTAACTCTGTTTCTCTCTCTACGCTGATGCTGCCCAACCTGCTGAGTTTTTCCAGAATTTTCTATATTTGAAATTAAGTTTGGTTTCAAATGGACATTAATTACTGTCATGTGCTGATGATCTCATCAAATTAATAACACATGATCATCTCCATTGGTAACTTACTCATCCACGGAAATGTGAACAAGTTGAGATTTCCTCTTAAACTGAGAGTAACAAGACTAATGGTCGCTATCCGAAGGGGAGTTCTATGGCTCCCATTTCCAGACCAGCTTTGTGGAAAATGCCTCAATGTGCCAGGCACTCGTGCTGATTATGGTCATTTCTTTTCCTCACCCGTATCTGATGACAACATAGCATTTTTTTTTGCCAGACAGATGCAAAGCTGGCCTATTTGCCAAAACCTCTGCTGCCAAGTTACGCTTGGCCATGGAGATGAAAGTTGTTCCCCATATGTCCTTCCTAAATATCATATGCTACAAGTTGAAAATTATTTCTAAACATGTTTCCCTACTACTCCTCCCCTCCAGTCAGGGAAGGGATAAAGCCAGATAATCAGTTTGAAATGTTTGGAACAAATAATAATTCATTTCCAAAATGATTGTTATTTTTATGGAAGTGGCTTAGAGAATCTGAATTCCTAATTGAGCAAATCTAAACATTAATTTTTGGCCACTCAAACTCACGCAAATTGGAATGTGCCACGCTTCTGGGCATGATGGGAAGGACGCTAGGCTGGGCATGCACCAGGAACTCACCAGTTCCATTGTCCCTTCACCAACATGGCTTCAGTATTAATCTTCTTCTTCAGTTCTCTGCCCAAAGGCAGGTCCTTGCTGATTGCTGAACCACAGCAAAGTGCTGTGGTTTTCACAACAGTGGGTGAAGAGGCAGGTCCCGAATCTACCTCAGCCAGAACAGGGGTTGAATCCTGTGCTATTGGCACTAATCTGATCCACACGCTATCCGTCTAGCCAACTGAGCTGACTGGCCCACCAATGGCAACAGTATTTCCCCACCTTCCAATTCATCTGCAATTTCCCATCACAGCGTCCTCTTGGTCAAGGTCAAAAGCCACCAACCAAAACATTGCCATAACATATTTATCCAACAACACATCCAATTAACGGTCAAAAATGTACTATTAGCCCTTGTCCATTAACTTAATGACCACCTTGCGGATGCCTCTGCCTGACCTAGTGCTCTTATGCAGTGCTATCTGAGTGCCTGTAGCATAGCTGCTGGAAGACTCCTGATGGCTTTTCCGAATGACCTTCAGTGGCTCTAGGCCTTGAGGGTCCGGCTTCTGACTGCACCACCTTGGCATAGGCGACAGCAGTCAGCTGAGAGGCGCCAGCAAGGGCACTGTCAGAATGGCAGTGGTGAGAGGACAGCAGACTCATGCTCCATGGTACCATTGCCATGGGGAGGCACCTCAGCAATTCCTGTCATCTGTTGTGAAATCTTGCATGCCCCATTGAGCACTGAGGCCCACACCCACGATGTCAGCAGCCTGAGCCTGCATGACAGCAAGCATGGATCTGTTGACGTCAATTTGAGCTTCGGCTGCAGCACTTAGATGTTATGTGGCTTCCACTTGTACTGCAATGGAAGCTGAGGCAGTGGCATTCAGACGCTGTATCATGGCAGAGTCTGAAAGTCCTGCCATGGAGTCAGCCACCATTTCCATGGTGGAAGGATGGACTCCAAGCTCTGCACAAAGCCCTGTGCCATGTTGGAGCCAGACTCCTCCGTGCTCCTTGACGGTAACAAAAGGCAGGCTGGCAGGCCTGCCAAGGCGCCAACTATCTTGGTGTGCATGGCCATCAGTGCTCTCCTGTATGTCACCCTCTTTGAAGATCTCATCTGAGTCCCCTGTAGTAGAACACGTGTGTGCGGCCTTGCCCACCGGGGAGTTGACACATGAAATACCCTCTCCCTCTGGCCTGGATATAGCCCTCTTTGGCCCTATGAATCACCATGTGCGGGCCTCGAATTTATGGGCAGAATTTCCTGCTCGTTGGGTGGGCGCGTGCCCGACCCAAACAAACGTAAAATGACGTGTGATAATGTTGGGCGAGTGTCCCCGTGTCATCGCGCACTCGCGCGATATTCAGTCCATGGGTGGGATGAGGTTTCCAACAGCTATTAAAAATTAAATTAAAATTATAACATTTCATTGATAACATGTCCCTGCTCATGTGACAAGAGGGACATGTTTTTTAACATTTTAAAATTCTTTATCATTTTTTAAATCTTCAGCTCCCTGAGGCGGCTCTGTGCACTCGCACACATGTGCAAACTTGTACACTCGCCCTCTTCCCGCCCCAACCCAGGCAGCGCTGAGTGCTGGGTGGGCCTTACTTGACCTGCCAGTGTGAAATCACGGTCCGGCCCCAATCGTGGGCGGCAGTCGCTTTCGTAGCCACTCGCCCCCCCACGGAGTCCACCCGATGAGGGCAAAATCCTGGCCTATGTTATCCACTGAATTTCACTCAGCGCCAGTATCTGAAGGGGTTGCTACAAGAGTCAGATCAAGGCACGAAGCCTCTTCATCAGTGGCGTGCTGTTGCTTTGGCCCTTCCTTCTGAAGCTGCTTTGGCCAAGCAGGCAGCAGTTCTTGGGTGTCTGAAAGCAATAAATCAGGATGGGAAGGTAGGGGGTGAGGGAAGGGGTGGGTGGGTGGGTGGGGTGGAAAGCAAGAGGTCCACAGTTACGCCATCAGCAGCTTGCACTTCAGGCAAGATAACAGGATGAGGATGAAGCAGGAGTTAAGGGAACACACCGTCATCCTGAATACTCTCAACAACGCTAGGTGTAATGGGTTCTGTTGCAGCCATTCCCATATTGTAGAGCATCATTATCTCTACTGGGCCCAGGAGATTCAGGCATACCTGTCACCTGCTGGTTCTGCTCTGCACCCTGTGATCGTACGTGATGTCATCCTGCAAGGGAGGGAAGAATGCCAGCGATTGTATTGCACTATGTTTGGGTGATGTGCTTGCCCTCCTGTGCTAGCAGAATACCTGGAGGTATGTGGAGGTTGCAATAAGTGGGCATGAGTCTTGCATCACTGGGAGATGTGTGAAGTCAAGGTGGAGTATCTGAATGTTAGGTCTGAGTCCTGATTGCCAGGAATTGCTGATGGGTGAATGATGGTGCTGTGTGGTGCATTGAGCAGCAGGAAAGGTTATGAGATGTGCTTTGTAGATGCATTCACGGACTTTGACCACCCGTGTGAGAATATTGAACTTCTTGTGGCATTGCTGTCATGTCCTCGAGGCCAGACCCTGGGAGTTAATCTCCGTTTTCTTCAGAGGGTGTTCATTGAGGGATTTCTTGCCCCTATGGAAACATCTCTCTCCTCCAGTTGACCTCCATCACTACATCCGTGAACCTGGGTGCCCTCTCTCCCCCTTGCTCTCTCTCCGTGTTCCATTTATTCTGCTTCTGCTTAGAGTCAATTCCTTCTGCTCAGTGCAGCTCCCCTTTAAGAGTGGCAGGCTGGCTTTAAGAAGCATAGGCTAGCTGGAACACAAGCTAGCCATGCCACAGTGCGCCAGCCAGCAGTGCATTTGGCATTGGGCTGAATGCTACAATCAGGAAAATGAGGAGGCAGTATGAAGGTTACTTGCTGCAGGCCTCAACAGGTCAGGGGGGAGGGCAGATCACAAATCGTGACCCAGTGCCCGAAAATAGGAGGAAGTGAATTTTTAACCCTTTGTGTTATAGCACAAAACGTGTGCCTTTTCTTTCAGCAGCAAGACTGTGGCTGCAGTATGCCCTACCTAGGGGCTCCATTGCAGCATGTCGCCAAGGCTTCCTTGGGAGCACCTCCAAAACCTGCACCCTTCACCAATGAGAATGGCAGGGGCAGCAGCTGCTTGGGAATGTTCTGTTTCCCTCCAAGTCACAAACCTTCCCCACTTGGGAATATACCCTCATTCCTCCATCGTCGGTGAGTCAAAATCCTGGCACTGCCTACCTAACAGTGTTGTGGAATTATCTTCGTCATATGTATTGTAGGGTGTTGGATATCATTCGGTAGGTCTTCATAGTCTTAAGTAGGTTAACTGTATGTATTTGTTAACTACAAGAACTTTGTACATATACACAGTAAAGAGTTCAAGCTCGAAGCTGTCTCCATGCTTGCTTGTGCGCACGGCTCTGTCCAACACTAGACTGACCCCAAGGTGCAGGTCATGTGTTCTCTTACATCACTGTGTGGGCGGTACTTTACTCAGTCCCACATTAACCTTATATGTGCTGGACCATTATACTACAATATGGACTGTAGCAGTTCAAGAAGATGGCTCACCTCCATCTTCTCAAAAGCAACTAGGGATGTCTAATAAAAACTGACTTTCACAGCAAGACCTATATCCTAAGAATTGAAGACCTTCTCCTCTAAAAGCTTATTGAAGATCACTGTTATATTCGCTGACCATACTTTCCATCAGTTTTATCCCTTTAGTAGTTAAGACTGCCCTCTGAGATAATGCATCTTTTTAATGTTATATAATGAGCATATTTCATGGACCATTACCCATAAGGTGCTTTATAAACTGAAAAGCTAGGCCTTTTTATATATATATATATATATATATATATATATATAAAGCATGGGCAGTGTTTGTATGTCATTGATCAGTGTCATTATTAAAGCAGCAATGTAAATCACTGCTGTTTGTGGGAGTGTAACTTTAACTATGGAGTCAGGTCAGCAATGCTTGAGTGCATTGAAACCAGGAGATGTAGGAGACTAGCTCACGCAAGTAGCGTCACATTTGTTGGTCTTTCCATTGGACTGGAATTACACTGCACTCAGTGTAAAGTAAATGTTTGAAAGTAACCAGGCAATCCGTCAGGAAGCTTTTTAAATTGCTAAGGAATCTTTTAATGTTACGAGAATAGGAAGGCTCTGAACTGCACTCTCCCAACTTAAAAATGAATTGCCGAGGGGCATTAATCATTGCTGGCTACACATCACATTCCGTAAGTACAAGTTTAAAACTAATATTTGTAGTCCAATACTTTATGGCTATTAGGTTACACTTATTTATGAATAGTTCACTGGCTCTGTACCCACATGCATTTCCCTCACCCCTTAGAACTAGTGGTTAAGGTGTTATCCACCAGGATCTACGTCAGTGAATTACTGACCCACTTCCTGATAATCCCAATTTTTTTGGTTTGGTTTATGGGTAAAAGGAAGAAGTTGGCCTGATCAACTCCATTGTTTAAAAAACTCCTCTTCTACTTGAGTGTCTCCCAATGTTCCTAGAATAATACATTGCAGATGGAGACCATTCAGCCCATCATGTCTTTATCAGCTTTTCGAAAGAGGTAACGAATGAATCACATTGCCCCGTTATCAGTCATTTCAGTCAAAATTCCTATCCTGAGTGGAAAGGATCTCCACCTGTACCCAGCAGATTAATTTTTCCCTTTAAAACATTTTGGCTTTAGAGTTACCATGAGCTCACAGGCCGGAATGCAGCCTTCTATTCTCTGGTGTCAGAGAGAGAGAAAAAACTTCAGCAGTGTAGAAAAGTCACTCAGTGGCTATCAGGGGTAAATAGAGCATTTAGGTAGAAGTAGTATTGCCAACAGCAAAATCAATGATAAGCCCCCAACAACCTGCAAAGACAAACATTGTGGTCTGGACATGAATTACATATTAGATGCTCCTATAATGGGTTTTGGAGTAAGCGTTCAATTACGGGTAGCTCCAACATCCTGTTGTGGTCTATTGTTAAAGACCAATTAAAGTAGACAGTGATTAGAATATTTTGTTGCCCAGAAAGGTGCCAAGATAGCATAAAAATTAGATGGATTAGAATGCTGTCTTCCACCTTCAGAACCTTTTTTATTCCTTGTTTCTTTTCATTCAAAATATTACCTGCAGAAGATGTTGATAGGAAGAATGATCCATTGCAAATACTTAACAAAGATCTCAAGCTGTGAACAGCTGTTAGTTGTGTCTGAGCCATATGTGAAATATTAGGTCCTGTTGTATAATACAAACACTCAGTCAAACCTATATGCACACATTAATGTGCGACATAAGCATTTTTAATGAATTCATAATCCGATTCTGGTTTAGGCAGCGTTTGTATAAGCTGTTCCTGTTAAGTGTCTGATTATAAGCCACATTTTACTTCACCTTGACTGATTCTATGCAATAGGATTTCATTGTGTACACATCTGTTAGGAATATATGAGGAACTCCAACAAATTCCAGCAAAAGCCAAGGCTGCCACCGTTGGACTGGATCGAGTAGTTCTAATTTTAATATGCATTTCTTTGGTATGGTACAATGACAAGTGAGTTCACGCATGCTTCTGACAGACTCAAGAATATTCTGTACCAGCTTAGCTAAAAGCAGAATCTGAACTCCTTCAGACTGATGCAGCTCTGACATAGTCTTCTCAAAGCAGAACTAGTTGATTGATGAGTGAGTGAGTAAAACAGTTTTAAAAGAGCAATGTCTGACATTTATGAGATTGTTAATAAAGTAGAACAATGCCTACAATGTAATATACCTCCAGGATATATAAAACATATAGAATTTTCATGAAACACAATGAAAATATATTTGCCACTGTCCTCTTGTCACATGTTGCAGTGCAGTTCTGAATGTTGACATAATAACAGGTCTCTGACACAGTCCTTTCTTTTGCATTTCATGACATTACTTAAACTATGTTATACACCAGCATTTTGTCCAAAGTTGTAATGGGGTTTGTGGGTTCTTTTCTGATAGACCAGCGTCACATAAAAAGTTGTGCTCTCCCAGGATTTCAAAAACTATAGTAGATCTTACACAGACTAATACGTTATTACCATACTGCCATTAAGAAACAAAATGCAAAATGTACCAAACTGTCTGCTCATTTGGCATCTCCCTGTAGTCTTTCCAGAAATGTTACTCATATGTTTAACATGTGTTTCGATATAAAAAGGCAAAAGTAAAAAAAAATCATTTACATAGCAACTTATCACATCTCACAAATGTTTCAAATCACTCCCTGCACGATTAATTATATTAAAGGTTAGTGACTGTGATTGGGAAAACACAGCAATAACTCCATGGACAGCAAAGATTTCACAGGCAGAAAATGAGCCAATAACAAATTCCTTGCTTTTAATGGTGGTGCTGGTTCAGAAAAGATTGGTCAGAATAATTTTTGCCCCTCTGCAAATAGATTATGGGCGGTAAAGATACCATAGCGCTAAGAGAGTGAGGAGAGAAATTAGGAACAAATTCTTTATGCAGTTATTGAAGCATGAGATGCTTTGCCACAGGGAGTCGTTGAGCCAGACACCATTGCATCTTAAAGAGAAATGTGAATAATCATTTGAATCCAAGGAAGATAAAGATGTATAGTAGAAAAGCAAGGCTGTGCAGTCAGTTTAGGGTTGCACTAGCAAAAAGCAGGCACAGATATGATGGGGAGAATTTTAACCCCCCAAAAAAATGTTAAAGTTTTCCACATCAGAATCTCGACCCAAACCCAACCACTTCTAGCATTAACTGAGGCAGGAAGGTTGGGAAGGTGACCGATCTATACCTTGAGGCAGGTTAGCACTTTAAATATTATAACTAAGTTGTGAGCCTCAGTTATTCTGCTTCTCAAAGTTAACTAATTAACAAATTTAATTAATTGATGGCAGGGTTTCCTGAACCCAGAAAACTCTGAAGCTAGGTCCAGGCAAGGGCTGGCGGATCCAAGAGGTGAGCGCCTTTACACCCACTCGCTGGATCCAGCATGCCTGCCTGGGTAACCCCTTGCCATCAAATGTCCCACCCAGCCTCCGAACTCCCCCACTCCCCAATTCCAACCCCGATTTCTGTTTCTCAGCCCAACGCCTCTGATCCCCTTCCCAGTCCTCCGATTTCCCTGCCCCATCCCCCACACAGCTTCCGACCTACACCAATTCCCCACTCAGGGTCAGGTTAAGTTAAAAATCCAGGCCAATGAGCCGAAGAGGCCATTCTATGCTGTAAGCATCTATGGTTCTATGGAACAGTATCTGTGCTTGTGGCAAGTTCTGAGAAAACAGATGTAGGCAATAAGTAAATACTGAGGCTTCTGCAGCACACAATTTAAAAAAAAACCTCTCGCTTCTGCTTAATCACAATGTTCATTCGGTCCTGGGGATATAAGGAAGTTAAGGACTTCCTTCCCTATTACATTGTAGCACCCACTTGTCCTTAAATTCTGTTCCAAATCCATTCTATTCACATATATACTGCTCCTCTGATCTGATTCATTTCAATGAGTGTGCTCCACTTCCTTTTATATTGGCAATTTTCTTTTTAACCAAAGAAAGATCTGTTTCTTCCTCTGATTTTAAAAATCAAAAATCAAAGTGGGTTTCGAGTGAGTTAAAATTTGGGTCATCTCTCATGGTGAGGTTGGGGCTAGCGAGTTGCAAAGTCAGGGGTTCCGATTTCAATGAGAAAAGGGGGTGGGACTTGAATGTCAAATCAGGGAATTAAGATGCATTTCTACTGTATCCTTATTGTTCAGAACTGTTCTGTTGTGATTTCTTACTACTTTATGAGTGAGATTCAAACCAATCAGGTGCGAATGTGACACATTTGATACAAATGTGATGCAGAATATCACACAATGAAAACCAGTAAAGGAGGGGCATACAATTCGAAAACAGAACAATATTAATGCAGAATTAAGTTATGGACCTTGCTCAGGAACACATTTTGGTTAAAAATTGTCAAAGACTCAGCTGCTAACAAAAGGTTTACAATCAAAATATCAGGATATGTTAGACCATTGACGCAGAAACTAAAACACAATGTATTCTACATATTCCAATATTTGATCCAACATACAGTAAAATGCTTTAAAGTGTTTATTTTAGAATACTACATTCACCCCGACCTTAGCATTAATATTTTACACTCTTAAAAGTAAACAATATACTTCCATGATGCTTTTCCAACAAAGATAACTTCACAATTCCATTGATTTTTATTGACCAGGAGGCATTATTCCAACAACAAATACCAATCAGCTAGATGCCTTGATGTTTCTATGGGGCTTTGTGTTCTTCAGAAAGACACACAATGAGGTTTCTATTTTGCTCTGATTTTTCCTGCTCTGTAATGAGTTGCATATTGAGTGCACCTGGACACTTATTATAGCCTGTCATATTCAGTGCACCTGACATGAAAGAAACTCGAAGCAGTAATGGGTGGGGGGGGCGGGGGGTGGGAGATATAGATCGGGGGAAAAAAAGCATTGAAAACAAATTACTCTATTTACAAAAAACATTATCCTTCAAAATTATAATAAGTTAATGCATCTTCAATAAGGAAAAATGTAAAATTACACTTATTTGGAATCAATGCAGATCTACTTCAAACATTGCCAGGCTTCTAGTTTTGCTTAGTTCCAACACATTGAGTTTTTAGAAAGCTTGAAGTAGTAATGTATGTGAAAAATTAGATTTTGTCAGAGATCTTCAGCCAATAGGTAAACCTAAAACAACAACTTCCATTTACAGGATGTTTTATTTTTTTGAAAAGTGCTCTAAACATTTCTCAGGAGCGTGATCAAACTAAATTTGAAGTCAAATCACGAGATATTAGCGCAGATGAACAAAGCTTAGTCAAAGAGGGAGGTTTTCAGGGGTGTTTTACAGACGAGTAGAACAGTGAAGTGATTTAGGAAGGGAGTTCCAGTTTAAAAGCAATGCTAATTTTCACATCTCATTTTTGTGTAAAAACGCACAGAGAATTAAATCTGATGATAGAGCAGGTATCAGCAATTGTCCAGGCCATGAAAACTCAAGCTGTCAAAATGTGCGATCCCATTTAGACAAACAATGGTTATTTTCTGCCACCTGGTGGTATATTTACACCGAAAAAAAAATCATACCATACAAAGCACTGAGCTCCAAATCCATTTATTAGGAGGTAGCTTGGCTATCCTGCACTTAAGGGGCACTTAGTGATTCCAAAAACAAAGTACACTTCCAAATTTCGGTACAATTCTTTCTGCCCAACACCATAACAAATTAATGCTACGTTCTAAAATAAAAACAGAAAGTGCAGGTCTGACAGCAGCTGTGGAGAGAGAAACAGTTAAGATTCAGGTCAATGACCTTTCATCCGATTTCCAGCACAATCTGTTTTTATTTCAGCTTTTCAGCATCAGCTGTATTTTACTCCTGTAGTAATGCTTTTTTAAAAAAAATCTTTCACGGGATGTGGGCATCGCTGGCTAGGACAGCATTTATTGTCCTTGAGAAGGTGGTGGTTAGCTGCCTTCTTGAACCACTGCAGTCGTGTGGGTTCTGTCTGGTTTGCTATAACTGCAAGGCATTTTGATTCAAATTCATAGAATCTGACAGTGAAAGAGCCCATTTAGCTTATTGTGTCTACGCTGATTCTCTGGTGTAACTATCCAATTTGTTCTATGGTTCCACTCATTTCTTATAGCCCAGGAAATTTCTCATTTTCAGGTATTTATCCAATTCCCTTTTGAAATCTTGAAAATTCCAGATCCCCATAACTCGCTGTGTAAAACAACTCATTCTCTCCCCCCAGATCTTTTGCCAATTATTTAAAATGTGGCCTCTGGTTACTGACCCTCCTGCCAGTGAAAATCGTTTTTTTCCTATCTATTCCATCAAAATCCCTTACAATTCCAAACACCTCTATTAAATCTCCCCTTAATCTTCTCTGCTCCAAGAACAATTTCAGCTTCTCTAGTTTCTCCACATAAGGCAAATAGAATGTTGGCATTTATTGCAAAGGGAACTGAACATAAAAGTAGGGAGGTTTTACAGCAGCTGTACAGGACCTTGATGAGACTACATCTGGAATACCGCGTACAGTTTTGGTCTGCTTATTTGAAAAAGATATAATTGCGTTAGAAGCTGTACAGAGAAGATTCACTCAACTCATTCCTGGGATGAGGGGCTTATCTTGTGAAGAAAGGTTGAACAGGTCTTAGAAGGTCACAGAAGGTCCTGGGCCCAACCTTCCTCAGCTGCTTCATCAATGGCCTGTCTTTCATCATAAGGTCAGAAGTGGGGATGTTCATTGATGATTGCACACTTCGGCAGCATTTATGACTCTTCAGGTACTGAAGCAGTCTGTGTCCAAATGCAGCAAGACCTGGACAATATCCAGGATTGGGCTGTCAAGGGGCAAGTAACATTCGTGCCACACAAGTGCGTAGACAATGACCATCTCCAAAAAGAGAGAATCTAATCATCACTCTTTGACATTCAAAGGCATTACCATTGCTGAATCCCCCACTAACAACATTCTGGGAGTTACCATTGACCAGAAACTGAACTGGAATAGCCATGTAAATACTGTAGCTACAAGAGCAGGTCAGAGGCTAGGAATCCTGCGGAAAGTAACTCACCTCCTGACTCCCCAAAGCCTGTCCACCATCTACAAGGCACAAGACAGGAGTGTGATGGAATACTCTCCACTTGCCTGGATGATTGCAGTTCCAACAACACTCAAGATGCTCAACACAGTCCAGGACAAAGCAACCTGCTTGATTGGCACCCCATCCACAAGCATTCATTCCCTGAGTCACTGATGCAGTGGCAGCAGTATGTACCTTCTACAAGATGCACTGCAGGAACTCACCAAGCCTCCTTAGACAGCACCTTACAAACCCATGACCACTACCATCTAAAAGGACAAGGGCAGCAGGTATATAGGAACACCACCACCTGCAAGTTCCTCTTTAAACCACTCACCATTCTGACTTGGAAATATATCACCGTTCCTTCACTGTTGCTGGATCAAAATCCTGGAACTCCCTCCCTAACAGCACTGTGGCTGTACCTACGTCACATGCTACAGCAGCTCAAGAGGGCAACTTATCACCACCTTCTCAAGGGCAATTAGGAATGGGCAATAAATGCTGGCCTAGCCAATGACACCCTCATCGCGTGAATGAACAAAAAATAAATTGGGCCTATACCCATTGGAGTTTAGAAGAATAAGGGTGGTATCATTGAAACATATAAAGAACCTGTGGGGACTTGATAGGATAGATATCAGGATGATATTTCCACTTGATAGGGAGATTAGAACTAGGGGAAAGTTTAAGAATAAGAGGCATCCGTTTTAAAGGCAGAGATGAGGAGAATTTATTTCTCTCAAAGGGTCATTTGTATGTAGAATTCTCTTCCCAAGAAATCAGTGGAGGCTGGAATCAAGGTTTATGGGGGCTAGAGGGTAAAGTGGAATTGAGACCACAACCAGATCA
The DNA here is from genome assembly GCF_964194155.1 of Cetorhinus maximus. Taxonomy (NCBI): domain Eukaryota; kingdom Metazoa; phylum Chordata; class Chondrichthyes; order Lamniformes; family Cetorhinidae; genus Cetorhinus; species Cetorhinus maximus. The sequence continues at coordinate 135,316,741 of NC_135885.1, read as the reverse complement.
GCCATGATTTTATTGAATGGCAGAGCAGGCTCGAGGGGCTGAGTGGCCAACTCCTGCTCCTAAGTCCCTATCCCTGGTACCATTCTGGTAAATCTCTTCTGCACCCTCTCCAAGATCTTGATGCATTAATAAATGATAAGTAAAATGAATTATATATTATTGAATAATGATTTTAGGTTTTTATTCACTTTGTCAATTTTTGAAAACACTAATATATTCAGAACAGATTGTAGAAGCTGATTTTTGGTGGAAACAAACTGAACGGTTCCAGATTTAATATAAACTTATACAGAATAACAGGACCAAAAATTTATTTTGGCACAACTGCAGAAGCTAATCTACCCGAGATATCTAAGCATTTTTAATCTACCCGAGATATCTAAGCATTTGCCAATGATATTCTACCGCAGTCTTGATTAATTTATATAAAATGATAAATTTTACTTTGACTTCAAATGGGAAACAGATGTGCTTTTATAAAATTTATTCATCCTCTAATTAGCATTATTCCAACTGCTTTATTCAAGTTAGTTCCAATCTGTGCTCCTTATTAGTATTGATGTCTGGGTTTGTAGCAGTAACTTCTGATTTTTATTTTGCAGTAATTTATGATTGGTGGGTTTAAGCTTCTTGGTACCAGCGAATTTCTACTGCACTAATAGCTACTTAACTCCTTTAAAAGTTGTTCCTCATCGAAATGCATCAGATCTTATTCACACATTTTGCTTTGCTTAGTTTGCCTTTCCCCAAGGTACCGTCAACGGAAGGTCTTATAAACACAGACCGAGCTCCATCACACAACTCGTACCTGCCATTCATAACACAAGAAGCTGCATAGATCATAAACAATTCAGGTGGGATTGGCTGTATGCAGCATCACATTTCTGCACTATGCATTCTCAGATATTTTTGTTGCTGAGTTTGGGGGGGCGGGGGGCGGAGAAACTAAACTCCTCTCAGGTTGCTGTTACTGCTGTTCTCCTCTGTATTGTAAATGAGTAAAACAAATGAAGTGTGCTGCCTCAGCCACTTTCATCGGATAGATCATGGTCATATTCCCAAAGACCTTCTGTATCCTGTATGTGACACAGGTATGTCACATACCTGTGGATATGGTGAGTTCACCATTCACCAATGGTGAGTTGACAACTGGTTCATGTCCATACTCCCACTGCAAGTGCAATGTGAAGATGATGGACATTGAAAACTGGGAGATAGTCGCTAATGGCCATGACCTCTGCAGGTTGACTATTTGCAAGGGCATAGAAGGATCAAGCTGAAACGAAAAGCTCAGCCAGCTGAGAAGACGGCCCAGGGAAAACAGAGAACAGCAAATTGAGCATCTTCTCAGCCCACAGTCTTCCTCTGCAGCAGATGCAGCAGAAACTGGCATGAGTGAGGCTTGAACCACACCAGGTGATGCTTAACAGAGTTGACTACCAGGGTGCAAACTATCATCTTATGAGAAGGAAGGTTACCAAAGTGTACACTAATCATAAGGCATAAACATGACCACCCAAGTAAGAAATCAGAATGTAAAACCAATAATTAATGTAGAAAACTGATACATGAGCCCAGTAATAACTTTGCATCTTTTCTTTAAACTGCAAATGTAACATTTTAAAAACAAAAGTATGATTTCATGTTCAAGTCAGAAAGAATAGCCAGTGATGCCAAGTATATTCAGCTGCAAATTAAATTGCTGATTTTATATAAATTAATTCATTAGCAACCACTCTGCTACATCACATACCAGTTTAAAAAGTTATAAATAATGAATGATGCAGCAACACAATACATTTAATGGAAACAGTGCACCAACTGTTGCTGAAATAGCTGGCAGAGGACAAGCCACTTTTCACATGCACACATTAAGGAAATAAAGAACAAGATAAAGAAAGAACAGATTGCTACTTTCACTTCCCAAAGCGATTCAAAGGAACTAGGCACCTTTTGTAGGACTATTTTCCAAGTTTCTTTCCAAATTGAATTTTGAAGCAATAATCTATTTTCTGGTATCAAGGAAACCAATCTAGACGCAGAAATAACAAACAAAGACTGCCTATAAATTTATGCAGTAACCATTCTGCCCTTACACATCATAGCACCACATATAAAAATCAGGTACTAAAAAAAAACTAGCATTTAGCTACAACCGGTATTTGTTAAAAAAGACAAGCTTTTGAATGAGCTGTCAGCACAACCATCTTTGATTGGATCAGCCTGTGCTGGACACTGGAAGCTGCTCCAGCGTTCCCATCAGGCTGGCCTTCAGGAAACTTAAAAGGAAGTCCTACTGCTAACATCACCTTGATGAATGGAAACGATGGCAGCTGTTGGATTAATGAAGTTAGCAATTTGATGAGAAATATTTAAAAAAAGCAACTTACATTTATATAGCACCATCAACATAGAAAATATTCCAGCTCCCTGGCAGTATATTCAGGCAAAAAAACCTCTTGGTTAATAAGCCCAGCAAATTTACATACTATTAGGCAAAATGTGCACATGCATCTGGATAGTAATGGCGACTTCCTCAGGGCAGGTAAATATGGTTTAGGATATGAAATCATAATTTAAGCATATATAATTTTGGACTTTGCAGTATAGACAATATTTTAAGAGATTGCATTTGCTTACACATTTGAATTAGGCCATAAGGCTGGTATCTTCAAAGTGGAAACTCAGGTTGCCACTCAAGTTTCCTCTTCCCATTTGCCTAAAGTGAATATGCAGTTCTGTCTAGAGGTGTTGTTACAGCACAGAAACTCCTGGATTTCTCTGGTCAGTGATATTTGATGGCAGGTGTCACTTTGTTCTTTGATATATGTATTACAAAGGTGCAGGGAGTTGAGGGGAGTTATTTTGTTTTAAAAACACTCTCACTCAAGCGACAGTAAGAATTAATATCAATTTTCAGGCTCTAGAGATAGCACTTTGGGTTTTCCTCAATACTTGCTTGTTGTGAAAAGACTATATCTGATCTGAGATATTGGAGGTTGCCTAGATACACTATATCTAGTGCAGCATTTTCCTGTCTCTTCCATGAACTGTGTTACTCATTTAGGTCCTATACACAATGATGGGATGGAACTCCATAGATCTAAGCACCTAAGTTACCACCATCCAAGTCGGAGTTAAGTGATACTAAGGATTCAAAACACTTGTCAGAAAGCATGCACAGAAAGACAGAGAAGTTACATGGAAACAGGCATTCAGCCCAAGCAGTCAATATTGGCAGTTACCCTCCATGTGAGCAAATAGTTTTAATCACACTTATCGTCCCCGTTTCCATATCCTGTCAACCGCTTCCTTCATTTGCTTATCCAATCTAATCTTAAAACGATAACATAGGAGGAAATTTATATCCAACTCAGTGGCCGGGTTTGAGTTGGCTGCCCACTTTAACCCTATCCAATTTTTACTTTCCATTGACCTCAGCAAAGAGTAAAATAAGGCAGGAGTCTAAAACATGCAGTGGATCCAAAACCTGTCCAGCAGATTAGGTGAAACCCACATAGTTTCTCCTCGACAAGCAGCCAATGTACGCAAGAGTGAAAAAAAAATCTTTCATGTGGAGCCAGGAGGAGCAGAAGTACTCCTCTGAGCTCCAAGGCATTTCTGAGAGCAGGTGCCAGTCGTGATCTGGACATAACCCCTTCCCACACTCCTCCCTTTCAATTTGGGACATACCTGAAGGCTGTTACCAAGTATTTGTTGGCGGAAGATTAACGAACTTGTTCTGGAAACGCAACAGTCAGCTTGCTACAATTGTTAAAATAGGGCCCAATGCTCAAATTTTGGTTACACCTGGGGCACCTGTATAGGCATGTATTTGGTGTGAAATATATTTATAGAAACAGTTTGTGTGCAAAAACAGAAGAAATATTTAGTTTTGCAATGTGTAGCTGAAGCTGTATTTATGGAATGTTAAAAAAGAGAGGCAGCACTACAAGGGTGAAGGCCGTTTTTTTTTCAACTTTAAAGTCATTGTTATGTTTAGCTGAAGCATAAGTGGACTTTAAATACTCCAACAACTGGACAGCATAACATTTACATTGCATTTAACAAATATAAAAATGAAATCAGCTAAGATAAACCAATTAAATATAAAAATGACTCAAAAAGAACTGTTTTTATTTAGAGATGTTATAGTTACTTTGTAGATGACCGACAGATCATACTAGGTGAATCAATTAAAAAACAAACTTAAATGAAAAGGTTTATTTATTGTGTACATTTATACAAGAGTTGTTTAACTTTTACCACTGATACAAAACCATATTTAGCTTGTACAGTAACTTTAAACAAGGAGAAAAGGTATTAGAAATGGACACAAAAATTCAAGCATAAGGACGGAGTGTATTTATGCAGTCGTTTAAAAACTATGCAATGCTCACAAACCATAATCCTGGAGTGAATCTGTTAGTAGGTTGCTGCAGGAAAATCTCAATCTGCAAAAACTTTGGAGCCAGTAGAATTCTACAATCTGGATTTGTCAATTTGATAAAATTGTAACAATTGTAAATTACAATATTAATTTACAAATTGGAAATAGATTATTTTTCAGAACTAAATGGATTTAATTGAGCATTGCTTATTTTCAGAAGATTGTGATCAACTGTAAAGGTGGTAGCTGTTTATGGTTCTAAAGGGAAAAAGACAAAGCATGTTTAAATAATGTTCACATTGCCTTGCTAATGTGTAATACAGTATTAAAAAACTGTAAAAGGATCAGCTTCAGAATGATCCACACTAGTCATTATGTGCTTCGAGCTGAAGTACAATTTGCTCCCAAACAGAAAGGCCACATAAAAAAGCATAATTAGGATTAGTATCAATATCAATCATGGTCAAACTTAAAATTGGCATTTCCAGCCACATAATCCAAGTTAAATTATGCTGTCAAAGGTTTAGTAATTGGCCTCCTGCAAGTGGTCAGTGCTTTTCACATCTTTCCTTTTTGACTCAACAATGCACATTTTAAATACAGGTTAGCAAATTCATTGTGTTTCTTTATAGCAAGCATATGCATGTCAACATCAGACTACTCCAGCATGTGGGAATTACCATTCTATGATATAAAAATGATTTTGTTTTTTGCCAGTTCTGTACATTTTTTATCTCAATGATTTTCAGTGCGACCTGATACAGGCATCAAGTTGGGAGCGCCATCACAAAGCTGATGTCAGCCAGTCATATTCTCAGCAGCCTAAGGAAAAGAAATAATGTCCAAATTAAATTTAGTGCAGGTTCTTCAGTTCACACACATGATGCTAAAAATGTGGAAAGTTTCTTTTGAGATCTCCTCTTGGCCTATATTTTATATGTATAGTATATAATTCTATACATTATAAGTGCTGAAACACATTTTACAGTAATAAAGACAGATCAGAGATTGGTCAGTGGTCACTAAAAAATGCTTCTATAGTATACAGTAGGTACATTTGAGATAACAAGCTTTAGTCATACAATCTTCTTCTGTTCCATGCCTTAAGAGGGCATTGGCAACTGTGGACTTCTTGGTCCATGGTTATGCTTGGCAACATACTGCAGTGGTCTGCATTGCCTTCTGCAGAAACATGCCTGACCAGGAATCTCTCTCACTCTTAACACCTGCCACTGGTGCATTTTGGAAGAATTTACAAGTTGATACTCAACCAGTTTGGCTACATTATGAACACACCCTCCTTGGCTATCAAGTCCTGGACTGGGACTGATAACTGGAGCTTTAGCTCAGAGGCAGGGATGCTACCCACTGCACCACAAGACCTCCCTGGAATGCAACTTCTGGGTGGATGTGTTTAGTACCCAAAGCTAGTCTCTACACATGTTTTATATAAATTAATTTGTCCACAAAGTAAAATGACTGTACAACCCTTTTGCTTTTGAAAACATTCCCCACCCCCACATCCTTATACCACGTTTCATTTGTCAAAGACTGTTCCTTTATAGAAAGGATATTGTGCTTAGTACTCTCCTGTCCCTACTGCAGTGGATCACAGACACCAGGACTACAATGCATCTCTTCTATGCCCTATGCTGGACACTCATGCATCATTTCTTTAAATTTGGGTTCAGTCCCATTAAAGACATGGCTACACTGCGTATATTTTATAAATAAATGTAATCTTTATGAAAGACTTCATGTTTGCTAGCAGTGTGCCACATTGAGCATAGCAGAAGAGGACAAAGAATTTTACAGCACAGAAACAAGTAATTTGGCCTAACTTGTCTATGTCAGTGTTTGCACTCCACACAAGCCTCATCTCAACTTATCAGCATAACCTATTTTATCCTCAGACTTAACTAAGCTTCTCCTTGGCTGCATCAATGCTATTTGCCTCAACTACCCCACGCAATAGCCTGTTCCACATTCTAACCATCCTCTGGGTCCAAATATTTTTCCTGATGGGCACTATCTTATATTTATGGTCCTTAGTTTTGGATTCCCCGTTGAGTAAAATCAGTCTCTCCACGTCTACCTTTTCAAGCCAGTATATAATGTTAAAGACCTCTATCAGGTCACCCCTCAGTTTTCTTGGGAAAAAAAAGCACCACTTGGTTCAGTTTCCCCTGATAGTTACAAACCTGTAAGTTCCAGTATCATTCTTAAAAATATTTTTTGCACCATCTCTACTGCCTCTAAATCCTTTTGTAATATGAAGACCAGAACTATGCACAAGGTCTAAATAAGGTTCCGTACAAGTTTAAATTTCTAATTTTCGATTTGATTTTTCTAGAAATAAACACTTACTTTAAAAAAAAATGCAAACAAAAAGCCTCATTAACCAGCGTCACTACTTTTAATGATGTGAATTTGTAATCCTGGAACTCTTTGCTCCTTATTCTCATTTTAAGACTAAATTCCCAAGGAATACGTGACCTCATTCCCATTATCCAAATGTATCTAATTTAGACACCCGTACTACAAGATTACGGATATCTTGTATTCTGCCGCGTTCTTCCCAAGGCTGAATTATACCCAACCACAGATTTTGTGTTACTGCAAATTTTGAAACTATACTTCCAATTCCCAAATCATTTACCATATGCAAATGGTGAACAATGATCCCAGCAGCAATCACCGTGGAACACCACTTCACATCTTCGGCCAGACTGAGTAAATACTTATCCCTACTCGGTTTTCTGTTTTGTAAGTAGCTTGCTTTACATTCTGTTATGGCACAGCGGATGGTAAATGTTGAGCTGCTCAAATCCCAGAGGGACAGTTGAAACAGCTGCCATAGCTGATTTTAAGATTTGTATTTTTATTTTGAGATGCGTTCATTGAATTCAGTAGTAATAAGTCCACTGAGGCTTAGAGGTTTTTTACTTAACTAAATTAAACATTTATTAATAAAATAAATGATTTTAAGCAAATACATAGGTCTAAAAATTACTACTATGATAACTCCAAGCACCCCTAATTAATCTGATTCCCAGTTACACCCGTTAAGGCAACAGTAAAATGACAGATTTCAACAGACCCAAGCAAAGCACACAATACCCTGGACAGTGATATTCAAAGTGAATTGTCTTAGCTTCAGTTCCTGTATTCAGCAGTTTGGTACATAGAGGCTGGAGACTTTTCACACTTGTTCGATCTTAGAATGCCTTCTTTCCTTCCATACAACCTCATCTCCCGTATACATGTTTCTCCCTTTTCAATGTAAATCCCATTGTTCCAATATGTCTTAACAACATTACTTTTCCCATAATATAAATTTTTCATAGTACTCATACTATCAGTAATCTTTGGGAAAAATAAACACAGTTTGGCTTAACCTCTTATGGCTAGATATAACATCCCATCATCTGTCTGAAATTCAAACTACTGTTTTACCTAAAACTGAAAATGTTCCTCATACCTCACATCCTAAAATTTCAGCCATGTTTACGTATTTAGCATTTCAAACCTAGCTTCTCTTTGGATAGCCCAAAAGCTCCAGACCAGCTGTCTGCAATTCAATTAAAACCCCCAGACACAACCTCACACAGGGAAACTAATCCAAACCCCACAATTAACCTACCTTTACAATAAATCACAATAATATTATGAAAATTATTATCTTTTCATGACAATTTGGTTATTTTTTCTAACTCCACATTTTCTGGCCTAATTAGGCAGAGTCTTCAATGTAGTAGCTCACAGTGCTGAGGTGGTCATTTAGTTATTTCTGCTTGTGCTTGCTCTTAGAATAAAAGGAGTGGGACTTTCTCCCTTCAAGCATGTTTCTAATTTCCTTTTGAAAGTTACTACTGAATCTGTTTCCACTGCCCTTTCAGGTACTGCATTCCAGATCATTAAGTGCTGCATAAAACCGCTGACCACACTTTCACCAATGGCCTTCAACCTTTCAAACTGAGCTGACCTTTATTCTGCTATTAACACCAGCTCTGAACCTATGCTTTGTTTCTTCACTACAACCATTACCACTCCCTTTGCCTTTTGCACCATGACATCGTTGGCATTTAATTGCCACCACCCTCTAATCTATCCCCAGCTTTCCCTTTGTTCCGCCAGCACATCCTTTCCTTTTCTTAACAGCATAAAACCCATTGCATTTCTATCCCTCTTCAGTTGTGAAGAATCATCATATTGGACTCGAAACGTTAACTCTTGTTTCTCACGCCACAGATGCTGCCAGACCTGCTGAATTTTTCTAGCATTTTCTATTTCAGATTTCCAGCATCTGCAGTATTGTGCTTTTATGTTATTGACCTTAAATTTATGTCTCCTAGTTAACAATTCTGCTGGCAATGGAAACAGTTTTCCTTATTGACTTCATCAAAACCATTCATAATTTGAACACCTCTTAAATCTCCTCTCACTTTCCCTGCTCAAAAGCCTACCGAATTACCTTTACCTACGCTTAAGAGTTCAATAAGTTTGTTCAAGTCGACCTTATCTTTTGAAATCAATACTGACTATACTTTGTGACAATTTTCGTTTCTAGATTCAAGTACCAGTCACTTCTGCTCACAGGAGTCAATTATTGTTCAATCATGTGAATCTGCTAATCCTAAATTTGGTTACTATTCAGTTCTTAGGAAACTGCCAACTTACAGGTCTGCGAATCTCATTCTGTAGTCCCGTATTTCAGTGCAAGGATGTACCCTATTTGTAATTCCAACCTTGGCACTCTGCTTTTCTTCTAACCACATATTCTACATCCTTATTCACTCAAAAAAAATTCATATAAAGCATTTCCTTACTTGGAACCATATAACAGTAATTAACTGCTGACTAGTAACTCCAAGATATTGTGGCTTAGGAATATCATGTTTGATAAGTAACTCTTACAAAACAAAAGCCTATCAACACTAAACTAGCAAGTTCACTCATCCACCAAATCATCTGTAGGATTTCTGCTACCCTAGTTAATCGTTTCCATACTACCAGCTACAGGTTTTATATCTATTGTCCACCACATAGGTTTCTGTCATGGCAAAATGCAGGTTCTCATGGTGTAAAAGACATCATCCTCCATAAGGATAAAGCAAACTGGTATAAAGGGCTGAAAGGCTTTGCTGAAAAACTCTGATTCTATGTAACATGCGTCAGATTTTATTGCACATCAATTTTTCTTACTTTGAGAGAGTCAGTAGCCTTGCGCAGCTCCTTAATCACTGAAGCCAAGGCCTCGGGATTGATTCCTTGTTCGCAAAGGCGGACACAAATTGAAAGAGACTCCATATCAAGACCAGTATTCAGCAATCGCGAAATTTCCAGAAGAACTGGAAGAAACACAATTAAATTGATAGTATTTGATAGTAACAAGTAAAAGTTACTTGCATTTGCATAGCATCTCTCACAACCTTGTGTCCCAAAAGTGCTTTACAACCAATAAAACATTTCTGAATTATTTCTGAACTATAAAAAAAAAGGTAGGAATTACATAAGGCAATTCACACAGCAAGATCCTATAGGCTGCAATGTAACAACAACCGGATAATGTTTTAGGGATAAATATTGGCCAGGATACTGGGGAAATACCCCAGCTCTTCTTCAAATTAATGCCACGGGATCTTCATAGCCACCAGACAAGGCCTCAATTTAACATCTCATCTGAAAAACATGGTGCTTAAGATTCGATGCTCAAATCTCTGGAGTGGGACTCTGATGCAAGAGTGCTTCCCTGCCCACAAATAATTAGAAGAGAACAAAAGAGTTCATACTCAGTTGCTTACAAATCAACTTCATGAAATAAGGTGCCACTGTTTTATAATGAGCCATAACTTCCGTGCAGTGGCAATCAACGTCCGATTGCCACTCTGCTCCTTACTTACTTACACTATAATGCAGCCACACCTTTCGTAACTGACCTTCCAGCTCTGGCTGGGGGAGAATGTGCAGTGCAGCAGGTCCCCGAGGCCTTCTGTTGAATGTCCCAGCCAATCTTGAGAAGCCAGAGGGAAAGTAGGCATATAAGGTAAGTGGGTCAGATGAGTCAGGGGTCATTGTGTGGTCAGCAGAGATGAGGGTCGGGTGGTCAGTGGCGTGGGTTGGGGAGGGTGGGAGTGAGTCGAGTCGGGACTGTTCTAACTATTCCTGTAAGGCAAATCGGAACTGAAGCATGCGGTTTAAATCAGAATATCAGATGGTTCCTAGTGCAAGCTAATCACCATGTGGAAGTTTGAACTTCTCCGGGAATTGCAGTGAGGGGACTTTATGGGGGTGGGGGCAGACCTTTATTACCCCGCCATACAAGAATCTATATTTCAAAATTTTCTAAAACACAAACAAGCCTCAAGATTTCTGTTTAAGAGCATTCCCTAGCTCCTCATTGATGGTCTACTTGTGGCACCATCACCTAGGTACATTAGTTTCCTCTTGAGGTCCATGCAATACCAAACTCAAGAATTAATTAGTTCACACAATACCACGCAGGAGTGAAAAGATTGTACTACCAGGCACCATTTTAAACCAGCAATGAAATAACCAGCAGGGACTGGAGTCAGAGTTTGAACCAAGTTGCCTCGTATGCATGTAGAAAGGTTCGTTAGCCCACCCAATTCATAAGAAAAAATGACACACTGAAAGCACTTCTAATAAATACATCCTGGGTACTTTCCCTCCACCAACAGTTATTATATTGAAAAGGAGCAATACCAAAGGAGCGGGCTAGGAGCCAGACATGCTGAAGCTGGAGATAATTTTTTTATTTTTCTTTTTGGGGGTGGGGGGGGTGGGGGTGTGTGTGTGGTGTGGTGAGTAAAAGGGCTGAACAATAGGGTGCGGGGAAGATAAGGCGATAAATCAGCCTTCTCATCTGAAACTTGTTCATACAGATGCAGGTTTGAGCTGTTTGGAGTCAGAGCGAGATAAATTTCCATTCCTCTGATTCAGTTTCCTTTTCTTCTCAAAACTTACCACACAGGCCCCCAACACAAAAGGTTGGATAAGCCTGTTCTAGCTATTTCATTTCAAGCTTTTTGTGCTTGGTTTCAAATCCCTTCATGGCCTTATCTCATCTAATTTCACTAATCTTGTCTAGGCATTTAATCCCACATGTTCCACAAATATACACATTCCATTCCACCATCAAGAACAGTATTTTCTATTGTATAATACGCTATCATAATGCTAATTCAGCATTGGAGTACTTTACTCCAAAATCATTGGATATTCAGAAAAACAGTAATACTGCTTCCAGCATTTTAGGTCCAGGGTACTTTGCTTCTACCAACAGTTATTGTTGAATTGGCATAGGAGAAGTCCAATTGCTGTAATATAACTCACCTCCAGTTTCTTTGTTGACCAAATGGTAAGGAAAGCAGATAGCACAGACAGAAAAAAGTTTACCTCAAGGCAGTGTTCTTGCAACCATGCTGGTCAATATTTATGCCAACAACCAACCCATTCATCCACATATTGGAAATGCCCTCTAAGCCAAGGACCTGTGCATCTCAGGATCAATCGTTTGACACAGTAGAGAAGTCCCTTGACCATGCAATAACTGAGTCAATCAACTGCTGTGAGTAATCATCTGCAGGCCAAACCTGAAGACTCAGGTTCATCTTCAAAAGATAGATGCAAAGGAAAGTTAACTTATTTTGCTTTAAGAGAACAGTGGCACACCATTTTAAGCCAGTTTATCTTGGTCTAATGTTAGATCATATTCAAAGCTCCACCAATCATGTCAAAAGCAAAAGAGGCAGCCAGAAACAACATCTTCTGGAAGCTGGCCAACTCTAAAATGGGGCAAAGTGACCGGCTGCCCTTGCCCTGTACTACTCAGTTGACTCACCACAGCCTGCAGAGCTATTACTGACTGCCTGAAACCTACTATAGTAGATTATCTGTACCTGCTTGCTGGCATTGCTCCACTTGTCATAAGGAGGCAAGTTACATCAAGAATAGAAAGGACAAAGCAGACCAGTAAACCTAGTCATCCTCTCTTCCAGAAAGAGCCAACAACAATGAGGCTCAAGCCAAGAGGCAGTTTCTTACATGCTGTCCAGCCCCTAGACTGTAACCTTCATAGTTGCTGCTTGCCATTGGTCAACACATCTATAGGCGAAGGCACACAAGTTGCCTATCTAGAGGAATCCCTCCCACCAGGAGTCACCGAGACATGGCCGACTTGGCTGCATCTCAGTCAGGGCTGGCGCTGCCACTACAAGGTCCAGATGCAGAAGTGGGGACACAGCCTAATTAATTCTGTTGACTGTTACTGTGAAGAGGCATCCCAAATGATGAAACATAACCTAGAATACCCTCTGCTACGAGAAGCTCTGAAGGTCTTCAACTCTCAAGCCAAAACCTGCACAAAACAGTGGTGAGGGAAGGTGTAACGACATGACGAGATGATGATCTCACCTCCCTACATGCAAAATAATCCCATTTCTCACACGAAGCATGGAACCTTAGTACAAGTAACAGCAGTTAGTACACAATATCTGTACACAACATCCTATCATTTCAGTCAATCTGAAGAAGCATAATGCAATTAAATTAAAAGCTACATTAGGGGAGCAATTAACAAATGTTGATGTAGAAATCAAAAGCTTTAAAATAATTGAATGCTTCAGATGTTTGAGTGAAGAAACAAAACTGCAATTTAAGTTCACAGTATGCGTTACTTTTCAAGGTGCATTTATAACAAAGTGGTTTGTTTATCATGATTACAAATATATTGATTATCCCATCAAATTCAAGCCCTTGAAGAACATACCTAAAATATACGTGCAGCAATTTATTAAAACTGATCTTTAATTCAGTTTTGGGGGTGGGAGAATAGAGAGAGAAAACGATGATCCAAAAGTATAAACCAAAAGAAACATGGTGCAAAGAGAAACATCAGACTTGGAAACTGGAACCTGGAACCAACTTCTGCTTTTCTCAATAGTGAAGAAGAAGAATGATATGCTACACAGTGTGACACTTGGATGGTTAAATTGAATCTGCTAAAGTTAACAGAAATTCTTCCACCGTTATTACCTGCATGAATATGTTGCGATCGAGGACATGCCTCCTCACTAATGGGGTGAAACTATGCTGTGCAGTAATGGAAACACACTAATCTAAGAAATACATTTGCCCCATTTTAACAAAGGCATCAATTGGCTCCTTCTAATATGCTCGCTGCCACATGGCCATAATGTGTTCCATAAAAACAACCCAGGGCTTGCACTCACTGCTTTTGTAAACCATAATCACGAGGTTCTGCTGTGAAATTGATTACTGGAGGCCCTATTGCATTTGAGGAATGAGGTAATTGTTAAGAAACTGCAAGTAAATACAAATTAGTGATGAATCACAGAACAATACGTTCAACACGCAATATGTGGTATTATACAGGATGTAACCACAGGTTTGTCAAATATGGTGGATAATTTTAGATTCATTAACTTCTACATATATCTAATCCACACTGGCACTTTTATAAAAATTGCTTATATCAAACAAGGGATTGTTGAGTCATAATGACTCGCTGTGAGCCACATTACATATATTTAAAAATAAAGTGTGATGTGTGACATTCAAACATTAGGAGCCAATAACTACTGCAATTTTAAGTCTGAAGTGATTTGGACAGTGTTTTATGAAACTATCAGGCATGCCATAACACTGAGTTGGAAGATCTACTGTCTTTTAACGACAGGATCATTGTACCATATAATACCCATTGTTTTGTACAAGATAAATACAAGAACAATTATAGAATTAAATAAGAATCAGTATTCCTTCACGTTGAATACTACTTGAAAGAAGCACTGAGGATGGCAAGGACACAGAATGTACTCTGGGTGGGGGACTTCAATTTCCATCACCAAGAGTGGCTCAGTAGCTGACCAAGCCCTAAAAGGACAGAGCTGCTAGACTGGACCTGCGGCAGGGGAATTGACAAGAGGGAAAAACCTACTTGACCTAGTCCCCACCAATCTACCTGTCACAGATACATCTGTCAATGAGAGTATTGGTAGGAGTGACTATCGCACCTTGCAGAGATAAAGTCCCAACCTCACATTGAGAATATCCTCCATCGTGTTGAATGGCAGTGCCACCATGCCAAAGGGAGAGATTTCAAACAGATCTATCAACTCAATACTGGGCATCCACAAAGCACTATGGGCCATCAGCAGCACAGAATTGTATTCAACCGCAATATGTAACCTCATGGCCTGGCATATCCCCCACTACCATCAGGTCATGCTATCAATTCTGGTTCAATGAACATTGCAGGACATGCCAGTAGTGGTATCAGGCATACCTAAAAAAAGAGAAGTCAACCTGGTGAAGCTACAACACAGGACTACCTGCGTGCCAAACAGCCTAACTGGCATGTTAAAGACAGGGCTAAACAATTCCACAACCAATGGATCAGATCTAAGCTCTGCAGTCCTGCCACATCCAGTTGTGAATGGTGGTGGACAATTAAACAACGAACTGGTGGAGGCAGCTCCATAAATATCCCCATCCTCAATGATGGCGGAGTCCAATACATCCATGCAAAAGGCAAAGCTGAAGCATTTGCAAGCATCTTCAGCCAGAAATGCTGAGTGAATGATCCATCTCTGCCTCCTCCAGAGGTCTCCAACATCACAGATGCCCGCTTTCAGCCAATTCAATTCAATCCACATATCATCAAGAAATGGCTGAAGACACTGGATACTGCAAAGGCTATGGGCCCTGACAACATTCCAGCAATAGTACTGCACACTTGTGCTCCAGAAATAGCCATGCCCCTAGCCAAGCTATTCCAGTACAGCTAACACTGGCGTCTACCCGGCAATGTGGAAAACTGCCCAATTATGTCCTGCCCACAAAAAGCAGGACAAAAATCAAACCTGGCCAATCACCACCCGTCTACTCCTGACATCAGAAAAGTGATGCAAGGTGTTGTCGACACTTAATTCAAGTGGTACTTACACTTACTCAGCAATAATCTGCTCAATGAAGCTCAGTTTGGGTTAAACCAGGGCCACTCAGCTCCTGACCTCATTACAGCTTTAGTCCAAACATCAAAAGAGCTGAGGGGAGGTGAGAGTGACTGCCCTTGATATCAAGGCAGCATTTGACCGAGTGTGGCGTCAAGGAGCCCTAGCAAAACTGGAGTCAATGGGAATCAGGGGGAAAACTCTCCGCTGGTTGTTGGAGTCATACCTAGCACAAAAAAAAAGTATAGCTGTAGTTGTTGGAGGTCCATCATTTCAGTCCCAGGAAATTGCTGTACGAGCTCTCAAGGTCTTATGCCCAACCAGCTTCAGCTGTTTCAATGACCTTCCCTCCATTGTAAGGTCAGAAGTGGGGATGTTCGCTAATGATTGCACTATATTCGGCACCATTCACAACTCCTCAGATACTGAAACAGTCAGTGCAGCAGACCTGAATAACATTCAGGCATGGGCTGATTTGCATCACACAAGTGCTAGGCAATCTACAAGAGGGAATCTAACCATCTCCCCATGACATTCAATGGCATTACCACCACCAAATCCCACACAATCTACATCCTGGGGGGTTACCATTGGCCAGAAACTGAACTGGACCAGCCACATAATTACTGTGGCTACAAAAGCAGGTCAGAGGCTAGGGAATTCTGCAGCAAGTAACTCACCTCCTGACTCCCCAAAGCCTGTCTGCCTTCCACAAGGCACAAATCAGGAGCGTGATGAAATACTCCCCACTTGCCTGGATGAGAGCAGCTTCAAAATCATTCAAGAAGCTTGACACCATCCAGGACAAAGCAGCCCACTTGCCTGGCACCTTGTCCACCATTGGCGCACAGGGACAGCAGTGTATACCATCTACAAAAAGCACTGCAGCAACTCGCCGACAATTCTTTGACAGCACCTCCCAAAACCACAACTTCTACCACCTAGAAGGACAAGAACAGCAGATGCATAAGAACACAACCATCTGCAAGTTCCCCTCCAAGTCACACACTGTCCAGAATTGGAACTATATTGGATGTTCCTTCACTCATAACCCAGTGCTGGGTCAAAATCCTGGAACTCCCATCCTAACAGCACTGTGGGTGTCCCTACACAACATGGACTGCCGTGATTTATGGTGACAACTCATTATTATCTTCAAGGACAATTAGAGGTGGCAATAAATGCTTGCCTAGCCAGCTACATCCACATCCTATGAAAGAATAAAAGAAAATACAAAGATGAATGGATCTTATGGTTTTTTAAAAAAGTTTTAAAACACTGTTCAATAAGTTACCATTTCCTTCTCTCAGGCGCAGGGAGGGGGAAATGCTGAGCCAGCAACTTGTTCAGAATTCAACCATCTGTGGTGCCCTGTCCAATTTGCAGGGGAACCTTAAAAGGGGTGCCCACCGGAACCCTAGCAAACACTCCGTCTTACTTGGCTCGCTGTGCTCCAGCTCTGAAGAAAAATACCAGCCGAGTACTCTGCCTCCATAACAACAAAAATCTGTAACTGACCAACAAACACACCTTTCCTCACAAGGCAAGGAAGAAAGGAGACTGGGGAATCAGGCACATACTACTCAGCCAATGACTGCTGTTGCTCTGGTATTCTCCAAGGCAGCTAATCAGCAGTGGCAATGGGTGGGATCAGGAAGGGCCAGACGTGCAAAGCAAACAATTATGGAGAGGGGGAAGTGGATGTCAGAAAAATCAGATAAGGCTGCAAATTTTGCCCAAGTCAAAAAAGTCTCATCCCTGTCTTTATATAATTTCATGACTTTTTATTATCTTTGTGTTTTTTTGGAAAGTTCCATGACTTTTCCAGAGTCATTTACAAATTGTGTGACTTTTTCAGGTTTTCCATCACCCGCAGGAAACCTGGAGTCGAAGGATCACCCAATCCAAGGCCTTCCACTGGTTGTTCTCACCAGCACTGACATGACAAGGTGTGTCCAGATAGAAGTCAAGAGCAAGGAAGTGGAGCATGAAGCTATGGCGATGACTACTGATGGGAGTTTTGGGGCTCCATGTCAAAGGGGAGCTGATCAAGAAAGAGACATCAAATGGCATGGGTCCACATTTTTGAACATAGTTAGTCTTGTCAGGATCAAGTATTACTGTTCATGCCTAGATTTCTAAATGTCCTGCTGCATCCATTCTGCATTCTGGCAGCTGGTGTCAGCCAAGTTCACTCTGCTGACGTCCACTATCTCCACGACCTAGAGCACCTTTGCAGCTGGGTTCTCTCCCCTCTGCTAGCCACACGTTGCTGGTGTGAACCCCAAAGAAATGGCTGAAGCAAGAAGACAACTGTCTAATGCTTGTTGGGGAAGTTTGGAAAGGGAGTGTAGCAAAGAGCTGTTCAGAGCAGTGTTCCAGAATCTAATCTGAATCTGACAGAAGATAAACAACACTCCATTGATGCCTGCATTCTTTGTAAAAGAGAGTTGCCTGTTATGGTTCAGGCTATGCTTCAGGCACAAAAAGTTTTATTAGCACGCACCATTTGCATCAGCTGTGGCTATACCATAACACGCTACCTGAGGCCAGCAGTTAAGTCCCAGCTCCAAGAGTGTTCAGGGCAAAAACCTAGGCTGACACTGCAGTGAGGGAGCATTGTACTGTTGACTGGCACCCCATCCACAAACAAGCTGAGAGAGTGGGCAAATGCATGGCAGATGCAGTATAATGTGGATAAATGTAAGGTTATCCACTTTGGTAGCAAAAACAGGAAGGCAGATTATTATCTAAATGGCTATAAATTGAGAGAGGGGAATGTGCAACGAGACCTGTGTGCCCTCGTACAGCAGTCGCTGAAGATAAGCATGCAGGTGCAGCAGGCGGTAAACAAGGCAAATGGTATGCTGGCCTTCATAGCGAGAGGATTCGAGTACAGGAGCAGGGATGTCTTGCTGCAATTATACAGGGCCTTAGTGAGACCACACCTGGAATATCATGTGCAGTTTTGGTCTCCTTATCTGAGGAAGGATGTACTTGCTATAGAGGGAGTGCAACGAAGGTTTACCAGACTGATTCCTGGGATGACGGGACTGACATATGAGGAGAGATTGAGTCGGTTAGGATTATACTCGCTGGAGTTCAGAAGAATGACAGGGGATCTCTAGAAACCTAGAAAATTCTAACAGGACTAGACAGGATAGATGCAGTGAGGATGTTCCTGATAGTGGGGGGAGTCCAGAACCAGGGGTCACAGTCTGAGGATACGGGGTAGACCATTTAGGATTGAGAGGAGGAGAAATTTCTTCACCCAGGGAGTGGTGAGCCTGTGGAATTCGCTACCACAGAAAGTAGTTGAGCCCAAAACATTGTATGTTTTCAAGGAGGAGTTAGATATAGCTCTTGGGGCTAAGGGGGTCAAGGGATATGGGGAGAAATCAGGAGCAGGCTATTGAGCTGGATGATCAGCCATGATCATAATGAATGGAGGAGCAGGCTCGAAGGGCCGAACGGCCTACTCCTGCTCCTAGTTTCTACGTTGCTATTCACTCCCTCCTCCACCATCGCCGCCACACAGTAGCAGCAGCAGTGTGTGTACCATGTACGAGATGCACTGCAGCAACTCACCAAGGCTCCTTAGGCAGCACCTTTCAAACCCACGGCCACTACCACCCAGAAGGACAAGGGCAGCAGATAGGTGGGAAGATCAGCACCTGGAGGCTCCCCTCCAAACCACTCCCCATCCTGGTCTGGAAACATATCGGCCGTTCCTTCACTGTCGCTGGGTCAAAATCCTGGGACTCCCTCCCTGACAGCACTGTGGGTGTACCTACGCCACATGGACTGCAGTGGTTCAAGAAGGCAGCTCACCATCACCACCAACCACCTTTTCAAGGGCAATTAGGGATGGGCAATAAATGCTGGCCCAGCCAGTGATGCCCATATCCCATAAAAGTTTCTGGGTCCCAAGACAAATAAGGAAAAGGTGCAGAAGAGACAGACAAAGACTCACCGTCCATCGTCTCCCTCACCGCGTTCAAATTGCCAGCATTCGCCATTTCTCCACCTATTCACCCGCCCGCTAAAGTACAACTTAAAAATATTATAAAATTCAACAGACGAAGGGGACCTGCTTCAATCGACTGACATTATCCCCCGGGCGTGAGGGCGAAAAAAAAAATAACGACAATCCGTTTTCTCCTCCTTCGTCCCGCCTTCCCGTTTTCTGTGCGCTTTTGGGGGGGTTTCAATAAAGTTTATTGTCAGAGCGGCCGTTAGGGTTTGAATCTGATTGGCTGAAGCCGGAGGAAACCGCCGATTGGCTGCCGGCTGACGCCAGTGGGAAACGTTGATTGGCCAGCGCCCGAGGCCGCCGGTGATTTGTCGCGGGCTGCCGCAAGGAGAAGTAGGTGATTGGTCCCAACAGGGGAACGCCACTGGTTGGCTGTCTGCTGCCGTCAGATGAAGGTGCTGATTGGTTGCTAGCTGCAGGAGGGACATTCAAGGCAACGAACTTGGAGAGGGGAACGCTGAAGGTAAAATATAATCAATATAATGTAAAATAGAAAGAGATGGGGTAAAATGTAATCAATATAATGTAAAACAGAGAAAGATGGGGTAACATATAATCAATATAATGTAAAATAGAGAGAGAATGGGGTAATATATAGTCAATGTAATGTAACAGAGAGATTGGAGAGGAAATATAATCAAAATAATATAAAATGGAGAGAAACTGGGGTAAAATATATTCAAAATAATGTAACATAGAGAGACTGGGGGGGGGGAGGAAATAGCAATATAATGTAAAATATAGAGAAACTGGGGTAAAATATAATCAAAATAATGTAAAATAGAGAGAGGTCATGGTAAAATATAATCAATGTCATGTAAAATAGAGAGAGGCTGGGGTAAAATATAATCAATGTCATGTAAAATAGAGAGAGGTCATGGTAAAATATAATCAATGTCATGTAAAATAGAGAGAGGCTGGGGTAAAATATAATCAATGTCATGTAAAATAGAGAAATGTAAAATAGAGGCAGGTGAATATGTGAGTGAAACTGAGCTAAAATATAGTTAATTTTTTTTATTCTTTCATGGGATATGGGTGTCGCTAACAAGGCCAGCATTTATTGCCCATCCCTAATTGCCCTTGAGAAGGTAGTGGTGAGCCCCCTTTTTGAACTGCTGCAGTCCATAGGGTGAAGGTACACTCATTGGGAAGGTGTTTCAGGATTCTCATCTGTGGTAGTAAAGGAACGGCAATATAGTTCCAATCAGGTTGGTGTGTGACTTAGAGGGGAAGTTGCAGGTGGTGGTGTCCTGAAGCATCTGTTGCCCTTGTCCTTTGAGGTGGTAATAGTTATGGGTTTGGAAAATGCTGTTGAAGGAGTGTTGGTGAGTTATTGCAGTGCATCTTGTAGATGGTACACAGTGCTGCCACTTTGCACTGATGGGGGAGGGAGTGGGGGGGGTATGATGATAAATTTATAAGGTGCTGGTTGGGGTGCCAACCAAGCAAACTGCGATAGTGCTGAGCTTTTTGGGTGTTGTTGGTTTTGCACTCACCCAAGCAAGTGCAGAATGTTCCATCACACTCCTGACTTTTGTCTTGTAGATGGTGGAAAGGCTTGGGGAGTCAGGAGGTGAGTTACTCGCCACAGAATTCCCAACATCTGACCTGCACTTGTAGCTACAGCATTTGTATGGCTGGTCCAGTTAAGTTTCTGGGCAATGGTGATGCCTAAGATGTTGTAGTGGGAGTTCAGCGATGGTAATGCCAATGAACTTCAAGGGGAGATGGTTCGATTCTCTCCTGTTATATTACTTGCCATCTATCAGCCAAAACCTGAATGTTGTCCAGGCCTTGTTGCACGTGGACAAGGACTGCTTCATTATCTGAGGAGTTGCGAATGGTGCTGAATATGACATCCCCACTTCTGACCAAGATGGAGGGAAGTTCATTGATGAAGCAGCTGAAGATAGTTGGGCCTAGGATGCTAGCCTGAGGAACTCCTGTAGTGATATCCTCAGGCCAAGGTGATTGACCTCCAACAACTACAACCACCTTTTGTGCTTGTATGACTCCAGGCAGTGGAGTGCTTCGCCTCCCCCACCCCCATCAACTGATTCCCAATGACTTCATCTTGCTATCCTTGATGCTATATTTGGTAAAATGTTGCCTTAATATTAAGCACAGTCACTCTCACTTTCACTTCACCTGTGGAATTCAGCTGTTCTTTTCTTCATGTTTTGACCAAAGGTGTACTGAGGTCTGGAGCTAAGTGGTCTTGGAGGAATCTAAAGTGAGCATTGGTGACCATAGATCAGGTTATTGGTGAGTAGGTGTTGTTTAATAGCAGAGTCGACTACACACTTCATCACTTTGATGATGATTGAGAGTAGGCAGGCTGAATGGACTGGATTTATCCTGATTTTTTTTTGTGGACAGGACAAGTGTCGAGTATAAGAGGGAGAGGGGCGTTACGGACAGGAGAGAGTCAAACAGCATTGATTTCCTCTTACCACCCGTCTGTATGCAGAAGGTGTTTTGAATTAATATTTTTTTAAACAAATAGGCGGTGGTGTGTTTTACCATCAATCGGTTTTTGTGATCCAATTTACTAATAATCCACAGCAAACTTGAGTAGAATTAACTCAGAAGGTTAGTTTATTTTCCACATTCAAAACCCGGGTAAGGAGTGTTCACAACATCCCTCACACGGCGCACACAGACGCAGATAGACACAGACATACACACAAATTTTATAGTACAAGAACCACTGAAATGAATATTAGTTCACGTGATTTCTGGAATCCAAAGTCAGAGTCCAGTTGCGTTTGAGCTCAGCTGGCGAAAGACCAGAGTTGTAGTATTTGCTTTTCTGTTGGTGCTGACCGCAAGATGAAGTAGGTACACAGCAACTGAGTCGGTTCTGCAGGCGATGCTACAAAATCTTCCAGCAGAGATAGGTTTCAAGGTACAGGCTGTTCTTCTGCCTGGAGGGGCCTGCTTCTTGGTGACTCACCAGTTGGATGTTAGAACAGTAGACTAACTAGTTCTCATATAGAGATTTCAAAATGGTCACTGGACTTATGTGGCCTTCCTTCTCCACAATGGCTTCAAAAAGAGATGTTCGTCCAGAGTCAGGAATGGGCTTTGATTCCAGGGCTGATAATGTCCCAGTCATTAATTGTTGAAATTGTTGAGGGCCTGGTGTTTGGGAAGCAATTGTCTAACCAGTCACACTGACTCTGCTAGCAAGATGAGCTTATCAGATGCAGACGTCATCCCTGTGGTTCCCTTTAAAGTGGGCTTGGACAGCCCTTGGTGTGATATAAGTCTGTTAGCATCTCTGTAGGTATAACAAGTTCTGATGTGTCAGTCTCCTGGCCTTTTGTGATTACAAGCAAACTGTTCAATGAGGTGTGAGATTCCAGAGCTGAGCAAAGACTTCTTTTGTTCTTGTAACTTCTGGGGATAGCTCCAAGACAAAGGGTCAACCATGTCGTCAGGTGACTTGTAGCAACCATCATTCTAGTTCAGCAGGAAATCCATTTTTAAAAATAATAATAAGGATAAAGATTTGGATATACAGTGTTGAGGTTTTTATTGGAACCCAACAGGGGTAAAGTGCCGAGTGTGAAAGAGACCAGAATGAAGAGAGGTAAAGTACTGAATGCATTAAGTGTAATGGGATTCTCTTATAAGAGAGGAGTAAAGTGCCCAGTTCAGAGACTATAACAGAGACTGGTTGAAGGGAAGTGTTCAGTGGTATACTCCCAGGGGTTGGTATTAGACCCAGTACTCCATTGACATATATTAATTACCTGATCTTGAATACAATGGGGTATTATTTGAAGTTTACAGGTGCACAAAACTGTACAAATAGTAACAGAGTGAAGAAGATATAAACGGAGGTCAAGAGGCTGTAGATAGACTGGTGAAATGGACAATCACTGCCAGATCAAATTTAATGCAGAGAAGCGTCCTGTTATCTTGTGAAAATATTCATTTTCAAATCTCTACAATCCCTTCCTTATATTTTACGAGGCCTCAGATCTGTCCTGCTTTTGTTCCACTTGGATGTTGTTTGGCTTTTGCCATGATTCTATGTTGAAGCTGTTTATTGTCAGCTGCTGTCCCTTTCTTTTGGGCAAAATCAGTTATTCCGATTGGTAAAACTAACCATGATGATTACACCCCTTTTTTTGGTGATTCGACAATGCTGAAGTTTCACCTGTGTTACACAGATAGTCAATAAGCAGTAATGAAGGAAGTAAATACACAACATGTCTCCTTGCATCTTCCCTCTGCCTCTGATATGTGATTGCTTTTTTGACGGAGGCTGCACTGTTTTTTATTTGGTTGCGCCATGTGCAGCAATCCTGGGCGAGCTTCTCCCAGGGCTCGAAGTCGATATCAAACCTTCTAAGTGAAGCCTTCAGAATGTCATTGTAGTGCTTCCTTTGACTGGCATGACATGAGATTGCATTCCAGATTCAAACTCCCCATAGAAGATTTACTTTTTAAAAATTATTCGTTCATGGGACGTGGGCATCACTGGCTAGGCCAGCATTTATTGCCCATCCCTAATTGACCTTGTTCAGAGGGCATTTAAGAGTCAACCACATTGCTGTGGGCCTGGAGTCACATGTGGGCCAGACCAGGTAAGGACAGCAGATTTCCTTCCCTAAAAGGCATTAGTGAACCAGATGGGTGTTTTTATGACAATCAACAATGGTTTCATGGTCATCATCAAACTTTTAATTCCAGATTTTTTATTGATTTCAAATTCCACCATCTGCCGATGTCCCCGGATGTTTACCCTGGACCTTTGGACCCTAGTCCAGTGACAATACCACTTTGCCACCTCCTCCCCAGTGAGTGAGTGGCAGGCATTCTGGCTACATGACCAGCCCAACTCAATTGTGGCTGTCTCAAAATGGTGTGGATGCTTAGCTTGCCAGCTCAAGTGAGCACCTCCGTGTCTGGTATTTTGTCCTGTCATCTGATCTTCAGAAGCTTCCAAAAGCAACTCAAGTGAAAGTGATTGTGCTTCTTGGTACGACACTGGTACACGGGTCCAAGTTATGCATGCGTAGAGCAGGGTGGGCAGGATTATTACTCTATAGACTTGCGGTTTGTGGGGTAGACTTATTCTTTCATTCCCAGACTGATATTCGAAGCCTGCTGAAGGCTACATTTGCTTTGGCAATTCTTGCATGTGCCTTGTTGTCAATATAGACAGCTGGAGAGAGTGTGCTGCTGAGATAAGTGAACTTATCCACAGCTGACCGGTTCTGGTCATGGGCTGAAACTTTGGGCTTGAGGTAGGGCTTTCCTGGAGCAGACTGGTATGTTATTTCACTTTTCTTTCTGGTGATCGTAAGGCCGGAGTTGTCGCATGCATTGGAGAACACTACATGTCCAGCTCTGAATCAGCAGCTAGTGAAGAGTCAACAAACAGGAAATTGCTAAGTGTGTCCTTGGAGACCTTGGTCTTTGTCTGGAGTCATCTCAGGTTGAGCAGTTTCCCTTCCGTGTGATAGGTGATTTCAAGGCTAGGATCACCATCATAGAAAGTATCTGAGAGCTTGGCAGAGAAATATGCTGAAGAGGTTTGGCACTAGTACGCAGTCCTGTTTAACTCCATTAGTGACTGGGAATGGGTCGGAAGAGTTGCCATCATCCAGGATACCCGTGAGCATGCCTTCATGGAACTGTTGAACCATTGTGATGAATCTTTCAACTCATGAATCCAAACCACTTGTCAAATGGAAATTGGGGCAGCTGACCGAGTTGAATTAGTCCAGTTAGCCAGTTGGGCTGGTTCCAGTTGAATTGTTTGCAGTTGACCAATTAACCTGGCCCCAGTTGAAAATTATTTAGGCCCCTGTTGTGACCAGTTAGATTGGTTTAATTTTACTATCTCAACTGGTTCCATTTGAGACCAGCCAAGTATCCAAAACTTGCGAAAGGGGAAAACTAGAAAATGAATTCACCTACTCTATTATGTTCACATAAGTACTGCTAATAAGTGTAAAAAAACTATCTATGGGTCAGTGTAGTTTAAAACACCCTCTCCGCAGATGCTGTCAGACCTGCTGAGTTTTTCCAGGTATTTCTGTTTTTGTTCTAGATTTCCAGCATCCGCAGTATTTTGCTTTAATAAAACACTCTTGACTGGACAGTGGTTTTAAATGTCATTGCGATGAAGAATAACACAAAACACATGGTGCAAAAATCAAATAAACAGTGCAGAAACCAAAAATAAACTAAACATAGTTAAAGTGCAAAAATGTTAAATACTAAACTTGGACATTATTTATATTATTGAAACGGGATGGTTTGCCTGATTTTTGGCCTCCCAATTTTCTCTGAATGCTGTGTAACACTTTTGCGACAGCCCTGCGATGAAACAAAAACAGTTTGACACATAAAACATAAACAGTTAAACACAGAGTGCAGACAGAAACCAACCAAAAAAAACCAAAGTTAAAGTGTAGAAATGTTAAATTGCAGCTGTTAATCAAGGTGCAGAACTTAAGCAGTTATTCACATTTAGGAACATGGGACTTAGGAGCAGGAGTAGGCCATTTGGCCTTCCGAGCCTACTCTGCCATTCGATGGCTCATCTGGTTGTGGTCTCAACTCCACTTTCCTGTCTGCCCCCTGTAACCCCTGTCTCCCTTGTTTATCAGACTCAGCGTTGAATAAATCCAATGACCCTCCCTCCAATGCTTCCATGAGAAGAGAATTCCACAGACCAACAACCCTCTTGAGAAAAGAATTCCCCTAATTTCCATCTTAAAAGATCTCCCTTTTATTCTTTAACTGTGTCCCCTGGTTCTAGTCTCCCCAACAAGAGGAAACAATCCTCCCAGTATCCACCCTATCAAGTCCCCTCTGTTAGACGTTAGATGGTTCACCGGATTTTGGTCTTTAGCACAGCCGTTGCCTACATATTCAGGTAAGGCAGGGTTTAAAATATGTTTAGTTAATCTTGTAGTTCACTGTCAGCTATTTGATCTGTTGTTACAGAAATGGCAGTAGAGTTTGTGGACATGTCCCGGCCTGGTAATGCCCATTTAGTGAAAACCTCCAATTCACCACATCTTGATTCCCAACGTGGCTGATGAATTGTATAAAGTTCTTTTTACTTGTTTAATATACTTGATTTAATTTGTATCTAACTGGAGTTGAGCAGTGTATGTACAATGCATGTTTTTTATTGACTCTGGAAGTTCATGAACAGTTCACCGATGCTCAGTTTAAGTTCCACCAGAGCCACTCGGCTCCAGATCTCATTACAGCCTTGGTCCAAACATGGAGAAAATAACTGAACTCCAGAGGTGAGGCAAGAGTGAATGCCCCTTAACACTAAGACAGCATTTGAGCATGTGGAATTATAGAGCCCTAGCAAAATTGAAATTAATGTTAATTAGGGAGGAAACTCTCACTGATCAGAATCATACTTAGCACAGAG
Source organism: Cetorhinus maximus (assembly GCF_964194155.1). NCBI lineage: Eukaryota > Metazoa > Chordata > Chondrichthyes > Lamniformes > Cetorhinidae > Cetorhinus > Cetorhinus maximus. Next base: position 135,289,901 of record NC_135885.1, on the reverse strand, counting down.
GAAGATGGTTGAAGATCATCATCTCAGCCCAGGGTATTGCTGCATGAATTCCCCAGGGTAAGTGCCCTAGGCACATCCATCTTCAGCTGTTTCAAAAATGATCTCTCCCAATAATAAGGTTTGAAGTGGGGTGTTCACTGATGATTGCACAGTGTTCAATTCCATTCGCAACTCCTCAAATATTGATGCAGTCTGTGCCCACTTGCAGCAAGACCTGGACAGCATTCAGGCTTGGGCTGATAAACGGCGCTTAGCATTTGTGCCACACAAGTGTCAGACAATTACCATCTCCCCTTAATGCGCAACAGCATTGCCATCGCTGAATCCCTTGCCATCAACTTCCTGGGGGTTACCATATATCAGAAACTGTACTTAACTGGACAAGTTACATAAATACTGTAGCCACAGGATTAAGTCAGAGACTGGGAATTCTGCAGTGAGTAACTCAATCCCTGACTCCCGAGTCACAAGTCAGGAGTATGATGAAATACCCCCAATTTGGCTGGGTGAGTGCAGCTTCAACAACACTCGAGAAGCTCACGTCATCAAAGACAAAATATCCTGCTTGACCAGCATCCCATTAACTATTTCAAACATTCACACTTTTCACCACCAGCACACAGTGGCAGCAGTGTGTACCATCTACAAGATGTACTGCAGCAACTCATGAACCCACGACCTTTATAACCTAGAAGGACAAGATCAGCAGACGTATGGGAACACCGCCATCTGCATATTCCCCTTGAAATCATACACCATCATGAGTTGGAACTAAATCACTGTTCCTTCACTGTTGCTCTGTCAAAATCCTGGAACTCCCTCCTTAACAGCACTTGTGGGTGTACCTACACCAGGTGGACTCCAGTGGCTCAAGAACATGGCTCACCACCACCTTCTCGAGGGCAGTTAGGGATGAGCAATAAATGCTGGCCTAGCCAGCAATGCTTACATTCATGAATGAATATGAAAAAAGTTGAGTCATTTAACATAGTTATAATTTCAGCTTTTCACCCTGCATAAGATATTGCACAAAATATGTTTGCCTAACTAGAAATTGGTTCCTGTTGTGTGTACAATGAAAAATCCAATTCTGCAAGATATATTACTTGATCAATGGATACAATAGCTAAATGAATTATACAGAGATCCTCACTTGGTTATTGTGGCTCTGCAGAAGCAGGACATATAAGCAGATATGATACAGTGATTGGTGCATTGCAGTTGGCACAACTTGCTTAGGCTAAGTAGCATTTCAAGGATACCTGATTAATAAGGAAAAATGCACAGAAAAGATTATTTTTATATTAAAAAGGATCAGCCTAAACAATTGACCAGTAAAGAATTGATCCTCCATGTGAAGAGACCTACTAAAGTACTTGTTTCATTTATTTAACTGAAGTCTGCAAATAAAACATTTATTTTTCCAAGAAGCAATCCAAAGTACCACAGGCTCTTTTACAAACTTCTCTCCAACCTCTCTCTGAGGACGTGCTGCACTTACATACTTCTAATTACAGCCCTTTTTTGCAACACTAATTGAAATTTTCCATTGCCTACATGTACTGAACAACTTTAATTCAAAAATGGTTCATGTGAGCTCCATTGAAGGGAATCCTTTTTTTAAAATCTTATTACCATTTTTAATTCAGTGATAATGAATTTTTGGAGAAGAGATGCTATCATTTATATGTCCATTTCTACAGTGTTTTTAATAGTCGTTTGGTAGTACAGAACTTGATTGCTGAAAATAGAGACGTGTCGAAGCTTTTCATCTTGCACTCATCAGGACACTTCACAAGAATACCATTATAAGGGGAATCAGCAATTTATACTGTATGTGCTGATTGGTTGGCAAATGGACTCTGATTGGTAGAGGCATTACCATGGAGAATGCACCAGTGATGGTGACTGACAATTAACTGTCAAGCATTGTTTGAAATTTAAACCAGGCAGCTTGACCCTGATTGGTCAAGGCATTGCCCTGAGGGATGAGTCAGCAAATGGCTGTCACTTATTTTGTTTAGCTGAAACAGACGCAATGTGTGTACATGTTTTTTCTGTCTGCAAAGAACTGAGCCCGGTGTATTGATATTAGCTTCCAGTACACGCAAATGCACCACACTGTGAGACCAACTGACAATCTTAAATTGGTTGTCAGCATAATTCTTAGCACATTAAGAATTATTTAGTAAATGTTGTCCAATCGTGGAATAACATCTGATGTTGGACACTGTGTTTTGAGTTTTGCAAACACGGGCTGTTGGCTATGGTCTGTACCTTGCCCATTGCGAACATCAGCTGGGACATGCTGTTTGATACGATTCTCTAGTGTTTGGGAAGTACAGCCAACATACCTGCCATCACAAGGGCACTGAAATTCATATACCGCATTACCTATTTGTGTAATAGGCAGAACATCGTTTTGGCTTGACAGCAGCATCCTGTAGCGAATACCACTAGTGTTGCTACTGCATAGTAGCAGTGTGAAACAGGTGAACAACATTAGATGCGATTCCACGATTGAACAACATTTGCTAAATAATCCTCAGTGTGCTAAGAATTACGCTGACAACTAATTTAAGATTGTCAGTCAGGCTTGCAGTGTGGTGCATTTGCATGTGCTGGAAGCTATATATATTAATACACAGGGCCCTGTTCTTTGCAGACAGAAAGAAGATGTACACACATTGCGCCTGTTTGAGCTAAACAAAACAAGCGACAGCCATTTGCTGATTCATTCCTCAGGGCAATGTCTTAACCAATCAGAATTTCAAACAATGCTTGACAGTTAATTGTCAATCACCATCACTGGTGCATTCTCCATGGCAATGCCCCTACCAATCAGAGTTCACTTGCCAACCACTCTCTTCACGTACAGCATAAATTGTTGTTTCCCTTTATTCGTAATCTTGCAAAGCGCCCTCATGAGTGGAAGATGAAAAGATTTGAAATGTCTCTTCTTTCAGCAATAGTATTTTTAAGTGGAAAAATGTGCCAAAGTGCTTCATAGAAACATAAGCAAAAAATAACTCGCTTGACTTTTTTAAAAAAAGTATTGTTTATTTTTGCATCTAGATTCTTGTTTTCCCAATGATAAACAACTGAAAGTGGAAAGGTGTTGCATACTGTTAAAAAGGGGTAATGGGAGATCTGAAGAGTGAGACCAGGATGCACGTAACGCCAGACACACCTGGGCGGCCTCCTGTCTCAAACCCTTTTGAGAGCCCCAGTGATTATGCAAGTTTGCATGAGCCAGTGGTTCCCAGTCCTTCTGTCTTCAGATTGGTGAAAACACCTGACTCACAGGTTAGTTTGACACTCTTCAAAGGGAGAATTCTTTTTTCTTATGTTGCAAACACACTGTTATATTTTAATGATTTTTTGGGTTCTGTACATAAAACTAATTAGCAATGCTGTATTTTAAGTTGGCTGTTTTAGAAGAAAGGATATATACTATATAAAAGCTATATTTGAAAGCGTTATCCCAGATTGGATTAGCCAGTACTAAAATTAAAGTCATTCATAAATAGATAGGAGGGAGAAGAAATGTTTAAAAGCAAGGAAGACACTGAATGTCGTTTTGTCTTTAAATTTACACTTGTTTGGGATGACTTAATATTTTGTCAGTTTGAAAATTGCCAGGAGAAATGCATATTCTCCAGCTTAGTCCAGAATCTTGAGCACATAATTGAGGCTGGCAATGCAGTGCAGCACTGATGGAGTGCTATACTGTCGGAGGTGTCGTCTTTTATTGCTGTTTTGAGACTTACCAGTATGTAAATGCGAACACACGAATTAGGAGCAGGAGTAGACCACTCGGCCGCTCGAGCCTGCTCCGCCATTCAATAAGATCATGGCTGATCTGAATGTAACCTCAACCCCACATTCCTGCTTATCCCCAATAACCTTTCACCCCTTTGTTAATCAAGAATCTACCTAGCTGGTTGCTGTGTTCCTTACATTCCAACAGTGACTACAATTCAAAAAACTTTGGGATGTCCTGAGGTCTTGAAAAGCAGTATATAAATGTAAATTATTTTTCGCATCTGGTGAATGGCTTGAAAATATGCTACTTTCCTTACTTAGACACCTGGAAAATTCAGATGGTCCATTGGAGAGCTAGCCATCTTGCATCCAATTGAAATTGACCCAGAAGATGTTCACCAGCAGTCTGCATACATGAGCTGCACCAGGTTACCAGTTTTATTTTACTATGAGTTGTATACAGTGCAGTCATTAAATTGGTATGTGTATGTGTCTTTTGATACTCTTTCTTATCTATTTAAATTATATATGTGGTATAATTTTGTTTGCCATTTAGGAGGGGAAACTTATGAGGCACTCTCACTCTAGAGGTGTTTTCTTGCTTAATTTAAATTCAGAATGATTTCATAATGTTAGCATTTCTTCAATTAGTTTAGTAAGTCACCCATCATATTTTCTGAATAGCATTGCAATTTTTTGCATATAGGATTGCATAGTGGATTAGACTTAATTTGACCTGTTTTGACTTTAAGTTTTAATTCCACATTATAGTGTACTTCTACCAGTATATCGCTGAAAAGGGACGCTTGTTGTCGAAGCTTTTTGTCTTGCACTCATCAGGACAATTCGCAAGAATACCAAATGTAAAGTGAACAACAATTTGGTTGTTCCCTTTACATTTGGTATTCTTGCGAATTGTCCTGATGAGTGCACGATGAAAAGCTTCAACAACATGTCTTTTTTCAGCATTACTCAAGTTCTGTACTACCCAACGACTACCAGTATATCATTATTTCCAATATCCCTTTTGCTAATGAGACAGGTATTTGAAGTGTGGGCATTTCCAATTATGGCCTGCCCAGATATAAACCGCATAGTCTTGATTGTTCATTATCTGCATTGGTTGAGGGCTAAAACTTCTAATCACAATATTGTCTGATTCTAAAGTAGTAAGCTACAACAATGAGCAAAACAATATCTCTTGTGTTCAAAAATGTGGGTAAAAAAATTAAAAAGTTAAAACCATGCATAGAATTCCTTGTTATATTACCATAGGGAAAGATATTTTTTCTTTGTACAGTGCTAGAAGTTAGTTTCAAAATCAGCAGAATTGTGACGATAATATTACTTTTTAAAATGTATTTTTTTGTTTGTTTATGCTTTTAGATTAGATAATGATATTGAGGCAAGGAAACAAAAAGCCATTGAAGAAGTAAGTGCTTAGACCAAAATGAGGAAAATGTTTTGGTGTGATATTAATATTAGGTAAAATCCTGCCAGCAGGTCTCGCTGAAACTGGTTAAAAACCTTCTCAAGTGACTAATTTTACGCAGTTCTTCAAGTACAATTCATTCATCCACATACACTTGATCTTGGGTATATAGTTCATTTTTTTAAAAGTTCAGCAACGCATACCAAATTTAGATAACAGGAAGAAAATTAAAACATTTAATTCATTTTTTCAGATTTAATAACCAATGCACAATTTGAATTTTCAACATTTTTAGTTGTTTAAATAGATTAATTTAATTCAATTTTATTAATAATTAATTTGATTGAATTGTTTAATAATGTCAATTTTTAAAATTGTCTCAGAATTATAGAATGATAAAGAGTCGAAGGAGACCATTCAGGTCATCCTGCCTTTGATAGAGCTGTTCAGCTCTCATGCTGTTTCTTCATAGCTCCACACATGTTTTCCCTTCCAGAGTTTATCCAATTTCCTTTTGAAAGTTACTGCTGAATCTGCCTCCGTCACTCATTCAGATCATGCATTCCAGATCCCAGTAACACAAGATGTTTTAAAAAATCTCATGTCATTTCTGGTTTGTTGTCAGTCACTTTAAGTTATCTCTTTTCTGGTTACTGATCCCTCTGCCACTGGAAATAGCTTATTTACACTATCAAAATCCCTCATGATTTTAAACACCTCAATCAAATCTCCTCTTATTCTTCTCTGTTTTAAGAAAAGTCCCAGCTTCTCCAGTCTCTATATAATTGAAATCCCTCATCCATGGTACCATTCTGGTAAATATCTTCTGCACTCTCTCCAAGGCTTTGACATGCTTCCTTAAAGTATTTATTTGATCACATTAGATCTGTGGCAGTATGTTTCATAAGTGTATTATTATTTGTAATGACTGGGCTATCAGACTTGGCATTGTTCTGTGCAAATATTAGATGGGTACTACTGTATTTATTTTCAGGTTGATTGTCATTCTTGAACTCTAGAAAGCCAGTCATGCCGATGAGGGAGATCCTAGTGGATCATGTCTCGGGGTAGCAGTTGAGAGAAATGTGGCTGGTTTGTGCTAACATTATTACATACCATGGCACTATGTAGACAGCGAAGAGACAAACTTGGTGCATAAGTTGCATCACAGACACTGGCACAGGATTCAGTATCTTGAGCAGAGTTAGTGGAGTCTTGTGGCTTTTGTTAATTTTGTACCTGAGGAGGTAGACATTAAAAGTTCTACTGTGGATTGGTTTGCCATATAAACTTTCTGCTGCTGGTTCCATGTTTTTTTAAAATTAAACATGTTTTGAGATTCTTTTGCCTAAGTCATATGGTCCCCATGTTTATTTGCTATCTGATAGTTAATAATGATATTGTGATTTCTGCTTGACCCTGGACAATACTGCCCTGTCGAATATTGTGTGGATAATATCACACCTCATTTTGTAGGAGTAAGGGTTTGCTTACAGGAGCAGCATTTAGCACAGCTTATGAGAGGAATATCTGGTGAAACCTTAAAATTATATCAATTTAAGTAGTGATCCAATACCATGTTGTAATATTACTTGAATATTAACCTTGAGTTTAAGATTTCAGTATGTAATGTATTCTGACTTATCTGACTTTTGTTCACTTGTAGTTTTTCCTGAATAGTGTCATTGTCCCTTCTCCTTGGACTCAAGCTGAGGGGAAACCAATTGCACAGTCCCATCGAGCCAAGTGTGAGTTCTTTGAAAATACCTGAATTTTAGCGATTACTTTTTACTTTTATGTAAAGAACAAAATTCTCACAAATGGGCTTCCTTCACAAAAGTAGATTTAAGTTCATAGATGAGGGGAATAGAGGAGCTGTTGGTCTATGGTGACAGCTTATATTTCTCATTCAGTTGGTTTGCATGCTATTCATTATTGGCTCAATATGTTAGATTCTGACAAAATCAATAATTATGTAATAAGTTAAAAATCTTCTCTGCATGCTGGATACCTAAAATGGGGACGTTAAGCATAAAGGTGAAGGATTTGTTTGGTGCAAGGTGTTGTACTGAGTGTGCAAGATTTAAAAATGTTCAGGGAACTTAAAAAGTAAATGATGCATAATTCAGTTTGATTCAGCACAGCAAATTGGAGCAATGTAGCTGTGTTTGCCTGAGTACAAACGTGTCCACTTTATTTATTTCATCACAGCAGCAGTTGTTTATATAATTTAAAACTCAGAACTTTTTTTTTCTTAAATCAATAAATTGGATTTCCACTTAGTTTTCCAACGTAACAATTTCCTATGAATTGGACCAAAGTTTGCTGAGGCAATTGCCATTTTACCTGATATTTCATGAGAAACCTTCCTGATATCTGAGCAGATAAATATCACACAGACCAAGGTAGTCCCAGATTTGCTAGGTGTCCAAAGGGTAGGAAATGGAGGCAAAAATACCCAGAGTTACCATCTCTAATCTCAGTACAGTAATGCCTTTGGTCAGCAGTGTGTGGTTGTTGGTTCAGGCTCACCTTTGCTTGCGTGTGCATACAATCAAATACTTTCCTGATACTGTCAAGGCTTACATATGATATACTTTAGGATGCTGGTGCTTCCCAGTATCCCATTGTGAGCTTAAAAGCAAAATACTGTCGATGCTGCAGATCTGAAATAAAAACAGAAAGTGGTGGAAAAGCTCAGCAGGTCTGGCAGCACCTGTGGAGAGAGAAACAGTTAATGTTTCGAGAGAAGAGTCATATTGGACTCAAAATGTCAACTCTGTTTCTCTCTCCACAGATGCTGCTAGACGTGCTGAGTTTTTTCAGCACTTTCTGTTTTTATTATATTGTGGGCTTGGTATGTTCAATGAAATTGGATTGAGGTGGGATGAGTGGGTTGGTTGGTGGATGGGTGGAGAATTCCTATTTGTCAAAATTAGGCCAGATTTCCCGTTTCTACTGAGTGCCCTCAGTGTGTGTGTGTGTGTGTGTGTTTTTGTTTTCCTGTTGGCTGCTATCTTTTCTCCATTCTTGTAATTGTTTCTCACTTAAGTATTCTGATGCAGTTGGCATCTTTAGGTGAGATTTACTTGTTTTAAAAATGTGATTATGTGTAGAGCCTTAATGAAAGATGTAGTACAACTAAAGCAATTACATTTCTTTATTTGCCATTCATTTCAGGTTCATCCTGGGATAGGGATTCTTCAGCTATATCAAAAGAATCTGTTGTATTGCCTGGGATGCATAATGGTTAGTAGTGGTCATGTAATAGCTGCAAGGAGTTCTGCCTTTATTTATTGCAATATAGTGAATTATTTATCCCACACGTCTGAACTAAGAATTAATTCGTTCTGTGGATTTAATATCAATATAAATCTCACAATTGTTTTACAGAACAATATAATCCAAAGCACACTGTATTCCAAAAGCAAAACACTTGTGCCCTATATCTCTTTAGTTTTACTTTCTCCCAAATTTTAATATAATAAACAATTAAGTAGCTGCTTCATACTGACATATGTTTTGCAAGCAAGGGGACCACATACTTGAGTCTCTTTATCAGATTAATGGAGGTTGCCATATTTTGTTTTGATGGGGAATTTACAATCTATAATTCAGTGCTAACTACCACTTGTGCAGTATATAATGAAGTGAAATTGTAACAAACCAACCTGCCTGTTTGTTTTTGTGCTTGCCTTTACTATGTCTTTACTGATACTTTCCTAGAAATAAAATGCCATTTAGCTATAATACTGCATACTTGCCCTTGATTTTGAAATAAGATTTCAAACAAATAATAGTCTTATCAATCACAAATAGCCCTGGTGATAAATATTGTACCCAATGTTGATACTCCATGTACCTACAAAATAGTAAACATTTGATGTAGATGGAACTGAATTTATTCATTTAAATCCATAATATTATGTGAACTGAAATCACATGGATCCTCGAAGGTTACAGCATGTACAACAGTTGTCATTTAGTATTTTTCTCCACAGGAGCCATGTAGTCTAATCCCACTGTCCTTGCTTCCTTTTTTAATATTTTACTTTTTCAAGCAACAATATAAATCCCTTTTACAATAATTTTTGGACCCTGCTTCAATTATGGTTTGTATTGGAAAATTCGACATTCTAGCCACTATCTAAAGAATTTTTTAAAACATTGCCAGTAATCCTCTGTTCTTTGCCAATTGTTTCCCTGCTTGACTTTCTTCAACCAAGCATGTTATTAAACAGCCATCCAAATATGCCACCTTATGCTTGTGAATATGAAAATTTGGGGGAAATTTGTATTTTATCAAAATATATTAAGTTTAACCCCAGGAAAAAAAGCCTTTTTTTTGCTTTTAAAGTAGATTTTTAGAATTTTGTCTGCATTTTTTGATGTGTGATCGTGATGTACGAGGTAACCTGCCACAGGGGAGTACTTGAAAATAATTTTTAATGAAGATACAATCTCTGTGCCATTTAACTTGCCATCATTTGCTTTTATATGGTATTCTACACATCTTTAGCTAGCCTTAATTAAATTACTCTAGCTACATTAATACCTATTTCGACTTTCACTGCAACAAGATCATGAATGTTAAAACTGTTATCAACATAGATGGAGGCTATTGTATCAGTGTCCATTGGAGCAATCCATTGATGGAACAATTTAAAACTAATACCGCTTGCCTGCACTCTTCCTCAAATATTGTATCTTCGTTTCTGTAAATAGTTGTTCACTTTTTCTTTAAAAGCAGTCAATGGTCTCTACCTGAATTACTTCTTGTGACAAAGCATTCCATGCTCCGATGATGCCCTACATAAAATACATTCCCCCTAACCTCCTTTCCCTCATTTTGTTAGTGGCCATTTCAAATTGATAACTCTTCATCACTGTCTCCCGAGGCCGAGGAAATTATCTTTATTCAACCTATCACACAAAAGCCTTCTTATTTTAAAATGGCCTTTTCTGCTCCATTGGACATAGTCCCAGTATCTCAAGCCTCCCCTTCTCAGTATAGTTTCTGATCCCTGGTATCATCCTGATGAATCTATGGATTTGAGGTTCTTTCTATAAACAGCTGCCCAAAATTAAAAATAATGCTCCAGCTTTGAACTTTGCCTTGTGCAAATTAATTATTACCTCTCTACTCTTCAACAGTAAGCCCTATTTCTCAAATTAAAAGTGCTGTTGCCTCTTTTTCATAGCTTTATCTACCTGTACTTGGCAATGATTCATTTGCACCCCTAGTTCTCTGTTCATCCATAAGCTTCAATGGCCTTTCATTAATTCAATTAATTTCCTTCTTAAAATTCATTACCTATACCTGTCACCATTCTGCTAATCTGCCCTGTGCGCTGTTCCTTTCCAAATACCTACTTTTGTGTTGAGTCCAAATAATCTAGCTACATAATATATTGAGAACAAAACTGGATCTTACACTGACCCTTGGATATATCACTTCCAACTGTTCTCCAATCTGACTAACATAAACACTAACCCTTTGTTTCCTGTCTGTTAACCAAGGTGTTATCTTTCCTCTTTATTTTCTATACCTGAATGTTTGTATTATGCTTCTTATGAGTCACTTTATCTGCTTTTTTTTTGAAAATCTAAGTGTACAATGTAGAGTACAATCCCTTTTGCCTGCAGTCACCTCTTCAAAAATCTTTGTTAGATTTGACGAACAAATTCCTATTATCTGTCCTGGATTATCCAATGCATTTCTAAATGCTCATCAACTGGATCTCAAACTATGGGTGCTACGTATTTGCCCACAAACATAACTAACTAGTCTATAGTTAGCCAGTTTATCCCAGGCGAACAGAGGCCATATAGTGACAACACTTTAGTATGCTGGCACAATTATATACCTAACGAAGATTGAAAAAATATAATCAGAGCCTCTGCTATGTTAAATGCGTTAAAAATGTAATGCCGATAAAACATAGAATGGTCTTGTTACTGTAAATATGAGGAAGTAGCTTAAAGAGCTTTATTCAATAATTTAAATTCTGTTTTTTTGTGCAGCAGCTAGTCAGACCTTGTTGTCATTACCCGTGGACTTTGATCTGGAAAAAATAATAGGTAATGTAGAAAGCATGAGTGTATTGTTTGATTGTGATAATTGAAATGGACAAAATAGTAAGCTTGTGTGATACAATATTTTGCTTTTAGAAGTTGCTTGTGCCACTTCTCTCTCACTCTTTCAAAAAAAGCAACCTGATTTCTTAAATCCTAGTGCTGTCTGAGTGGGGGATAGGACAATCTGAAAAATAAAAATGCATTCATCCTATCTAGATCATCTTGTCACTTGGATCCCTTTACCAGCAGGGCCTTGTCACAGTTACATAAGATATAATTTGTGACTTTGATATGAGCCGTTTTAGTACTGTGGCAGGGGCAGAAACCTGATTGGAGGGATTTAAATATGGGGTTCCAGGAAAGTTGGAAACACAATTTGGGAGGCGACAGCACATTCAAGGATTTTGGAAAGGAAAAGGCGGCTGGGTTGGGACAGTAGATTGCAAGGATGTAGGGGACGAAGGCTGTTTTTTTTTAGGTGTTTTCCAACTTTAAGAATGTGTCTTCTTCTCTCTTGGCTCCCTCTTGAACAGATAAATCTCCCTTACAGTCTTTAGACTTTTTTTTTAGATACTAGCAATCTCTTCCTCTTTTTAAAAAAAAATCACAATGCTTATGACTCATTGTAAGCAGAGCAACCAAAATTGGGCACAATGTTACCCAGCACTTTGTTGATTCAGTATTTTCCCCTTGTAATAATATCTTTTATGGACCTACATCAAATTAAAACAGTCCAGCCTTGCCAGTTTTGGTCACATAGCATTGCTGAATTTAATGTATTTTGTACGGGTACACTCAAATTCTTCTGCATTCTACAAATTGAGGGAATCTCAGAAATATTCACTGGTAGCATTGATATGCATTTTGTTGCCTTTATTCTAATGAAAGGTGCTTGCCATTCATCTATCATAATATCAACTATCTTATTCATGGAATGCACAACTTCTGAACAACTCTGCTTAACCAACAAACTTTAAGATATTTGAAGTAGAACTTCTGATATTAGTAATAGTATTTTGGGCAGAATTTGCACAACAATTTTGTAAAATGGTACAAGAGATGCTAGGTGTGATCATTAGTAATTAAAATGTTTTCATTAAGTAGAAGTTTTAAAAGGCTAGTTTAATAATGGAAACTTCTAACCCTGAGCCATAACTGCTATAATTACCTGAAACCAATTTTCATAATCCAAAGGCTGCAACATGATTGAGCCCAAACAGATTATTTATACTGAAAATTAGGGTGAATCCTGCAAGTTAGTATTTCAGGAGTAGAATCTCTCTCAAGGATAGTCAAATGCAGAAAACCGTGTAAGCCATTCAATTTTCTGATCATTGAAATGAATAACTGAAAATTTCAAGAGGACCAAAATAGAAATCTCTCACTTTCGTATCTAACTGTCCGATTTGCCCTTCTGATAATTACTTATAGTGGAGGAAAATATGTCGGAGGGGCAGTGGGGGGTTGCTTTATTAACCAACAAATTTGGATTTTGCTTTTTTTAACTTTTTTGCTGTCTCACATTTTCTATGTTGCTCCATTTCAATAAAACGGGCTGCTTCTGAGCCTGTCGACCAAGAAGTGAGACTAGGGATACACATTCCAAGCCTGTAATATTGTTTCCCAGGATTCAGCAACTCGAGAGAATTGCCAGTCCAGTTGGAAATTGTAACTATGGTATTTGCAATGGAGTCGCTGTGCGATGCACATGGATGCTTCCTATAGTTGTTTTCACTGCAGCAGCAAGGAGAAAGCGAATCCCTAATTGATTGCCTTAATGGTGCTGAAAAGTAATATCTGTGCCACAAACACTTTTTTTTCTTATAGCTGTGCTGTAAATTTTAATGTTATTACATCAAGCTCATTTCTGTGTCCAGGTGAACATTATAAATTGGAAGACCCTGCTGACCAGTCCCATGAAAGTTTAAGTGCGTCTTCACTTCGAAGGAAACTATTTATTGATGGTGAAAGAAGCTACTCTGATAGCTCCTCCCTCCCTTCTCCAGAGCAAAATCCGTGTGCTGGCCCTATTCAATTGCATGGAAATCTAAACTCATTGGAATCTCCTCCATTTCGATGCAAGAGCCCCACAAAAACTCCCAGTTCTGTAAGTACTACATAAAGCTTCTAATATCATTTTTGGGACCCATACAGTAGGTTATAAGGGTAAAGAGATTGTAGAATGTGGGGTTCTGATGTGCTGTTTTGTAGATTGGTAAGATGTGGCTTTATGCCTCCAGTTTTTCACACAATGTTCCAGTAACACAGCTAAGTGCTTGAACACAAAAGAAAAAGCGAAATAAATAAATATAGACATTTAGAACAGTGACTAGAGCAAGAGACCCATCATATGGTTCCATTATTTTCACCACTCTGGTGTTCCTAAGAAAAGCACATTATACCAAGAATAGGTTGCAAGTCACACAGTATAAAGTGGTAATGTAAATCCGTCCTTGTCAATTTTAGGGGCAATTTTCATCAAGTCCCATCCAAGATGCTGGAAGGGCATGCAGTTTAGGGAGCCTAACAAGCCCCATGTTTCCAGAGAAGTCTTCTCCAAATCCTGCATCACCACCTTTGTCTCCGATTGGACTTCAGTTTGACAAAATGCCAGATTCAGGTTTGAACTTAACATTTTTCAGAACTTAAAAATGGTAGTCATTCTTTTTAAAATGTTTGCTTGTATTAAGTGGAGAATTTGAAACTTGATATTTGCTTCGGATTATTTATTTCCCCTCTCTTACAGCGTAAGGATAACCAAATGAAGTCTTTCTTATACCCTTGCAGCTTGCTACTTATTTATACCACTACTTATATTGACACTAGCTAATCTGGCATGAAGCAGGCCAGTTTGCTAAAACAGACTGATAAAATTTTTAAAGAACTCATATCTTTACATTCATTATTAAGGCGTTTGTCAATCCACAGCTATAGCTGTTGCCATTACTGTATCATTAGAACGGTTATTTTTATGTCCTTGCTGTTATGATCTCAGTAGAGACAGTAATTTTTTTTTTTGAAAATCCAATCAAATATTCACTAAAAGAATGAAGCTGCAAGGTTCACTCATTAAAACAAAATAATTTTACTACACAAAAATCAAAGAACATGAATAGTAATAACTACACTTTACCTTAAATAGTCAGTTATGTTAAAGATATTAAAAGTACAATGAACACGGGTCATACTCTAAACCAAACTTCTTAACTCAAATTACCTTCTTATACCCATTTGACTTACATTCCCAAAAATACTCAAGTCAGATACTTATCATAAATTTATAAATTGGAAAATTAAGCACTTGGTCTGAGTACTGTTTCAAAGATTCTTATAAGGGTTGAGGTTTCTTGGGCCTTCCGCTTACTTCCAGTAAGGTTGTCCCTTCAAATCTCCTTCAAACCATTCCACAGTTGTAGATTTCCAGTTCAATATAGTGTCTTAAACTTAGCCACCTTGGGTAAGGACTCTCCAGGTTCTAAAGTTCTTTAACTCTGAGAGCTTGCATCCAGAAGCATTTTCTCTCTCTCTCTCCTCACCTTGGCTATCCCAGAAGTCCAACTCAGTTAGTAGAGTATTACAGTTATCAAAGAATTTAAACCTTTTTAGCCAGCACACAGAATTTCAACTAAATTTGGATTGAACTAAATGTATCCCACAGCCAGCTTGTTCTACGTTAAACTGCTTGAAAAACATACCCACACCCAGGAATCTATTCCACTCCTGTAATTAACTTCTTGTTTACCCAGTTTTTTTTCTTTCATTTACCTCCCAGGCAATTTGGTCATATGATCAGTTACCAGAAGCAGGTTGCCTTTTACAGGAAATCATCTTCCAAAGAAACCTAGTTCTTGCAAGGGCCACCAGCTAAGCATAAAATATAGGTTTTCCCTCAATCACATGGGTCATCACATTGCGTATTAAAAGAATTATGGGGTAAACTTTCATGACTGCTCTGAGCATAATTGACATTCCATGGATGCGTAGATTGGAGAAACTGGCTTGGAGGTTTGGCCACAATGTGAAATTTAAAATGTGCAGCTCGCTGTACATTCTTTAAACATTGACCACTTGTTTGAATTTGCTATAGGTCAGTAATGCTCCATTATGCTTTGAGAAACACCTTTCTTCCAATTAACTTCTCTTTATAAGTAGAGTCTCAAATTTTTCTCCAATATTCACTAATGTTCTGACAACTTTATTTGCAAAAGTCTATCCTTTGCATAACCTCTGTTTTTTCTTTATACAGAAGAAAGGGACTTTACTTTCATGTCTCCTGTTGCTCCTTCTGCAGCAATTTTAGATGGGAATTTTGACCACTGTACAGAATCTCCTTTTATAGAAGGATGTTCGCCAATTAAAATATGCCCTCCTACGAATCCCAGACTTCACAGTGTCCTTTGTCACACTTCTCCTCAAAAGTTAACTCTTCAGCATGAACACAAAAATGAGGAGAGTCCCCATTCTCCAGCTCAAGCTAACTTCTGCCCTGAAATGGATGCAAAAGTGCTCTCTCGATATCTGGGAACAGAAAGTGAAACAAATTGCATTCCACGTCTCAATCTCTCAGAAGTCAATGAAAATATAATAGTGCTTCAAGATGGTAATGAGGATCATACTGTTGATATGGCTGACTTAGGAACAACTGAAGGGGATGATAGCACTTGGGCGAAGGAAACAGAAAGCAATATTAGTATTCCAATGACTAGCTCGATGACTGGAATTGTATTTAATGTGGATAGCCCTCGCATGTATATGCCACCTCTTGCAGAAAGCAGTGCTATTCCTTCTGAGAGCATTAGTATGCAGGTAAGGATTATGTTTTGAGCAGTTATAAATAAATTATTGCTCCTATTGATTCTGAAGAAATCAATAAAAAGTTTTGTTTTGTGATTTTTGACAGAATAAAATCATATTCTATTATATATATAGAATAATCTAATTGAGTGTGCATTGTCTATATTATTGAATTTTAAGTCTGAGTGTTAATGTACATGTCATGCCTTTACCATTGTTTGTATTGACTTTTCTTTTAATAGGCCGATAGTGGTTATAATACACAAACCACTTCTGCGAGTAGCATAATGGATGCTATTGGAACAGATAGCCAGCTTGGTAGAGAGCATTTGGAACTGCAGACTCTAGTTGGAACTTTACCTTCAAATAAGCTTAATCTAAAATCTAAGGTAATGCTGCTGTGCCTATATTTTGTTTACAAAACTAATGCACATGACCAAACAAATTGCTCACTGTTTGGTTAGATATGGAATTGAAATTAATATATAGCCATAGTACTATACAGGTTATGCATGTCAAAATATATTTTATGATGAACATTTTATTAGGAAGGTAAAATACTGATAATGAACAAAAGTGAAGGCATTTACAGTTCTGTACTTTACTGTAATTTTACAGAATATTGAGAGAATAAACATAGAACTTCAGAGCAGGAGTAGGCCTTTTGGCCCTTCAAGCCTGCTCTGTCATTCAATAAGATCATGTCTAATCTGGTTGTGGTCTAGACTCCCTTGTATATCAAAAATCTAACCCAGCCTTGAATATATTCAATGACCCAGCCTTCACTGCTTTATGGGAAAGAGAATTTCACATACTCATCGCCCAGAAAAAAATTCTCCTCATCTCTGTCTTAAAAGGGAGACCTCTCATACTTAAATTGTGTGCCCTAGTTCCCCCACAAGAGGAAACATCGTCCCAATATCTACCCTATCAAGTTCCCTCCAGTTCTTTTATGTTTCAATAAGATCATTTCTCATTCTTCTAAACCCCAGTGGGTATAGGCTCAATTTGTTCAAGCTTTCTTCATAAGATAAGCCCTTCATCCAAGGAATGAGTCGAGTGAACCTTCTCTGAACTGCCTCTAACACGGTTATATATTTTTTTCAAATAATGAGATCAAAACTGTACACAGTATTCCAGATGTGGTCTCACCAAGGCCCTGTACAGCTGCAGTAAAACTTCCCTACCTTTATATTCCATTCCCCTTGCAATAAACGCCAATATTCCATTTGCCTTTCTAATGTGCTATACCTGCATACGAACTTTTTGTGATTTATGTACCAGGACACCCAGATCTCTCTGTACCAGCGAGTTCTGCAATCTCTCTCCATTTAATAGTATGCCGCTTTTCTATTATAGAACTTTTGAGTTCCATTCTCTGATTTGTTGCCTGCAATTCTGCTTCTCTCCCGTTTACCTTTTCAGAGAACAATTATTGTGACTACTTTTGGCAAACTAACATGTGTCATTGTTTGATGGGCTGGTGGGGAAGAGAGTCAGTATTTACATCTGACAGCCAAAATTGCAGTGAATAAGGTTAACTATATTTGATATTATAGCCCAGTGGCACTTGGATCTCATCAGCCAGATTGGGAACATTTAATTATTGTATTGATACCCACAGAAATCTAATATTATACATTAATAAATTTTCGACTCCCTAACAAGTTTCTTGTTTCCTGGAGTGGAAAAGCTCGACGATAAACCAGTGTCTGAACAGAAAATGGCTAAGTGGATAAAGGGCACTTAATATTGTCACCATTTAGTGGTCCAAAGGGCAAAATAAAGATCACTTCATCTGTGTTACAGCTGCTTCTTGAACATCTCTCAATCGGGTACAGATTCATAGCATTTTTCAGGAGGAACATGGAGCAAACCACATACATTTCATAAAAAGAAATCATTAGACTGTTGACTGCATTGGGTGTTTATCAGAGATGACTTGGTAGATGACAAAAATGTATTTTGGGAGTTCCCCTTCTAAATTGTGTTGCTTTGGCATGTGTTGAGAATATGGAATGAGAAAAATATAGATTATCTTGCACATGTCTTCTGATGAGAACATTCCCTAATCACCATCATCACACACAGCGTTTCCCATAGGTCTTGCTGAAGCTTGTGCCAAAATACAAGAATATCATGACTTTTATAAGGAACAAGCCCTTTTATAAGGGCAAGCAAATTCAATCAGATAACGCCTTTATGGTTAAGCATTGATTCCTCAGAAATACATAAAAAGAGACCAGACTCTTGTGTCTGATTGTTTGTTTGAAGAATGAAACTAAACCATCTAGTTCATTTAGTGTGATGCATCTGTGCAAGCCTTTTTTTTTTATTATTCGTTCATGGGATGTCAGTGTCACTGGCTAGGCCAGCATTTATTGCCTATCCCTAATTGCCTTTGAAGGTGGTGGTGAGCTGCCTTCTTGAACTGGCTGCTGTCCACGTGGTATAAGCATACCCACAGTGCTGTTAGGGAGGGATTTCCAGGATTTTGACCTAGTGACAGGGAAGGAATGGGGATATAGTTCCAAGTCAGGATGATGTGTGGTTTGGAAGGGAACTTGCAGGTGGTGGTGTACACGTGCATCTACTGCCCTTGTCCTTCTAGATGGTAACAGTCATGAGTTTAGAAGGTGCTGAATAAGGAGGCTTGGAGAGTTCCTGCAGTGCATCTTGTAGATGGTACACACTTCTGCCACAATGTATCAGTGGTGGATGAAGTGAATGTTTCTGGATGAGGTGCCAATCAAGCGGGCTGCTTTGCCCTGGATGGTGTCTAGCTTCTTGAGTGTTGTTGGAGCTGCACTCATCCAGGCAAGTGAAGAGTATTCCATCACACTCCTGACTTGTGCCTTTTAGATGGTGGACAGGCTTTGGGAGTCAGGAGATGAGTTACTCACCGCAGGGTTCCTAGCCTCTGACCTACTCTTGTAACCACAATATTTATATGGCTAGTCCAGTTCAGTTTCTGGTCAATGGTAACCCCCAGGATGTTGATAGTGGGGGGATTCAGCGATGGTAGTGCCATTGAATGTCAAGGGGCGATGGTTAGATTCCCTCTTGTTGGAGATGGTCATTGCCTGACCCTTGTGTGGCACGAATGTTACTTGCCACTTGTCAGCCCAAGCCTGGATATTGTCCAAGTCTTACTGCATTTGGACATGGACTGCTTCAGTACCTAAGGAGTTGCGAATGGTGCTGAACATTGTGCAATCATCAGCGCACATCCCCACTTCTGATCTTATGATGGAAGGAAAGTCATTGATGAAGCAGCTGAACATGGTTGGGCTGAGGACACTATCCTGAGGAACTCCTGCAGTGATATCCTGGAGCTGAGATTATTGACCTCCAACAACCACAACCATTTTCCTTTGTGCGAGGTATGACTCCACCCAGCGGAGAGTTTTCCCCCTTGATTCCCATTGACTCCAGTTTTGCTCGGGCTCCTTTGATGTCACACTCGGTCAAATGCTGCTTTGATGTCAAGGGCAGTCACTCTCACCTCACCTCGGGAGTTCAGCTCTTTTGTCCATGTTTGAACCTAGGCTGTATTGAGGTCAGGAGCTGAGTGATTCTGGTGGAACCTAAACTGAGCGTCAGTGAGCAGGTGATTTGTAAGCGAGTGCTGCTTGCTGTTGATGACCCCTTCCATCACTTTATTGATGATCGAGAGTAGACTGATGGTGCAGTAATTGGCCGGGTTGGATTTGTCTTGCTTTTTGTGTACAGGACATATCTTGGGCAATTTTCCACATTGCCGGGCAGGTGTCAGTGTTGTAGCTGTACTGGAGCAGCTTGGCTAACGGTACAGCAAGTTCTGGAGCACAAGTCTTTGGTACTATTGCCAGAATATTGTCAGGACCCATAGTCTTTGCGGTATCCAGTGTCTTTAGCCGTTTCTTGGTATCATGTGAAGTGAATTGAATTGGCTGAAGACTGGCATCTGTGATGCTGGGGACCTCCGAAGGAGGCCGAGATGGACCATCCATTCGGCAATTCTGGCTGAAGATTGTTGCAAATACTTCAGTCGTATCTTTTGCACAGATGTGTTGGGCTCCCCCGTCACTGAGGATGAGGATATTTGTGGAGCTGCCACCTCCAGTGAGTTAATTGTCTGCCACCACCCATGACTGGATGTGGCGGGACTGCAGAGCTTAGATTTGATCCGTTGGTTGTGGAATCGCTTAGCCCTGTCTATTGCATGCTGCTAATGCTGTTTGCCACGCAAGTAGTCCTGAGCTGTAGCTTTACCAAGTTGACACCTTATTTTTAGATATGCCTGATGCTGTTCCTGGCATGCCCTCCTGCACTTTTCATTGAACCATGGTTGATCTCCTGGCTTGATGGTAATGGTAGAGTGTGGGATATGCCAAGCCATGAGGCTACAGATTGTGGCTGAGTACAATTTTGCTGCTGTGGATGGCCGTAGTGCCACTTGGATGCCCAGTCTTGAGTTGCTAGGTCTGTTCAAAACCTATCCCATTTAGAACCATGGTAGTGCCACACAACATGATGGAAGGTATCCTCAATGTGAAGATGGGACTTTGTCTCCACAAGGACTGTGCAGTAGTCACCCCTACCAATGCTGTCACTTCCGAGTGCTATTATTTTTTGAGTATACTTTTGCATAAATGATTTGGACTCAGGAATCAGAAGTACAATTTCAAAATTAGCAGGACACCAAATTGTGAGTGTAGTTATTAAAATAGAGGACTGCAAAAAAAATATACAGGAAGACACGTTAATAAACTTGCAGAATGGGCATATAATTGGTAAATGAGTGTCAATATCAATAAGTGTGAGGCGGTACCTTTTCGTAGGAAGAATGAGGAGGCTACATATTTCTTGCAAATAAGTGTCTAAGTGAGGTGGAGGAACAGGGATCTGGGGGTACAGATACAGAGATGGCTAATAACAGCAATAGGGCTTATCAAAGCCCAACATCAAAAGCAAACAAAGCATTGGTGTTCACTTCTAATAGAATTGAAAAGCATATAAGTTATTTTAAACGTTGGCCAGGCCATTCTTGGGTGTACTATGAACCATTCTGATGTCCGTATTATAAATGGGATTTAGAGGCACTGGAGAGGTGCAAAAAAAAACTAGTATTAAACCAGAACTGAGAGGCTTATGCCTATAGTGAAATATTGAACAGGCTGGGGTTCTTTTCTCCAGAAAAAAGTCTGAGAGGTGACTGATAAGAGTTCTTTTGATAAAGTAAATATGGAGAAAGTGTTTCTTCTTGCAGGGGAGACACATTTAAGGGAAAGATGAATAACTACATGAGAAAGGAATAGAAGGATGTGTTGTTGGGGTTAGCTGTGGAAGGGTGGGGGGGGGGGGGGAGGCATACATATGGACCTGTTGGACTGACTGGTCTGTTTCTGTTCTGTAAATGCTATGTAATGCATGAAGGGCAGTGTATTGTCTGTGAATCAACTTATCCATTTTGTTATCAAAAGAACATTTGTTTCTAAACAGAATTGGCTTTTTTGGGAAAAATAATGTGCATTTCTTTACTTCCAGGATTTCCTTTGTTCGGAGTGTAAAGAGAACAAAGAAGTATTGGGAATGAACTTGACTTCTCATTTAAATAAGCCTTTTCATATCAGTAGGCTGCGTTCAACACATGATGTGCTAAGCCAGAACATCTGCTATCTGAATGCTTGGAAAAGTCCCTGTGAACAAACATTGAATAGAATATTTAAAAAGAATGGTATGGAATCCTGATGAAAGCTATCTTAATAGCTTTAAAATGTAAAGAGAATATTAAATTGCATAGTGCTGGGTTATAGTTAATAATAACCTATTAATGGAGGCTGTTATTTAGCAACTAGGGAGATTATACACTCGAGTCTGCATTCTGGAAAGTTGTACTTCTCATCACCTCCACAAACGCTGATTAATGTTGATCTGGAATTGGCTTCATTGCAAATGGCCATGTCTTCGCTACATACATGAAGTCGCAGTTTATGATCTCAAAATTTAGAATTACCTGCTACTATGTGTGATGCAGTGTGAAATATAAACTTTGTTCTTCATAAACTTTCTTTTATCATGCAGACTCTTGTAATATTGGATTCAGGAGAAAAATACTTTTACCTCTCTAAAACTCCATATGAGATTAGAACATCATAATGCCATTATCAATCTAGCATGGATTATGGAAATTTCAGTGCATAAAGTGGCCAGTGGTCCATCATGCTTGTGCTGGTGCTAGCTTCTTGTCAAAAAGTACCCAGTTTAATCTTATTTCTGTACTCTTTTCCCTAACTGTTAATATCAAATTCTCTCTTAAATCCTGTGATTGACTTGGCTTCAGTAGCCATTTGTGGTGAAACATTTAATATTCCAATTCTCCTTTGCTTATTTGGAAAATGTTCTGTTAAACTCTGCTTCTAATAGAAATAGTAAATTCATACCAAGTCACCAACAAGTGGTTCCTGATCATGGGCCAGCACCTTTGCTAGAAGTACAATATTATTGGAGGGGAGAATGAAGTGAGTAATATTGATGGTAACTGCTCTGAGTTCATTCTCAGCATGAGAACTTGTTGTTTCCAAATATTTAATTTGGACCTCTGTTAATTTGGCTTCAGATGCAGCAAATAATTCAGTTGTGGTTGTGCCTTGTGTGAGAAGTTCATGGAAACAATAACAATCGTCAGTAGGATACTGGTTTATGGTTATGAATAGTTTGTCTTTTGACTTCGGTTTAAAACTGTGATTGCCATCATTAAGGTTGTATTGATTATTGACATGTTTGTATTTGTATTCTCTGTTTGCATCAGTAGTATTGTGCAAGAAGCTATTTTCTGTAATCTCATTTTACCAGCGATCCATTGTCTGGAGTATAGAAATGGCATTAAGTGGTGTAAATTGGGTTAAAATTCCTTTATCTATGCCTGGTAACTGATAACATATGCTGAATAATCATAAGCAAATCCATTAGAATTTGTCTTTTTACGTTCTCCACAAATGAGTGGGCCTAACACATGTAACATTATCACTTTAATTGTTGCTTCAAGCTGGATTGTAATGATACTTAACAAATGCAACGAAAACAAATGATTTCATCGATCCAACCATATCTTGGGGACTTGTTTTTCTTTAAAATCTAATAGTTATATTGTGTTTTTAGCAGCGGAAAATGTCCCAAGGTGCTACAGAGATGTAATCAGACAAAAGTTGGCCAAACGAAAGAAAGATAGTAGAAGGAAGTGCATAGTATTAGAGCGTAAAGGCTGGGAGGCTGGCCAGAAGAGCTTTAGAATAATCAAATCAAGGTTTCAAAAGTCATGGATAAATGTTTCAGTAATAGATAAGTTGATGCAGGCAAGATTATAAAAGTGGAAGTAGGCGAAACTTTTGATGCAAGAGCATGTGGTGTTGGAACACCAGCTCAGAGCCAAATGTGATGCCAAGATTA
Organism: Cetorhinus maximus; assembly: GCF_964194155.1. NCBI lineage: Eukaryota > Metazoa > Chordata > Chondrichthyes > Lamniformes > Cetorhinidae > Cetorhinus > Cetorhinus maximus. The sequence continues at coordinate 135,266,401 of NC_135885.1, read as the reverse complement.
TGAGTAATCTGGTTCAGCCTGACACAATGGCCAGGAAGGGAAATGGAAGCAGTAGCTCAGTTACGGAGTTGGAGATTGAGGCCACAGTTGATGGCTTCAGTCCTTCTGATATTTAACTGGAGGAAATTGCAGCATATTCAGGACCTGATGTCAGACAAGCATCAGTCTGTCAACACAGGCAGTAGCAGGGCTAGTGAAACATGCAGAATGGGAGAGGGCTAAGGACAAATACTTGGTGGACTCCAAAGGTAATGGTGCTGCGATGGAAGAGAAGCCATTGATGGAGATGCTTTGTCTATAATTGGACAGGTGAGAATGGAACCAAGTGAGAATTAATCTGTTGTGTTGGACAATGGAGAAGTGTTGAGAAGGAGGAGGATGACGTTAACTCTGTTGAAAGCTGCAGAGAGGATAGGAGAAAAAATGCACCACAGTCCCAGGGAATATCATTTGTGACTTTGGCAGGGGGCCATTTCATTGTTGTGGCAGGGGTAGAAACCTGACCCTAAAAATTTAAATGTGGAACCAGATGGGCAACTCATTGAAGGAATTTGCAAAGAAAAGGAAGCTTGGAACTGGGCGATGGTTTGCAATTTTTTTTTAATGGTTCATGGGATGTGTGTGTCACTGGGAAGGCCAGCATTTATTGCCCATCCCTAATTACCCTTGAAGGTGGTGGTGAGCCCCTGTTGAACTGCTGTAGTTCAAGTGGTGCAGGTACACCCACAGTGCTGTTAGGGAGTTCCAGGATTTCAACCCATCAACAGTGAAGGAACAGTGATATAGTTCCAAGTCAGGATGGTGTGAGTTGGAAGGAAAATTTCAGGTGATGGTGTTCTTCCCACGCATCTGCTGCCCTTGTCCTATGTCGTAGACGTTGCAGGTTTGGAAGGTGCTGTCTAAGGAGGCTTGGTGAGTTCCTGCAAGTGCATCTTGTAGAAGTACACACTGCTGCCACTGTGCGTCGGTGGTGGATAGGGTGCCAATCAAGCAGGCTACTTTATCCTGGATTACAAGTCCAGTAACATTACCACTACGCTGCCATCTCCCTGTAAATATAGGTTGAGGTTTTTAAGGGGAGGTGATGACTGTTGTTCTGAGAGAGATGAGGCAGTAGTTATACATTTACAATATCACCTGGCATCAGGACCAAGGAGGCAAGTTTAGTAGGCAGTAGTTGTATGAATGCAGTGAGGATGATCAGGTGCGTCTCACAGATGAAAGAGAATTATGGAAGATGGGAGAGCAATTAGAGAGTTCATCAATTCATGATTAGGGCATCCGGAGAGTCTGCAGGGGGAGAGGTTTGGCTTGTTGGAGAAAGGGAAAGGGTAAATGGCAACTGAACAATGGTCTCGATCTTAGTGATGAATAAGTCCTCAGAGGAGGTCTCTATTCGAACTATATTGAGCAGGAAGATTTGTTTTCAGGTTGTTAATGTTAAATGGTCTGGACTCAGGTAGCTGTTAAGGGTTCTAGAGTTTGCAACAGTGACCCTTGATTAAATATTGACCCCTGCTGAAAGTACACATGGATCGCAAACAAGGACAGGATCAGGTTTAGCTGCAATTTACTGTTGACTCACACGTGAATAATGATGGCCAATTGAGGTGATGATTACATACAGAATCAAACCTTAGATAAGAAGCTGATGCTTAAATAAGGGGCTTGGGGGTGGAATTGCTTGCTTTAAAATTGAAAGGTTAATAAGGATTTGGGGTAGTGCAAACTAGTTTCCTCTAAATCTTTATTCTTTCCTTGCAGTAAAATATTCCTTACCTCGACAATGTGATGAGAAGTCACCTTGTTTTATAAAACAACCTCTTGAAATGACCGTGGAGGAACCTGAGCCCACTGATGACAACTCTATGTCTTTGTTTTAACTGCGTTATGGTTGCAAAATCCAGTCTTAAAGGCTAGAATCTTTGTTGACTATGAATGGATTTAAAATTTATCTGTAAATGCCACAATTGGCTTGGGTGATTAGTAACCTGAAAATGCCTGAAGAGCAACTAGGATGAATGGCAAAAAATCTTGATCAGCACTTCTAAAAATGTTAATTGCATGTAGTTAAAGAGAAGCTATTTATAAAGTACCTGAATTTACTGATCTGTTACCCATAAAATCATGCACTTCAAGCAGAAGCTTTAGTCTATGCATTGTTTTTTCATTCAAATGTTTGCATAAGCAAATATTCCCACTAATCAGACTTGTTTGTCAACAATGTTCTTATGGCCTGGCATGTATTGTCATTTTTTTTATTACGTAAGAAAATAGATGGAATTCATTAAGAACCCTTTAAAGAAAATTTAAAATCAGTGGCAACTTACCATCTTTTCAATGACTTGCCACTTGACTGTGTCTGGAAACATCTAAATCAGGATCTTGGCACTCCCAAGAATTGTCAAATGATCTTGCATGCACAGAAAGGCTGGTACAATCAAGTTTAAATTTGAAATGAAAAATATACTCCTAAGATATTGTTTAAAAATTTTGCTTTTGATTTCGGTAGTTAAAATATTTTAAATAGCAAAAAAAACTAATGTTTACATTTTAGACCTAAACATTTACTTACAATGGTCTAGTAGCAATATTTTATATTCAAATGGAACGACGTGTGCCTTTTTAAAATTGATATTTAATAAAAAAAGTTTCCAAATCCTGTATTAAACTTTTTTGTCCTTGCACTAGAATGTATAATTATTTCTGCATACTGTAACAAAGGTACATTTCAAAATTTGTTATATAAATGTAGATGTAGGAGATTTTAGTAGTGGCTTATATATTCCTACTCATTGCAGAAATTTAAATGGTTTACAGAAAGAAACACAATTTTTGAAGACCCACTGCAAACTAGTATTTGCCAGAATTTCTTAAGAAAACAATTCTAGTCTAATGTTTGTTACCCTATCATTACCATTCTGCCCAGGAATAGGGTCTCTTTATATGTGGCCTCACAACACTGTTCACTCTACCCCTATCTTAGTTACTCTTCTACTGAAAACCTCAACATGTTTGTGGTTTCCAAACTTGATAGGAATAATCTTTGCTGGCTTCCCATCCCCCAGAAGTTTCAACCATCATGAGCGTACATATTGTGTCCTCTGAACAAGAATCTAACCCCTTGTGCAAAAAGTATGAGGCAATTTATTTTAAAAATCGAATAGCAAACTCTTCAACCTCACATATGAATTGGTCTCTTCCTGGTTTGTTCCACTCCTGCATGCTATTTTACAGCCGAGCCTGACCACCACTGACTGCGCCCTACAGTTCGTAAGATGGGAGCTCCTCTTTAAATTTCCTGGAGTCGGAAGCTGCTCCACTTTGGATGCAGAAGTCGCAGCTGGCAGGAAACAATGCTCTAACAGCAATTATTGGAATCTGTTGCTTTACAAACTTTACTGACAATTAAATTTTAGAAGTTTTTGTTTTAAGTAAGTACCAAAAGTCCCTACTGCAAAACTTGAAAATAATGTTAGGATGTGGATGCACCGATAATGCCAAATTTATTATCCATCCCTATTTGCAATAAATGCAACAACAGTAAAGCATAAGCGTGGGTCTGGAGTCACATATACGCCAGATCATAGAGGGGTGGCAAGGAGCAATTGTTACTGGTGAGGTGTTCGCAGATTAGGACATGAGTATCTGCCCCTTTTGCTGTGCATATTTTGAAGTTAGCAGACCAGTGAAGCGTGTTGGTGAATTCAACCTGAAGGTGACAAAGGCTTTGAGGGTTTTGGTGGCAGTGCGTATGCAGTAAAGACCAAGCTAAGAGTGACTAGTGCCTGACAGGATGTAGGTTTGAACACCAGACAGGACAAGATTGCACATAATGAGAAATGGGTTCAAAAGTCACCAAAGTTGATATTCAGGGGTCAGTTTCTGAAGACCTAGAGATATGGAATTTAAGAGAACTTGTAGAAAGTTGGCACCTTCTCTGCTTTATGGCCAAGGCAGGGATAAAAGAAAGACATGCATAAATATAGCACCTTTCACAACCATAGGACATCCAAGGCACTGCAGCCAATGAAGTACCTTTGAAGTACAGTCATAATAACTTAGGAACCAATATCACAATAGATGTTTGTTTAGGGAAAGGCAAGGTTATCCTGCATGCAAATTAGGATTCTCCAAGCTACAGAAGGATTACCCAGGCCAGTGAATTTAGGGACAGCATATTTGAGTAGTCTGAATTGTTCCATGGCCATAGATATAGTTCCAGTTGGGATTTTAATCTAATATACAAAATGAACTTACAAACCAAATCCCCAGCCCCCAGACAACAACTGTACTGTCTGGGCATGTGACAGATCTACATCCAGGTAGTAATTCATACAATCCTTTAATTTGCATACTCCACCGCCCCCCATTAACGACACAAGTTTGGAACACTTCCAGGCCCATTTACAGTATACTAAAGTACTACACTACTAAAAGAAAACTATAATTAAGGCACTGTTATATGAAAGGATTATTAAAGTCAGTTATCATTGCTACTTTAAAAACTTGATTTTTCCACATTTTATAGTATTTTTTAAAGGAGAAAGATCAATGAAAAATGGGATTTTGAATTGTGCCTATTGCTCTGCTTATGTTATTGGACATTAAGCATAGAGAGTTTTTTTCATTCATTCGTGGGATGTGGACATTGCTGGCTAGACCTGCATTTATTGCCCATTCCTAATTGCCCTTGACAAGGTAGTGGTGAGCTACCTTCTTGAACTGCTGCAATCCATGTGGTTTGGTACAGCCACAGTGCTATGAGGGAGAGGGTTCCAGGATTTTGACCCAGCAACACTGAAGGAACGGCGGTATAGTTTCAAGTCAGGATATTGAGTGGCTTGGCGGGGAACTTGCAGGCGGTGGTGTTCCCATGTGCCTGCTGCCCTTGTCCTTCTAGATGGTAGTGGGTTTGGAAGGTGCTGTCTAAGGAGGCTTGGTGAGTTCCTGCAGTGCATCTAGTAGATGGTACACACTGCTGCCACTGTGTTTATGAATGGGGTGCCAATAAAACAATCTGCTTTGTCCTGGATGATGTCAAGCTTGAGTGTTGTTGGAGCTGCACTCATCCAGGCAGCGGAGAGTATTCTATCACACTCCTGACTTGTGCCTTGTCGATGGTGAATGGACTTTGGGAAGTCAGGTGGTGAGTTACTTGCCACAGGATTCCTAGCCTCTGACCTGCTCATGTAGCCACAGTATTTATATAGCTAGTCCAATTTCTAGTCAATGGTAACCCCAGGATGTTGATAGTGGGGAATTCAGCGATGGTAATACCATTGAATGTCAAGAGGCGATGATTAGATTCCCTCTTGTTGGAGATGGTCATTGCCTGGCACTTGTGTGGCGTGAATGTTATTTGCCACTTGCACACACAAGTCTGGATATTGTCCAGGCCTTGGTACATTTTGACATGGACTGCTTCAGTATCTGAGGAACCGCGAATGGTGTTAAACATTATTCGCTGGTGATTGCACATCCCCGTTTCTGACCTTATGATGAAAGAAAGGTCATTGATGAAGCAGCTGAAGATGGTTGGGCCTAGGACACTACCCTGAGGAAGCAGGGTAGCATTCTAGTTGAAACTAGTGTCCTCATTTAAACTTTGCTTTTAGTAAACAATACCTTGAAGTGTGACAAGGGTTAGCTTTTGATCAATGACTTTAGTCATCAAGGGATTGTCAACATGGTAACTGTCAATGCACTGCTCTCCTTGCTGCAGTATAAAGACCAATCTACACACAAATAATCCAAGACCCCATTCTTTTTGGCCCTGGAAGACTAACTCTTCTGTCATTCAATCCCTCCCATCTTCCACCCCATCACTGATCTTCCTTATGACCTTGTCTTACCCACTGCTTGCTCAATACCTACAACATTTCTAACTTTTTCCAGTTGGGTCAAAGGTCACAGACCTAAAACATTAGCTCTTATTTCTCTCCACAGATGCTGTCATAACCTGTTGAGTATTTCCAGCATTTTCTGTTTCTTAGGATATATTCTGAATTAGTTTTAAAAAATGCAAAGTGATGTATAAAATATTCAATATTTTATTCAAAAAAGATGGCATTTTCTATTATAAAAAGTGTAAATCACAAATGATTTTCCTTATTATACATGTATAGTTATCTCTGCTTAAAACAGCCATTTTACATTAAATGAGCTAGAACAAATACTAGCCAGAGTGATAGCCAAACACAGTGGAATTTTTCTAGCTTAGCTTAGTTTTCTTCACCTCAGGTTCTTCAATAGTGGTATTTTTCAGTGATGAATTTCTTGGAACACTGACTCCAGGAATCTGTCACAATCAACAAATAAATAAAACAAATTTTCAAAACTTGTATACTGAGGCCTTTCAAAAGAAGGATGGGTGGAGAGATTGAAACAAAGGAAATCTAAATTCCCCACATCTGATTGTGAAATGCATCATTTGCATTGCCTTGAAGCAGAATTGCTAATTGGTGGAAGACAAAGTTTTAATTATCTCTAAAAAGGCCATCTGTTGTAAACAAATATATGGGAGTAATTTAGGGTTTAATGAGAAGGAAATATTAAACTACCAATAAACTGATCAACCTGAGGCATAAATAGCATAACGGTATGGTTTATAAAGCACATGATAAATATGAAACCTGTTGTATAGTGTAATGAATAATGGTGTGAATTGTGTATTCTGACTAGCAAGCACACTAAACTGAAACAAAAAGTAAAAAACAAAATTCATTTGAATGCTCTCCAAAGCATCAACAAAGTCCAATTCACCACCACAACATTGCTACTTGTCAATACATCAGGCAAATGAAGGGCCAAGGTTGTAAGGATTTCAGTTACAAAACAAGGAAAATTACTCTTTGGATACCAATCTTTTAACAAGGTGACTAATTGCTTGATGTTTAGGTAGAGAATTAGCAAGAAGTGACCCTGATCATCCTCGGGTTTTTAATCCTCCAGGGATAGACCATGGTGAATTGATATGGCTCCCTCCTCCTTCGCAGGAAATGAGGGAGGAGTATAAAACCTGGCATATTCAGTCCTGACACAGAACACTTTGAGAAGAGCTGAGTAAAGAGCTCTTTACAATCACCTATATTTCTATAATGTTCTTCATATACAGAAACTTGCTTCAAAAAATTCGACATGTCAGAAAAAATGAAAACTGAAGAGGACCAAAAGTTTTCAGGAAGGAGCAGTGTACAAACATGGCTGAAGAGAAGTCTCTTGTTACCGAACTGGGGGATTCAGAGTCTGGGCACTGAATTAAAGTTACAGTGCTCCTGTCTCAGGGAGGAGATAGGAAATCTAGATTATTTGATATGGGTATTGCAATTTAAAAATGACAAGCACTAATATAAACATTCAAAATAAGCATGTGTGTCAGACAGTTTATACATCAAACAACCAGACATCTAAATGGGAAAGTTTAAAGAAAACAATTCTTACCACTGGCTCAACCAGTGCCATTCTAATCTTCTGGTGCTGGACATTTGATGCATCCAACATGATCGTCACGGTTACCTTGTCAAACATGTTGAACACTGTGCTTTCTACTGCTAAAGATGGGATCTGGAAGAGTAATAATAAAGATATTGTCTGTATTTTCTAAATCTACACGCACAACTCAATTTACCATCTAGGAACATCCCAAATACTGCGCATGCAACTAGATGTTATTTTTTTCACAATTTTTGATTAAAAATTAAACAATATTTTTCTCTTTTTTTAACATTTTAAGTTAGTTAGGTTCTCTCATATCTGGGTGAAAGTTCTAGTCTCCAATCCAATATTGTCTTCTTCCTGCTTGCATCTCCATTTGCTCCAATGGCAGCCTACTGTCTTAAATAATTTTTTGCATAAGCACTACAAAGTTGGAGACAGTCCAACCATATCTCCTGGAAGCAAAAAGGGTGACTATGAAATTACATGAGGGCCAAGAATAAAAAGTATCTCAAATATTGTGCCAAAGTAAAATATAATTAGTTCTAAAAAGAATGGAAGGAGAGCTCTGTACCTCTTCATTGTAGTGCAGTTTTGGGGATTGTTTGCCCTTCTCTTCAAATAAGACAGTGCCCTCCAAACCAAACTTCGGAATAAGCACCACAATGGCATTCTTTTTCACAAACAGAATATAACCAACTTCATCGACAATTCCTTTGTTTTTAAAGAATAACTGCAATAACATTGGACAGAAAGAATTTAAAACCTTATGGCAAACACACAAAGTAATTCTGAATAAACAAGCTGACTTGGTATATTAACTGAATGTTCAATACAAAAATCAAATTGTTGCTTCAAAAGGTTGAAAAAGCTTTTGGACATTTTGACTGTGTCTGTGCACAGCTATAATATGCCAATCTAATATAAGCTCTTTGATGGACAAGTTCCACAAATCTCTAATTTAAACTACAACAGCCTAAAGCTTCATTTGTGTAGTTATATCACAGTTTTATGATGACTTAGGAGGGGTTGGAAGGAAAGTAAACTACAACAAAAAAGTATTTAACACATACTTAATTTAGCCTGGCGGTAAAAAATCTTCCTAACCAATAATCAGCAGCAAACCTACAATCATTGAAGTGAACATCTAAATTTGGGAACAGAGCCATTTCCACTAAGTGAAGCTTTTATGCAGTATGAAATAATAAGTGAATTATTTATGAATAAATGTTTTGTTGTTTACCTGAGTATGAAATGCCACAGAAGCCCGTTGGGAATACTGTGCCATTTTGTGACGATAATTGAGGTTATTACACAGAGCCTGTTGTTTGTGCTTGTCCATGATATCCGGGTAGGTAACATCAGCATTGATTGCCACAGCCAACAAACGATGTACTATTACATCAGAATATCTACAAAAAGGCAAAACACAGTAATCACAAGTGACTAAATGATCAAGTAATATCAATTACAATACAGGTCAAAAAAAACCCAAAAGGGTTAGTGATGCTTCCAATATCACAGTATTGATATAAAACACACTGTGAGATTAAAGCAAGACTAGAATTATACAGGGATAATTTTAAAAATATATAGCATTTGCTCAAGATGTTCTGAGAAAATATACTGGACATTTGATCAGATCATGTAAAACGATTCAAATTATTTTTGAACTTAATAATAGCAAATTAAAAAAATTCAACTTACTCTGGCTGCAAATAATGCTTATTTAGTTTTACAAAACAGGAATTACTTCCCTGTGGTCTACGCTAATTAAATCAATTTGGGAAAAAAAACATACTGCCGTTATAAGAGACTTGTACATGAAACTCCATTTTAATACATAAAAATTTCTCGCACAGCCAACTGTTACTTATTTTAGGCTATAGAAAACACCTATGCATCAGCAATGAGATCAACCTTCATCCGGGCAGACTGAGGCCATATGGACATTCATTTTATTCATGTGCTAAAGACTTAAAAAAACACTTGATTCAAGATTCACACCTTCTGATTGGTGATGTGAAATGAGTATAGATAGGTGAAGCCAGGCCAAAGTGATGAAAATCAGTATCCATTCCTGAGCAAAAGTAGACAGCCTGCATCATACAACGTGTTGTCAGGATTCGCAAGAGTGTGTTCAAATATGGGGAGCCAGGAACTTCAGCTTTATCCAGAGAGTCTGCTAGGGCTTTTGCTGAATCAGTCTGAAGCTCTAAGTTCTGAGAGGAACAAGAAAAAGCACCACTGTATTTTTTATCTTCAGTTAGTTCAAAGGAATTAACTTTACGCCTTACTATAATTTTTACTTTACGCATTAGTACAATTTCCATATAGCAAATTAACATTTACCTTCCAGTTGTATGGTTTGTAGAATTTCAGTTAGCAGACCTCTTTCTAACCATTTTGTACAAAATAGGTTGCAAGTATTTGTGAATGGCTAGGACTCCTGCTCTGGTGACCTGCCCATCTCAATCAACAGATTTATGAACTATTTTAAAAGGCATTGTGAAAATTACACTAATTATTTTTTATAAATACCTCTAATCATTCAAACTTTGCACGGCTTTGTTTCTCTACTGTTGTTTCTACTAGAAACAGCAGAATCCATAAAATAAGAACACTTAAAAGTCCTCCCTCCATTTCTTCACAGCACTTACTAAAGGTTAACAACATTCAAAACAACAATGTCAAAAATGATATCAGATTTATACAGGATATCTCCACAAACTAAATTATGTACATTTCACTCAAAGAGCAAACAGACTTTATGCAATTGAAGTAAAATTTTTACATAATTTATTCAGATTAGCTCCAACAAGTCAACATCCCACAGCATCACCTTATTTGAATCTTGGGCAATTAAGAGAACATTGCAACCAGCACACTATTGTAAAGTGTGTTTATTTACTCACCTTGGATTTTGCTGCTTTGACAAGGATGTCATAGTTTGATGGTGGAGGTGCTGGATGCTTTCTGAGGAGTGCACACTCTGAAAACTCTTCGTAAATTTTCTGTGCAACTGAGATGTTGGCCAGCAACATGAACTCTTCTACCATTGAATTAGTTTCTCTGTAAATGAAGTTAGAAAAATGTTAATAAATGCTTTAACAAGGTGGTTTAAATGTCAGTTGTAGGTATTTATCTAATAAGTGATACAAATTGGACTGGATGAATGCAGCTCCAATAACACTCAAGAAGTGCGACACCATCCAGGACAATTGGCACTCCCTCCACCACCAACTCACCATAGATGCAGCATATACCATCTACAAGATACAGTGCAGCAACTTACCAAGGTTTCTTTGACAGCACCTTCCAAACCCACAACCTCTACTACCTAGAAGGACACTGGAATACAACGAGCTGCAAGTTCCCCTCCATGTCACACACCACCCTGACTTCGAACTATATCACTGTTCCTTCATTGCTACTGGATCAAAATTCCAGAACCAGAACCCCCCCCCACCTAATTGGACTGTGGCTGCATCTACACTACACAGACAGCAGCAGTTCAAGGAGAGCTCACCACCACCTTCTCAAGGGTAATTAAGGATTGGCGATAAATTCCAGCCTTGCCAGTAATAGCGAAATCCCATGAGCGAGCAAACAAAAAAAAACTAGTTCTTCTCAAAACAGGTGCCATATTTTCAATTTCAATATTTTTGGCTAAATGGTGTGGCTTTCCTTTCACTTTCTTGCAACATACAGAGTTATACAATCAAATGATTGAAATGTGCATAAACTAAGGAGAGAGCTTTCAGAAGTGATGTTCCAAAAAACTAGAATTACAACACCTGAACTGGAAAATGGATGGGATATTGTTCAGACAGACTACTGTAGATTATTCTATAGGGGGGCCAGAGGATAAGAACAGGGAGCCATTAAAAGGTATTTATTACTACGGGAAAATATTCCAGTTACTAACAGCGGGTGGATACAGCCCCACGTTTTCAGAAGATGCAAAAAAAAATTGCTAGTGTAAGATCTTGCATAAACCTTAAAAATTTCAGACCTAAGGACTCAATAAGTTTACCCTGTGAGTAACTGCGCCATTAGTCTTCTAAGATCCAAGGTACAAACCTTAGTCTGTATACTAAGTTAGCCTGATCTAACCCAGAGTGCCTGCAGAGTTGCTCTAAATAACTTTAGCACCTCAGGTTAGGAAGGGAATAAAAAACAATGAAATCATCTTTTTTCATAACTCTAAGTTGATAGTGGTGTCCAAACTGTGCAAGACACTGCATCATGTCAAACTACTACTAACACATGTCACATCATTATAATGGAAAATATTGGGAACCCCAGAGTCATGTTTGGCACAGCCATTTCAAATGCTTTTGATTTTGAACCCAAAGTATTGGCCATTAATCGCCACATGGATACAAATATAAAACAAACAATAAAAAAGGGGGCCAAAGAATGGATGTTTAACCGCTAGACTTGTATTAAAATATCACTGAAGTACAAAAGGTCTGCAATGGAGTCTTTTGAATTATACCAAAACGATAGTGATATAAGCTCTGGCGTATAAGACGAGTTTTTTTTACAAATTGAATTATTCAACTAGTTGTGGATTAAAGCCACAAAAAAATTCATTAAAAAAAAAATTTGCATTCATGTAGCACCTTTCACAACCTCAGGAGATAACAAAGCACTTTACAGTCAATGAAGTACTTTGAAGAGTAGTCGCTGCTGTAATACAGGAAACACATGAGCCAAATTGCATGCAGAAAACTCCCATAAACAGCAATGTGATAAAGGTCAGATAATCTGTTTATTGTGATGTTGACTGAGGGATAAATATTGGCTGGAATACTCCAGATAATTTCCTTGCTGTCCTTCAAATTAATGTCATGGGATCTTTTTCGCCCACCTGAGACTGATGGCAGGCCTCGGTTTAATGTCTTCTTTGAAAGACAGCACTTCCGATAATTCAGTGAACCTTACATATTGCACTGGGAATGTCAGCCTAGATTTTTGTGCTCAAGTCCAGGAGTGAGACTTGAATCTAAAACATTCTGACTCAAATAATAAATGAAAAATCCATAAAAGCACAATAATACTGAAATGTTAAAAAGAATAAACATGTAGCGATAGAGGAAACAGTCCAAGTATTGAATGTTTTTTTCACTTATAAAAACACAGGTTATAATCAAAATTTTAGTGCCTGTCATACAGAAGTACAGGGACAAAAACAAGTTCAATTCACATTATGGTTTGAAAATTAATTTTAGCACTTCATTAGAAATCAGGCACTGTAATCACTAAATAAATTGCTCTGGTGCCTCATTTCTCAAAATTAACTGTCTAAAAATAAATAAAATATATAATAGAATTCTATTTTTATCTGTAACTTTAGAGGTTGATTAACATTAACCCATTACAATATAGGAGCAAATAATTTTATTAAATGAAATTCGCTGATTTTCAAAGCTACCCAATATTCAAATTCTGCAGCACCTACTTTAATTCTTTGGTTTGCAGGTCGATAGGATCATGGGTCTCGCTGTCTATGTGAAACCGCACTTCAGGAGAAGACAGTGTTAGAGCACTGAAAACAAAAACATCCTTCAATTAAACAGCATTCAGATTCTCCTAGCAACCAAGGTTCAAGGTCCGAGACAGAATAGAGTATCCAGCAATGAGTGAATTATCCGGTTAGCCTCATTAACACTCAATATCCTATCTGAAATAGCCCTATCGTTTTCAGTATCGTTTCACTATGCGGGTGCTGTTTTTCTGCCCATAGGTTAAAGAGGCCTGGCCTCAAAATGCACTGGGCCTCCCACCTGGATTATAAGGCAAACTGCTGGCATGTTCTGCTGCCTCCACTTGGGAGACAAATCTATACCTTTTTGTCCAAGAGACATTTATGGGATCAGAATGGATTCTTTTTAAAATTCACTAATACCAAGTCAAACTTGCCAAAACTTTTAACACTAGTGGTAGATTTCAAGTTAATTTAACACTGTGCCCTGGTGCTAGGCTAAGCTTGAATTTGAATAGCTTTTGCTTAACGTGATCAGAAAATTATGTATACCTTTCTAAGTAAAATACTAATCATCTGTTTTTAAATAGTGCTTGTTGCGGGATCAATTTGGTCAGAGCACTGGGACAATGCCCTGCTTTTCTTTGAATGGTACCACAACATGTTTTACAAAATATGAGAGGGCAGACAATAATCTCAGTTTTATGCCTAATGGAATATACTGCACTGGAGTATCACCTTTGAGTTTGTCCTCAATCCCGGTGTGGGGCTTGAACCCTCGACCTTCTGACTCAGAAGCGAAAGTCAATAATCGAAACAATCCCGGATTATAGATTCCATTTTAGAAAAAAAGGTGTGTTTTGTTTACATTTGAAAAAAAAACTAAAAATCTCACCCATTGTCAATCCTCTTCCTTTTCAGAATCTTTGCCAGTTTATTTAGACCGCGAAGTCCTAATGTAACCTCATCATTCATGTTTTCATCATCGATTCTCATCTGTGCTTCAGCATATGTGAGTGATGCCTGTTACACAAATGTGCAAGCCCAAAAGTAAATAGATACAAGTACGAATGTCAAATTTGTACATAATTGCATCTCACACTCTCCAGAACTCATCCTTAGGATTCAGAATGAAATTACAATAATATAACTAGCTAACCTAACTGCCGATGGCCTACTCTCAACGAAAACCAATTCTTTCTTTAGTCTGCTTGGGCATATTACATTTTGCTTTAACATTCAGGGGCTAAGATTATCAGACGTTAAATTTCAAACTGCATTAGAACTGTGTTAATAGTTTTTGTTGCTGACATTTTTTTATTAAGTAGGATAATACTTTAACAATATTAGATTCTGCCATGATAAAACTTGTATTCAAATACTCAAATGACAGCATTCCTATGCCATGCTCAATGTTCACAGCTTGCTCTCCAATTAACACACACAAAGACTGTCAGCAAATAAACAACTGGCTATTGAGTCTGAATACATAATACAACAAAGGATACTGAGGTTTAATAGGATAATACTACAGAATACTGTACATATTGAACACAACAATAGATACCAAGGAATGGTTTTGAGGCTGTAATCTAATCTTTCAGGTTTAGATTTTATCAGCAGTTCACTATTATCATCTGCACTGCAAGGTTAGTTTTGTATCATGTACCTAAAAAGGGGGCTTTTAAAAATACATATACATTATAGACACCACAAAGTTATTTAGATCACTTTTGGTTCTGGAAGCAGCTTTTCTCAGAATCCAGAACAATCAATAGCAACACTGAACAAGCAACATACTGAATAAAGGATATACCATGATTGTGATGTTACAATTGCAAACTTATCCAGCAATAAGTGCCAGTTGATCATTTTACATTTTTTTTTGGATAGTATATATTACATAGTGCTTCATAAATCAAGACACCCAGGTCAGGTACTGGCATAAAGATTTCAATAAAAGACAATGAGTTATGTGTGCAGTGGCATAACCCAAATATCTAGGGTTGGATGCCATGGAAAGTTGTGTAAGATAAAATTTGTATAATAGATTTTTCAGCTGTTAAAAAGGAAGCTTTTAAATATTAAAGTAGAATAGGTTCAAAATGATTCCTTTGTTCATACAAATTTATTCCAGGGGAAATGGAATACGAGCTGATCTTTCAAGGATGTGACTAATTAAATTGTTTTTGTTACATTATATTTTAAATAAAGCTTTGTGGTCACCCCTCAACATTCTCTTTTACTTCTTATTATCTGCCCTGTTCTGTGTCTCCAGCCATTCCACCAAAATATTAAGCAGCCACATCAGGGAAAGTGATAGACATTCCTGGCTCAAGGCATAAAAATATTACTTTACCTTAGAGTTAATAACACTTTTTGTAAACATAGTATGTAGGATTTCAGCATTGTGTGTCATTTCCCAAATGCAAGAAAATGCAAACCTATAAAATAATTGAACATAAGTTGTGACTGTCAAAATCTTCAAGTTAAAAAAATGAATTGATTTATCAAATTACTATAAATTTAATCTGTTGTTGCCCTTAGTTTTAGGTCTGAAGGAGGTGGCAACTTCTTCCCAGGTATTTGACAACTTCACTGTGTAGTGAAGTCGTGAATGTTAAGTATCATCTAATTTACTCACTGTAAGCAGGTGGGTGGGGTGGAAGAAGAAAGGAATGACAAAGACTTGCCGTTTGATCAGTGCTTCTCAATGCTATAGTTAAGATCAAGAAACATGCAAGTATGAATATAGGACATGCACAGAAAAATAAATTACCTTTCCACGTTGGATCTTAAGGAGCAAAGATTAGAGCTGAGTAGTTCTGGAACCATGTCAATTCTCTATTGCAAATCAAAAACATCAGTATTATTGTTATCACATTGTCTCTTTTATTGTGCTTGTACTGAAATAAAGCAATACATCCCCTAGAGCTACAAGTTTCACAACTGAAACAGCACAAATGCGTCTTATAACTACATAACTCAAAATTGATACAATTGTGCCTGCATTGTCATATTCAACATTTATAAAATAATTATTGTTCTACACAAACCAAGTCCAATTAAAAACAGTGTGTTTCAAAATTACTTTGATTAAAATCAGAATTATAAGAGCCTTACCTTGTCGCAAAGGTATACTGTGGTCCCTCGATTTGCTGACTCCTGATCTAGGGCATTACCAGGTCGGATGAAATGGCTTACATCAGCTATATGTACTCCAACCTGTTTTGAACATTCACAGATAATATTATTCCTAAAGTGCTCAGACAATATCTAAAATTAGATTGAAATTAAGGAATAAAACAAAATGATCATTTTTAATCACACAAAGGGTTGGAGTGTTGGAGACATACGACCTCTGAATGTTGCTAGAATTAGAACATGTTACGCTTCACAGTTTGCCACACCAACATGTTGTAAACATAAAATAGATTAGCTGGTCATAGAAGAATGCAAAATTATCTGGAGCATTAAGAAACCTATCAGCCCTCAAGGAGTCCAGCTGCTTTCCCACATTGATCTGTAAATTATTTTGCTCCATCCCACTATTCCAAAGTTATTCTATTATCAGAGGTAGAAACAAATTAAATTCAATCACACCCAAGTTTTCTGATTTGTTGACTGTTTAAACTTCCCAATTTAACAAATGCTTCCAATTTAACATTAATGTGATCAACAATACAAGAACAAGCTACTTCATTTGCCAGTTGTGACAAAGCGGGGGGTGATGTAAAGAAATTTTATTCCACACTTATCATCTTTATTGCATTAACTAGGTAAGTTCCGAAGGTAAGTCAAAGGATGTGTTTTGAGGGGGGGGGGGTGGTGGGGTGGGGGAGTGTAAATTAGGGCAGGTACCCAGCCCACCACCCTTCCACCCATCCCTGAGCTCAACCCCATAACACCCCGATTTCAGTGCCTCCTGCCCCAAGACATTAACTCCAATCCACCCCCCTATTCCTTCCTACTCACCTGCACTCCAAAACCCAAATCCCCGTTCCCCTCCCCTAAGCTGGCCAAACACTCACTGCCAATACCCCGGACTTACCTTACTCCAGGATCCATTGGGCCACCTTCTTGGACTTTTTACAGCACTTTTCCCAGCAACACCCACTGCTGAGCTCTTGGCATTCCCAGGACTGTTGGAGCTGCCAGCCAATCGGGAAGTGAGGAGCATAAGTCCCACTGTGAGCGAACTTAGCCCTCCCACAGCATATTATGGCTTGCACGGGTGGATAGCTTGCGTGCTATCCACGCGCCCCCCTCCGTAAAATGCAGCCCACTGTTTCACAACAGAGGAATTTTGCCTTGTAGTGCATAACTTAAAGGGAAACCAACGTACTTTGATTGAATTCATATTTTTATCACATTGCACCTATGGTATTTTAAAATTGTCTTTCAGGGATGGAGTTTCACGAAACTATCCATTTTGCTCATCCTATATAAATCTTCAGGCTTTATTGCTGACCCATTCTTGCTCTTTCATCCTAACTCCTAACTAATCTTCTGTAGCACCAAAATGATAAGCTGCAATGGAAGGCTTACTGGATGCCCACAACTTACTGGTAAAATTTAAAAAAAAGAGGCCTGATCCTGAAAATAGCACCTGATCCAGAAAACGTCACCTCGGGCAGGTGCCTCATCAATACTGTACCCATTTTGGGCCCGACTTGAACATATCCTTAACAGGAGCAACACAATGGGAGTAGTCAAGTATAGCAGATGAAAGTAGGGGCCTCAGTATTGCTTTTTACTGAGCGTGATGGCACTAGGATTGGCTTTGGGTGGAGATGTTGTGAAATATATAACCCCTTTTTTGCAACTGTATTACATTATGAACTTCATTGAGCCCTTAAATGGTGAAATAAAATGGCTGATAATTGTTTTGAATACTTTTTAATAGTTTGATTGGGTCATCTTCAACTTTGTAAGAAGATTTCATACTACTAAATTACATTCAAATTTTTGAATCAGCCAATCAACTGCCAGAAATTTGGATGTTATTAACTTTTGCCAAGTATAATGCTCACAGGATAGGAATTGTCCACAGAGGTATCATTTTTATTGGAGGTAAACCTATTTCCAAGTCTGTGGTGTAAAACTGGAACAAACCAGACAACACAACTGTTACCACAATCTTATTCTCTGATGCAATCTAAATTTCTGTTCCAAGTGAAAAAGAGACATTCCTAATCCAGTTTAATACCAGATTAAAATGTATACTTTATATCAGAATTTACCTCCAGATTTCCATTTTCTAACTCTCGACAATGCAGAGCATCGTCAATATCCGTACATCCAGGAGGGTCCACACTGCAGATATAGAGATGTCTTAGATCCATCCTCTTTTTCAAGTCCTGCAATAATATAGGACAGTCATTTCATTAATGGATCACTAGTTATGTCTGCTAAGAAAAAAAATCTACTTTTAAATCATGCTATTTTTCAATGGTTTTTTTAAGAGAATTGCAGCAAACACAATGTTCACTTTTAAAGTCTCATGAATTTGCTGAAATTAATCTATAACAACTCTGAGAAGTCATTAGACCTCAGATATTGTGCCAAAGATATTAACACAATTGCAGCCAGCTATATCTTGTGTAGCAACTACAAGATGATCAGTGCTGCAAATACAGAGAAGATTCATCGGCATTTGTAAAGAGAAAAGACAGATTAATGTTTTGGGAATCCGTCCTTCATCCAAACTGAAAGCTAGAACTTAATAGCCAGTGGTTTAAGAAATTTTACATAACAGATGGTGTTGGGGGCGGGTAGGGGTACTATATAAATATACAAGCATGTTACAACTTTGGTTATAATAGTTTGGTTATAGACCTAGGTGATGAAAAGTGGTGGGCTTTCTCAGGCAGGCACCTGGATCCAGGGATCAATGTGAAGGCATTTACCTCCTGAATCCATCGGGTTCAACTGTAATATTTGCTGATGACACCAAACTGGGTGAGAACATAAGTTGTGAGAAGGATCCAAGGAGGCTTCAAGAGGACTTGGCTAAATAAATGGGCTAGAGCATGGCAGATAGAATATAATGTGAATGAGTGTGAGGTTATTCACTTTGGCAGAAAAGACAAAAGCCGAATATTTCTTAGATTGTGAGAGGTTGGGAAGTGTGGGTGTCCAAACCTGGGTATTCTTGTTCATGAGTCACTCAAAACTAGCATGCAGGTGCAGCAAGCAATTAGGAAGGCAAATAGTATGTTGTCCTTCATCGCCAGGGGATTTGAGTACAAGAGTAAGGATGTCTTGTCGCTGTTGTACAAAGCCTTGGTGCGACCTCTGGAATACTGTGCATAGTTTTCTAAGGAAGGATATACTTGTCTTGGAAGGGGTGCAGCAGAGGGTCACCAGGTTAATTCCTGGGATGGCGGGATTATTTTATGAGGAGAGATTGAGAAGACTGGGTTTGTATTCCACAGAGCTTTGAAGAAAGACCTCATTGAAACTTACAAAATTCTTGAAGGGCATGACAGGATGGATGTTGATAAGATGTTTCCCCTGGCAGGTGAGTCTAAAACCAGGGGACATAATCTCAGGATAAGGGGAAGGCCATTTAAGACTGATATGAGGAGGGATTTCTTCACTCAAAGTGGTGAATTTTCTGAATTCTCTATCCCAGAGAGCTGTGGAAGCTCAATCGTTGAACATGTTCAAGACAGAAATCGACAGATTTCTGGAGACTAATGATAAGAGATATGGAGATAGTGCAGGCAAGTGACACTGAGGTAGATGATCAACCATGATCTGATTTATGACATAACTGTCTCAACGGGCCGAATGGCCTACTCCAGTTCCTATGTTCCTAGCCTTGAGGATCCTGTCAGTTTCCGCATGACTTGGCAAACAAAGCCAACAACAGTTAAAGGTCAAATGCTGCTTGAAGGTGAGGCTTGCAGTGTCATTATCAAATTTAAAGCTGCAACCTGCCTCCTTGAATCGGGATGGCTACCTACCCACCTTCCAGCTTCAGTTAAAGCCAGAAATGGCTTGGCTTGTGTCGGGAAACAGATTTTTCTGACTTTAACGCATTACCTGACCCAAACCTGCCTATTTTTTTACGTTAAAAATTTCTCGAGTTACCTGACTTTCAAATGCATTCATTAGAAAATTACATAAGGATTTGACATAGCTTTAAAATGTAATAACAGTTTGTTTTATTCTTGGTTTCGTTGGCACGTGCCTGTTTTAGCCCAACAATCACAACTGTGAAAGCATTTTAAGATAGGTGAAATGTCAAGAAAAATTCCTACTTCATAATCTGAATTTGTACCCAGTGGGGTTTTGAAAAATTCTTTCATGGGATGTGGGTGTCGCTGGCAAGGCCAGCATTTGTTATCCATCCCTGATTACTTTCTCAGCCATTTGAGAGAGCAGATAAGACCCAACCACATTGCTGTGGATCTGGAGTCACATGTAGGCCAGACCAGGTAAGGACAGCAGATTTCCTTCCTTAAAGGACATTAGTGAACCAGATGGGTTTTTACAACGATTGATGGTTGTTGTTGCAGTCACCATTACAGAGACTAGCTTTATATTCCAGATTTTATTAACTGAATTCAAATTCTACCAGCTACCATGGTGGGATTTGAACCCATGTCCCTAGAGCATTAGCCTGGGCCTCTGGATTACAAGTCCTGCAACATTACCACCATGCCACCATCTCTCCTTAATGTCTGACCTGCTGCTCTTTATTTTCCAAAAAGTATAGAAGTACAGTAATGTATGAAAATTGTGGTGCCCTGCACTTCAACATCCTCTCAAGATTGACTGAATAGTTTGATATTTACTATACCTGTTCTGTGATTATCCATGGCATCTTGGGCAGAAAACTGAGAACAGCTTGTGAGAAAGGCTGATGAGGGACGTCATGCTCCAGCAGAAGAACTTCAGTTTCTGTTTCTTTATCTCCAGCGTTTCCAAGACTTCTGACAAAGTGGCCCTGAAAGACCCAAACAAAGCACATCAATTTCTGGTTACTTTGTTGCCTATTTCCCCTTTTCTTTTTGGGGTCGTTGAGTCTAGTTGGGGTATGATTTCTGCAGCACCAACTCCCCCTCAGTACCTCACTCAAGCAGCTATTCTATGGGCATAAGTTCAGATAGCAAATGTCAGTAATCTATTCAGCTGGGAGCTGGTACTTCAGCAAAGCCTTATTATGTCCTTACCCAACAACCTCGCAAGGACAAAGCAGCCCGCTTGATTGGCACCACATCCACAAGCATTTATTCCCTCCACCATCGACCCACAGTAACAGCAGTGTGTACCTTCTACAAGATACACTGCAGGGATTCACAAGGCTATTTAGACAGCATGACCACTACCATCCAGAAGGACAAGGGCAGCAGATAGATGGAAACACCACCATCTGGGAGTTCCCCTCCAAGTCACTCACCATCCTGACCTGGAAATATATCGCCATTCCTTCACTGTCACTGGGTCAAAATCCTTCCTAATAGCACTATGGGTGTACCTACACCACATGGACTGCAGCAGTTCAAGATGCAGCTCACCACCACATTCTCAAAGGCAACTAGGGATGGGCAATAAATTCTGGCCTAGCCAGTGAAGCCCACATCCCATGAATGAATAAAAAAAATGTTCTTTCAAGAGGGAGTTACTGGACAGGTGCAGCAATGCTGGTTGAATTTCCCCTACTATCCAGGAATGCCAAGGCCAATATGAACATCCATTCTGAGAACAGTGTGGACTGGAATCAAATCTTGAATTATCTGGTCTGTATAGCTCAGCTGGATACCACTGTCCATCAAATAAACCATTTTGGAGATGGGCAATTCATATATGCATCTTACAGCCCTCTCAAATTACATTTGAATATTTGTTTTTCCAGTTAAGGAAATACTCAAATATACAAATAGCCTTAAATGTATAGCTCACAGATGCTTGGGTAGTATTTAAAAATTTGAAATAAAGATTTAATCTTGTACTGCAGCTTTTTGTGATATAGCTATATCCCCAGTGAAGAATATTTTATTAACATGAGAGGCAAGGTTTTATATTTTTATATTACCTGGGAGCAAAACTATAAGAGGAAGGGAATACAACATATAATGTCCATCATTTATTTACAACAGTAGCCAATTGATAGTCACAAGATACTTGCAAGGTTGGAGCTAGTTTTCAATTTCATGTATAGCTCTTGCCATTGCATTTGAGTGAGAACGTACATGTTTCAAACTGGAATTACCAAAATGGTTTTGGAACAAAAGAAATAGTAATCTTGAAATAATTGCCAACGCTTAAAATAAGAATGAGTCATCCAAAGTAAAGGCTACTACTCAAAAGTACTTCAAATCACAAATACAGCCAATTAGCTTGCTATTGTCTCCCTTGTAAACTGTCTTGTAAGTGAATCACAGGTCTGGAATTTGCATTGAAAATAATGGTGAGGCTAATGAAGTTCATCATTATTGTGCAGTAAATCAGACAGGAACTTTCAGAGTACACACCTATACAATTAAATGCGGAAATCTGGAAGCTGCTGTCCAAGTTACCCCACTGATTGCACTATGACAGTATCTCATCCATAGGGCAGAATTTTAAAGCCCTGTTGTGGCGGGGTGGGGCTGTAAAATGCAGCGAGCCATTCAAAAGTCCACTGACTTCGGCGGGGCCACAAAATCCTGCCAGCGTAAATTTCCGCCCATAGACTCAGCATTAAAATTCATGTAACGGCGTGAAATTAGGGTACTTACCAATAAACGCAGTAAACTATTGTCGCTGGTACGTTCAGGTGTATATAAATTTTTCTCAGCCAAATAAGTCAAAATTACTGTCACATGACCTCTCTGGCACTGAAAATATAATTTTACCAGTGTGGAATCCCATTCCTTCAGAATTTAATTAGCATTAGGAATTTTTTTTAACCTTTATGCTGTCTCTCACTTTTATCGGTCTTTTAATGCCACCTTTTATTTCCTCTCTTTATTTCACTTTCTGTAGATGATTTAAATCTAATTCCTAATTACTGGTTTAAACTGTGTCTATCTGTGAGGGTTATACAGTCTGATTGGCTCAAGAGTCACGTTGTTTCTTGCTCCAGTCACAGACGCCACAGAGCCCCTGTAGAGGATGTAACACTGGATCAGATGCCCAATGACACTGAGTTTCCACTCAAAGGCATGCAGAAAACTTTGTGGCGGAGCTGTCCACATAGGAACAGCGCTCACCGTTCATTTCGCCACTGACCACAAAATCCAGGCAATAGGATTTCTCTCCTAAACCAGTTGAAATTCTCTATAACATTGCTTTTATAAACCAAGTTGCATTATTTATTTTTTTCTCCTATTACACCCAAATCAACACAAATTCAAATTGTTTTTTGAAGACGAGGTGGAAAAGAACATACTTTAGCCCTTCTACAATTAAATTGATTTTTCACGGTTTGGAGGGCAAAAGTAAATGAATTATGTATAATGGCTATCATGTTTCCCAATAATCGATTACAAATTGTTTTAATAAACTTGCAATGATCACACTGTAGCTATTGGTCTTTTATTAAGGAAGTCATCAGGCGCCAATAACTGTTAATCGTAATAGCTTTTGTGAGCAGGAAATTAAAAACTGAAAATAAAAACTAGTATAGACTTTACTTACAATGATAGATGCCCTCCAGTAACTTATTATAATCTTCAAACTCAGATGGATTGTTACAAAATGCTCAATTTTCCTTTTCAAGTTTTATGTTGTCTGAATACTTTTGCTTGTAATCTTTCCCAGGCAAATTAAACAAGCAAGTGTAACTGATATACTTACATTGGGATAGCGAGAATTTCTGGGCCAACCATCAATTACAACAATTATTCTCTGGCTCTCAAGTGCAGAGGACTGTCGCGTTTCTATTCGAATTCTTGGAATCTTGCGGTCTGCTGGTGTGAACAAGTGTCTTGTTGACTTGAAATGCAGATAAAAATACAGGTACCGGTAGTACAAATACAAATTCCCATTTAAGAATCATTTATAACACTTTTTTCTTTAAATATTGTAATCTCTTTCCAATTATAAGCTCACCTCTTTAATTTGTGACTTTGAAATCATGCCACAGTAGGACCTCCAGTTCCTTTTAATTATCCCAACTACTCTACCAGTTGGCTTTGAAAATGTTTTGGCTGCAATGTTCTTCAGCTTAAAGAGAAAATAAAAAAAATATGAAAAGAGCATGTTATCAACTTTTATAAATGCATTCTTGATCTGAACAACTTCATAAAAGTTCAATCAAATTTCTCAATTTTAAGTCTTTTTATGCATAACCATTTTTCATGCAGATGAATTTGTCCTTCAATTTAAGTATACAAAAGCATGTCATTTGCATTATATAAAGAGCCATTACATAAAATGTACAGAAGCCATGTAGCAAGGGGACAGATTGTGAGTATTTAACTCTGATTTAGCTGAATAGAAGTTAATATCATTTGTGCAACAAATCAGATGCCAATTGGTTTGTAGGTAATGGCAACAGAGAGCCAAATAGACCCTGCAGTCAAATTTTCTCACCTTTTATCTCCCTGACATGTAGGTTTGTAGCTACAAAATCATTCCTTTGACATATTAAAGGTGCAGAGTGTCACTACTTTGCATCTCCCATCTTCCCTCCAACCTGTCCCAAATCAGTAGCGGCCAGCAAGATAATTGTTGCAGTTGCTACCAAGATCAAGTCTATTTCTTTTACGTTTAAATACTGAAATGGAGAGTTTGGTGAAAATAATTTACTTTTATTACTATGATATCCACATTCCTGCCTGCATAAGTGGTTTTAATTTTGAATATTCATGAAAACATTGTAATAAATGCACACAGTATTAGATCTCTTACAAAGCCTTCTTTTTCATCCTCTTCATCAGCCTCAACCTGACCTTCATCTTGAAGTACAACAGCCGATGGTGCCACCCACTTCTCTTTGGGAAGCAATTCCACTGCCACCACATCTTCGTGTATAGCTCGATTGAGATTCCTCAGCCCTTGTACAAGGATCTGTAAAATCACAAAAATAAATTCAAACTTCATTTGTATTAACCAAGCTTCTGAAAATTACTTTTTGTGATTCCAATTAATTTATGGAGGACAAAAAAAAATCCAGGACATAAATTTAGAAAGGAAACGTGTAAAGCATTATACATCTATTTGATTATGTAGCATTACTGTAACCTCTTCAGTCCAGAATGCTTGGGACCAAGTCATTTCTGGATTTCAGAATTTGCTGGATTAAAGCAAATTCTGCTCCCAAAGTACTGTATTAAAATGATGCGGACTGCCGAGTGGGGAGTCTGAGAGTTCTTTGGGTATGTTCAAAAAATTTCGAGGCAACTGGTGTTCCCAAACGATGGTTTCCCAAATTGGAGAATTTACAGTTCATTAACATTTTATTTTCTTCATCGAAGCAGAAGAAAGCCTCGAGGGAGTACTTAAAGTACAAGGTACATCTTCACATCTACATGTTATTGCTGAAAGAAAAGAGACATGCTCCTGAACCTTTTTGTCTTGTACTCATTAGGACAGATGCAAGAATGCCAAATTTCAAAGGGAGCAACAATTTATACTGCATGAGAAAAGGGTGCTGATTGGTTGGCAAGTCGAGTGTAATTGGTCAATGTGTTGCAATGGAGATTGAACCAAGGGAAACTATTATCCCCCACACTTTTGTTTAATTCAAAAAAGCCATCAAACCAAAAAGACATTCTGTCTGAGTAATGTGGTATATGAATTCAGTGCCAGTGTGATGCCAGGATACTAACAACCAATTTAGGATTATCAATTAGGCTTGCAATGTGGCTCACTTAAGCTTGATAGAAACTACATATATTCATACGTAGGAATCTGGCCTCTGCATCAAAAGGAACATGTTCAGGCATTGCACCTTTTTTGAATTAAACACAGGTGAGGGGAACAATAGTTCTCCAATGCATTCTCCATACAACATCTCGACCAATCAGAGTTGACTTGCCAACCAATCAGCAACCTTTTCTCATGTAATATAAATTGTTGTGCCTTTGAAATCTGACATTCTTGCATCTGTCCTGAGGAGTGCAAGACAAAAAGCTTTGACAGCATGTCTCTTTTTTCAGCAATACTCAAGTTCTGTACTACCAAGCAACTAAATATTATTCACAAAACTAGTACAGATGCCTATTGTGGGGTCTAAAGGATGGAGCATTTTATAACATTGGCCCACTAAGATCTGCTATCAACTATTTCTCCAACCCCAACAGAGTTCATACTCTCCTCTCCTCAACAAAAATCATGGACAACCACAAGTTCAAAACGAACAACTGACTCCAATAACATTCAAGGCATTTGTGGTGATTATGTGGCAATAAGCAAAGGGGCAGAATTCCTCCAGCATAAAATATATCTTACATTTTAAAAAAATGGCAAGTTTGGAATGACTGCCATCTCTGAGTTAACGTGTGGAATGTACAACTGATTTCTAGCCATAGGATTTTGTTTTAAAATTAGTTCAATTAGGATGCTATATGCCAAATTCACAAAGCAAGCTATGGTAGAATTCAGAATCTAATTACTTAGAACCCCTGAGGGAAAAAGCTTCTTCTTTTTCCACTTGAAATCATTCACCTCCACAGAACATCTTTATTGCCCTGATTTGAACTTCATCTGTCTTGAAGTCAAGATTGACAATTTATACTGCTCTTACTGAGATGCACTAACACTGTGCAACTCAAATGATGCAAGACCCTTACAGCCAGAGGCAACAGATATCCACTGCTTAGTATGGGCTTGATTCCAAAGTTCCAAGTTTGAAATCTTGGGAATCATCAAATCCCAACCCTCCTCCGTCCCCAGTAACCAGACTGTGACTCCACTTATCTAAAAACGTGGCAACACCATTCAGGGAATCAAAGAAAGAAACAGAATTACCTCTTTGCTTTTTCCTTCCTCTCCATGGATCCAGACTGTGGCTTCCAGATAGTTGTCCCTGTTGGCTCGAAAGGTCCCTTGGAAGTAACGATTAGATTTTATACCTTGATGTATTCTGGACAGAGGCAGATGTTCTGTGAAGATCAGCCTAGCACTCTCTATTTCATTCTACAGTGGAACAAAATTTTACTTGTGGTGATATTATTTCATATTTAAGTAAAACAACTTTGAATTCATATATCTGAATAGGACTATTGCATGTTAGATTATATTTCCACTGCAATTGAGAAAATCTGAGTCCACATCTTTTATTATAATAATATATTATATATATTATAATTTATTTACAATGTACCTATGATTAACTTAAGGCAACTTCTTCTAACAGCATAGTTGTCCTTGGTCAATAACTTGAAATGTTCTACCGCAACACCACTGTGGGAGTATAATAACCGCAAAGGCTGCAGCAGGTTGAGGAAAAGACCCATCAACACCTTCTCAAGGCAAGTAAGGGTGGGCAAAAGCTTGCCAGCTTGCCCATGTCCAAGAACAATTTTTTTAAAACAAAAAATTGATGTTATGATGATATCATAAAGTTCCTACTTTATTAGCAAGAGCAATTTTCATTTGAAAATTATTTGTGAGGACCCCAAACCAAAAACTAAACTCATAGATAACTACGTTGGATGGTTAATCATTGTGTTGCTTTAGCTTTTTTTTTTAACATTCTTTTCTATATTATTAGGATTATCTACACAAGGTAACAGCTACTGTGCTGATTAAATTCAGATTCTATCCTTACATTTCAATCAGCCAATGGTGCATCAATGCAAAATAAGGGATATATTATGGCATTGCACTTAGGATGGCACATCAATTAAGATTTATGTTGTGAGAGATCTTGGCAAGGTCTTAGCAAACAAATTCATAAAAGCCCTCAATCCAATCACAGTCATTTGTAGTGATTGTAAAATTGAGACCATGACTACAATTTTCCTTTGTAAAATACCACAAGACTAGACAAAATGAAACTTAAAAGCCTCTCTGCACCTCCATCACCTGCCCCAAAGAGCAATCTCTGAGAATGATACTTACAGATGCATCTGAAATACAAGCTAGCCGATCAACTAGTTCAGGATTTCCAACTAAACTCTTGATATATTCATCACCTAAAAGCAAGGGGTGGAGGGGAAGAAATGGTCACTGCTGAACAGTGCAAAATCATAAATCACTCCAATGGAGGAATAGTACACAAATATAACACGAATGAAAATAACTAAACATATCAGCCAAAAACTATGTTGTAAAGTTGTGGCCTGATAAAGTATTCACGTTTCAAGCACATATGCTTTATATTAACAAACATTTATTCCAGTAATTTTTAAAAATGACTTATTCTATTGCTAATTTTCAGATTTTTAGTATGTAACTGAAATTTTGCAATATATTTATTATTGGCTTCAGGATGCTCTAAAATGGGATCTGAACTAGTCAGCGTTGCTCAAAACCAAACACCCAAAGGTTGTTAGTTATTTAAAGTTGGGACATTTATCCTCGCTAATTCAATTTCAGCTGTTAATGCTTGTTCAATTATTCTTTGTTGCTTAGATTTCACATCTTATGTTAAAATTAACTGTCTTGTGTGATTTCTGTTATTTTAGAACCACACTATTTTCATGATATGAAGCAGCTCACATAATTATTTTGGAAAATTTAATTTTAGAATGAAAATCATGCAAAAGATGCTAACAGATGTGCCATGTCCCACTGCATTGCTAATGGGAAGTCGAAGGATCAGCAGGCTCCACCTTGTGGTGGTGTCAAGACTCTGTTCAGATTTATTAACAATCGTATGAAAGTTTTCTTCTCTTCTTAGGTGGTCCCTCAGGATCGAGGATGACCTGCTTCCATTCCAGTTCAATGGGTTCAGAGATGACCGATAAGTCACTGCAAAATATGCCGCATGTGGGGCAGATGTAGCTTGGATGTTGAGTAGATGAGTTGTTGGGAGCTTTATGTGCTCTCTCTAATGCCTCAACTTCTCCTTTACTTGGTCTCAACTAAGCATTCCGATGTGTTCAGTGCCTTCCCGAATGACTCTTCTCCATTTTGGTCGGTCACAAGCCAGGGACTACCATGAGTCAAAGGGGATGTATGACTTCTTCAGGGAAGCTCTGAGGACATCCCTAAAGAATTTCCTTTGTCCTCCTTGGAGTCTCCTGCTACAACTGAGTTCTGAGTAGAGATGTTGCTTCGGGAGTCTGGTGTCAGGCATACAAATGACATTTCCTACCCAGCAGAGCTGGCTTTGGGTCCTTAGCACTTCGATGCTGGGCATGTTGATTTTGGAGAGGATGCTGCTGTTTCACTGCCTTTCTTGTCACCAGATCTGGAGGATCTTGCGAAGGCACTGCAGGTCTTGCTTCTCCAGTGCTTTTAAGTGCCTACCATGGATTGATACAATCATATCAAATTGCCATCTAGTGGCATGACAGAGAATTGTGATTATTCAGTGCCAACATTTTGCACTGGAAATTCAAGAGAACCTGTTCAGTTTTTAATGGGGTGCGCACTCCACACAAGCATTTCTACACAAAATTTCACTACGCATTCTTCAAGAGTGCTTATAGCAAATATAACTGGTGACAAACCTGCTTACTTCATAGGCACTTCTAGACACTTAGCAACGATAAAAAAACAAACTTTCACAAGCATCAATATTGCTTACTACAAGTGATTAATTATTCATCCTAATCCTCCACGTCCTGATAGTAATGATTCATGCCGTGTCAGAATTCCACGAGCACCAAGAGCCCAAGGATGATTCTTCACATGTTGGCATGTATGCAACACTGTCACTGCATTATTTGATCATGAGAGTCAATGTCTCTGATAGAATAAAAGCAAAATACTGCGGATGTTGGAAATCTGAAACAAAAACAGAAAATGCTGGAAAAACTCAGCAGGTCTAACAGCATCTGTGGAGAGAAAAACAGAGTTAATGTTTCAAGTCCGTATGACTCTTCTTCAGAGCTTCCCCGTTCCCTGATAGAATAAATGACTTAAATTTGTAGCTCCTAATACCACACCAAATATCCAAACTGTTCTAGTACAGCTAAAACACTGGCATCTACCTGACAATGTGAAAAACTACCTAGGTATGTCCTGTTCACGAATTGCAGGACAAATCCACCTGGCCAATTATCACCCCATCAATCTACTCTTGATCATCAGAAAAATGACGGAAGGTGTCATCGACAGTGCTATAAAGTGGCATTTACTCAGCAATAACCTGCTGAAAGACACTCTGTGTTACATAGAGGGTCACTCAGCTCATTACAGCATTAGTCCAAATATGGACAAAAGGGCTGAACTCAAGAGGGCAGGTGAAAGTGACTGCTCTTGACATCAAACCAGCATTTGCTCAAGTATGGCATCAAGGAGCCCTCGCAAAACTGAAGTCAATGGGAATCAGGGGGAAAAACTCTTCAATGGCTGGAGTCATACCTATCACAAAGGAAGATTGTTGTGGTTGCTGGAGGTCAACACCTCAGTCCCAGGTCATCACTGCAGGAGTTCGTCAGGATAGTGTCCTGGGCCCAACCATCTTCAGCTGTTTCATCAATGACCTTCCCTTCATTATAAGGTCAGAAGTGAGGATGTTTGCAGAAGATTGCACAATGTTCAGCACCATTCACAACTCCTCAGATGTTGAAGCAGTTCATGTTCATTTTGTTATGGCTGGGTGAGGAGTGAGCTGGCTCCCCTTCTATTCAGCCCCCTCCGTTGGTCGCAACAGAAGTTTTAAAATTTATTTTCCCCATAAATGCCTTTTCTAATCCAAATGTATCTATCTGTTACTAAGGAGCCAATCAAACTAGGTTTTCTTCAGTCCAAGAAAGATTAAATTAATTAGTTACTAGACCAGAGAAAAAATAATAAAGATGCGATGACACACACACACACAAACAAACACAGTGAGAAAGTTAGAGTCCAATAAAAGTTAAAAGAATATATGATTAAGTCCTTTGCTTGTCTTTGAGGCATAGATTGTTGCACATTACGGTCGTTTGAAATTAGCTGATTTCCTGTAGAATTCTGGAATTGACTTTGTTCAGGTCTGCACTTCATTGAAGACGCTGTTTTCACGAGATTGAGAGCGAGACTTTGAGACTTTTGACACATTTCAAGATATAAATCAACAGAAGGTGGGGATTATTTCTTCCTCCACTGGGCTTTTGAATGACAGATGTCAGGTAAGTATCTGTCAGGAGATCAGTTCCCATTGTCTTGATAGAACTACAGCTGGTCAAAGTCCAGCACTTAGCATTTTTAATGTTTCCTTTCAAGAGTGTTCCTGTTTTAAGTGGACCTTAACAGCCCCCAGGTGTGGAATTCCATATAACCAATCTGCAGTGCAACTCATATAGAAACTTTCCCAAAAGGTGGTCAACCTTACAGTATCCATCATCAGGTGACTTGTGGCAGCCATTCTTCACCAGTGTCCTTTCTTGTATTTTTTTTTAAAAAGGTCTTTTTTAAACAGTCTGTGGCTAGCTGCTGAAGTTGTACATAGCTCTCACTCAATCACAGTTTTCTGTCTTTGTGACAATATGCAGCAATACCTGGATAATATTCAGGCTTGAGCTGACAGGTGGCAAGTAACATTTGTGTCAAACAAGTCCTAGGCAATGACCATCTTCAACAAGAGAGAATCTAACCATCTCTCCTTGACATTCGATGGCATTGCCATCTCTGAATTCCCCCACCATAAACTTTCTGGGGGTTACTGTTGACCTGAAACTGAACTGGGCCAGCCATACTGTGGCTACAAGAACTGGTCAGAGGCTGGGAATTATATAGCAGGTAACTCACCTCCTGACTCCTCAAAGCACAACTCAGGAGTGTGATGGAATACTCTCCACTTGTCTGGAAAGAATATAGCTCCAAAAACACTCAAGAAGCTCGACACCATCAAGGACAAAGCAGTCTGCTTGATCAGCACCCCTATCCACCAAACTAAACATTCACTCCCTCCACCACCAATGCACAGTGACAGCAGTGTGTACCATCTACAAAATGCACTGCAGCAACTCACCAATCTTTTTCGGCAGCACCTTCAAATCCATGACCTCTACCACCTAGAAGAACAAGGACAGCAGATGCATTGAACCCCATCACCTGCGAGTTCCTCTCCAACCCACACACCATTCTGGCTTGGAACTACATTGTGTTCCTTCACTGTTGCTGGGTCAAAATCCTGGAACTCTCTTCTTAACAGTACTGCGGGTGTATCTACACCATATGACAACAGGAGTTCAAAAAGGCGCCTCACCATCATGTTCTCAAGGGCAATTACGGATGGGTAATAAATGCTGGTCTAGCCAGTGATGCTCACATCCCGTGAAAGAATAAAATTTTTTTTAAAAGTAAATGTTCTTATTGAACCATTATAGGAGCCTCAAGAGGACGTAATTGGTAAGCCAACCCTCTTAACTTGATTGTATGCTTGTCAATTACTGATATCTGGAGTATGTCTAGATATTTGCTGTTCTCAGCCCATTTTATATAATTAGAACAGCTCACTGCTGTTCTTGCCTCTTCCTTGAGTATAAATCACGCTTTTCAAGCAGCATATTATGAAGAATCCCACTAATATTCCAATAGATCTTGCCCACAAATTTTCCTAAAGAAATACTGTCTCTAATTCTACAAACCCAATACTTACATGTAAATGCCACGAGGCCATCTTCCACAGCACGCTCTTTGTTTTTTCTGTCATTTGTTATTAAGATAACCTGAAGTTGCAAAGTGTTGCTTTTTTTTAAATGTTCATTGTACCACTTCACCGCGACCCGTATTGCTCGGTCATTTCTGTCGTTTGCACTTTCACCTTGTTCTTGCTCTATATAGGTATCTCTGAGGAGGGCAATACACGTTACAAGTTACAAACTTGTTTTAAAGAGGTTTCTTTCTGAATTCTCATTTACTGATAGATAAATCTACAATGAGATCACAATCTCTTCTAGGCTCCACAGCAGGTTTTTGAGAAACTGAACATAGAATTTTTCACTGAACATAGTACAAAGAGGATAACATAGCTGGAAATCACAAAGTGGATCATCAACAAGTTCAGATATTGTCAAATGGTTTATAACTGCCACTTCAACAGTGGGATGAGGAAATGGTCTCATCACTCCCAAGTACCTTTTTAACACTTAATGTTGTGATTCTATAGAATTTATGAGTCACTGGGATTGTTTTATTCAGTCTGCTGACAGTGGGCATCGCTTTATACAGCCTGGTCAAGAGTACTGAATCCTGTTGATGCATGATGGTGTCAACACTAAAGAAATATGCTTGTAATATGTTGCATAGGTTTGTTACTATTAGTTAGAGAAGTGCAGGTATACCAGAGGGCTTCAAGGCAGAAATCCAGTTTTATTTAAAAATCTATCTTTTGGAAACATTTTAGGATCATGACAGCTGTTACACTCTGTACAGCTATACACATCTTTTGTAAAAAAATTAAAATGTTGCTTTGATGCCCTAATTATACCACTAGATGGAGGGGGAGGGGAAACTAAAAAAAGGGTGAGGGGGGAGATGGGGAAGTCAGGATCAGGCATTTTATTGTATATGCAGTAGATTCGCATTTCCTTATAACCACATGCCATCCATTCATTAGTTTCAGCACACGCAGAAACCCACAATGACTTTCATTCTCCCAGTTAAGAGCAATTGTAACAGTTAGGTTGTTGCCCTTACTGAGATTGGCTAAATTAGGACCAAAAGGGATAGAGGATGGGGCAGCAACTCAGCACTTGCTAGAATTACCACAGATGAAAGAGTGCTTTATCTAATTTTATTCAGTAAAGGCAGAAAATATTACCTCTAATACAGCAGTCTGCTATTTCTTGGTGTCTAAATCAGAAAAATTTCTCACTAAAGAACAAAATTCAGATTTCAACAGCATCAGATTGTTAATTCAATATAATAATTTCCTCATCCAGAATCATACTTCGCTCTGTCAAATTATAGGGTAAACTACCATATGAAGCAGTTAGGCAAGAGTTGGAAGCAACATCACACAACCTCACATTTTCTGAGCAAGATTAAATTCTAAGTACTAAATCTTAAATATTTATAATTCATCTTCTCTTACTTGTGATGTTCGTTTGTAAAAGTGTAAAAATGTTTTTCAGGGTTGTTAATCACATCCTTAATTCTTTTGTATACAGGAGCACTTCGATGTCTGACCTCCTGCAGCACTGTCTGCAGGATCACCACATTCTGGATCACTGGATCCTCAAGGATATCAATCTAATAATAAAATAATAATAAAAAACAGAAAATGAGAGTTTTGCGCCCAAAGAATTACAATAACCACAAAACAATTTCAAATCGCTATGTTTGCGTTCAATATAATGTAGACTCCATGCAGCAATATTTCACAGCTTACAGGGATCACATGCATAGTGTCTTAGGCCCAAACATCTTCAGCTGCTTCATCAATGACCTTCCTTCCATCATAAGGTCAGAAGTTCACTGATGATTACGCAATGTTCAGCACCATTCACGACTCCTCAGATACTGAAGCTGCCCATGTCCAAATGCAGCAAGACATGGACAATATCAAGGCATGGGCAAACGACATCCGCGCCGCACAAGTGCCAGGCAATGACCATCTCTAACAAGAGAGAATCTAGCCATCGTCCCTTGACATT
This sequence comes from Cetorhinus maximus, assembly GCF_964194155.1. NCBI lineage: Eukaryota > Metazoa > Chordata > Chondrichthyes > Lamniformes > Cetorhinidae > Cetorhinus > Cetorhinus maximus. The sequence goes on along the minus strand of NC_135885.1, from coordinate 135,231,838 downwards.
CAATGGCATTACCATCACTGAATCCCCCACTATCAACATCCTGGGGATTACCATTGACCAGAAACTGAACTGAACTAGCTACATAAATAATGTGGCTTCGAGAGCAGGTCAGGGGCTCAAAATTGTGCGATGAGTAATTCACCTCCTGACTCGCCAAAGCCTGTCCATTATCAACAAGGCACAAGTCAGGAGTGTGATGGAATACTCTCCACTTGCCTGGATGAGTACAGCTCCAACAACACTCAAGAAACATGACACCATCCAGGGCAAAGCAGCCTGCTTGATTGGCCCCAAACCACAAACATTCACTCCCTCCACCACCGACGCACAGTGGCAGCAGTGTGTACCATCTACAAGATGCACCTCAGGAACTGACCAAGCCTCCTTAGACAGCACCTTCCAAACCCACGACCGCTACCATCTAGAAGGACAAGGGCAGCAGATGTATGGAACACCATCACCTGCAAGTTCCCCGCCAAGCCACTCACCCACCTGACTTGGAAATATATCGCCATTCCTTCACTGTTGCTGGGTCAAAATCCTGGAAATCCCTCCCTAACAACACAGCGGGTGTACCAACAACACATGCAGTTTAGGCCTATACACGCTAGAGTTTAGAAGGATGAGAGGAGATCTAATTGAGGTATATAAGATGCTAAACGGGTTAGACAAAGTAGACGTGGAGCGGATGTTTCCCTTTGTGGGGCGTTCTAGAACGAGAAGCCATAGTTTTACGCTAAGAGGTGGTAGATTTATATCAGAGATGAGGAGGAATTATTTTTCTCAAAGGGTCGTGAATCTGTGGAATTCACTACCTCAGAGTGCAGTGGAGGCCGGGACGCTGAATAAATTTAAGGAGGAGATAGACAGATTTTTAATTAGTAATGGGTTTAAAGGTTATGACGAGAGGGAGGGAAATTGGAGTTGAGCTGAAATGAGATCAGCTATGATCGTATTGAATGGCGGAAAAGGCTCAAGGGGCTGAATTGCCTACTCCTGGTTCTTATGTTTCAAGTCTAATATGATTCTTTGTCGGGACAATTCCGAAGAAGAGTCTCATTCTACTCAAAACATTAACTTTGTTTCTCTATCCATAGGTGTTGCCAGACCTCCCGAGTTTTTTTTCCCAGCATTTTCTGTATTTATTACAGATCTCCAGCAACCGCAGTATTTTGCTTTTATTTTAGGTTCTATGTTTTTCAGGAAGTTGGCTTCAAAAACAAGGTGCCTGTTCAGCTGTAAAAGGTGGAAAAAGGTGATATATAAATGCAAATCTCCCCAATTTTGACAGGGAGGTGTGGTGGATGCAAGTTCTTTTTTCCCCCACCTCCTCCCCTCAGTTTTTTAGGGAACAGGCTTCAAAGTAGAAAGAAACTAGAAAGTGCCTGTGAAAGGTGGCGAAAGATGATATATAAATGCAAATCTTTCCCAATTTTGTTGGGGGGGGGGGTGTTGGATGAACATCCGTGTTCGCACCCCCTGGTTGTTTAGGAACCAAACATCAAAAAAAATCTATAGAGTGCCTATTTGCATTTATATATCACCTTTCACAGCCAAACTATAAAGTAGCTGTGAAAGGTGATATATAAATGCAAATCTTCACCAAACTGGGGGGGAATGGTGGATGAATGTCCTTGTGCCTTCCTTCACGCCCCCACCCCACCCCACCCCACCCCACCCCCATCCCCCCCGGAGCTTCAAGGACCAGGCTTCAAAATAAAAAGGTAGTAGAAAATGCCTGTTCGGCTGTGAAAGTTGATATATAAATGCAAACCTTTCCTAATTTTGTGGGGGGGTGGGAATGAAAGTTCCAGCCTTTACCTGGTGAAGCACCACGTTGGTGTCGGGCAGCACATAGTGAGGCTCTGGGCAGAGCTGGCTGGAGGTGTGGGGCTGGTCGGTGAGGCCGCCGTGTCCCTGACTCTGGCCCGATGGGGATCCGGATCCCGGCCCCCGGCCGCCGCACTCCTCACACGGACCCCAGCCGCACAAAATGTCGTCCCGCAGGTAATGCTCCCTCACCACCTTCAGCACCCCGCCCGAGCGCGTCTTCTTGACGAAACTTTTAGATTTCAACATCCTTCCTCGGTGTAGGGTAGGGGGTGGGGGTGGGGGTGGGGTGGGGGGGGGGGGGTATTGGTTAAAAAAAAAATTAAATTTTAAAAATCAAACCGCCGCCAACCGCTCCTCCTGGCGCCGTCTCAAACTGTTGGCCGACTGAAACCCTAACTCCAGCCTCCCCCTCCCCTCAGTGTGAAACACCCTGAAAAACACCAGGTCAATTCAGAAGAAAATAAATCCCAATTTTTCCTCCCACCACCCCCAAACATGGTAAATTACAAGGGGTGGGGTGGGGGAAGGAACAGCCAGTTCAAATTTGTCAAATTCCCCATTTTTTTTTTGAAGAAAAAAAAAATCAGTCATATTGGATAAAAGCAAAATACTGCGGATGCTGGAAATCTGAAACGAAAACAGAAAGTGCTGGGGAAACTCAGCAGCTTCTGTGGAGGGAAACAAGAGTCAATGTTTCGAGTCCGTATGACCCTTCTTCAGAGCTCCGAAGAACTCGAAACGTTAGCTTTTGCTTTTCTCCCTCCACAGATGCTGTCAGACCTGCTGAGTTTTTCCAGCATTTTCTGTTTCCGTAATATTGGAGCTCCATTTTAAGGTTTCCAAGACCACTTAGGGCAACTTTTACCAGTATCCCTTAAGTTTTACTGTTTTTTTTTTCAATCTTGGGAGGGTATGATGGGGGGGGTTGGCGGGGGGCAGGCAGGAAAGTGATGTTGAGGCCACAATCAGGTCAGCTATGATCTCATTGAATGGCGGAGCAGGCTCGAGGGGCTGAACGGCTGCTCCTAATTCATATGTTTGCATGTACGTTCATATGACCCCCTTTAGCCATCTTATTTCAACAAGGAGCATAGCTTTGCCCCGCTCCCCCCGCTGCATCTTATTGTCACCCCTCAAATTTTCCATTTTCGGTTTAAGTCCATGTGTGCATTGATTTTCCATGATAAGACAGAGAAATGTAAAGTGACTCATTTTGGTCGGAAAAACATGGAGAGACAATATTAAATAAAGTGGTGCGAGAGCAAAGTAACCTGGGTCTATATGTGCATAAATCATGGAAGGTGGCAGAACAGCTTGAGTGACCAGTGAATAAAGCATACATTATCCTAGGCTTTATTAATAGGGGCGTATGGTACAAGAGCTAGGATTGTCAAACTTGTATAAGACACCAATTTGGCCTCAACTGGAGTGCTGTGTCCAGTTCTGAGTGCTGCACTTTAGGAAGGATGTAAAGGCACCGGAGTGAGTGCAGAAAAGTTTCACAAGAATGGTTCCAAGGATGAGGAGCTTCAGTTACGAAGATAGATCGGTGAAGTTGGTGGTGTTTTCCTTGGAGTAGAGAGGGTCGAGAGGAGATTTGACAGAGGTATTCTAAATCATGAGAGATCCGGACAGAGTGGGTAGGGAAAAACTATTCCTATTCGTGAAAGGATTGAGAACAAGAGGACACAGATTTAAAGTAATTGGTAAAAGAAGCAGAAGCGACGTGAGGGGAAAAGCATTTTCAGACAGCGAATGGGTATAGGGTCTGGAATGCACTGCCTGAGAGCGTGCTGGGGTGGTGGCAGGTTCAACTGAAGCTTTCGGAAGAGAATTAGGCTGTTATCTGAAAAGAAAGAACGTGCACGGTTTCAGGGAAAAGTTGGGAAAATGGCACTAAGTGAACCGGTGCAGAAATGATGGGCTAAATGGCCTCCTGCGTTGCAACAATTCTGTGAGAAATCACATTTTTAAGAGCTTTTCCCGCCCCCTCCCAACTCTTTTCCTTCCATCTCTCTCTCTCTCTTTAAAAAGCTCATTTGTTTCTCACATTCGGTTCAGCCTGTCATTAGGCAGCATTTTAATTATTTATTCTGAGGTGAAATCCGCTAGTTTTGGATGTGAATCAATGTAGTTGGAAAATGCTGAAGTCTTTATCCAAAGTGTAATGATATGAAGGGGTTGTTATGTCAGTTTTTTTTTGGTTGGCCAACTGCAGACGCTGGGTGATGATTATAACCTTCGCTAACTGAAACTCCTGATTTTGTTATTCCACCACTCGGCTGCTCCTTCGCCCCCATACAGCGTCTTGGAAGTTCCCGCAATTTTTAAGGTCTTATTGAAAACGTAGCTGTTTCATACTCAAATCACTGAAAATATCACTCATGGCAAAGATGACCCATTCTGGTGACCTGGTTTGAGGTGAGTGTGTGAGATCGAGTCCTCCAGTCTAGGGGGCGCTGCTGGGCGCGGTCCTCCAGTATAGGGGGCGCTGCTGGGCCCGGTCCTCCAGTATAGGGGGCGCTGCTGGGCGCGGTCCTCCAGTATAGGGGGCGCTGCTGGGCGCGGTCCTCCAGGTCGGGGGGGGGGGGGGGAGCTGCTGGGCGCGGTCCTCCAGGTCGGGGGGGGCGCTCTGCTGGGCGCGGCCCTCCAGAGCAGGGGGTGGGCGCTGCTGGGCGCGGTCCTCCAGAGCAGGGGGTGGGCGCTGCTGGGCGCGGTCCTCCAGAGCACGGGGGGGGGGGGAGGGGCGCTGCTGGGCGCGGTCCTCCAGAGCAGGGGGTGGGCGCTGCTGGGCGCTGCTGGGCGCGGTCCTCCAGAGCAGGGGGCGCTGCTGGACGCGGTCCTACAGAGCAGGGGGCGCTGCTGGGCGCGCTGCTGGGCGCGGTCCTCCAGAACAGGGGGCGCTGCTGGGCGCGGTCCTCCAGAGCAGGGGGCGCTGCTGGGCGCGGTCCTCCAGAACAGGGGGCGCTGCTGGGCGCGGTCCTCCAGAGCAGGGGGCGCTGCTGGGCGCGGTCCTCCAGAACAGGGGGCGCTGCTGGTTGTTATTTCGCTGGTGTTGCTCGGGGTCCTGCTGCTTGTTGAATTGGTGAATCACCGGGGTCGAGGCGGCATTTTCAAGTTGCTGCAGAGTGTGTTTGGGTTTGTGCCGGTGGCTGAGCCGGGTAAGTCGGTGCTAGTCTGACTCTGAGCTATCCGGGTACTGATTGGGGTTGGGGAGCTGACTGAGGGAGGGCCACGGTTGCCATGGGCCTGGACTGGTACAATCACACTGACAACTAACGCTGCTTTTGTTTAAAACAGTTGATGATTCTCTTGCGAAAAAAGCTGGTTCAAATCGCACTCGCCAAACGAGAAGCTGTTTTTAAACATAATTATAATTGATAACATTTCTATTGCAAATACTGGAAGTCACACAAAGCTTGGAAATGCATAGTAAAGGGTTGGGGTGGGGGGAGGAAGGACTGGACTTTTTTTTGACAGATGGGGTGAGCCAAATTCATTCAAACACATAAAGCAAACTTACTACAGATGCTGAAGATTCGTCAAAGATTCATCCCTTCAGCCCAGAAAAAGGGGAAGACAGGAGGAGGAACAAATCAGGAAATCGTTAACTGACACAAAACACCCGAGTGAGGCAATGAAAACAAATGAGAGAACAAAGGACTTGTGAATAACTGAAGCAATGCAAAAATACAGGAAAATCCCATACAAGTAAAAAGACCAAAATGGAGAACTAAAGAACTGCAGATACAAGTGATCTCCAATGGAAACAGCAAATGATGGAAACAATGCACCCATTAGTCAGAAAAAAAATCAGCAATTTGCATTTATGTAACACTTTAACTGAATACATTCCAATGCACTTCACAGGAACATTAGCAGACAATATTTGACACCAAGCCACATAAGGAGATATTAGGACAGATGATCAAAAGCTTGGTCACAGAGATTGGTTTTAAGGATGAAAGAGAGGTAGACAGGTTGAAGGAGGGAATTCCAAAGCTTAGGGCTGAGGGAGATGAAGGCACAAGCATGATTGGTGAGGTGAGAAAATCAGGGCTGCACACAAGACCGTAATTGGAAGAACACAAAAATAAAATTGCAAGGCCACGGAATAAGGGCAGGGGAGTAGAATCAGCTAAATTCCGCTTTCAGAGAACTGGCATGGACTCAACAGTCTTAATGGCCTGTGTTTTAATCATTCTATGAATCTTCATAGAGGTTATAGGGATAGGGAGGGACCGGGCCATTGAAGGATAGAACATTTGACCATTTTAAATTAGACCAACACCCTGATTGTTAACCCCCCTAGTATTTCTGATGGGCTTTAGACTTCAAATGTCAATCTGCTTTCCCTCCCCCCTCCTTCCATCCCACCTAATACCCCTGCTGAAAGGAAAATGGAGATACATAGAAAAGCCTGATTTAGGCTTGTATCGGCAGGACTTATAAAAGTGATTCATATTTAAAAAGCTTTTGAAATACTGTCACTAGTATGTGGGCAAAAGCAGAAGGCAGTTTAACACGGAGACTGTTATAAGCAGCAAATGTGATAAAAAGCAAAATACTGCGGATGCTGGAAATCTGAAACAAAAACAAAAATTGCTGGAAAAACTCAGCAGGTCTGACAGCATCTGTGGCGAGGAAGACAGAGTTAACGTTTTGAGTCCGTGTGACTCTTCATCAGAACTAAAGAGAAATAGAAATGTGGTGAAATATAAGCCGTTTAAGAGGGGTGGGACAGGTGGCGCTGGATAGAGAGCAAGTGATAGGTGGAGGCAAAGGAGAGATTGCCAAAGATGTCATAAACAAAAGGTCAAAGGGGTGTTGAAGGTGGTGATATTAGCTAAAGGATGTGCTAATGGTGACATTAAGGGTAGAAAGCAAATGTGATAACATTGGTTTTATTGCTTGTGTTGGTGAAGGGAAGATTGTTTGCCAGGACACCAGGGTGTGTTTCTTTGAATAGTTCTGTAAGAGTTTTCTATCCGTTTGAAAAGACGGTCTGAGCCTTGGTTTAATGCCTCATTTGTAAAAGCCTCCTTTAAAAATTCTACATCCCCCTGTATGGCACTGAGTAAGTGGTAAGTAACATTTGCATCTCTCAAGTGCCAGGCAATCTCCAACAAGACAAAGTCTAGCCTTGACATTCAGTTTCATTACTATCGTGGGTCACCATTGACCAGGAATGTAAATTGACTAGCCACATAAATACCATAGCTACAAGAGCAGGCCAGACTCACCTCTTTACACCCAAAGCCTTTTCACCACCTACAAGGCTAAAGTCAGGAGCATGATGGACAATTTCCATTTGCCTGGATGAGTGCAGCTCCAACAACACTTGAGAAGCTCAACATCACCCAGGACAATAGGCCCAGTTGATCGACATCCACCAACTTAAACATTCACTCCTCCAACACTGACGTACTGTGGTTTCAGAGTGTACCATCTACAAAATGTACTGCAGAAACCTGCCAAAACTTCTTTGACTGCACCTCCCAAATCCATGATCTGTACCATTCAGAAGGCCATAGGCAGCAGATGCATGGGAACGCCACTTCCTTCACATTCCCCTCCAAGTTGCACACCATCCTGACTTACGAACATACTTGGCAGTATATCGCCATTCCTTCACTGTGACTGGTCAAAATCTGGAACTTTCTACCTAACAGCACCATGGACGTAGTTACACTTTACAAACTGCAAGAGCAAATGCTGCTGATGCTGGAAATGTGAAATAAAAACAGAAAATGCTGGAAATACTCAGCAGGTCAGGCAGCATCAGTGGAGATAAAAACAGCATTAACATTTCAGCTCTGTGACAGGTCTAAAACGTTAACTCTGATTTTTTTTTTCTCCACAGATGCTGCCTGACCTGCTGAATATTTCTATATGAACTGCAGCTGTTCAAGAAGGCAACTCAACACCGCCTTGAGCAACTAGGGATGGGCAACAAATGATGGTCTTGCCAGCGATGCCCACGTCCTGTGAATGAATACAAAATAAGAACAGGTACTCACCTGGCTTGAACCCTAGAACTTGCGGCAAGAACTGATTTTTTTTTTTGTTTTAACTTTATTTTATGTTTATTTTGCTTTTGAAAATGTTTCTTTATTAAAGCCCCAATTGCTTATGTTATCTGTAACCTGTTTCTGTGGGTCATTAGGAGGAGGTGATTGGCCCATCCTCACCTTGGAGGAAGATCGACTTAAATACTCTTTGTTTCGTATTTAAGACCTGGTGTCTGCATCCGGTGTGGAAGTATATCTTCCAGAAAAAGCCATGTCCCGGAAGAAGAGTAAAGATGATAACAAAGCCCACGTTTCCAGCTCGTTTGAGTCGGAGGACATCAGTTTAGAAACGACTGTGCCGACCGATGACATCTCTTCTTCAGAAGAGAGAGAAGCCTCCACTAAAGTCACCAAACAGCTTATTGAGAGGAAGGAGCTTCTTCACAACTTACAACTCCTGAAAATTGAGTTATCGCAGAAAAACCTGATCATTGACAACCTGAAGGTGGAATATCTCACGAAAGTAAGCTCTTTAATGTGCCCCTTTCAGACTAATTTAATGTTTTAATTTGTTGAACAAGCAGTTAGAATGTGCAAATCATTACCATATGATGTAGTTGAGACCAATAGCATAGGTACATCTAAGGGGAAGCCAGATATGTGCATGAGGCAGAAAGGAAAAGAAGGATATGCTGATAAAGATAGGTGGTATGGGGTGAAAGGAGGAGGCCCATGTAAAGCATAAACACCATCACAGACCGATTGGGCCAAATTACCTGTTTTCTGGACTGTACATTCTCTGTAAATCTTGCTTCAGGTTATTGAATCAATATGGAAGAAATGATAGCATTAACTGTTCCCATAATACGCATCTGCTCTTTTCAAGTAATTAGGATTCTTGTCTTACTATCCACAGTGAATGCTATATCCTCCTTGAATAGAAAAATAAGCTAGTTGAAGCAGTACTTATACTTACAACATTTAGTATACAACAGATTCTTAGAAAATATTTCTTAGGCAATCCTGTGCATTTTTAAAATGCCTGACGTATTGCAAGGAACACTGCAGAGTTGAAGAGTTCCTTTTTTACTGAATACATACTTTGCACTAACTGTACAATGTAGTGGCTACAATGTTTTCCCGTGTTATATTGTATTCAATGGTAAGGAGCCAGTGGGATATTGCAACCTTTGCTGGTTTAAGTATTTCACAAAACAAAGTGTATAAGTAACAAGGTTTTTCGTTTTACTGCAGGATTTACAGTGTACCTTACCAAAGGTATTATTTCAGCCCTGTACATATGCAGCTCTGTTATAAGTAGATGCGTAGATTATTAAATATGGAACACTGTGGATCATGGCTAATTTTGACTGAGACATGTGGTACTAAATGTCCTTTAAGGCAGGGGTCAAGGTTTTTTTTTTACAAGGGCTCTTTTTGAGAAAAAACACAGCCGAGCTTAATTTCATCAAAGGCTATGTTTTGATTTTCAGTGGCTACTTTTTGGCTTTCAGGGGCTCCTTTTTCATTTTCATTAACAAATGTGACCACATTTTATCTCTCTCTCACACTCACACATTGTCCTCCTTTCTTCCACCCCTCGTCTAGGCTGTTTGTTGCTGCTCGTGTTATATTCATTTAATTGTGAGCTGCTTGATGGCTCGCTCGCTCTCTCTCTCCCTCGCTCTCTCTCCCTCTCTCTCTCTCCCCCCCTCTCTCTCCCCCCCTCTCTCTCCCCCCCTCTCTCTCCCCCCTTCCCGCCCTCTTCTCTCCCCCCCCTCCCCTCTTCTCTCCCCCCCCTCCCCTCTTCTCTCCCCCCCTCCCCTCTTCTCTCCCCCCCCCCTCTTCTCTCCCCCCCCTCCCCTCTTCTCTCTCCCCCTCCCCTCTTCTCTCTCCCCCTCCCCTCTTCTCTCCCCCCCCTCCCCTCTTCTCTCCCCCCCCTCCCCTCTTCTCTCCCCCCCGCTCCCAGCTTTGATTTTTTTTTGTGATTTCATCCTGAAATTTTGAACCCTGCTATTGGGTACCATTTTTTTGTGTAAGTGCACACATTTACATGGGATACATTTTACAGAGGCAAACATAATTCTGAACAGATTAAGCCTTTTAGAGCTCTGCAGTAATGCATTGTTTTAAGCCAATTGAGTTGAACCACCATGCTCCTCGTCCCTGCCCAGACCCCCAATTTTTCACACTGTTTCTCTGCGGCACAGATAGAAGACTTAGAGGAAAGGCTGAATGATTCCCTTCACCAGAAGCAATTGCTGCAGGTCCGTTTGGAGAACCAGCTGAAAGTTCAGCAGGATGATGCCAGGTGAGTCTGCAACACATGTATGATGTGATGATTTTTTAAAATCTGCTATCCGAGTATTCAGTGTTCCAAACTTTAAAGCTGCAGTCCCTCTGATAGAATCCATGTGGGGCAAAAAATATTGTTTTTAATATAGAATTAATTCTGAATTTTTTTTGTTTGGTAAGCGACTGAATCAGAAGTAAATGTTTAGCATAAATGCCATGATCACCTGAACCTACTGCTGTATCTGGAGGTGAACTGGAAGGGCAGAAATCAGAATGGCCACTACATTCAGTGTGCAATTTTGAGTAACTCCATTAGATAACTAAATCATTTTATCAGTTTTGTTTCTCTGCTCCCACTGCTATCAAAGTCCAAGTGTGTTTTAACCCTGACACATCACAGAAAGAGAAAATGTGCATTTTTTAAAAAAAGGCACCTCTGCTAACAAATCGCTTTATTATATGGCACAGGAGACGACAAGATCTACGAAAACAAGAAATGGAAACCATTTTAGAGAGACAGAAACTACTTGAAGAGACAAATCAGCAGCTGCAAGAACGTGCAGGTGACATTCGCCGCAGTTTGCGTGATCTGGAATTGACTGAAGATCAGTATGCAGAGTTGAAAACTAGGTCTGATGACCAGCTTTCTATACCTGAATATGTATCTGTAAGTAAAATCTTAACAGCTCGGTTTGCCTGTAATCTATCCCTTTGCATAGCACTGTTGAGGAAAATATTTAATTGCCATGAACTGCAGTCCTGTACAATTCCTATTAATGAAACTGTGGGGATGGATGTAAGCTAGTGTGATGGGGAATATTTTAAAGATTAGGAAACAAATGAACAATATAGTGATTCTGTTGAAAATAGGGAATGTGGAGTAGGTTGAGAATGAGAGTAGATTAAGGAATGAGGAAACATCAAGATGAATGGGAGCATTGGGAAGGACTGCATGAAGGAGGGGAGTTAGGTGTCTTAATATACAAAATGTAAAGAGCATTATAAAGTTATTATGGTGCAGAGAAGCCTAAGTAAACAGTTTCTCTCAAAGAGCTGGAGCAGGGGTGGTTGCCTAAATGACAGTTCCTGTGCTGTAAGATTGTATGATTCTACAAATCTAAAGATTTTTTAGGCCTTTTATCTTTTGTTTAAAAATACAATAAGAGAATACGAAGGTTCAGTAAACCTGCCAACAGCAATTAATTGTTAATGTATCCTGGATTATGTCCAATTAAGTGTAAACTTGATATTCAATAGTTCACTTTAAAAAAAAACACTATGGGAAGAATTTTCCTCCCATTGGGGGGGGTAAATGCAGGAGCGGGCACGAGCGAGCGCGCCTCCGATTGGGGGCGCACCGCCATTTTACGTGGGTGGGCCAATTAAAGCCCGCCCAGCGTGACATCCATCAGGAAGCACTATGCACTCCCTGTGCGGGGCGGGGGTGGGGGGGGTGGATGGAATCCCTCAGCCAAGAGAGTGCTCTTGCGCACATGCGCACGAAAGAGCACACTCATCTGCCTGAGGCTAAGTGCAGTCTCAGGGAGATCGGTGCCAAATTTAAAATGGTGAAGGTGCAAAAATAAAATTTCCCTGACATGTCCCCTCATGTGACACTGTCGCATGAATTGGAACATGTCTGTCACTTTTAAGCATACATTTATTTGAACCCCTAGGAAACCTCGCCCCGCCCGTAGATGAGGTTTCATGCTTTTTCTGAAGCCCGCCGGGGCTCCCGGCCTGCCCGCCAACCTTAAGGTTGGACGGGCAGGTCCATTAATTATCTCAATTAATTTTTAAATGGCCTCAATGGGCCGTTGACATGTTGGAGCGTGCACAGCTGATTTGGCTGCACCCGCCCCGCCCCCCGCACCCACCGACCTGAAAATGGAAATGACACGGGGACGTCATCCCACGTCATTTTATGCGTCGGTGAGCCAACCTGAAGATCCTGGCCTATATGCTGCTTATTTTCCCCTTTGTGTTCCTGGATCTGCTATGATCAATTTTTCTCACCAGATGGTGCCATAGTGTCGTATTTGAAAATCATTATCTTGATTTGAAGTATTTTCTACAGAGCATATCCTGTGCCTGTTATTCTGAACTTAATTCATGAATGTGCCATATATTAAACATCTGTCTTCAGAAGCATTTTGCCTCCAATTTACAATCAGCTGCTCATTTGTTGATACTTTTATTGCAATGTACTGTATAAAAAATAACCTCTTGCCAGTCTGACCTGCCTAGTTCCTCTTCAACAATAACAACTTGCATTTATAGAGATTCTTTAATGTCGATAACGATCATAAGGTGCATCATTGAAAAGGAATGTTAGTCCACACTAGGCCATTGTCGGACAATTAGAAGAGATGATGTAAAGGTTAGTTAAAAAGTTCGTTTTAGAATTAGGAATGGAGATGTAGAGGACATCAGAGAGCAAGCTTGAGAACAAATAGCAGAAGTTTCAGCAACTAATAGAGGTGTGGGGCTGGGGGTGCTTAGACTAGGTCAGATTCACAGGACCAGAAGGGATGTATGGCTGGTAAAAGTTGTGGACCTTGAAGAGATTTGTAGATGTGAACAATGATTTTTAATCTGACGGAAAAGAGCTAGTGAGGGTGACAGGAGCAATCTTCATGTGGGACAAGTTGCAGGTGGAGGATCTTGGATGATCCAGAATTTCTGGTGGATGCAGGCTGACAAGGTAGCATATGCAAAGAGCGAAAACGTGAAGGGATGGAGAAGAAAAGAAATAAATCAGGATTTGAGAAGAAATTGAGGAAGAGAATGGACGTGTTTATCGTAGAGAGAAGGATACATGAATGATTGCAAATCAAAGACAGGAAGAAGAGACTGAAAGCCAAGCAGAGACAATGGAAAGAAACATTATCTGAATAACATTATACGCTGACCATGAATTCAAACCCCTCCATCAGCCACTATCTTAGGTTGAATCATAGAACAATGGAAAAATTATGGCGCAGAAAGAGACCATTCAGCGCATCTTGTGTGCACCGGCCAAAAAAAGAGAAAAATAGAAACTAGCTGCTCATTTTTAATCCCATTTTCCAGCACCTGGTCTGTAGCCTTGCAGGTTAAATCACTTCAGGTGCAGATCCAAGTATCTTTTGAATGAGTTGAGTGTTTTAGCCTCAACCGCCAATTTAGGCAGTGAATTCCAGACGCCCACTACCCTCTGGGTAAAAAGGTTTTCCCTTTTTTCCCCTCTAATCCTTCCATCAATCACCTTAAATCCATGGCCCCTGGGAATTGACCCCTCATCTAGGGGAAACAGGTCTTTCCTGTCTACCCTATCTAAGCCCCTCATAATTTTGTACATCTCAATTAGGTCACCCCTTAGTCTCCTCTGTTCTAAGGAAAATAACCCTAGTCTATCCAATCTTACCTCATAGCTGCAATTTTCAAGCCCTGGCAACATTCTTGTAAATCTCTTCTGCATTCCCTCCAGTGCAGTCCAGAGCAAAGAACTGTACACAAAATTCCAGCTGTGGCCTAACCAGAGTTTTATACAGTTCCATATTACATCCCTGCTTTTGTACTCAATACCTCGTCCAATAAAGGAAAGCATCCATATGCTTTATTTACCACCTTATCCACCTGTCCTGCCTCCTTCAGGGACCTATGGACATGCAATCCAAGGTCTCTCACTTCCTGAACCCTCTCCATATCCTCCCATTTATTGAATATTCCCTTGCTTTGTTTGCCCTCCCTAAATACATTACCTCACATTTTTCCGGATTGAATTCTATTTGCCCCTTTTCCGCCCACTCTACCATTGATATCATTGATATCATTCTGGAGACTACAGCTATCCTCTTCACTGTCAACTACACAGCCAATTTTTGTGTCATCTTCAAATTTCCAAATCATGCCTCCCACACTAAAGTCCAAACCATTAATATATACAACAAACAGCAAGGGACCCAACACCGAGCCCTGTGGAACACCACTGAAAACTGCTTTTCATTCGCAAAAGCATCCGTCGACCATTACCCTTTGTTTCCTGTCACTGAGCCCATTTTGGATCCAACTTGCCACCTTCCCCTGTATCTCACGGGATCCCACTTTTCAGACTAGTCTTCCATTTGGGAACTTTTCAAATGCCTTACTAAAATCTTATTAAGTTAATATATATGATTTCCCCCTAAGAAAACAATGTTGACTATCCCTGATCAATCTGTGTTTTTCTAAGTGACAGTTTATCCTTTCTCTCAGAATTGAGTTCAATAATTTGCCCACCACTGAAGTCACTGACTGGCCTATAATTTTTCTGGCCTATCTCTGGCACCCTTTTTAAATATTGGTACAGTGTTCGCAGACCTCCGATCCTCTGGTACCTTGCCTGCATTTAGTGAGGATTGGAAAATGATCCTCAGAGCATCCCCTATTTACTCCATCGCTTCCTTTAACATCCTGGGAGACAATCCATCCGGCCCTGGTGATTTGCCCACCTTCAAGGATGCTGTCCCTCCAGTATTTCCTCTCTCATTATGTATATTGTATCTAATATTTCACACTCCTCTTAACTAGAATGTCTGCATAATCCCTCTCCTTAGTGAAGACAGAGATACTCATTGAGAGCCCTGCCCACATCTTCAGCATCAACGTTATCATGTACATCTCTGATAGGCCCTACCCTTTATTAGTTATTCTCTTGCTCTTAATGTACTGGTAAAGCATCTTTGGGTTTTCTTTGATATTACCTGCCAATATTTTTGTATCCTCTCTTTGCTTTCCTAATTTCCCTTTTTACTTCACCCCTGCACTTTCTATACTCCCCTAGGATTTCAACAGGATTAAGCTTTTTGTGACTGTCATAAGCTCTTTTTCTGCTTTAACTTACCCTGTACGCTTCTGGATAACCAGGGGCTTTAGATTTGGCAGTACCACCCTTTTTCTTTGTGGGGACACGTATACACTTTGCCTGTAGAATCTTGCTTTTTAATGCCTCCCACTGATTCAACACCATTTTCCCTTCTCGTAGCTGTATCCAGTCCACTTTCACCAACTCACCTCTCAGCTTTGTAAGACTTGTCTCCTCCCAATTTAGAATCATAGAATGATTACAGCATAGAAGAAGGCCATTAAGCCTAACATGTCTGTGCTGGCTCTTTACAAGACCAATTCACCTAGTCCCATTCCCCCTCCTTTTCCCCATAGCCTTGCAAGTATTTTCTCTTCAGGTAATTATATAATTCTGTTTAAAAAGTCACGATTGATTCTACCTCTACCAGACTCTCAGGCAGTGCTTTCCAGATCCTAACCGGTCACAGCACAAAAGAAAAAAGTTTTTCCTCAAATTGCCTTTGCTTCTTTTGTCTCCCCTCGTTCTTCCTACCAAAATGTTTCACTTCACATTTCTCTGCATTAAATTTCATCTGCGATGTGTCCACCTATCCCACCAGCCTGCTTACGAAAATAGAAAATAGGAGCAGGAGTAGGTCATTTGGCCATTTGAACCTGCTCCGCCATTCAGTATGATCATGGCTGGACCTCTATCTCACTGCCATATCCCCGTGCTCTCCCCATATCACTTGACGCCTTTAAAGTCCAGAAATCTATCTATTTCCTTTTTAAATATATCCAGTGACTTGGCCTCCACAGCCTTCTGTGGTAGAGAATTCTATAGGTTCACCACCCTCTGAATGAAGAAGTTTCTCCTTATCTCAGTCCTAAATGGTCTATCCCATATTCTGAGACTGTGACACCTTGTTCTAGACTCCCCCACCCAGAGGAAATATCATCCCTGCATCCAGTCTGTCCATCCCTGTCAGAATTTTATATATTTCAATGAGATTTCCTCTTATTCTTCTAAACTCCAGTGAATGAAGGCTAATCTCTCCTCATGCGACAATCCTGCCATCCCAGGAATCAGTCTGGTGAACCTTCGCTGCACTCTCTGCATGCCAAGTATATCCTTTCTTAGGTAAGGAGACCAAAATTGCACACACTACTCCAGGTGTGGTCTCACCAAGGCCCCGTACAGCTGCAGTAAGACATCCTTGCTCATGTACTCAAGTCCTCTTGCAATGAAGGCCAACGTACCATTTGCTTTCTTAACTGCCTGCTGCACCTGCATGCTTGCTTTCTGTGCTTGATTGGTGTACAAGGATACCCAGGTCCCTTTTACGTCAACATTTCCCAATCTATCACCATTTAAATAACACTCTGCCATTCTGTTTTTTCTACCGAAGTGGATAATTTCACACTTATCCCTGTTAAACTGCATTTGCCATTTTTTTTGCCCACTCACTCAACCTGTCTAAATCACCTTGAAGCCTCTTAACGCCCTCCTCATTGCTCACATTCCGACCAAGTTTCATGTCGTCAGCAAACTTGTAAATATTACATTTGGTTCCCTCATCCAAATCATTGATATGTATTGTGAATGGCTAGGGCCCAAGCACTGATCCCTGCAGTACCCTACTAGTCACCGCCTGCCACTCCAAAAAAAAAAGACCCATTTATTCCTACGTTCTGTTTCCTGTCTGCTAACCAATTCTCAATCCATGCCAATATACTATCCCCAATCCCATGTGCTTTAATTTTATACACTAACCACTTACGTAGGATTTTATCAAAAGCTTTGTGAAAATCCAAATACACCACAACCACTGGCTCCCCCTTATCTATTCTCCTAGTTACGCCCTCAAAAGAACTCGAGTAGGTTTGTCAAACATGATTTTCCTTTCATAAATCCATTTAGAACTTTTGCTCCTGTTTTATCTTTGCCCTTTTCCATAATGATGCTAAATCAACTGTGTTATGGTCACTATCTTGAAAATGGTCCCCCGCTGTTACTTCATCCACTTGCCCAGCTTCATTTCCTAAGATTAAATCCAGAATTGCACCCCTTCTGTTTGGGCTTGTTACATGCTGGCTGAAAAAGTTCTCTTGAATGCAGTTCAAGAATTTTGTGGCCTCTGTGCCATAAGACCATAAGACATAGGAGCAGAAATTAAGCCATTCGGCCCATCGAGTCTGCTCCGCCATTCAGTCATGGCTGATAAGTTTCTCAACCCCATTCTCCCGCCTTGTCCCCGTAACCTTTGATCCCCTTACCAATCAAGAACCTATCTATCTTGGTCTTAAATACACTCAGTGACCTGGCCTCCATGGCCTTCTGTGGCAATGAATTCCATAGATTCACCACTCTCTGGCCAAAGAAGTTTCCCCTCATCTCTGTTCTTAAAGGTCTTCCCTTTACTCTGAGGCTGTGCCCTCAGGTCCTAGTCTCTCCTACTAATGGAAACATCTTCCCGATGTCCACTCTATCCAGGCCTTTCAGTATTCTGTAAGTTTCAATCAGATCCCCCCTCATCCTTCTAAACTCCATCGAGTATAGACCCAGAGTCCTCAAACGTTCCTCATATGTTAAGCCTTTCATTCCTGGGATCGTTCTCATGAAACTCCTCTGGACCCCCTCCAGCGCCAGCACATCCTTCCTGAGATACGGGGCCCAAAATTGCTCACAATATTCTAAATGTGGTCTGACCAGAGCCTTATAAAGCCTCAGCAGCACATCCCTGCTTTTATATTCTAGTCCTCTCGAAATAAATGCCAACATTGCATTTGCCTTCCTAATTACCGACTCAACCTGCAAGTTAACTTTAAGAGAATCCTGGACTAGGACTCCCAAGTCCCTTTGCACTCCAGATTTCTGAATTCTCTCCCCATTTAGAAAATAGTCTATGCCTCTATTCTTCCTACCAAAGTGCATGACCTCACACTTCCCCACGTTGTATTCCATCTGCCACTTCTTTGCCCATTCTCCTAACCTGTCCAAATCCTTCTGCAGCCTCCCCGCCTCCTCAATACTACCTGTCCCTCCACCTATCTTTGTATCATCTGCAAACTTAGCCAGGATGCCCTCAGTTCCTTCATCTAGATCATTAATGTATAAAGTGAAAAGTTGTGGTCCCAACACTGACCCCTGCGGAACTCCACTAGTCACCGGCCGCCATCCTGAGAAGGACCCCCTTATCCCCACTCTCTGCCTCCTGCCAGACAGCCAATCTTCTATCCATGCTAGTACCTTGCCTCTAACACCATGGGCTCTTATCTTACTGAGCAACCTCCTGTGCGGCACCTTGTCAAAGGCCTTCTGGAAGTCCAAGTAGATAGCATCCATTGGCTCTCCTTTGTCTAACCTACTTGTTAACTCCTCAAAGAATTCTAACAGATTTGTCAGGCATGACTTCCCCTTGATGAAACCATGCTGACTTTGCCCTATTTCATCATGCATTTCCAAGTATTCTGAAATCTCATCCTTAATAATGGACTCTAAAATCTTACCAACGACCGAGGTCAGGCTAATCGGCCTGTAATTTCCCATCTTTTGCCTCACTCCCTTCTTAAACAGGGGGGTTACATTGGCGATTTTCCAGTCCTCTGGGACCCTACCTGACTCGAGTGATTTCTGAAAGATCACCACTAACGCCTCCACTATCTCTTCAGCTATCTCCCTTCGCACTGCTCGTACCCCAATTGATATTAGGGTAGTTGAAGTCCCCAACTGTTGTTTTTGCACTCAGAAATTTGCCTACATATTTGCTCTTCTAATTCCCTTCCATTATTTGGGGGCCTATAGTACACTCCTAGCAACGTGTATATGCAATCTGTGTATCCTCTTGACCTCACATTGAACTTCTGACTCCATATCTCTCAAAAAGCACGCTTACTCCCACCTCCCGAACTTTACCCATCTCTGTTATTGCTTCAGCCCATCTGCTGTTCCTCACTCTTGTCAAGTCCAGACTCACTAGTCCAGTGTTATCCTGGCAAGGCTCTCACCCTCAAGCCTGCCATAAACTTCAGCTTACCCAAAACTCTGCAGCCCCAACCCAATCCTGCACCAAAACAAAAATAAAAATACCTGGAAAAACTCAGCAGGTCTGACAGCATCTGCGGAGAGGAACACAGTTAACGTTTCGAGTCCGTATGACTCTTCAACAGAACTAAGGAAAAATAGAAGAGAGGTGAAATATAAGCTGGTGTAAGGGGCAGTGGGACAAGTGGAGCTGGATAGAGGGCCAGCGATAGGTGGAGATTGCCAAAAGATGTCATAGACAAAAGGACAAAGAGATGTTGACGGTGGTGATATTAGCTAAGAAATGTGCTAATAGGTAACATTAAGGGTAGAAAGCAGGATGAGCAAGGTTCAGATAGCCCTAGAGGGGGTGGGGTGGGGGGAAGGGATCGAAATAGGCTAAAAGGTAGAGATAAAACAATGGATGGAAATACATTTAAAAATAATGGAAATAGGTGGGAAATGAAAAATCTATATAAATTATTGGAAAAAAGGGGATCGGAAAGTGCGTGGGGATGCACCAATCTCTGTTCACTCAGCATCCTTGGTTCACTGTCCACTAACGTCTCTTATTTAACATTCTCATGCCTTGGCTTAAATGCCTAGTGGCCTCATCCCTTCCTATCTCTGTAGCCCTTTCCATCCCTTAACAATTCTGTTCCTCCAGCTCTGGCCCCTTGTGCATCTTCCAGTCCTTTCACTCCACCATAGGCACCTTCATCTACCTTGACCTTAAGGTCTGGATTTTCCTCTCGACACCGCTCTGTGTCCCCATCTCCCTCTCCTTGTTTAAGACCCCCATTAAAATCCCACCTCTTCAAGCTTTTAGTTGACCCTCCAAATAGCCTTTACAGCTCAGTGCACCCTGGGATGTTTTTCTCCTTAAAGGAGTTATATAACTGCAAGTAGTTGTTTTAAATATATCTTATGCTGACTTTAGAGCCACATCCATAAGCAAGTGAAGTTGTTAGTTACACTTCCAACAAACATCTCTTATATAGATCTAACAGAAGATATGTCTAAGAAAAGTCATGAGCAGAAACATAAATCAGTAAAGCTGATTCAAACTAAAGTCATGAAAATGAACATAGAAACAAAGCAGTTTATGATATTCTACTGTAATATGATAATTTGGTTATTTTCTTAAAGTTCTGCTATCATGAAGGAAGTAAAATTAAAACTTGAGTGGCTGTCAGACTGAGATACTGGGATCTCCATTTTCATGATGCAACAGAATGCTTCAGTTAGTGTAATGTGAAATGCCAAGCTTTATCAGTCTTGTATCTGAATAATGTTGTACTGTCCTCCACTTGCCTTGTCAAATTTAATTTATTTCCATAACTTAAGTATAATGTTGGGGAAGGCTTTTTACATTCCGGTTAAAGCTCTTTTTTTATTCATTCATGGGATCTGGGTGTCACTGGCTAGACCAGCATTTATTGTCCATGCCTAATTGCCCTTGAGAAGGTGTTGGTGAGTTGCCTTCTTGAACCACTGCAGTCCATGTGGTGTCGGTACATCACTGGGAGAAAAGATATGATTTTGTAGACCTTATTTGGTAAATTGTGGAATATATCACAAGTAATTATACTGCCATGATGTTTATAATCCTCTATCATACCTTCTTTCTTATTGCTAGGTACAAGTTTATGAAGTGGTGCGACCTTTGAGGGAAGAGATTGAAGAGCTTCGGCAAAAGAAAACCAGCCTTTGGGAAGAAAGCAACAGCCAGAAAAATCAATTGAACAACATGATTGAGGTTGGTAATGTTTGATATTTTAAAAATTAAAATGAGTATGTTACTTTAAGATGGATTGACCATCCTAGTGTCCTCATCCTACTTAGTTGCAATATAATCATGCCTGTGTGGATTTATTCAAAAGAATGGCTTGCACTGCTTTTTTAAGAGTTGCACTGTTTGCCTCACAGCTATTTTTAAAAATGTCATTTCTACATTCTGATCTGTATATTCAAGCAGCCTTTTGGATGGACCACCATTTTTTAAATTATATGGTGTTACACCATTTATCTCACGCTACTATCTTTTTAAAGAGTCGCTTTTCACATTTTGTTGTGTTTTTTCCAGGGTGCATTTTGTTCTACTGCAACTTCTGTTTTCCTCTACCAAATGTACGGCAGTTTAGTTTTACTCTCCTATATCCACTCCACTGACTGCAGTCTCTCTTACTTATATTCATGTCGCTCCTGCAGCCAAATTTCCTTCCTTTTAACTCTTTCTGAATAATGAAAGGAGCCTTATTGCTGGTGGACATGGAAAAAAGTGATCGTCCTAACAATCAACTGACACTGGAGTGGGAGTTTATGTTTGTTTATTAGCTTCATACAAAATAACATTAGTCTTCATCTATTCATAAACTTATTTTCATTTTCACGCTGCTTGTCTTAATTGCTGTTAGTTGAAATGTCACTTTTTTAAAATTTCCTCTTGTTTTGGATTCCATCTCGCAGCTATATTTTCTCTTTCAGTGGTAGTATCAAGTAGTTTTGACAGCCCTTCACTTGCTCTCTGTCAGGATATTCACAGTTAACAAGGTTAATATCTCTGTGAAGTTGAAAGCACTTGGCACTGTGGCTGAATTGGAAGTGCAAATTGTGCATGAAGACCTGAACTGACTGAAGCGAAGCAAATTGAGAGACTCCCATTTTGGTTAGGGCCCAATCTGACATTGGATTCAGGCTACAGTTCCATGCAAAGCAAATCACTCCTTACTGATTCTGCAGTTATGGTATGAATGCATTTCATGACTCTCTGATCAGGTAAAAGAGAAGCATGTTTCTATTGGGCACACCATTTGCAATATTCCATTCTTTGTAATCCCTCCTAGTGTCCTGCCCAGGGTAAAACTTTGTGGCGATGGTAGCATAGTGGTAATGCCTACTGGACTTGTGATTCAGGGGCCTGGATTAGTGCTTCAGAGACGCGAGTATAAAGCCCATCACGACAGCTGGGGGAATTTAAATTCAATTAATTAATAAATCTGAAATAAAATGCTAGTCTCATTAATAATAACAATGAAGCTACTGGCTTGTCATAAAAACACATTTAGTTCACTGCTATCTTTACCTGTTCTGACCTATGTGTGATTCCAGACCCACAATGTGATCGAGAGCCACATGCAGGCCAGACCAGGTAAGGGTGGCAGATTTCCCTCCATAAAGTATGTTACAAATGGGTTTTTACAGCAATCAATGATAGTTATCGTGGTCACCATTACTGTGGCTAGCCTTATGTTCTGGATTTTATTAATTGCAAGAAAATTCCACTAGCTGCCATGGTGGGATTCAATTTCTCAGCGCATTAGCCTGGGCCTTGAAATTACTGGGCCAGGGACATTACCTGTACACTACCATCTCCCCTTTGTGTGAGAGGAAGCTGAACACTGAAACATAAGCTGCTGACACTCATCTGTAATAGTGGATTGCATAACAGTTCAGGCAAATGTTTATATTTCTGTGTAATGTAATAACAATTAGTTTTCTCCTGGTCTTAACACGTGGCACCAACTCCAAAAAGAGACAGATAGCTTTACGTGGAGGCTTTCTGTTTTCAGCGGTTGAGGAAAGTTGCATTTCCAGGTACTTACTACGTTTCGATCACTGTGACTTAGTCTGTCAATCTTACATCTTGGTCTATCTGCAAAGTATTGTGGAGACTGGACAGCTGTTTATTCTTCCCTAAAGCTTTGTTCATCACTTTTCTGTTTGCTTTTCTAGCTACATTTTACAAAAATGCGCCAATAAATGTTGTACCCAGAACTTAAATATAGCCTGTTAAACATGCCTGAGATCATGCTAGAAATACTAAGTTTTTTTAATGTGCTTTGGGAAGCGGTGGAACAATACAACTGCAGCTTTTAATGAAACGTGCTTTGGATCTTTAGGCTCTTGATATAGCGGTGTTTTTACTCCTGTAAACAGTCTGAGTGACTTATATGTAGGGGTGTATTTAGGGGTACTATCCAATGTCTAACTATATAATAGCATAGTGCAGGGAAGTGATAGTAGAAAAACACCTGGCAAGATGAGGCCAATTACGAATTGTTTAGCAGCTTCCTTTCACAGCATGTGAAAATACAGTTATAGTTATGATCAGACTCACTTCACCAATACAAATTATCTTCATGTGATAATACAAAATAATGAACACACTATGCTTCACTGTCAGTGAGTCATCTCAGTTTACACAGACAGAAATAACTCCTACGTGGAAAATTTCTGAGCCTGGCATCTGCTGGATCCGAATGCCTGTATGTACATCTCTGCCTCTACTTTTACCTCCACGTTCACATGTGGAGGGAAGGACCTGTGTCTAACACTCCCTTTCAAGCGCCTGGAACTAGCCTGGTGGCTGTGAGCCATTTATTAATTACTGAGACAGACTAAAAAATAATTAGTGTTTACAGATTATGAAGATAGTTTGCATTTTAACCACCTTGGTGCTTTTTTTAAAGTTATTGAGACCCTTTCTGTGGAGAGATGGTCAAAAGATGATTATTGTGCAATTTAGAGTCATTGTGGCATGCTATATGTTTCAGGCACATTTATTTAGTGCTTAACCTGTGCCACACTTAAAATCTTTAGAGCTATGAATCTGAAAGGAGAACTCGCTCTGATCTTGAAGTCCGTTGTCAGCACCTTACATTGGAACTAGCAGACACCAAACAGCTTATTCAGCAAGCAGACTATAAGAGAGAGAATTATGACCGAGTGAAGCAGTAAGTACACTCATTGCTCTTTTTTGGCAGTTGTTTTCTATAATTGTGCATTTATTTTGGACACGGCTTCAAGTATAGACCCAAAACTTGATAAAAGATAAAACGTAATACCCATTTTGCACCTGTCAAAATCCTGCTTTGTACTGTGAGTGGTCTCTGATCTGAATTGCACTTCAATTCCATGAGAGAGAGTCCTACAGTCAGATGGTTAAATTTGAATATTTTGAAAGCAGGCTTCCTCAGATCTTGTTTTTTTTAGCTTTGTTTGACACCATATTGGAATTGCACTTCAAGTGGCATTGAAACCAAGTGGTATAAGGTGCCCTGCTTGAGTATGTCATACCACTTCATTCTGGTACTAGATGGTGGTGATGTGCTACAGTTCACTTAGGGAGTCCGAGCTGCTGTGGCAAATGCTTTTTTTTCATGCGTGTTGTATTATGGAGCTATTGATAATGTTGGTAGAGACTCCAATTTTCTTTCCATCACATTGCTGCTCAGGAATCTCTCTGCTCTTACCGCCTGCCATTGGCATGTGTTGGAAGGATTTGCAGGTTGATACTCAACCTGATTGGCTGCGTTATGAATGCACCTTCCTTCACCATCAAGTTCTGGGGTGGGATTCAAACCTGGAACTTCTGGCTCAGAGGCAAGAATGCTATCCACTATGCCACAAGGCCTCCATGTTCTGGTATTAGACTGGGTCCTAAATCTGGAGTTATATTGTCATTTGTGTACCTGCTACCCTGCTTTTGAAGGACTGAAATGTAAAATTTAATAGAATTTGGTTAAGTCAAAGAATTTGCTGAAATGTCTAAATGTCTGCTATACAGAAGACTTCCGATATATTGCAAGACACTGAACTATGATGAACCTTTAATTATTCTTGTTAGTTGCCCTATTGTGTAAATATCCTGCAAGTGAGTAGTTGATAAATAGTTCAAACATTGACTTTGGCTCTATTGAATCAAAATGTGACAAGAATGAAAAATCAGTGCTATCTTTTGGATATCAGTGCCCTTCAGAAAGCAATCAAAGTTGATTGATGACAGCAACGTGACACAAACTTTTGACATTTAATTTTGAAAGTAAAAATATGTTGATATAGCATTTTGCTATTATAAATGTTGACATAAAAAAAAGACTTGACACAGGAAGTAAACCTCATGGGGTTAGGTGGTTGCAGCTATTTGCAAGAGTTATAATGTACGATACATAGCTACACACAAACAAAGGCTGTGATTAAACCTCATGATAGTTTGCCAATGCTATCTTGTTTGATACCTGCTCAGATTTAGGAATGAGAAATGTATGTGAGTTTTTAACTCTACACATTATAGTTATTATGTGTCTGGTCACATTCCATGTGATTTGTTTCAGTGAGAGAGATGCACTTGATCGGGAGACTTCAGAGCTCAGAAAAAAGCTAGAATTACTTGAAGTCTCACACAAGGCACAAACTAAGGAGAGAATTGACTTAACCAAAGAGGTATGACCGTTGATGTGTCCTTACTAATCTTAGGGGTAATGTATCTTCTAACTCTTACTGGATGTTTATTGATTCATTTTCTTCTTCATTTGGTATGATCCTGGGCCAAGCCCCCCAGGGTCTTCGTATGATCTGTTTCGGGACCAGTAACTTTTTGTTCAAAGTAGACAAAGTTTGAGATTTAAGACACTTGCTAAGAGAATAAAGCCACAAGATTCCACAGGTTTTGAACAAATAATAATAAACTTTACTATACAAGGTCAGGAAATATAACAGTTGACAACATCTATCTTATACCCTAACATTCAGGGTTAATATAAGGTACATGTGAATTAACAGGCAAAAGATGATCGAACACACCACACTGCACAATAAATGTCATATTCGACCACCCAGACGTTAGACACTCAGTTTGGGTTCTGCCAGGGCCACTCTGCCCCTGACTTCATTAAAGCCTTGGTTCAAACATGGACAGAAGAGTTCAATTCCAGAGGCAAGAGTGACTGCCCTTGACATCAAGGCCACATTTGACCAAGTGTATCATCAAGGAGCCCGAGCAAAACTTGAGTCAGTAAGTATCGGGGTAAAACTCTCCCTTGCTTTGAGTCATGCCTAGCACAAAGGAAGATGGCTGTGGTTGTTGGAGGTCAGTCATCTCAGCTCCAGGACATTCACTGCAGGAGTTCCTCAGGGTAATGTCCTAGGCTCAACTATCTTCAGCTGCTTCATCAATGACCTTCCTTCCATCAAAAGGTCAGAAGTGGGGATGCTCATTCATGATTGCACAATGTTCACCATTCGCGACTCCTCAGACACTGAAGCAGCCCATGTCTAAATGCAGCAAGATCTGAACAACATCCAGGTTTGGGCTGACAAGTGCAAGTAACATTCATGCCACACAAGTGCCAGGCAATGACCATCTCCAACAAGAGAGAATCTAACCATCACCCCTTGACATTCAATGGCATTATCATCGCTGAACTCCCCCACTATCAACACCCTGGGAGTTACCATTGACCAGAAACTGAACTAGACTAGCCATATAAATACTGTGGCTACAAGAGTAAGTCAGGGGCTAGGAATCCTGCGGCAAGTAACTCACCTCTTGACTTCCCAAAGCCTGTCCACAATCTACAACGTACAAGCCAGGACTGTGATGGAATACTCTCCCCTTGCCTGGATCAGTGCAGCTCCAACAACAAGAAGCTTGACACCATCCAGGATAAAGCAGCCTGCTTGATTGCCACCACATCCGCAAACATTCACTCCCTCCACCACCGATGGACAGTAGCAGCAGTGTGTACTGTCTACAAGATGCACTGCAGAAACTCGCTAAGATTCCTTAGACAACACCTAAACCCACGACCTCTACCATCTAGAAGGACAAAGGCAGCTGATACATGGGAACACTACCACCTGGAAGTTCCCCTCCAAGCCACACACCATCCTGACTTGGAACTGGATCGCCATTCCTTCAGTGTTGCTGGGTCAAAATCCTGGAACTCCCTCCCTAACAGCACTGTGGGTGTACCTACACCACAGGGACTGCAGCAGTTCAAGAGGGCAGTTAACCACCACTGTCTCAAGGGCAGTTAGGGATGGACAATAAATGCTGGCCTAGCTAGCAAAGCCCACATCTCTTGAATGAATAACAAAAAAGTAAACACTGAGTCAACCAATCTTGTTGGAACACTGCCTCTCTCACGAGGGATTCCAGTCTTCACCTTCGAAGATCTCGCCTTGAAATTTTTTCCAGAAGTTACTCCAACTCGGACAGACTCAATGACGGCTCACCATGGTTTCAATCTCGTCTCCCAAGACCCTGTTGCCCTGAATTCCCAAGTCTGCACTCAAACATCAACTCACAAGCACAATTTCAGCTCTTCGGCCCTGCAGAGCAGAATGCCACTACTCCAAAGGGGCACCTTTGCCCCAACAGCCTATAGCAAGGAGTCACCAACCTTCTGCTGCCTTCTTAGATCTTCATGGCTACTCCCAAGCTCTCTTTGATTGTCAGGCCTTCTCCTGAGCCTTCTGTACCTAAGGTCAGCCAACTGCAGCCCTTTTCCTGCTTGGAGCCTACTTTTCTGCTCTTTCTTGGAACGCCCCATGTCCCCTCTCCCTTTGGGACCTCTCCCTGTCCCTTGCCTGGGCCTCTCTTCTCTAAATATGGCGCTCCGCACCACCCACCCCCCCTCCCCCCCGTCATGTGATCTGGGTTTTCATGCCTTTCTATTTTCCTCTTCATGCAGGCGCCCTAGGAACTTAATGCTTAACTGTGTGTACCCACTCCTGGTCTGCATGTGCACGGAAACTCCCAAGGACTGAGTCTTCTGACTTTCGTAACACAGTTTATTATTGTCAGAAAATTTAACAATGCTACACATGTGCGTCAGCATTGACTCAGTGATAGCACTCTGTCCTCTGAGTCAGAAGGTCTTGTGCTCAAGCCCTGTTCCAGACACTTGAGCACATAGGCTAGGCTGACACTTTGGTGCAATACTGAGGGAATGCTGCTCTGTCAGAATTGCCATCTTTTGGATGAGACATTAAACTGAGGCTCCATTTCCTCTATCAGTTGATGTTAAAGGTCCCACAGAGTTATTCAAAGAAGAGCATAGGTTTAGCCCAATGTCCTGGTCAACTTATCCCTCAGCCAACATGTCCAGACCATTGTATTTGGTCATTTATCTTGTTAATTCAAATAACTGGTTTGTGTTATTAATCAAGCATTCAATTGACTCAATGTAAATGTACTAAAAGTCACAAAAATATCCATGATGAATCAGTAACCAATCGGAAACCAATCAAGCAAAAATCTAATTTTTTTTAAAGCCAATGTTTATAAACCAGCAAGTACCAAAAATCCATCCAGAATTGTAGCTTTCACCCTGCTTTCAAATCATTCTGGTATTTCCATTACAATGTTTTCAACCGACATTTTCATCATTTCCACCTGGCAGTGCATTCAGCAAAATATAACACAATGCAGAAAATATCAATGCACTTTTAAGTAGAAAATTGCTTTTTAGAATTATGCCTGTAAGATGTTTCCCTCATTGGCCTCCCCTTCTGTCTGTAAAAAGCCTGGCTTGAGTTGGAAAATTCACTTTGGCTTTGGGTATTGAGGATTTCCAGCTATGATGGACAAATTCACAGAATCACAGAATTGTTACAGCGCAGAAGGAGACCATTCAGCCCATCATGAGTGCACCAGCTCTCTAAATGAGCATTATGACTTAGTGCCATTCTCCTGCATTTTCCCGTACCCTTGCACATTGTTTCTATTCAAATAAATGTCTAATGCCCTCTTAATGCCTTAATTGAACCTACCTCCACCACACTTCCAGGCAGTGTATTCCATACTCGAACCACTTGCTGTGTGAAAAAGTTTTTTCTCATATCACATTTGCTTCTTTTGCAAATCACTTCAAATCTGTGACCTCTCATTCTCAATCCTATTACGAGTGGGAACAGCTTCTCCGTGTCTACTCTATCCAGCCCCTTCATGACCCAACCTCTCCAATCCATCTTTGTAACTGAAGTTTCTATTACCTGGAGCCATTCTTGTAAACCTCTTCTGCACTCTCTCCAATGCACCCACATCCTTCCTATAGTGTGACACCCAGAGCTGTACACAGTACTCCAGCTGAAGTCTAACAAGTACCTTATAAAAGCTCAGCACAACCTCCTTGCTGTTATACTCTATGCCCCTATTAATTAAGCCGAGGATACTGTATGCTTTATTCTCTGCTCTCTTCACCTGTCCTGCCACCTTCAATGACTTATACACATAAACACCCAGGTCCCTCTGCTTCTGCATCCCCTTCTGAATTGTACCCTTTATTATATGTTGTTTCTCCATGTTCTTCCTACCAAAATGCATCACCTCACAACTTCTCCGCATTGCCACCTATCTGCTCACTCCACCAACTTGCCTATGCCCTTTAAAAGTTCTACACTGTTCTCCTCACAGTATACAATGCATCCAAGTTTTGTTGCATTCGCAAACTTTGAATTGTCCCCTACACACCAAGATCTAGATCATAAATATATACCAGGAAAAGCAAGGGTCCCAATACCAACCCCTGGGGAACTCCACTACAAACCTTGCTGCAGCCCGAAAAATATCCATTGACCATTACTCTCTCTTTCCTATTACTCAGCCAATTTTGTAACCACTTTGCTACTGTCCCTTTTATTCCATGAGCTGTAACTTTGGTCGCAAGTCTGTTGTGTGGACTGTATTGAATACCTTTTGAAAGTCCATGTGCACCACATCAACAGCATTACCCTCAACTCTGTGTTACCTCTTCGAAAAACTCCAGCATATTCATTAAACATGATTTCTCCTTTAGAGATGGATGTTGGCTCTTCCTGATCAACCCACATTTTTCACTACTAATTCTATCCCAAATAATTGTTTCTAGAGCTCCCCCACCACTGAAGTTAAACTGACTGGCCTGTAATTGCTGGGCTCATCCTTACAACCTTTTTTGAACAAGGGCATAATGTTTGCAATTTTCCAGTCCCCTGGCACCTCCCCTGAATCAAGGGAAGACTGAAAAATTATGGCCAGTGCCCCTGCAATTTCCACTCTCACTTCTTTCAATATCCTTGGATGCATCTCATCTGGTCCCAACAGTCTATCCAACACTTATCCTCATCAATTTTGAACCCTTCTAGTGACAGAGTTTCCTCCTGTCACCATGGCCTGGGTAGCATCTGCTTCCTTGGTAGAGACAGATGCAAGGTATTTATTTAACACCTCAGCCATACCCCCTACCTCTATGTGTAAATCCCCTTTCTGGTTCCCAATCAACCCGACTCCTCCTTTTACCACCCTTTTACTAGTTATGAGCCTGTAGAAGATTTTGGGATTCCCTTATATGTTGGTTTCCAGACTTTTCTCATTAATCCCTCTTTGCTTCTCTTATTTGCTTCTTCACCTCTCCTTTGAATCTTCTGTATTCCACTTGGCTCTCAATTGTATTTTCTACCTGACACCTGTCATAAGCACACTTTTTCTTCTTTATCTTAATTTCTATCTCCTTTTTCATCCAAGGAGCTTTGGATTTGTTTGCCCTACCTTTCCCTTTTGAGGGAATATATCTTGACTGTGCCCGAACCATTTATTTTCTGAGTGTAGCCCATTGCTCAGCTTCAGTTTTACCCACCAACTTTTCATTCCAGTCTATCTAGCCCAGCTCCGTTCTTGCCCCATTGAAGTCTGCTGTTCCCAAGCTAATTATTCTTACTCTGGATTGCAACTTGTCCTTTTCTACCATCATCCTAAACTCTACATTACAATGATCACTATCTCCTAAATGTTCCCCCACTGATCCTTGATCTATTTGGCCCACCTTATTTCCAAGAACTAGGTTTAGCAATGCATCCTTTCTCGTTGGACTGGACACATAGTGCTGTAGAAAATTCTCTTGAACACAATCTAGGAATGCTTGCCCCTCTCCACCCTTTAACGTAACACTGTCCCAGTCTACATTCGGGTAATTAAAATCCCCCATTATAACTACAATATTTGCACATCTCTGTAATTTCTCTGCAGATTTGTTCCTCCTCATCCTTCCCACTAATTGGCTGTCTATAGACTACACCGAGCAATGTAATTGCACCCTTTTTGTTCCTTAGCTCTAGCCAAATTGATTCTGTTCTTTTACCCTCTGTGACATCCTCTTTCTCCAGCAGTGCAATGCTCTCCTTAACCAGTACTACTACTGCTCCTCCTTTTCTTCCTTTCCTAGCTCTGAACACCTTGTACCCAGAAATATTTAACACCAAGTCCTGTCCTTCCTTGAGCTGGGTCTCTGTTATCGCCACAACAACATATTTCCACATGACACTCTGCATCTGTAACTCCCCAGTCTTATTTACGATACTCCGTGCATTCACATAAATGCACAGTCACCCTGATTTAGACTTCATGACTTTCCCCCCTTACTCCAGCTCAACCTATTAACTTATTGTCCTCTATGCTAGTGCTCTCTGTCTCTCCCAGTATTTTGTGCACGCTGGTATTCCCGTCTAATATACTCTCCTGGTTCCCACACCCCTGCTGAATTGGTTTAAAGCCCTCCCAACAACACTACCAAAACGCCCCGCAAGGAACTCAGTGCCAGCTCTCTTCAGGTGCAACCCATCCAGCTTGTGCAGGTGCCATCCTCCCCAGAGCCACTCCCAGTGTCCCAGGAATCTAAAGCCCTTCCTCCTGCACTATCTTTCCAGCCACACATTCATCTGCCTTATCCTCCTATTTCTGTACTCACTTGCAAGTGCCATTGGGAGTAATCCCGCGATTACTACATTTTAGGTCCTGCTTTCTACTTTTCAACTTTGCTCCCTAAATTCTGATCACAGGATCACATCCCCCTTCGTACCTAAATCATTGCCACCAATGTGGACCAA
Organism: Cetorhinus maximus; assembly: GCF_964194155.1. NCBI lineage: Eukaryota > Metazoa > Chordata > Chondrichthyes > Lamniformes > Cetorhinidae > Cetorhinus > Cetorhinus maximus. The sequence goes on along the minus strand of NC_135885.1, from coordinate 135,200,221 downwards.
GACCCCTGGCTGTTCACCCTCCCCCAACAAAAATGTCCTACAGCCGCTCAGTGACATCCTTGACCCTGGCACCAGGGAAACAACATACCATCGTGGAGTCACGTGTACAGCTGGAGAAACGCCTATCTTTTCCCCTAACCAATGAATCCCATACCACTAATGCTCTTCCTTTCTTCTTCCTCCCCTCCTGTACAGCCGAGTCACTCGTGGTGCCACAAACCTGGCTCTGACTGCATGGATCTGAGACACCAGTGCCCTCACCAGCTTCCAAAACGGAAAACTGATTAGTGAGCGGGACCCCTGCACTAATGCCTCGTTCTCCTAGACAGCCTGGCGGTCACCAATCCCCTTTCTGCCACTACACTCCTAAGCTGTGGTGTGACAACCTCTCTGAACACGTTATCCACGTACTTCTCAGCCTCGTGGATGTGCCACAGTCACTCCAGCTGCCGCTTGAGCTCTGAAACCAGGGCTCAAGTTTCTGCAGCTGGCAGCACTTTCTGCACATGTAGTCGTCTAGGACACTGGAAGTGTCTATGACTTCCTACACATTATATGTCACTTATTCCACTTGACCGAGCTGTCCCGCCATGCCTTAACTTTATTTTACTTATATTACTTAATTATACTGGCCCTGACTTTCCCTTATTCCTGGTGTTTCTCACTTTAATCCAAGTATAGCTACTTCTTTAAAAATAATGTGCTTTTCTAATTTACGACAATTTAAAGACAGTCCCTAACAGCAGTTTCTTACCAACTAATGAATTTAGGGTTTTCCTGTGATGTCACTATTTGTTTTTCTCACTATCCTTTTGAACTCAGCTCGGGCCGGTTCTGAGCAGGCGACTGGTGTGCCTCTCCGACCCCCAAGGTAAGTATAAGCCTCAAGCCTCAGTCCCAATTTATATTCTCCCGCTCCGGGCTGCTCTTTTGCAGGTGCGCTGCCTCTCCAACTCCCAAGGTATGTGTCATTCTGTACATGTGACAGATGTATCATGGACGTTGCCGTTTTCACCCTGCTATTGTGGGGCTACGTGAGTGCATCACAGTAATGACAATAATAAATAACAGGGGTTATAGCTCATCTTGACAATATTTGTGTGAGCAAGCTGTCATAAAAATTGTAATTTTCACTTTCTGTAGAAGTGAAGTATGCAGTGTGTTGTGAAAATTTGATAAAAGATTCTCAATTAACTATCATTTGCAAGTGGCAGATAAAATGAAATGGTTTGATTTTTATTTGTATTCTAAGGTACCAATATTGAATTGATTTTATTTCCCTATTGACGAAGAAGTCTTGAATCTACACTAGTTTTAGAAGAAAATGCCCATGAAGGACTTTGATGCTGACTTTCAACATTGTGACTGGGCCCAGATCATGGCAAATGACCATCCTTTCAAGTGCTGGCTATTGGCCACCATTTGATGGTGGAAAAATCTCCCTTGCCATGCTTCACCAACAATAGCTTCATCAAAAGCAACAAATCCATCACTGGAGATAGAGGGGGGAAGGCCTTAGGGAAGGTGAAGGGAAGAATAAATAAAGTACTTGCATCTTCACTAAATACTACAAATTTATTTTTGGGAACTGAGCAAAAACATTTGTGGATAACTATCTGGGATTGAGAGCTTATCTACTTCACACACACTAGATCCAAAGTAAATGTCAGCATTTCAGGAATTTGGTATATATGTGGCCCGATGCCAGTGGAGCACTCACCAGAATACTTATGAACTGGAAGAGAGCATATGATATAATTTGGAAGTTAAATTTGTGTTTGATTTGTACTGTATTGTAAAATAGTCATGTGGAAATGGTGCTACATTGTAGATTCAAAAAAAATACTAACTCGTATGATCACTGCAAAGTAAAAACGGATCATACATGTGCAACACCATTTTCCACAAAAGCTCAGTAAAACAAGTTACCTTCAATTGTGCGTTTTATATTCCAAGCTGACCTGAAATGACCTGACTATCTTGAAACAGTCACTGTTCCTAATTATTTGTACGATTAAGAAATGCAGTGCCTTTTGTGCAGATTTTAAGAAGTTAAATGTAGCTAAGTATTTGATGTAGAATACACAGTACTTATGGAAGTCACAATTTGAGTACGGTTTCCGTGTCTGAAGCCTGGTTAATAACAACCTTGCTTGAAAATATACAACATCTTAAAATTTGCTTCTCCACTGCTAACTGTTCAGATCATTAAAGAACACATTTAAAATTCAATGACCTTCGATCAAAGGTGTTTCTTTGTGCCCCACACAGGTGGCAGCATTACAGCAGTCTGTTAGTTTGCTGCAAAAAGATAAAGAATATTTGAATCGCCAAAATATGGAACTGAATGTCCGCTGTGCCCATGAAGAAGACCGTATAGAACGCCTTCACACTCACCTTGAGGAGGCAAAGCGAGCTAGGGAAGAAATGTATGAAAAATATGTGATTTCAAGGTAAGTCATATTGTCTAAGATTTAGATTTTCATATTAAAGTGAAGAATCTTTTTTGGTTCATTGACCTGACAATGCAAATTCCATGGTTCAAAATGATTCTTGATGCTTTACGGTCTCCTGTCCTCAGGCATCGCGAATCATTTTTGAACCATGGTACAACTTAGCACTGTGATCTTCTAAAGAAACATAACTAAGGTTGTTGTGAATTTGCTGTCATTTGTTTCAAAAGCCATACACAGACGAGTGAGGCTTAATCTCAGTTTGAATCTTGTGAGGGAGCAGAAGCTGGAAGTTGGCCTAGTTTGAAGCTAGTAGGATAATCTACAGTGCGTCTCTCAGTGTCCAATTGCAAAAAAAGTAGTCAGCTGAATTAGTTTATTAAAAAGTAACTAGAAAAAGGGGCTGGGAAATCCATAGTCAAGAGATAGTAAAGGAAGTTTTACCTGTGAGAATAGCTGGAGCTGAGGAGAATTAAAGGTAGTTTCCAGAGGACTGTGGCTGTGGTCCCCACAAAACTAAATAACTTTAAGACTGACATGTCTTAAAAGAGAATTATTCTTAGCGGAAGTAAGAAGTAAACCCGAGTGCATAACATACGTAATTATAAACCATATTGTTAAGTTAATAGTGGTTGTTCTGTTTAATTCTTTTACGTACAATAAAGTTTGTGTTTTTTCAAAAAGTGAAATCTTGTGGCGTAGTTCAAGTGGTTAAAACTAGGTATTCAGGTTTCTTTTTAAATGTTAACACCCGTAACCGGTTCGTAACAGTATGTTCCACTTCAATTTTCTTCATTATGGGAATAATCCTGTTTAACTTCTATGAAGTCTTAGAGACCCACAATGGCGATGTTGATTTTATGAATGTTGAACAAACTATTGTGTGAAACAATGCAATAAATTTAAATGCAATTTAAAACTCTTTTCACTAAGCATAAGCTTTTAGCTCAAAACCTGGATGAGTTAATAATTTTTACACGTATGCAACACTTCAGAATCCTATTTATTATTTAATTACTTCTGGAGTTGCCACGTCGTTTCCATTCTGTCAAAAACCCTAAACTGATGAACATTTTTATTGTTGTTAAACGTTAACTTCTAAACAATTTGAAGTATACAAATGCACTAATGTTGAGCAACTTCTGTACAAAATGGTAGGTTGTCTATTGAGCTCCATATATGCCTGCAGTAATCCACACATGAATTTTATCATTCATTTCACATGGCACCATTTAGTGTCCGTCTTGACAATCAGCTCTACCTCATCATCACCTCTCTCAACTCCTGCACTGCTTAATATTTCCTTCAATTAATTAGTTTAATCACTCAATTAATCACTTGCTTGACCATGTTGATTGTAAAATCCTCATCCTTGTATTCAAATCTCTTCATGACCTCGCTCCTCCCTATCTCTGTAACTTCCTTTAGCTCCACCCCCTACTGTCTGAGAACTCTGTATTCCTCTGCCTCTGGCCACTTGCAGTTCCCCCAATTCCCTTGTCCCAAAGATGAATGCACAGGTGCCAATCAGTATAGGCTCTGAGCCTTGTAATACTCATTGTAAACCTCTCCCTCTATACCACTCTCTCCTTTAAGTTGCTCCTTAAACCCTACCCTTCGACCAATCATTTGGCTACCTGTCCTAATGTCCCCTTCTTTGGCTCGGTGCCAGTTTTTTGTCTGATTATGTTTCTGTGAAGCACCTTGGAACATTTTACTAGGTTAAAAGTGTTATATAAATACACATTGTTGTTGAATATCACTGAGTTCTTCTTATCTTGCAAACAAAAAATGTACAAGGATATAAGTTTATAGTTGCTTGGTAGTGCAGATCTCCTGTTTTGCTGAAAAGAGAGGCATGCTGTTGAAGCCTTTCATCTTGCACTCATCAGAACAAACACAAGAATGCCAAGTTTCAAAGGGAGAAACAATTTATACTGCATGAGAAAAGGATGCTGATTGGTTGGCAAGTTGACTCTGCTTGGTCGAGGTATTGCCATGGCAAATGCACCAGGGAACTGTTGTCCCCCAGACTTTTGTTTAATTCAAAAGAGGCACAATGCCTTGACTTATTCCTTTTGCCTGCAGAGGATGCATAAGCTTAAGAACAAGACTGTCTGATTGTAGGATGTGCCCTTTCGATTATTCATTTTATTCGATTACAGTGGCTTTTGTGCATTGCTTAATTTAACATCTAATTCAGTTTAAAAGCTAAAATGAAAGTAATTTTGATTATTTGTTAAAACCCATATTCTGCATGGCTGCAAAATTTTCATTTGGAGGCAACATATTTGAGATAGTTATGTTGAATGTAGATGGCTCTTTTAAAATTTGTGTAAGGGCCCATATTGATAGAAGGATGAAAGTAATGGAGTAGTGTGCACAAACTCTGTTGTAATGAACAAACTTTAAAACAGATATGAAACGGTAAAATACTTATGTCTAACTTTACAAAACTTACATTAACATTGCTCTTTAGCCTGATTCATTGCAGTATTTTAATTAGTTGTATCATAGACCTGTAGAATTCACCATATTACTCTTCTTTTGATGTTGAAGATCAATCTTAAAGCAAATGGAACTTTTTTTTAAAGGGACCACTACAAAAATGAATACGAAGACAAGCTTCGTCATGAACTGGAGCAGATCCGAGTGAAAACAGACCTGGAAATTGAACATCTTCGAAGTGGCTCCAAAGAAATGTATGAGAGGGAAAACAGGTAAAGCATATTCCACAGTCTTTAAAAAAAGCAATTGAGTGAACCAGAGTTCCTGCTCCTAAACTGCAAAGAAGCAGAGATACAAAGCGAAACAGCAACTCAAAGACGTCAGAGAAGGGTGAGGGCAGCCATGTTCTCCAGCTTACCATATACAATGCTTTGGGAGACTGCCTAGTGTATCAAAAATGCTTTTAAGGCTTTATTCTCCATAACAGTTCTAGGAATTACATCAGTCAGAGTATTAACGTCAAGAATTATTCATGCTTGAATCATGCTTACTTTAGATGGCAGCTCTTAAGTTCGCGAGAGAGTAGAGGATGGGTGTGGAAAGAGGATGGTTAGGAATATATCAGTCAACCTATTGAATAGTTCGGCAAGCTTATCCAGTGAAGAGCTGATGATGCAGACCAAGAAACTCCTTGCCTTGGTTGATTTCAACTGCAACACTAGTAGAGATGTAACATTTGCACAATAAAAGTCAGATAGGTTTCCCATTTCTGATTGCTGTTCAGCAACTCCTGCTACAAGCATATAAGTGGACACTAGATGAGGTCAAAATTCCATTTGGCTTTGCTATCCCACATAAGATGAGTTACTGGAGTGTCATTGGTCCGTGGAAATGTACCTTAGCAATGAATCAATACCCTTTGCCAAAAATTTGCGAAAAAAATAATTTGGATCATGTTTGAACCAGAGAAAGCAGTGCCCGCCACAATCTCTGTTCCCTAACCGTCGATTCTACCCTCTTCCTGGGTACTGCCTGAGGCTAAGGCAGACGGTTCATAGTCTTGGTCTTGTTTTTAATCCAGGATGAGTTTCTGACCACATATCCATGCTGCCACTAAGAATGCCTACTTCTGCGTCCATAACGTAGCCTGCCTCAACCCATACCTCAGTTCATCTACTTCTGAAATCCTCATCCATGCTTTTGTTACCTCACGATTGGACTATTCTGACTCATTCCTGACCATCTTCCACCCTCCATAAACTTGAACTCATCCAGAATTCTGCTGCCCATGTCCTAACTCGTACTGAATCCCATTCACCTGTCACTCCTGTGTTCCCTGATTTACACTGGCTCCCAGTTAAGCAATGCTTTGACTTTAAAATTCTCATCTTTATTTTCAAATCCCTCCATGGTTAGGCCCCTCCCTATCTTTAATCTTCTCCAGCCCTACAACCTCCCCGAGATATGTGTGCTCCTCAAATTCCAACCCATAAGACAATCCTTAAAACCTACCCCTTTGACCCAGCTTTTGGTCATCTGCCCCAACATCGTTGTCATATTTTGTTTTACAAGGCCTCCGTGAAGCACCTTGGGATGTTTTATTACATTAAAGGTGCTATATAAATACAAGCTGTTGCACTCTGCCCTAAAGAATGTTTCCAAAGTTTTATCTTTTGACATTATATGATAACACAAAGATTCTTCTAAAATCTATATTTAATAATCATGATCAGAAAGGCACTTCAAAGAAAGCATTATAAATACTCAGCAGACAAACAGAAATGTTAATTTTCTATGTTTCAGATACCCAGATATACTCTTGTTTACGTACTTGATCTCATTGACGCTGAATGCACAAATTTAAAAAGTGTACTTTTCAGTGCAGCTGAAGGTTGAATATTGCATGTAGTTTGTAAGTTGCCTATAAAGTACACTTTTTAAATTTGTGCATTCATCGTCAATGAGATCAAGTACGTAAACAAGTTTTCAGTGCAGCTGAAGGTTGAATATTGCATGTAGTTTGTAAGTTGCCTATAAACTGAGATTGTAGGCAATTAGACAAAATTAATGTGTTTGCATCGATATGCATGCATGTATCTAAGCAATTCCTGGTGATGTTCCAGTTTATACAAATGATCAAGTTCAATTTGTACCATACATGGTAAGCAATTATGTAATTCACCATTTTAATATTCAAACAATGTTAATAGATTTAACCTAGGTATTTATAATAGGCTAGATATGTTTGTTGTTTCATTATTTAGTTTAATCACTTAATTTGATTTTATGCGTAGGCTTATGAAGGATCTGTTTTATGTATTTTAAGATGTTCCTGTTAGTAATAATTATGATGTTTAACAAAAAAGGAGGAAGCTGAGACATACTTTTAAACGCTGGTTTTGAGATACAATTTTTATTCATGGTAATGTAGACCACCATATCATTCATGGTTTAACATTACATCTAATTTGCACATTTATAAGTCAATGAAGTGAAATATAAATGGAAAAAGAACACACAGCAGATCAGGCTGCATCTTTGAAGAGGGAAGTAAGAGTTGATGTTTCACGTTGACTACCTTTTAAAGCACAGTTGATTATTGAGCCTTTGTATGAAACCTCAATGCTACCTAGCAAATCTTTTGCACCGTATTTTCAGGTAAATACATAATGTCAAAATCAGGCACAAGGAATGTGGACATTGCCTTCAAAATCATAACCATGCAACTGAACCCAGTTGTCAAACATTTCCCACCTCTGCTTCACCCTAGTATAGCTGCCATTGAAACCCCTATCTAAGTCTTTGTCACCTTCAAACTGGACTATTCCAATGATCACCAGATTGGCATCCCTCCACTCACTGTAAATTTCATCTTATTTAAAATTTTGCTCCCCATATCGTACTCCAGAATAGGTCCTATCCGGGGGATAAATATAAATCGTTTTTTTATCTATCACCCAATCCTTGCTGCTGTGCATTGGCTCCTTACTCTGCCAGTGCATCCAATTATAATTCTCAGCTATCTATTTAAATCCTTACCCATTTTTATCTCTGTAATCTTTTCCAGCCCATGAACTCATCACTCTTGAACTGTCTGTTGCTATGGCTCTAGTCTTTTGTGCATTTTCTCCTCTGTCCCTTTTTTCCACCACTGGTACTGATACCACCACCTCTCTATTCCCAATGCTCTAGAATCCCCTCCTTAGACCCTTCCACAATTCCACCTCCCTCTCCTCCTTGAAGAGTGTCCTTAAAACCCATTTCTGACCACCTTTTAATCACCGTAATCATCCCTCCTTTGCCTCGATGACCATGTTTACCTGATTGTACCTCTTTAAGAGCTTTGAGATGTTTTTCCAAATTAAGGTGCAATATAAATGCAGTTGTTTATCATCAAGACAGCAAGGAACTCCCTACCCCTTTTTTGAACATTGTCATGAGAGCTTTTACATCCTAAATAGGCAGACATTGCCCTAGTTTAACATCCCACCTATAAACTAGCAGTCCTCACAATGTAGATCTCCCCCAATACTTCACCGGTCTGTCAACCTAGATTATGTGGTCAATGTTTGGAGCCAAGCTTGAATCCATGTCCTTCTGACTCGGGCAGGGATGCTACCAACTATGGCAAGCTGATAATTGTAATATTCTTCAGCCTGATGTCCACTTCAGTTGTAGATCTTGTAAAGCTCTTGGTCTTAAGCTGATAATTTAAGTAATTTTGAGTTGGAGCAGTAACTCTTTTGGTCAGCTGTTGGACTGGATAGCAGCATAAGAATTAAGTTACGAGCAAAGGTTGTTTAGCACATCTAATTTGTTCTGCCTTGCTAATCCTCTTTCAGCCTTTTTTTTTTTAACTTTGATCAATTTTAAACTAGAAAGAACTATCTTTTTTTGAATCAAAAATTATTTGGCCCGGACTTTGAGGTAGAAATAACCATGAGGGTAATGGAGCTCATTTATTAAGGAGTAAATCATATAACAACTTCCAGCATCTGTACATGCCTAGTTAAACGCTGAAATCAGGAATTTGATGTCCAATTTTCCCTCTCCTCCCTAAGTTGTGCTGTATCGATATCTTGCCAAGAAACTCGGCATTCAAGAAGAGGTGGTAGCATAGTGGTATTGTCACTGGACTAGTATTGCAGAGACCTTGGGTAATGCTCTGGGGACATGGGTTCGAATATCACCATGGCAGATGATGGAATTTGAATTCTATAAAAACCTACAATTAAAAGTCTGATGATGACCATGAAAGCATTACCAATTGCTGTAAAAACCCATCTGATTCACTAATGTCCTTTGGGGAAGGAGATCTGCTGTCCTTACCTGGTCTGGCCTACATGTGACTCCAGACCCATAGCAATGTGGTTGACTCTTAAAAATGTCCTCTGAGCAAGGGCAATTAGGGATGGGTAATAAATACAGGCCTAGCCAGCAATGTCCACATCCCATGAATGAATTTTTTAAAAATTCAAACACAAGGGCATGAAGCTGCAATACCTAACCACTATATACCCACTAAAGTTAAAAGTTAGGGCTTATCCATCCAAGTGTAAGTGAATTTTTAACGGTGTGATATCTTAATTACTATCAACAGCCCCTGGTAATGAAAATTTATTTTTGCAAGTGTGGAGTCTCATTCTTTCGGATTCCAATTTTTGTATATTTTATAAAAAAGTTATATTTTCTTTGTTTCTTTTTTTCTCTCTCATAACCCCATTTTTTATCATTCTCTAATTCATTTTCTGTACATGATTTAACATTTAATTAAATATTAGAACTTAGACTTCTTGTTTCATACTCTGTGTGCCTCAGCAAGAATTCTTCAACCTGATTGGTTGAAAAGACACCATGTCGCTTGTTCTGCTCACACATGCTACAAATCCCCTGTAGAGAGTGCAGTGTTGTATCAGGCCCCGGTGACCATAAGTTACAGCCCAAAATCCCATCAATAGCCCATAAGAGTAATGAGCAGTGAGTGCTGTTTGTTCGTCACTGACTGCAAACCAGGGCCGTTGTGTTTCCTTTTTGTAAGCTTTGTATAAAGTCCATATTTTCTGCACTAGGTGGCAGTCCTATCTGTAAGTCGAATGATTCATTCCTCTGCTCACGGCTTGCTCAGTTTAAAGTTATGTTCTTCTGCCCTGATTTTAACCACCTTACTTAATTGCTTCACATTAAAAAATGCTAGAATCACATCCCTTTTGTTTGAATAAATTATTTATTTTCCTTAGCTTCTCTTCACACCCAAGCACATAAAAAGGATTGTCTTGCTTCGGACCCTTTTATCTGCCTCTACATTTTATATATGGTGACCATACCAGAGTGAAATACTTGACATTTGTTCTCTCTAATGCTTTGTAGAGTATCAAAAACACTCCTTGGATCTATATTCAACAGATCTGTTTACATTCCGTAGCAATTTATTTGAGTTTACAACTGCCGTCATGCACTTTGTGTTTGGTCAATGTTTGCACCTGGATCTTTTTTTTAGAGGCACAGTATGTTGATGTACCTTTTAATGTTGTGATTTTTAAAAAACATTTTAATGGCAATATATTACTTTGGACTTCTCAATTTGAACACAACTTAGAATTCATTCTGCCCAATTTCCTCTAAATGTCTTGGTTCTCATGAAAGTGGTAGTGTCTTTCTGTTTGTGATGATAACAAGCTAACCTTTTTACAAACACAGTTTTCACAAGCATTTGTTTACATTTACTATTCTGCTTGCAGTAAAATGCCACCAGTAATCTTGCTTTGCTTTTCAAAAAAGTTAATTTTCTCACTTATCTTTCCCCCACGGAATAGGTTCAGTGGATTTGCTCTTTGTAACCCTCTGCTACTAGCACTATTATATAGCTTCTAGGAGTTGCATCAAAGTTCTGTTGAAGGACTCTTTCTCTGACTTATTTTTTTCCCACTATAACAATGAAATGGCCAACGTTTACTCAGCATCGCCCCAGTTTAGACTGAGCATTTGCCATGAGTGATAATAGCTGCAAGCCCACACCCTATAGATTTATGGTGCAACATGTTAGTACATTGATGTGCTGCTCCACCACATTACTCATTTTAATGACTTTTCTAAATATTACATAGAGATTAGCCTCTGATCAACTGTTAGTCAAACAGGATTCTCTTTCAACCTATGTTTGTTCCTAACCTCCAAAGTATGCACCTCAAGCTTCAAAAAATGTGACTGCTTTATAGTTATGTCCTAGAGGAAGAATTTTTAATGATTCATGGAGTTCAATAACCATAAAACTTAACAGCATATTTTGTAAAGGTTAGGTAAAGGTACAATGACCCAGATTTTGCATTGAGAATAACTCCGAGGGTATCTGTATTCTGCATTATTATGGTGTAAATTGGATAGCAACTTCCAGAACCCGCATGTGTGCAGTTAAATGTGAAAATCTGAAAGTTGTGGTTTGAGTTATCTAACCCCAGCCTGCATTATAACGTTACATGCCGATAGATTCAGCGTTGACATCAATGTAAGGGCATGCAGTTGCAGTACCTGTCCACTAGTTACCCACTAAAAACATAAACGAAAGTTAGGATGGAGGCATTCAGAAATAAGTTAAACTGCCCTGCTCCCAGCATCACCAAAATGGCTGGTGCAGGAAACCTGCAGGCCGACCGCGTTGGTATTTTCAGACCCCATCCGCCTCCATTCCCAACCTCAGTGGGGCCCGAATATTCAATCCTGTGTGTCTGTGAAGATTCTTCAGTCTGATTGGTTGAAGAGCCTCAATGTTTCTTCACTTGGTCAGTTGCAGCCGATCCCCTGCAGATGGTACTACACTGGATCATACACCTGGTGATGGCAAGTATATAATCAGAAGCCAGCAAAGACTCTTTAGGCCATTGTCAATGTAGTGATTGGCATTCCTTTGCCACTAGGTATGTCCCACTAACATAACTGTTCTCAATGCAAGTACTCCTTATATTGAAAGGTACCTTTACAAAATGCAAACATTGAGTGAATAATGGGTAACAGTTTTTTACTGTCATTCAGAAATTATTGGCCCAGATTTTTTCAGTCAGGGACGCAAAGGCACAGTGAAGAGCGCTTGCCACTGAAAGCCACCCACAAAAGATCTAGCAAACTGTGTGGCATGGTTTTTCCCATTTCTATCAGCAGTTTAAATTTTGTGCCAAGTCGAGGGATGTCTTGGCATAATGCAGTAGTGATATCAGCAAGCAGGTAGACAGTCAATCATATTGAAATATTCACATACAGCAAACCAGGAGGTTAAAATCCTTCACTTTTAAATTTTCAGGTATCAGAATAAATGTTTATGAATAAAATATAAGATAGTAACTACAAATTTTTAAAAAGGAAAGTAACTTTTGTTTAAGAAATTATGTGGAATTTTTCTATTGTCATGGAAAAATTTAAAATTCTCCAAATACTGTATAAAATTAGCTTTTCAGGGCCAGTGAGGATGTTTAGCAGTAATTATGAAGTTATTAATACACTGTTAAAAATCCAATTACACCACATTCAACAAAGTAACTTCTTCCAAGGTTTTATTTTACTGATAATGTACGTGTGGTAGTTTTTGTCAATTCAATTGATTTCCATTGATTGGATTTTGGGGGCCTCTACAGCGCTTTCTTTGGAGAAGCGTAGAAGCGCTGGCAACAACTTCTGGATTCCCACTTCATTCTGTGCAGGTGCAGATGCTGGCAGTTTCACTGTCATTACTATTGCAAAATCTGGGCCATTATGACCTTTGTTGAACTTTTTTTCGATATCAATTAAGGTACTGGTTATGCTGAAACCAACAGTCTGCTTTACAGAAAAATAGCAGTTTACATGAATTGATTTTGTAAGACATGGTAGGGGAATACAGGTTCACACTTGTGATTATCCACACTTTAACTCTTTTCATATTATTTCTGATTTGGTGTGGCGGCTTCTACATTGTTTAGATTGATTCAACAACAGGGAATACGGAACATGTGCCAGGATTCATGCATGCACAGTGGTTTTTTAAAATCTTGGGTGGAATGTAAGCCTCGCTGCCAAGGCCGGCATCTGATGCACATCCCTAATTGCCCTTGAGAAGGTGCTGGTGAGCCACCTTCTTGAATTGCTGCAGTCCATGTGGTGCAGGTACATCCAGAGCATTGTTAGGAAGCGGGTTCTAGGTTTTCTGACCCAGTGACAGTGAAGGAATGGTGATATAGTTCCAAGTCAGGATGGTGTGTGGCTTGGAGAAGACCTTGCCGGTGGTTGTGGTCCTATTCATATGCTGCCATTGTGCTTCTAGGTGGTAGAGGTCGTGGGTTTGGAAAGTGCTGTTGAAGTAGCAAGTGGAATGACTTGCATTTATATAGCGCCTCTCAAGGCCTGAGGAACTTCCTAAGTATTTTAGAGCAAATTATTTAGTCACTTGAGAGCACGGCAGCCAGTTTGCAAACAACAAGGTCCCACAAGCAGTAATGATATAAATGACTAATTATAGTGATTTACTTTGCATTGGTTGAGGGATGTTGAGGCCAGGAGACCGGGAGAACTCCCGTGCTGCTCTTCGAAAAATGCCATCATACTTTTTTTCATCCACCTGAGAGGATGATAGTGCCTCAGTTTAATTACTGGTCCAAAATATTTATCCTCCTAAAGGGCAGAACCTTTCTCAGTACTGCAGTGAACTGTCAGCCTAGCTTGTGCTCAGTCTCTGGAGTGGGACTTGGCCCAGTGACCTTCTAACACAGAGGAAAGAGTGTGATCACTGGATCAAGGCTGACACCAATGTTAATGCTACCACACGTGATCAATTACATGCATGTGTAATTATTGCTAAACCATTTTTCAAATTTGGAACACCTGAAGTGAGGGAAAATTCAGAACAAACTGACGATGCCATCAAGTGTCTTGCTGGGCTAGAGGCCATGACACTAAGTAGTCCCTCAGTGCCAAATTTTGCCATGGTGTGCTGTCATCGCAGGTAGTTTTGATGAGATGCAGCAGGCAAAATCTTGATTTTTGGGGAGTTTCACTGCCTCAGATGATAAGAGTGTTGAGTTATTTATGTAAAAGGACAGCCTCCATCTACACTTTTACTATCTGAGATGACACTATAGATGTCAGTCGGCCATTTTAGTTACCATTAAAAACGGGAAATACTCAGCACGCCAGGCAACATCTGTGGAGAGAGAAACAAAGTTAATGTTTCAGGTCTGTGACCTTTTATCAGAACTAAGAGAAGATAGCAATGTAATAGGTTCATTTGCTCAAAACCTATTTCATTTCTTTGCATCCGCAGTATTTTGCTTTTCATTTTAGTTTCTAATCTTGACAGAGTCAATGGTGCTTGGATAGTGGGAGTGGGGGAAATAAACCTAATCAGTGTGGCTAAAATTTCCATACTTTTCTTGGTTTTTACATATAGGTTCAATGTCCCCAGATTCTCCTTTTGCTGTGGAACTAGATGAAACTCTTATTTCTCAAAACTAGTTTCTCTGCTAATTTGCCCTACAACCTCTATCAAACCAAACTTTATATTCATACTCAAATTTTCTCACCCATCATGTGAATAAAAGGGAGAGGGTGTACTTTGAAAATATTGGTAGTCTTTTCTCAGTAACTCTAAATATGTTACGATTCACTATGTCAGTCATCTCTGCACCAAGTTTGGTATGAACAGAGATTGATAATTTTTGAATTTCTTATAGGAAAGTCGTGCCTTCTACTAGTTGAAAGGAAATAAATTTACGCACGGGGGTGCATTCCACATTTTGCTTTGTATTCACTGAAGGTTTTTTTTTTCAAATTTATTCTAATTCAGAAATTTAAGGGAAGCAAGAGAAAATGCAATTGCTGAAAAGGACCGAGCTGTTGAAGCAGAAAAGGATGCGCTAGCAAAATATGACCAACTTCTGGAACAGTAAGTTATTGATGGATTAACTCTGTCCTCTGCAGGTTGAATGCACAGAAAATTCATCATTCATGGATGTCCATGTTGGTTAGAACTGGATAGGCGTTTAGCTTTTGGTGATTGCACTTCATATTTTCTATTGCCGTAGCAATTTATATGCAAGGCTTTTTAGAAATTTTAACAATATTCTGCAGGTACAGGTTTTCTTCACAATGTGGCTGCTGTAAAGCTAACTTCAGTGACTTGAGGCATGTAACACAGTAGCCTGAGTCATTGCGGAGTCTAGAGATCTTTGGTATGGACCAGGATATTTAAAACAACATGATTGAATTTCTCCTTTTATTGCCTTTTGTTAACCTGAACATCGCCCATAAGTTATACACTTCCTAGAAGGCTGTGGTATTCTAGCTAAAACATCATTTTTATGGCATCAGAAGAACCTCTTCCTCTGCACCACATCAGAGTAGGATAGCAGGTAAACTGAGAAAACCATATCTGCTCTTCAGATGATGTGGAGAATAAGTAAATGGATCCATATTGTGCTAATGAGCTATGTAGATCAGAAGAATCCAAAGCTTCATTGCTAAACCATGCTCATTTAATTAATGTCAGACAACGCATGAGGTTGTTGAAAATGCATTCTTGGAGTAGGAAAAGTGAAAGTCACCTAACTTTCCCATATCCTATCAACCTTTAATGACCTTTACTGGGAAGTGCACCAATCTGGACAGCAAGTGTCAAAAGAATCCGGCTTGGCTGAGATATTTTCCGCTGTCATGTAGGCTGCTATTTCTCATTGTAAAGGTTCTCGCATCGAATATGGCTCCTGCCACGGAACTGTGTCCCAGCATTTGGAAAAGGAGCATAGAGAAAGGAAGAAAAAAAAGATGCCAAGACATTTGATCCTGATTCTCCATTTTTACTTTTCTTCTTCTGGAAGGACTTGGTAGATGCTTGATTTAGGGTAGCTGATCAAATCTGGTCTGTATTTGTGTGTAAAATTGGAACCATAGCTACCTAAGTGAATACTGCCAGTGAAATGTACAAAAACATCTAAAATTTTAATGACGGTTTGCCATTGTTTAACTTTCTTCCATCAATTCCTGGATTTGTTGCTGAGACAGCCACCAGTGGTGAAACATATTCTTTGATATGTCTTGGTACTGGTGAATCGGTTTTGGTTCAATCTCATGGGGTTTCATATCACTGTTATGCTACGCATCAATTGCTATGTGGTGTAAGGATGTTATAATGACATCATTGTGTAGTCTGGCATTGAATGGGAAATTGCATACTAAAGATAGTTTCACACCATTAGCACTGCAGCATGGTGTGTAACATTGAATGTTCAGTTCAAAAACTGAAGGATCCTAATATTCTGTCAAGTTTTATCTATCATTAGGAATCTCTTAATTCGTTAGAGAAGCACGCAGTGTACATGCTTTGAACATGCATGGAGGTCTTTCTTCAGTCCACTCAGCAACAATGCAAGCAAGTTGTATAACTAGCTACCTGCCCCAATCATTGTTATAGTTATTTGCTAAAGCATTACTAAGAAATTATGCACCTCATTTTTCTTTAGGAGTTTATCATCTTTTACCTTGGTTTTCTCTGGATATGGTAGGTACTGTTGTGTCTAAACCATATATTCCCTTGGGCATTCCTTAGCTGAAACCTTTGGTATTCTTATCTGGCTACCATTTTATTTCAAATAAAGAAGATATTACAGAAAAGATGAGTTTAAGTTAGGGGGGGGGCCTGAGTGTAAGTTCATTTTTTATTTTGCTAGGGAAGGACTTAAGTTTGCTGCAAAAGGTGCTTTAATGCATGATTTCACCCACATATGCTTCATCCCCAAGGATCTTGTTGCTTTTTGTGTACATTGCAAGGGATATTAAGGGCAACACTAAAAGCTTCTTCAAATATATTGAGAGAGAGAGGGTGACTAACAGTAATGACAGACACAGGTGATGTAATTGGAAAGCAGGAAATGGTAGACTTGCCAAGCAGTGACTTTGTATCAAATAAAAACAGAGAATGTTGGAAATAATCAGACTAGGCAGCATTTGCGAGGCGAGAAACCCAGTTCAAGTTTCAGATCAATGACTTTCCGTTAGAAATGCAAAAAGTTAGAGATGTACCAAGTCTAAGCAAGTACAGGGCAGGGAAATGGGGTAAGGAGAAAGACCAAAAGGGGAGGTGCCTGCTGTGTAATAGGGTGGAAGACATGAGAGATTAAACGACCCAAGGTTTGATGATGCAAGGCAAAAAAGGGTGATAATAGGACAATAAAAGAAACAAAAAAAAAATCTAGAGGAACTTTAAATGACAGAAGCAGAATAATTCAATCCACTTAGAAGACTTATTTATCTGGGCTTCCAATAGGTATGCAGCAAGATTTCACTCATGAGACTGCTAACAAAAGAGCGAGTGCATGAAATGGAGGCAACCTATTGGCTAGAATAGAGAATTGGTTAGGAGTTAAGAGGCAGTAAGTAGGGATAATATTCAAATTGGCAGAATGTGACTAGTGGTATCCCCCAGGGATCTGTACTGGGACACAATTTTTCAGTAAGTAGTGTGGATGTGACTGGAAAGTTGGAGAAGGACATTGATAAGTTGTGCGTGGGCAAAACTGGAAGACGGAATTTAATGTGGGAACATGTGAGAACATGCACAAAAAGTAATTACAAAGTCTAATGGAATTTTGGGTGTTTTTTTATTTTTTCATGGAACGTGGGCGTCACTGGCAAGGGCAGCGTTTTTTGCCCAACCCTAATTGCCCTTGAACTGAGTGGCTTGCTAGGCCATTTCAGAGGGAAGTTAAGAGTCAGCCACATTGCTGTGGGTCTGGAGTCACATGTAGGTCAGACCAGGTAAGGATGGCAGATTTCCTTCCCTAACAATAGTGAACCAAATTGTTTTTTACAACAACCGATGATAGTTGTCATGGTCACCACTACTGAGGCCAGCTTTATGTTTGAGATTTATTAATTTAATTCAATTTCCACCAGCTGCCATGATGGAATTTGAACCCATGTCCCCTGGATATTAACTTGGGCCTCTGGTTACTAGTCCAGTGACATCATCACTCAAGAGAGCTGTAAGAGAAAGCATGGAAGTTGTGTTACAGCTGTACAGAGCTCTGGTTAGATCCCATCTTGGTACCAGACCTCAGGAAAGATATTTTGATCTTGGAGGGCGAGGTGAGGATCCACCAGAATGATACCAGGGCTAATAGGATTAAATTATGAAGACAGGTTACATAGAGCAAGCTTGTCTGCTCTTGAATATAAAGAATGATGGGGTGATCTAATTGAAGTGTTTAAGATGATGTAAAAATTTGATAGGGTAGATAGAGAGAAACTGTGTCCTCTGGTGTAAGAGTCCAGAAGAAGAGGGCATAACCTTAAAATTAGGGCTAGGCTGTTCAGGGGTGATATCATAAAGCATTTATTCACACAAAATGTAGCGAAAATCTGAAACTCTTTTCCACAAAGAACTATTGAAGTTATTTCAACTGAAAATTTCAAAACTGAGATTGATGGAGTATTAAGGGGTTACAGAACCAAAACGGGTAGCTGAAGTTAACACTCAGATCAGCTATATTTTACTGAATGTGCTTGAGGAGCTGAATGGCCGCACCTGCTCGTACATGAGTATTTCCATCAGAGTTGGTAGGTGACATTCTTTAACTTCCCATATATTTATATATCTACTATGGTCAGCAATGCAGAGAACCAGAACCTCTCTTTAGGAGTTCAATTTCTTCACTGTAAGCAGTTGGACAAGGAGGAATGGTTAATGCACTGAGAATAAACACTGATCCTACACAATTTTTCATTATGTTTAAAAATGTCTTTTTTTAACTTACACCAAACTTTTGTTTTTTTTTTCTCCTTTTTTTACCCAGTTTTCAAAGTTGTAAAATAATCCATCAAACTTGGAGTTCTAACACTGTTATAATAGCTAACGGCGATGAGAAGCTGTTTAGCGTTAGGAATTTAGGAATAGGAGTAGGCTATTCAGCCCCTTGAGCCTGATCTGCTGTTCTACTAGATTATAGCTGACCTGTACACCGACTCCGTTAACCTGCCTTTAATCTATATCCCTTGATATCCTTATCGGACAAAAATCTAATCATCTCAGTCTTGAAAATTGACTCAGGAATCGACAGTCTTTTGCGAGAGAGAGAGAGTTCCAGATTTCTGCTACCCTTTGTGTGGGAAAAATACTTCTTGATTTCACTTCTAAGTAATCTAGCTCTACTTTTAAGATAATGCCTGCTAGTTCTGGATTATACATCAGAGGAAGTAGTTTCTCTGTATCTACCCAATCTAATCCCTTTATCATTTAAGCACCTTGATTAGATCACACTTCAACCGTCTAAATTTAACAGAACACAAATCAAATTTATGCAACCTCGTGGGGAATGGTGTCACAGCTGATATCAATCATGTTCTTGTCTGACATCCACTTGTATGTAGTTTTCAGGGGTCACTTGGTATTTTTTCGTTTAACTGGCTGACAGCTGTTTTTTTGATGTGGTCCTTCGTAAAATTGTTTTGGCACTCCTGGCGTAAAGAAACATGATGTTCTGCCAGACATAAGCAGGAAAGAAATGGTAATCAGATTAACATCAATTACAAGCCTGCTTGAAACTTGGTTGAACATGTTGAGGCAAACTGGTTTGGTTTGGCACAAGAATATTATATGAGATTAATCCTTGGTTTGGAAAATATCCATTTGTGCAAGGTGATCGCTCATGGTGCAGAAGAAATCCCCAGACAATCTTGCATTGATTTATCATGTTACTAATGTTTTGAGTAAATATTGTATACAAGGACTGTTTTGTAGTTTATAGTGCAGCCAATCTGCATTGCTACTGCACTGTAATTACAGCTGACAGCCTTTATACTTGGACCTGGTGTCAAAACAGTATGAAAAACCTGAGTGTCATTGGGCATAAGCAAGAATCTTATTTGAAACAAATACAGAAAGAGTGATTCGCAAATAAACGTTTTCACTCACAAAGGAGGGGCATTTGGATTGATGTAAAAGATTGACTGAGAGAGAATTCAGCTGAAGAATTGTAAAAGTGAGTGATATTCCATCAAATGTGCATAATCGTCTCTGAGACTGCGTATGAACAAAAACTTTTGCATTGAAGGAAGTGAAGTTTGGCTTTAGGCACAGTATGGCCACATTTTTAATTCACCACCAATCACTAGTGCCAACTCCAAACATGAATTTAATCCAGTGAAAATTATACTTGGTGGAAAAATCTGAAAAAAAATCTAGAAGGTGAATCTCCATTCTGGCTTGTGGAGATTGAAAACACAAAGGCAATTTTAGTTACAAGTGGGAAATGTTTTTAATTTAGCCTCTTTGAAGAAAATGAATTAGGAGCATCTGAAAGATGTCAAGAGGTAATGATGAAGTTATATAAACCTTGATAAACCCTCTGATATATGTACTGTGTGCAGTTTGGGCTATAATACCAGAAAAACTATAAAGGCTTTTGGGAGGTTGCAGCACTGATTCACTAGGATATTCTCTGGTACAAGGAAATACAAAAACAAAACAGGATTGATGTTCAATGGCATTACCATCGCAAACTCCCCCACTATCAACATCCTGGGGGTTACCATTGACCATAAACAGAACTGGACTAACCATATAAATACTGTGGCTACAAGAGCAGGTCAGAGGCTAGGAATCCTGCGGCAAGTAACTAACCTCCTGACCCCACCCCACCCCCCTCCACAAAGCCTGTCCACCTACTAGACATAAGTCAGGAGTGTGATGGAATACTCTCCACTTGCCTGGATGAACGCATCTCTAACAACATTCAAGAAGCTTGACACCGTCCAGGACAAAGCAGCCTGCTTGATTGGCACCCCATCCACAAACATTCACTCCCTCCACCACCGATGCACAGTGGCAGCAGTGTTTACCATTCACAAGATGCACTGCAGAATCTCACCAAGGCTCTGTAGACAGCACCTTCCAAATCCACAAACTCTACTACCTAGAAGGACAAGGGCAGCAGACACATTGGGACCCCACCACCTGGAGGTTCCCCTCCAAGCCACTCACCATCCTGACTTGGCAACATATCGCCATTCCTTCACTCTCCTTCACTCTTGCTGGGTCAAAATCCTGGAACTCCCTCACTAACAGTATTGCGGGCCTATCCACAACACATGGACTGCAGCAGTTCAAGAAGGCAGCTCACCACCAGCTTCTCCAAGGCAATTAGGGATGGGCAATAAACGCTGGCCTAGCCAGCGATGCCCACATCCCATGAATAAATATTTGTTCAATTAGAACAATGTCAATTACAGAGCAATATGTTCAAAATGAGCAGAAGTATGAAAGGATAGGGTAAGTAGAAGAAGACTGTTTTTCAGTCGTTGAGGGGGCAAGTACATAAAGACAAGATTAAATATAAATGATTTAGAATAGAGTGCTTGATAAGCTCCTTTACACAGAGATGCGAGGGTGTGGTAGTTTAGGCAAAGCTATATGAGGATTCAAGAGTAGATTAGTTAGGCGGATGAAGGAAAAAATGGTTGAAGGGATTTGGGAATACTAAGACTAAATGTGGTTGAAACTATTTGCTTGTGAAAGGATAAATGTAGATCACTGTTTGGGATGATTAACCTTTTTTCATTTGTAACTTCTGCATTTTCTAGACATTTAGTGTAAAGTATTTGCTTTGGGGATGCTGACTTCCTCAGGAGAGATAAAGGATGCAGAAACTGACTTCTTGAGCAGTATGTGAGATGGCATTGGGTTTTGGTCAGGACATTTTCGGTGACTAGTAGCTATCCTCAATATTTTTCCCTTGCTTTTAAGAAGCAATTTTATTATTTTGAAAGCGAGTTGTTCAGTGGTAACATCTGTAAAGACCTGTTTCAGTAACTCAAAGCCATTGCAAACCAGCCTCCAGGGTGATTACATTAATTTAAGAATGCTTTTGATGTGTTAATGCTTATTTTTGAATTCACTGCTCTTGTAGTTTTGCCAAGTGTCACTATTCTTACCAGTGCTTTTTTAAAAATTTATCATAATTGCTAGTAGAAACTTAGGAACATGAGTGGGCCACCCAATCCCTTTAGCCAATTCTGCCATTCAGTTATGGCCTGGCTGATCTGTACCTCATCTTCATGTGACCTGCTTTGATCATACCCTTGATACCCTTGCATAAGACAAATCTATTGATTTCGATATTTGAAATTTCAATTGATCCAGCATTTACAGCCTGCTGGGGCAAGAGAATTAATGATTTTCACTACCCTTCATGTGAACAAGTGCTTCCTTATTTCACCCTTGAATGGCCTGTTTCTTACTTGTAAGCTTAGGCTGAACCTATATAAAATGGTAGTTCGGTCCCAGCTGGAGTACTCCATCCAATTCTTGACACCACACTTCAGGAACGAACTGAGGGCCTTGGAGAAGGTACAGAAGAGATTTACTAGAATGGTTTCAGGGATGAGGGATTACAGTTATGTGGACAGACTGGGGAACCTGGGGTTGTTTTCATTAGAACAGAGAAAGCAAATAGGGGTGTTTAAAATCATTAGGGTTTAGATAAACTATTTCCAATGGCTGAAGGGCCAATGACCAGAGGGCCTTGAAGAAGGTGTTTGGCAAGAGAACCAGAGGTGACATGAGAAAAACCTTTTTATGCAATCAGTGGTTGGGATTTGGAATGCACTGCTTGACAGGGTGGTGGTAACAGATTCAATAGTATACTCCAAAGGGAATTGAATAAACACTTGAAGGACAAGACATTGTAGTGATATGGGAACAAGGTGGGGAAGAAGGTAGGACTGACTGGATTACTTTTTGAAAGAGCCAGCGCAAACTTAATGGGCTGAATGACTACCTTCTATGCTTATGCACAATTCTGTGACTGTGACATCCTGAGTTTGGTGCCCAAAGTGAACACACTACTCTAGATGAAGTCTGACAAAGGCTGTGCACTACAGCTCCCTTGAGATAAAGGCCAGCATCCCATAAGCCTTTGTAATTATTTTTTGTACTCCTGTACTAGCTTTTAGTAATTTGTGTCCATGAATACCCAAATTCCTTTGGTGGGACAAGTGTGTGCCCCAGGGATCTCTACTATGGTCTCAGTTTTTGACCATATATATCAATGGTTTGGAAGGAGACATAGAGATTTGTATATCCAAGTTTACAGATGGTATGAAGTTAGGAACACAGTAAATTGTGTCAGTGGGAATAGGAAGTTACCGAAGGAACATATACAGGTTACGAAAATAGGCAAAATTGTGGCAGATTCTTTACCCACAGGCTGTAGTCTGTTGACATGAAGAAAATATTCTGATTTGCCTTTCTTTGATTCAGAGTGAACAATTTCACATTTCCCCACATTGAATTCCATCTGCCAATATTTTGCCCACTTGCTTTATCTGTAAGTGTGCCTTTGTAACTTCCTGTTCCCATTGACACAATTTACTGTGTTCTAACTTCAGGAGTGCTTTCACCACATGGATTGCCTTTGGTCTAGACTGGAGTTCTTTTCAGGTTCCTTTCTTTGCACTTTGTGCACAAAGCAGATTTTGATTTTAGCTCCAAAAAATTCACAGATGTGGTAAACTAGAAAAGGTTGCTTCCTGATTGGTTCAAAAAGGCTTCTCCCTAATTGGGCAAAAAGTACCAATCAGCCTTTGCTAGTCCTCGTCCAGGAACATTAAAGAACCGAAGCATTCAGGTTTTGGAATAGAGGAGAATAGGCAGAGGAAGAGAGAGGTTTTGAATTTTGTGTGTGAGGATCTCACTTTGTTTTTAGCAGTACATCACTTTGAATGCTTCACTGAGAAGGCATTCTCAGTTTTTATGTATGAAGGATCATATTTCTATTTATATATGTGTAGCCTACTCATTAGTTTTGATACATATATCTAGCCCCAACTTAAAAACGATTGTCTTACAGAATACATTTGGAGCGATGTGAGAGGCATATTACTTTCGTGGACATGAGATTGTAAAGGAACAATTTATTTTTACATTTGATGTATCTACAACCCCATCAAAATCACCATCCATATTTTTAAAACCCTGGTTAGTAAATGGTCTGTGGTGTTGTACACAGAGATCCTTGTCCTGGTCTTCAAATCCTTCTGTAGCCTTGCATCATCATCCACAATCTGGTACTCCGATTTCAACTTTTTATGCATTCCCCTCCCCACCCCGGTCTTCGCTCCACCATTAGTACAACAACCTTCAGTTGCCTTGGCTCTGATCTCCGGAACTAACTCCCTAAAAACTACTTCTGAACTTATCTATGCACCCTTAAAAATGTTCTGAAGCTGCGTTTTTAGTCACCTCCTAATATGTCACCCATTAGCTGGCATCTTCTCCGCTTCTTACAACTCTGTAAACTGCCTTTGAACTTGCTGTATGTTAAAGGTGCATAATAATATGAGTTGTGAGATTAATCAGTTGCTATCTGTTCTCTCTCTGAACCTTTAATTTAATTTTTTATTTTGGATGGATTATAAATGTAGCTTTCAGTTTTATTTTGGTTCCCATTTAAAAGACATGAAAGGGACTTCTCTCCACACAGTTGAAATAGAATTTTCTGTATACACTAAACTCTGCACATATGTTAATGATATGTTGTTATCAGAGGATGAAGGTGGTGCTAACTGGTGCATTCTGGATCCTGAATCACTAATCCCTCTATTAAAACCATTCCATGACATATACAGGCATTCATGCCCATCAACAACAGATGCGATAAGAGTATTTTCAATCTGGTATTTGGAAGATGTCCAAGCTGGTATTTCCTTAACCTCTACTGTAGATAAATTTATACTGCAAGGCAATACAAGAATTTTTAAGAATGTGTGGTGAAATATTTATCATTATAGGTAATCCAAGACTGAAATGTATATAGACTATTCTGCTGCCGTCAGTCAATTTGACCATCTCAAGTAAAAAAAGTATAATATTTCAGCCTTGCAAATTTTACCAAAAACTAACCAGAGGTGATATTGTGTCATAAGGAATACTTTGAGCTTTACAAATGCTCCAGAGTGATGTACTACGAAGCCTGCTACTTAAGTATAGTTATAAGAGGCAATCCTTGAGTAATTTCTAAGCGCAAAGTATTATTTAAACATTCATAAACAGATTTCTAGGATATGGTCAAGCTCTCTCAGGACTGCTATTGCCTTGACATTAAAAAGAAAACTGCTTAGTGCTACTTTTTTAGATAAATACCTGAGAACAGATCAATGTGGGACCAAGTGATGATTTTTCTGTCTAATTTTCCCTCCCTTATTGGAAACTATCTGATTTCGAACCAGTATTATGAACTGTTTACAATTAGGGTTGTACTTGCACTTCATGTTCCCATGGCAATATCCACTGTTGCTTCAACATGTTTTGCTGCTCTATTTTTGTCACTTGCAGTATGTTGTATAAAATAAAGTTCACTTTCTGGTTGACTGTTCAACTGTAATTTGGCACTAAGCCTGCACTATTGAAGATATAGTGTTTTAAGTGATATAAAAACATTAGCATCAACTCCACTATGTTTTTATAGAAAAAGTTCAATGAATTTCAAGAATAGTTTTCAAAGTTCAAAAAGTTCCACTGAGGGACTTTTCAGTATATCTGCAAAAAGCTCCTGTAATAGTGATATGTGAAAGAATGCGTGGTCAAGATTAAAAGCAGGTATACAGGTATCCATTCTGAGTTACATAAATTTGGTCTTCTGAAAAAACATTTATCAGTAAACTTAATGTTTTATTTGCAGATCTCTTTCTCAGTAATCAAAAATGTGTGACAATTATCTGAGTGATTTTCAGTCAACCTTTGTGTCACAAAAGTTTCAATTGACCATTTAATTTAGGTTTTTTGACTGCTTTCTATCGAGAAAATGGATATTTTACAGTCATAGACTCCAAGTATGTTACAGCACAGCATAGTGACAGCCTTAATAAGGTAGTGTTGATTTGATACAGACAACAAAATATAAGTGAGAATTAAATACTTAGGATTAAATATTAAGAGAAACCCAAATGTGCAACACCCAGTATTGCAACAATGAAAGCCCTGCATTTTAGAAATTAATTTAGCAAGTTTCAATTATAACTGAAGTGTATCAAGCTGATCTTGAAATCCTTCAGAGTTCAGAAGTATAAATAAGCCAATCAAAGGCAAGGTAATGTTTGCAAGCCTCTATAAAGTGATTAAATGTTGCTTGAACTTGGAACAAAAAGCCATTGCTGGACTTCGAAAGTCGACAACTTGTCTTCATCATGGTTGTTGAAAATGAGGTAAACATTTAAGAATACTGAACCTTTGCAGCATTGTGTTATACTTTATGCATTACAAGATAATAAAAGGGG
The DNA here is from genome assembly GCF_964194155.1 of Cetorhinus maximus. Taxonomy (NCBI): domain Eukaryota; kingdom Metazoa; phylum Chordata; class Chondrichthyes; order Lamniformes; family Cetorhinidae; genus Cetorhinus; species Cetorhinus maximus. Next base: position 135,174,035 of record NC_135885.1, on the reverse strand, counting down.
ACTCATTGGTATCTAATTATAGTGTAAAAGCATTATATATGTGAGTAGTAAATAGAGTTAATTAACACAGCTACTGTCAGAAGTGAATTGAAAATATATTACTTGTAAAAGAGAAAACAAGTGGATAATATTTAAAGGGTGTTCAGGAGCAGCCAGAAGCCATTAACAATCAACTGATCTAGCTTACATTTAATTACACCAGGAGATCACAACAAAACTGGTACAAATTGACTATGGTATCTCTCCAGAATATCCAATAATGTATAAACCTAAGAGGATCAGACTAGTCCCGCTTCACAATAGTACCACCCTTCTTTCTGGCTCTGCCATTCTCAGTAACTTGACCAGGTTGTAGCATATCCTGCTACGAATAGTCCAGAATTTGCTGCAAAGGTGATAGAGATGGTGAACACCGTTAAGTTACACTCTTCTGCTCCCCAATATTCCATTGCTGAATTTCCACTGCAATTTGCTGGAAAAATAATTAGAATACATCACAGCGAGCAAAGAAAAGGATCCGAAGCAGTATGGGGGGTTGGGGGGGGTGGGGAGGGTGCGGGTGGCATGGCCATTGGTTAGCCTTAATTACATTTTGCTTGTTGATTTCTGTGGGAATTTCAACCCATTTATTTGTTTGCCTACAAGTTACTTAAATCTGCAAACAAGAATAAATTTAGAAAAGTTAATTCAAGCTTGCCAAACCACACTGACAAAATATGAGCTGCACCATTATAGTGAATATTTAAAGTGGAAGTATAGTTTCCATTGGATTTCTACAAGTAATTAGTAACTAATTGGGGTAGGTGGTATTGTCACTGGACTAGTAATCCAGAGAACCAGGGTAATGCTCTGGGGGAAAAACATACTTGACCTCATCCTCACCAACCTGCCTGCTGCAGATGTATCTGTCAGTGACAGCGTCAGTAGGAGTGGCCACCACACAGTCCTTGTGGAGACCAAGTCTTCACATCGAGAATATCCTCTATCGTGTTGTGTGGCACTACCACCGTGCTAAGTGGGATAGATTTCAAACAGATCTAGCAACTCAAGTCTGGGCATCCGTGAAGTACTATGAACCAACAGCAGCAGCAGCATTGTACGTGACCATGATCTGTAACCTCATGGCCCGGCATATTCCCCCATTCTACCATTATCACCAGGCCAGTTGATCAACCCTGGTTCAATGAAGAGTGCAGGAGGGCATGCCAGGGCATAGCTAAAAATGAGGTGTCAACATGGTGAAGCTACAACTCAGGTCTTTTTTGCGTGCAAAACAGTATAAGCAGCATGCAATAGACAGAGCTAACCAATCCCACAACCAAAGCATCAGATCTAAGCTCTGCAGTCCTGCCACATCCAGTCATGAATGGTAGTGGACAATTAATCAACACAGGAGGACGCTCCATAAATATACTCACCCCCAAATGATGGAGGAGCCCAGCACCTGAGTGCAAAAGACAAGGCTGAAGCATTTGCTACAAACTTCAGCCAGAAGTGCTGAGTGGATGACCCATCTCAACCTCCTCCAGAGGTCCCCAGCATCACAGATGTCAGCCTTCAGCCGATTCGATTCACTCCATGTGATAGCAAGAAGAGGCTGAAGGCACTGGATACTACAAAGGCTACAGGCCGTGGTATTATTCCAGCAATAGCACTGACGACTTGTGCTCCAGAACTTGCTGCCCCTTTAGCCAAGTTGTTCTAGTACAGCTACAACACTGGTATCTACCTGGCAATGTGGAAAAGTGCCCAAGTATGTCCCGTCCATTAAAAGCAGGAACAATCCAACCAGGCCAATTACTGCCCCATCAGTCTAATCTCAATCATCTGTAAACCGATGGAAGGAGTAATCAACAGTGCTATCAAGCAACACTTGCTTAACAATAACCTGCTCACTGACACTCAGTTTGGGTTCCGTCAGGATCACACAGCTCCTGACCTCGTTACAGCCTTGGTTCAAACATGGATAAAAGAGCTGAACTCCAGAGGTGAGGTGAGAGTGACTGCCCTTGGTATCGAGGCAGCATTTGACCGAGTGTGGCATCAAGGAACCCTAGCAAAACTGGAGTCAGTGGGAATCGGGGAAAACACTGTTGGTTGGAGTCATACCTAGCACAAAGCAAGATGGTTGTGGTTGTTCGAAGATAATCATCTCAGTTCCTGGACATCACTGCAGGAGTTCCTCATGGTAGTCTCCTGGGCCCAACCATCTTCAGCTGCTTCATCAATGACCTTTCTTCCATCATAAGGTCAGATAGTGGGGATGTTCACTGATGATAGCACAATGTTCAGCACCACTCACGACGACTCAGATACTGAAGCAATCAATGTCCAAATGCAGAACCTGGACAATATCTGGGCTTGAGCTGACAAGTGGCAAGTAACATTTGTGTCACACAAGTGTCAGGCAATGACCATCTCCAACAAGAGAGAATCTAACCATCGCCCCTTGACATTCAATGGCATTAGCATTGCTGAATCCCCCACTATCAACATCCTGGGGGTTACCATTGACCAGAAGCTGAACTGAACTAGCCATATAAACACAGTGGCTCCAAGAGCAGATCAGAGGCTAGGGCTCCTGTGGTGAGTAACTCATCTCCTGACTCCCCAAAACCACCATCTACTAGGAGGTTAACTGTGCAGGATGGTTCTGCTATTCAGTTGCACTATTCAGTTACACACTTTGACATCACAAGTCAGGTGTGATGGAATACTCTCCACTTGACTGGATGAGTACAGATCCAACAACACTCAAGGACAAAACAGCCCACTTGATTGGCACCCTATCCACAAACATTCACTCTCTCCATCACAGACACACAGTAGCAGCAGTATGTACCATTTACAAATTGCACTGCAGGAGCTCACCAAGTCTTCTCAGACAGCACCTTTCAAATGCATGACCGCTGCCACTTAGAAGGATAAGGACAGCAGACAGATGGGAACACCACCACCCGGAAGTTCCCCTCCAAGCGACACACCATTCTGAGCATGGACTGCAGCAGTTCAAGAAGGCAGCTCACCACCACCTTCTCGAGGCAATTAAGGATGGGGAATAAATGCTGGCCTAACCAGTGACGCCCACATCCCATGAATGAATAAAGAAAAAACTATGTGAAAGGGTGAAGCATTAGCAGCAGATGTCTTTCTATCCATCATTTTTTCAATTCTCTCTCTTTCTATCTCTCCGTCTACTTTGCTAAAATTAATCTGCCACTTAGTGCCAGAGGAATATCTTGGTTTATATGCTTTGGAACTCTTGGGTGGGAATATTTGTTACTGTTGGATTTCACAAGGAATGTGTAATAGTAACACATGTTTGAAGCCCTCCAGCACCATTCCTTAATGAATTACAGTGGCATTATGCCAGCAAACTTGAAATTGCTTGGTGGGGGAGGTGGCAGGGAAGGGTATGTGAAGCACTATGACAATGTGCTTTTTTTTTATCGAGGGAAATGGTGGAACACCACAATTGTTGCACAAAGGTGCTGGAGCTTTAAGCCTGAGACACCTTTAATTACATAGATTAAAAGCTTAATAATTGGTTGCAGAGAATGACTACAGCTCGAGTCCCTTACAGCTTAGATTGTTAACATTAATCTAGCGTTGTTACTTCCATTGCCATAAAAAGGGCAGTTACTTTGTGAAAATGAATTGACCAACTTTAAATACTGTTGGTTATCTTCATCCTTGCACAATGTGACTTTTATATTCCCTAGCGCAGACTTGAAGTATAAATATCCATCGGGCTGATGTAATTGAATGAAATAAGGAAAGTAAGTTCTATTTTGTTTTAATAACCTCTCCATCTAATAATATTATTTAGCAGTGATTATGTATTTAATTTATATGGCACAATATAAGTGTGACTGAAACTATTATTGCTGTCAATCCACAGTATTCAGGCAATTCATTAGCAATAGTATCATATTTATGTATAGAATAAAGGCAGCAATAGTATTGTTTCTTTTACAGTTGACAATGAAATTGGACAGCTTAGATTGGTTTACCTTTGGCCCATACTGCTTTTTGGAGTTAAATATCTTGCTTCATGACTCAATTGTTTAAATGACTCTGAATTTAGTATGTCATTCGTCCTCTTAGGGATGAGCTCTTGAGTTAGAAATAAGTTGCAACTAGATGAACACCAGAAGCAATTTGTGTGTCATAATGTGGAATACATTGTAACCTCTCCAGTCCAGAATGCTTGGGACCAAGCCATTTCTGGATCTCGGAGTTTTCTGGAATATAGAACAATGTTAGAATGCCTGACCACAAGTGTGAACCAGAAAACACCATAGGCATAAATATTTATCTAAAACAGAAAACAGTGGTAAAACATTATAAATCAGTAATAAAAATGGTTTTATTTAACCAAAAACTGTAAATTGTTTCTGTTCCCAAAGTACTTTACTAAAATGATGCCAACGATGTCGAGGGCCTGCTCAAAAAAATTCAGAACAACTGGTGTCTCCGCACAATAGATTTCTGGACTGGAGGGGTTGTAATGTACTAAAGTGCTTGTAATAATTCCCCTTAGAGCTAAATATAACTTAAGTTCAAGTAAAATTGTTTCCACATGCTTTGCATAAATAAATTGTACTGAGGATCAACTGAACATCTTTGGGCTCATATAGTCATTCATGACTTGGGGGTTCCTCTTATGCCTGTCTGCTGACTGCTACCCTGTATATACTATGCATTGATACAGCTGTGCATCACCTTCTCACTAAAGCACACATAGGTAAACCATGGTTATTGCTTTGTTTATACATCTTCATTATTAAAACTGATATATTCCTTCTAATATCCCGTAATAAAGATGTGATTTTTGCATGTCTTGTAAATACTACCAATCAACTATCATAAAAGCAAAAAACTGCAGATGCTAGAAATCCAAAACAAAAATAAAAATATCTGGAAAAACTCAGCAGGTCTGGCAGCATCTGCGGAGAGGAACACAGTTAACGTTTCGAGTCCGTATGGCTCTTCAACAGAACTAAGTAAAAATAGAAGAGAGGTGAAATATAAGCTGGTTTAAGGAGGGGTGGAACAAGTAGAGCTGGATAGAGGGCTGGGGAGGGATCTGAAAGGAGGTGGAGATGGAGGAGAGAGTTCATGATCTAAAATTGTTGATCTAAAACTGAAGCTCAACGCAAACTGGAGGAACAGCACCTCATCTTCTGACTAGGCACTTTACAGCCTTCCGGACTGAATATTGAGTTCAACAATTTTAGATCATGAACTCTCTCCTCCATCTTCGCCCCCTTCCCGATCCCCCCCCCCACCTCTTTTTTTCCAATAATTTATATAGATTTTTCTTTTCCCACCTAGTTCCATTATTTTTATTTCCATCCATTGTTTTATCTCTACCTTTTAACCTATTTCGATTCCTTCACCCCACCCCCACTTGGGCTATCTGTACCTTGCTTGTCCTGCTTTCTACCCTTAATTAGCACATTCCTTAGATAATATCACCACCTTCAATACCTCTTTTTCCTTTTGTCTATGACATCTTTTGGCTATCTCCACCTATCACTGGCCCTCTATCCAGCTCTACTTGTCCCACCCCGCCTTAAACCAGCTTATATTTTACCTCTCTTCTATTTTTACTTAGTTCTGTTGAAGAGTCATACGGACTCGAAACGTTAACAATCAACAATCATCCTTGATTTATAAAAAACAAAAAGTTTTCTTGTATTCCTTGAGGAAAGTGAACCTTACAGGATGCAACTTACATAGCATAATGCTTAGACTATGGTTCTCACATAAATAGGGAAACATAGTGAGCAGCATTGTTTAATAAATAATACACCCTTTCAGTATCTTTTAGTAACAAAGAATGCCTAAACATTGCAGATTTGAATCATGAGTATCTTCATTTTTCCAATGTGTATGTGACACGTATATTGTCTGCTTATCCTGTGAGAGCTTTTTTAAAAAAAACACCTGCATTGGTTGCTCAAGTATTTTGTTGTGATAGTTAGATTGTGAACTGAGTGATCTGTACAGGTTGGGCAATTTCTTATCCAATTACCCTTTGTTTGCAAGAGAGCCATTGTAGCTTGTTGCTGCGAAGTAATTCTTGGTTGCTGCCATCTTTAGTAAAATTAAGGTTGTCTTACCTGTACTTTGCAGCTACGGTGATTGGACCGCTTAGTTGATTTATGAAGTTAAATTGTTTAAGAGACTCTGAATTTAGTACTTCATTTCTCTTCAAGACAAGGATTCTGAAATAAGAATCAGTTGCATCCAGAGGAACACCAAAGGCAATTCATGTGTCATAACGTGGAATACTAAAGTGTTTGCAACAATTTCCTTTAAAGCTAAATACAACTTAATTTAAACAATATCGCTTCCACATATTACTAAATAAACCCACCATGAAGGGCTCTATTGTATATAAACTAAAGAGATCAATATAACTGAGCAAGAAGAATGGCTGATAGGCATCTGGTCTTAAGTGCTACACTGCTGAAATGATAGGGAAGAAGCTTAGAAATTTGGAGGAGCAGTCACTGGACATGCAATTTGTATTCCTTCATGGTATCTAGCAGGCAGAAGTGTGGAAGCAGGTTGCCTCCTCAAGTTTGATGCATGATTTGATGCAAAAGTTCCAAAAATAAAATGGAGAGTTGGACCCCCAGTGCCTTGGACAACATTCATTTTTCAACCAACATCACCCAAAATATATTAATTAGGCATTCATCAATTCTGTTAGTGGAATTGTGCTTTGTGCAAAGTGGCTGCCAATTTAGCTTACATCGCAATAATTTGTATGTGAAGTGCTTTGGGACATTTCTAAGAGATGTTATCAGAACTACATAATGCATGTCATTTTAGTTACGTTGAACATATTAGTTGTTCAGCGTCAACATGTTTGAACTATTGACACATACAAATTGAGCAATGGTTGCTCCATTTGAGGTAATTCATGTTTGCATTGCAGAGCTATATTTTTACCCATGCATTGGGTCACGAAGGATTGTTTTCTGATAACAAACCGATGATTTAATTAAGTAATTATTTGTTTCTTCAGACCAAACGATAATGGAATATTTTCACTCTGCAAAAATTGTTTTGACTCATAGAGAACAAATGAATACAGTAAGAGCCCCTGGTTATAACAGTTCCCATTCTTGTTTTGGTATTTGTGGACACTATCATTGTGGTTTGAAGATTTATCTATCATAAATTCCATTTTAAGAGCACAGTTTGAAATGTCAGACTACCTTAGCTCTTTTCACAATAATAAAAGACAAAAATATTTTGAGAAAAACACTTTAACCTCTTGTGATACTAAACAGTTTAATACAGTTTAATTTTCAAATATAATAGTGGATTTACAGTTGCATACTCTCAGTAAATTAGTGGATTATGCACAAGAAGATACAAGAACACAAATAGGAGCATGAGCAGACCATTTGGCCCATCAAGTCTGCTCCACCATTCAATTCAATCGTGTCTGACCTTGGGTTTCATATCCACTTTCCTGCCCAATCCCCATATCCTTTGATTCCCAGAGTCACCAAAAATCTGTCTATCCCAGCCTTAAATGTATTCAACAATAGGGCATAAACAGTCCCTGGGATAGAGAATTCCAAAGATTCACAACTCTTTGAGTGAAGTAATTTTTCCTCATCTCGGTCCTAAATGATCGGCCTCTTATCCAGAGACTGTGCCCCCGGTTTAGATTTCCCAACCAGCGGAAACAATCTCTCAGCGTCTATTTTGTCAAGCCCCTTTAGAATCTCATATGCCTAAATGAGATTGCCTCTCACTCTTCTAAAACTCCAGAGTATATAAGCCCAGTTTACTCACCCTCTCATCATAGGACAACCCCCCTCGGCCCAGGAAATAATTTAGTGACCCTTCACTGTGCCACCTCCAATGCAAGCATATCCTTTATTAAACATGGAGACGACAACTGCACGCAGTGGACTGAATCTTCTTGAGGCTGGAGAGTTGGCGAGAGATCCGTGCTGCCTCTTTTCAGGAAGGTCCATTGAGCCACATACCAATCTGGCAGTGATGCTTCCCTTGGAATCAAGACCCTGTGGCGGAATTTTGCCTACCAAGAGCTGCCGGCCAATTGGAGACCAGAAGCTCGCACTCAGCAGTGCCACTTGGGAGGCCATGGCTGCTGCTGGAAAGACAGACACCAGAGTCCCACAATCGCGGAGCAACCAAGGCTCCAAATAAGTAATGTGGTGGAGTGCTCGTGGGAAGAGGGGTGCAGACGGGACAGCATCAATGGTAGGGGGTTGGCTCTCAGTACCCCCTCCCTCTCTTCCTGATGTCCAGTCCCTCGATCAGGCACTTGAACACCTTTGATCAAAGGAATCCCTGCACCTCTCTCGCCCCCCCCCACCACTCCCTACCCACGGAGATGACAAGCTGGCCACACAGTTTTACCTGTCGTGCACGCCAAATGGCGATAAGATCAACTGCTGCCTGGTCAATACCAGCGGCAGTGGGGTGATGCCCTTAAGTGGTCATTAATTGGCCACTTAAGGGCCTCAATTGGTGGCAGGACAGGAAGGTCAACTATTTACCTTCCCACCCAGAACTTAATTCCGGCAGAGGTGGGGTTCCGGTACGCCACCAAATCACCTAAGTAAATGCCATTCCCGCCTCCAAGATCACCACCAGTGAGAGCACAAGATTCCGGCCAGTATTCCAGATGTGGTCTCACCAAAGCTCTGTATAAATGTAGCAAGACTTCTTTATGCCTGTACACCAATCCCCTAGCAATAAAAATCAACATGCCATTTGCCTTCCTAATTGCCTGCTGTACCAGCATGCTACCTTTCTGCATTTCTTGTACGAGCACACCTGAGTCTCTTTGAACATCAATATTTACAAGTTTCACACCTTTTAAAAAGTATTCTGATTTTGTGATCTTAAGACTAAAGTGAATAACTTCATCCTTCCCCACATTATACTCCATCTGCCATTTTGTTGCCCACTCACTTAACCTGTTTATGTCTCTTTGCAGCCTCTCTGTGTCCTCCCCAGTATGTAAAGTATGCAGTTCTATAAGAACAGGCATGCTGTACTGAGCAGCAAGCAATGTATTATCCTGGTGCTAAGATCAAGCATCAAGCTATATTTGACATTGCTTATTCCTTTAAGAATATCCAAATATAGGGATTAGTCTTTGTACAGTGTGAAATTCGTAGAGCTTTTTTTAATACTTGGTTGTGATTTCGCGAATCAAATCTTAATTTCAATCCTTGAAGGTCTACAGCACACAAAACATCAGCTTCTATCGTTCTCAAAAAGTTGTTTCCTTAAATCTCTTGTGGGCGCGTGGGAGGAGTTGCTAAAAGAATCTGGTTTTATAACTGCTGTGTTAGATCACTATTTTAAAATATTTGACCAAACTGCTTGCTGCAGAATAGCTTTAATAAAAGAAGCTGACGTATGTTAGCAATTTTAATGACGAGAGTAATTTACCACAACATACTTGGGCACAGACTGCAGTTTGTGTGGTCAACAGTTTAACAAAGATACGTTATAATTGTATCACATTTATTGTATGCTTTTTTAATAAATTGTTTTTGCACCAACATACATTTGTTCATAGCTCTTTGAAGTTTTCTGTTTTTTCATGAGCTTTACAAATTTAACATTACAGTACTTGCCCTATTTGCTCCTGGTATTAGAGATGTGCTGTAGTGCAGTAAATACATGCTTTGGATGCCTGTAAATCCTTGGTACAGTTGTTGAGCATACCCAGAGTTTTTAAGCAAGCAAAAAAAAGATTGCTCACATTCATACAATCCAAAGTTTCTGAGCCAACAATGACAGATGCTGTGATACAGCTGAGATGTAAAATGATTTAGGAAATTACTCAAACTGCATTTTGTTCAGGTCAAGACGGAAAAAGGAGCAGCATTTTTGAGATTCCTTTACTATGTCTAGAGATGAGGACCCAGCAATAGCTTGCTGTCGGTGCTCGTTGCCATGAAATCCTTTGATTACGGATCCATAAAACATGGCTTCAGCATTTCATAAAGCGTAGCTCTTCATATGTGTTATGTTAGGAATGCAAGATGAATGGCATTGTTGAAAAGTAGCAAGGATTATTTTTATAACCAAATTTAATATAGTGTGTAAAATAAAAGATAATCCATCAAGACCATAGCTCCCATGGTACAAAAATCAAGTTAAAAGTCACCTTGATAGTATGCGTAAAATAAATTAGTTTTGTAAATGTTTCCAATTATTGAGTTGGCAGGTATTGTTTTTATACTATGTTATGTATAACATATTACCAGGGCCACTGTTAAAGAGTGATTGAAAAAGTGAAATAATATGTAAAATATTATTGGACTGTTAGTGGTATCTTTCAGTGGAAATTGTAAATAATTGATCTTTCTTTATATATGCTGTACATATGTACTCTTAACCTTTTCAAAACTCCGGACAAATATAGTAGTTAGAAGGAAGGTATCTGCAACTCCATATTGTTAATGGTGTGTGGAGCGGGGGAGAAGTTATTAGTTTATTAAAAATGATCACTTATCTGGTATTGACTAAGATACAATGCCTATAGTTTATAAAATCTCACTTGCTATTATATTCTGCTTTGTAATACAATTATGTCACAGTGAAGTTTCTTGTAATTTACTTTGATGTTGTGAATTAACTTAAACAATTTTAACATTTATTAGCCTTGAGGGTTTTTTTGCGTTCCTACTTTTTCACTTTCCCTGTGCACCAACAGACCCTCGTGGGGTATGCTTGCACTGAAGGCTTTAGCCTTCCAATACCTCACCCAAGCGTTCAACTTTCATGTATAGATGATTGTCAACAACCAGATTGTCTGTTGAGATTTCAACCTAGTTTGGTGCTATGCAAGTTCAACCTGCAAGCCAGGTACTTTCTGATTAATGGTCATTGAGATTGAGAGTAAAAGCCCTTGCAGACTTTTTTTTTGCCCTGTCAGATAATGTACACTATGTGCATCCACCCCTGTCAAACTTAAGACAGCTCATTTAGGGGAAAAAAGCCTTAGTTGATCTAGGATACTCCTGGCCTGTGTGTCCTATTTACTACCATTTTGATAACTCATCCCCACTTGGGGGAAGTCTATTGAGAGACTATTATTATAACTTCATGTAAATTGACAAAAGGAGACACTACATATATTTTCCTACCTCTCTCTTACTTTCTAGGTTTAGGCAGATGCAGGTCAACACAGACAGCCGCATATCTGAACTCATGAATCAGACAAAGCTAAAAACATTTGAGGCAGAACGAGCTCAGTTGGTGCAAGAGGAAACAACCAAGAATCTCAAGCAGTGCCAGGTGGAATGTGATAAGTACCAAAAGAAACTTGAGGTAGACTATTTGTTTTTATTTTTATTCTACAACAACCAAATAGTATACATGTTTGGGGGCGGGGGGGATGGGAAATACACAAAGTTAATTTGATTCACTTTTTGCATCGTCCATTTTACTGTTTTACTCCACTGCTTTGCACAGCAGCCCTGAAATTCCTGCACCTTAGATGGCCAACAAGGGCACAAGCCAAGCAGGGCTAGAGGGGCCAGAATTTGTGGCAGGACGCACTTTTGGGTCTCTGCCTCCAGTATTTATATCCCAAAGTTCTGGTGGAGGTGGAAATGCCTTGCACCCATCCCTCTTCTGTCCTGAAGCCATTGCAAGTGATGGAGCTACCTCCCCCTGCCAGTTCTGCTATTAATGTGACCAAATCCAAATACATTTGCATGAAACAGCCATTTGACTAAATTGCCATGGCAAGGGGGTGGGGAGGAGGGGGTGCATATTGCCTCTTTCCCAAAGGTAATATTGCTGTTACGGAAGCAATAACTGAGGAACTTTAACTTTTGGAAAAACGTAACTCCCTGCGAAAATAGCCAGGTCCCCTTCCTCACAATGGAGCAGTTAGGTACAATTTTAACCCCCTTGCCCTTTTACAGGACCGGAGCTGAAGGGGGGCCTTAAATGTGTAAGTGCCAGCACTTTTATGTTATTGACTCCAAACCATGGATTTGGGACCAGGGCCATGTGCAGCCAGGCTGGCAATCAGAAGCCCCACCACGGCAGACTTCTGGCGGTGGGATGGGGTTCGAGAAATTTTCAGCATGAACAATGTCACAGTAGATCCAGTGGCCTTTGTATAATTTTGCTGTGTATTTTGTATTTAAACTCTTTGCACACCCAACAGTATTGACTTCAAATAATGGAATTTTACCCCAAACCAGTGAGACCAAATTCCACGGAACCAAAAGTAAATTTAGTAACATAGCAAGGGGCAGTGCATGCTAAGCTGCATCAGAGCACGACACTGCATCAGAGCACGACACTGCATCACTGACTTAAAACAAAAGCCCAGTATGAATCAATGCTTTCAAGGGGAGGGGGAGAAAAGAGGACAATCTAAGAAAGAATTGCAGCTTCTTTCTTGAACCTTGTATAATATGTCCTGAAACATTTCTGAGTTTATATCAGTGTTGTGGGATTTCTCAGGTACACTCCTTGGGGTCTATTAATTTGCTGAGGGCTTCCTGTCGAATTAGCGTGCACTAGAGAAAACAAGAGAAAGCCATGAGACCCCGGCTGGAGGCGAAGACACAGTTGATTTTATTATCTTTTTTTAAAAAAAATATATACTTTATTCATAAAATATCTGCAAGAACATTATGAAACATTTCAAAATCGCCAACACAAAAAGTGCAACCAGATTCAACTTTTACACATGGATCACGAGGTGCCTCAATACAATCAATGAATGTTACAATCATTTCAATATGATCATTACAGACAATCAGACAGTGCAATGGTATTGGAGTTATCAACATACATCATGTTGCACTCTGAGGTGCTTCAATACAATTATAATACAGTTAGTATTCAATGCATACATTCATTGTGAGCTGTACAGCCCAAGGGGCTCATCGTTGCAACAAGAGATGTGAGCTACACCAGAGTCACATCTAACGAATACAAGCATGTATCCAGTTTTTATAGTAAGACAGCTTCATTCATTGCCAAGGCTAACAATATGCAGAGATTGCTTCCCATTTCATATTAACGATTGTACACAGTCAAGTTCATGTTACAATGCAGCCATAGGTAAACTCTGATAAGTATTGATAGCCTGTTAACGATCAGAGGTGAACTCCGATGAATATTGATAGTCTACTATTGTCTACTTACAGACATCTATCTCTCCTTAACTGCCCTCCCATAACAAGGTTATGGGCGTTCACAATTTTATTTTAAACACACAAAATACACATACAACCCACATCAACGTCTGTCCCTATCTTACACAGATTTACATTATTAACTAGCTCAGCCTATTACCTTTGTTCTCAACTGACCCAGGTTGGCTCACGAGCATCAGGGGTCCGAGCACCGGCACCAAGGAGTTGTCCCTACATACCTTTTTGTCTAGCTAATGTTGGGGGGGACCACCACACGGCCAAGGAACCGTGTTCCCTGACTGAAAATTCCCCACAACAATCGGGAACTGACTACCCCTTTTTTGGAAAATATCTTTAAATATCCTTTCCCATTCCTGAGCAGTCCAGGAGCTCTTCATACGTATTGTTGGAGGTTAGGCTGGAAGGTTCAGGGGTTTGAGAAGATGGTTAGTATTGGAGAAAATAAACTAGAGGTTACCTTTCTTCCCCAGGATGATCCCTGGGTATTGGGTGATTTTGGTAGAGGAAATTGAGGCCTGAAAGCATTTGATGTGTTCTAGCCATATCTGATAATGGATGATTAAACCAGATATGCTCAAATCTGTACCCATTTGACTTGAGGGAGCAAAGGTGTGGGGTCATAACGGGAAAATTAACCTGATACAAGAGCAAAGATTTCACTGGGGACAAGGACAACAAAGGTGGAGGTGAGGATGCGATTGAGCAGATCACGAACTTCAGAAGTGTCATGGCAAATGAAAGGCCAAAGTATAGGTGGTTGAGAGTTTGAAATTGCAGTTAAAAGTGACTTGGGGAGAGCTTTCTTTCAGAGAGAATGCAGGACATGGAAAAAATAACACTCAGCACCAGCCATTAAAATATGGTGGACTTGAATATTTCTAAAGCACCACAATCAGATTGTATAGGTCTGAGAGTTCTTTAAGGAAAATTGTTTTAGCTCATTAGGTAAAACCATGGCACCAGAAGTCTGGAAAGTAACAAATGTTATTCCAATCTTTTAAAAGATCAGAAGCATGATCCTGGGAATTATAGACTGTTACCTTGACTACCACAATGAAAAAAATATATTAGAATATCAATGAAGCTTTTGAGGTGCATCTAATGAGTACAAGCAGTGCTTTCCAGAAATAATTAAAATGTCTGCTCTTCAAAATTACCCACATGCTCTGAAATTACTACTTTATTTCTAAAATTAACAAGTAAAATCTGCTCTTAAAATTTTTTTTAAAACTTGAGCTATTCTGTGGTACCTATAATAGCTTTTCAGAAGTATTAGTCCAAATAATGAAGACAAATAAAAAATTAAAAACCAGTGGTTTACTTAAGGCATGTTGTGCAGGTTTGGAATCCATTGGGAATGGGTGGCGGCCTTTGGTGAATGGATAGTGAATATTGGATGCCGTGCATTTTTTTTAAGCATTTGCTAAGATGTCCCATGTTTTCAATTACATGGTTTGAAATAGATTAATCATTAAAAGTAATTCTTAATCCTGCATTACAGCAGTGACTATGCTTCAAAAAGTAAAAAGTACTTACTTAACTGGCTGTAAAGCATTTTGAGATATCTGGTGGTTGTGTAAAGCATTATATAATTGCAAGTCAGTCTTTCTTTTTAAACTCATTCAAGAGTTTCCAAATCTGTACTTCCTACTGGGCATAGCTTCCAATGAAATATCTCCATTTGTTCACAATGTCCAACTTTTCTGACCTAAATCAAAGCAGCAGCTTTTTCTTTCTTGGTATAAGATGGACCAAGTTAGTAGAATTGAAATATTGTTAATTTATTCAGTCTCCATATGTTGGTAAATAGTTAGTATTCCAATGGGAGAATGCTGCTGGATAATCTACTTTTAAGGCAATCTTGTTCCTTCTTGTACATAACTGTCTTAACATAGCACCTTTAAGACTGTATTCTGAGTCACATCTCATTTTGATATTAGCAAGAGTCACGACTCATACATTCATGCGGAAAAAATACTAATCCATTTAAGCAGAATATTTTATGTGCTTTGTATAGTCCTGGTAGTGTAGGACAGAAGTTTGTAACTGTTGCTTGGAAAAGAGGAATATTCACAGATGTGGGGAGCCATACACCAGGTAGCTCATGTGAGGGTTGGGTGGGGGAAGCACTGGCATGGACTTGAAGGACAAAAAGGCTTCTTTCTGTTCTGTGACATTTTTAAAAGCTTTTACTTTATTTGTGGAATTTAAATTATTCAAGCATTTTTTAATAATTTAAGCTACAGAGGATAACTAGGATGCTTTTTACAACAAAAGAACTCATGAATGGCTGGAGTCTTGTCCTTCACCTGGTAACAAAGTTTCAAGGTACATACTCCATTAAGTACATAAAATTATACGGTAAGGTCTTCAACACAGATGCAACAGAAGTACACTGCAGTTTTCATTCACTCCTATATATGACCCAGCCAAAGAATTATAAATTCACTCTGAAGACTTAATGTAAAAATCAATCCAAAATGCAATTTCAACTCTGATCTCCTCAGTGAATAAGTACCATGCTGTAATATTTTTTGAAGATTCACGGAATTTTTATTGCAATTTTGGCTAACCGTATTCATCCCTGGGTATTTATTTCTGTGTTACAGATGTTGGAGTTGCATAATACATGAAGTTAGGAAATTGAAAACAGTATTTCTCTATAAAATATATAAACTAGATTTGAAGTTTCTGACTGATAATTGAAGCCAAAGTCTACATACTAAAGTAGTAACATTAAAAGGAAGACTTGAGCTCAAATAGCTTATATTTTTCCATATTTATTTGTTGCACACAATAAACGTTATATCATTAAACTTTAAGTGCATGACCTGTCCGCTCTGAATGAGAAGCAAAAAAGCCACAGGCACGTAACCACTCCCCACATTGGGACAATTTCTCAAGCTCATCATATGATAAAGGGTTCATACCTTTTGAATGGCATCCTCCCAAAATGAATTTTGAGTCAGTCGAAAGAGGGAAGCTGCTATTCCCTGGGCAGGGAAAGCTGGAGTTAAACTTCCACCCAAGCAGAAGTGAAAATTTGGTATGCTGTTTCTCACTGGAGTAGCTTCCTTTTCTTTGTCCCCCTGGTCCTCCACTCTCCATACCTTCCTCTCTCCCCCACCCCCTCCTCCTTTGTCCCCTCCCTCTCCTACAGTATCTTTCCCTGTCATCCGCCTCTTCCCATCCCTAACCTCTTCATATCTTTCACCGAACTCTTTTCCTTACTTTACCCATCCCTGCAGCTGCTCTTTCTAACCTTCCCCTTTCTCCCTTCCCTGCACCATCCCCTCCTCTTATCCCATACTCTCATTTTCCAGACTTCCTCTACACCATATTCCTCTTCACTCCATTCTCGATCTCACCCTTCCTTATGCCTCCTCACCCCTCTTTCTCACCATCTTCTCCTGCCTAGATCCAATTATTCCCCTGCCTTCTTTATCTGACTATAAAATGGTTCTTCACTCCTCATTTATAAAGGCACTGGAGATTCGCTGGTTTGTGTAAAATTCCTTGGTGTGTTGATTTAACAGCATAATTAGCCTTTTACAGTCAATCGTTTAATGCCTCTGCTAAATAGCACACAAAGGAATTTTATGTGAGCATGTTAACTAGCAAAAATTGATAATGTTAAATTTTCCATGTAATTTGCCTTTAGAAGTTAATATGTAAAAACAAGTTTATAATTAATTGTGATTTCTTGGATTATCCCCTCAACAGGTTTTAACAAACGAATTTTACAGACTGCAGGCATCAGCAGATAAGCATACTACTGAACTTCAGGCACAAAACTCTGAGCTTCAAGCACGACTGGTGACCTATGAGAAACTAGAAGAAGAGTTGGATGGTGTTATAATGCAATCAGCTGAAAGTAGGTCAACAAGCATAGTTGGGATTAGGCAGAGATTTCTTTGCAGTGTTGTGTAGCAAAATGTAAATGTGTTTATAAAGAACATCCTTACAATTTTGCTACAACGAGGCCAGGATTTTGCCCTCATCGGGCGGGCTCGGTGGGGGCGAGCGGGAGCGGTCCACGATCGGGCCGCGACTGCAATTTCATGCTGGCGGGCCCCCGACAAGCAAAATTCTGCCCCGAGTACACGGAGGACATTTTCCCTGTTTCAGTTTTATCATGAAATGTTAGGGTACAGGGTATAGGTAGAATGCACTTACCAATGTCTATCAGTAGAGTCCAGGAGAATTCAATTGGGAGACCAAATCATATTGCCAACTCTAACTCTTATTGACTGATGAGCTACACACATGTGCTTGGATGCCCATGGCCAATTTTTAATGTTGAGATAGTGGGCAAAAAGATCCATCTTCTCACAACCTTAAAAGCTTTGAAAATTAAGTCCTTAGCAGGACCAGTGGATTTCTGTTTTTTTTTTATCCATTTGCGGGATATGAACATTGCTGGCAAAGCTGGCATTTCACGGCCTGTCCCTAGTTGACTTTGAGAAGGTTCTGGTGAGCCTCTGCTGTCCATGTGAAGAAGGTACACCTACAGTGCTATTAGGTTGTGAGTTCCTGATGTAGACTGAACAACAAAGAAGGAATGGCGATGTATGTCCAAGTTGGGATGGTCTGTGATTTGAAGGAGCAACATGATGATGGTGTTGCCATGCACCTGCTTCCTTTCATCTTCTAGGTGGTGGAGGTTGCAGATTTGGGTGATGCTGCTGACAAAGCCTTGGCAACATGCTGCTGTATATCTTGTAGATCCTATACGTTGCAGCCATGGTGCACTTTGGTGGAGGAAGTGAATGCTTAAGCTGGCTTGCGGAGTGCTGATCAAGCAGTCTGCTTTGTCCTGGATGGCGTTGAGCATCTCAAGTGTTGTTGCAGCTGCACCATCCAGGCAGGTGAAGAGTATTGCATTATAATCCTGAGTTGTTCATTGTAGGTAGTGGAGTGGCTTTGAGGAGCCATGTGTCAATGTGTCATGGAATACCTGGTCATAGTGCTGCTGTAGTAGCCATGGCATTTACAGGCTATTGATCTTGGGGGTTTGACAATGTTAATGCAATTGAATGCCAAGGGAAGACAATTAGGATCTTCGTTGTTGGATATGGTCATTGCCTGGCATTTATGTGGGATAGATGGTATTTGCCACATATCAAACAAGTGTTTTGTGTTGCCCATTTCATGCTGCATGTGGTCATGGACTGCTTTATTATTTCAGGAATTGTGACTAGAACTGAATAAGGTGCAATCATCAGCTAACAGCCCCACTTATGATGGATGGAAGGTCATTAGTGAAGCAGCTGAAGATAGCTGGACCTTGGATTCTGCTCTGAGGAACTTGGGTGGATCTAGTTCACTATTTCAGAGACAGTGAAGTCAGGGAAGGTGGTGGCATAGTGGTATTGTCACTGGACTGGTAATCCAGAGATCCACGGTAATGCCCTGGGGACCTGGGTTCAAATCCCACCATGGCAGATGGTGAAATTTGAATTCAATAAAAATCTGTAATTAAAATTCTGGTATGATAACCATGAAACAATAATCAATCTTCATAGGCATCTGGCCTACATATAATTCCAGACTCTTAAAAATACCCTCTGAACAAGGGCAATTAGGGATGGGCAATAAATGCCCACATCCCATGAACAAATCTAAAAAAAAGACAATCGATGTCCTATTACAACACTCAATGTGGTCAGCTCTGGTTTGTGTGGATCAGTTGAGCCATTGAAGAGCCTCAATTTTTAATGCCCACTAATTTTATATATAAGATCATTCCAAAATCCAAAGATAAATACCTACCGGTAATGAATAGCGCAATAGTTAACTCAAGACTGAAATTTATTTTGATCTTTCAAAGTCTATTGGCATATATTTAGATTCATTTTGTTGCTTTTCCACAGTGGAAAATGAGGATGATGCAGAACGGGTTCTTTTCTCTTATGGCTACGGTGCTAATGTTCCCACAACAGCAAAACGGCGCCTTAAGCAGAGGTGAGAAATTGACGGTCTTCTTCCTTAATGCTATTTCCAGCTACTGAGTATGTTACCACATGAAATAAAAAAGGTGACTGGAATCCATGTATTCTTAAAAGATTTTTGAAGCAAATATTGCAACCTTTTGTCATGAATGCTGAACTTTACAAGATGATTAAGTTTTAAAATGCACTTTTAACTTATAAAGTAAAACAAAATGACATGAAAAGGGGTTGGTGAATTCCCGGTAAACACCTCAGTTCAGAGAAATCCCCATGTGATCTCAGATTGCCACGGGGCGAGAAACTCAAATAGAAATCCACTGAGGTATTGGGTGGCAGTTTTAGCACCTTTCACAGTAGCAAACAGAACAAAGAACACTGCTGCTGAGACACAGACAGGAAAGAATTGGAACTCTCCCAAGGGCAGGTCTTTGCTGTTCTGTGGGAAATGACGGAGAGGAGAAGTATGACGAAAATGTGTTTAGAAGAACCGGCTAAAACTTTTAAAGGGGTCAGATACAGGAATCTCTGGAATTCTAGATTGCCAGGATTGATGTGTTCTGAGGCAGAGAGGGATTTGTTGAGGTGTGCCTTGCTGGTGATAATTGGATTCGGAAAACTCAAATGGAGTGAAACAATTGGCGAAGGACACTAGAAGTTTTGACCTGGCATGAACCTCTGCTGGGAGTAATTTTGAGACTGTTCCTTTAATGCTGCCTATCTGCCAGAAGTGTGGCATAGAGTAAAAGTACTGCGTTAGTTAATGTGAAACATACCTTTTTCTGGAGTTAAATCTATCAGTTGGCTGTTAATTAATATTTGATCTGGGTTGATTTTAGTTTGTTTGTTACAGTAAAAGTCTTAAACTGATGGGCAAGATTTCACTTTTTATTTCCACTGGTGGCGTGGAGATTCCTTTCTTTCTGAAAATTATAAATCTCTGCGGATCATAACACTTCTCCTTTCGCAATTAAGTAAAAGTTCCCAGGCAGCCTGTATCAGTTTTCCTTTATTTGACCTCAAAGAACCTCAGCGACAAGCATGAAATATGCCCTTGTAAAATTTTAATTTGTTGTTTTGTGTTGGATCAGTTATTGATTTTTTTGCTTTGTTTCAAATATTGCTTACTGTACAAAATTCTTTGTCACTGCTATTTATGTATATTTTACCCCTCTTACCATATTGATCATGAATTCACCTTCTGTAGAAGTTGTGCATATTTGCAGAAGAGTATAGAATGTAATTGCTAATAACTGTTTTCACTTATCAAGCTAAAAGTCAAAGTAACCCAGAAAAAGAGGTTGAAACTAACCAACAAATTAATATCAGGTCCTGCTCTTGCTACCCATTTCAAAGTCAGAATAATGCATTAATTGTTCACTCAAATTTCAGCACTTCATTGAATCTCCTTGAGAAAAACTATGGTTTAGAAAACTGATGCACAATGTTTTTCTAGTATTCTGTACTGTCCTTTGAATCAAATTCAAGACATGATTTATTGTTCCAAAAACTGAAGTTTTGAAGATTCTAATTGTAGAGTTATCCAGGCCAGTTTGTGTGTCTCATCTACATCACTAAAGAAAAAGATTGCCTGGGTTATTCATTTTGTAGCCATGGGACCATGCTGTCTGTAGGTTAGCTGCTGGATTTCCTGCACTGCAGTGGCTGCTACACTCCAGGAGTACTTCATTGGCTGTGAAATACTTTGGGATGTCCTGGGGTTATGAAAGGTGCTATATAAATACGAGAACAGGACAGATTAAAATCTTGAAGACTAAGTACATGTATGTAAATTTTCAAACCCTCCTCTAAGATCGTTATACCCTCCTGTAAGTCCAATATGCAAAGGTTATATAATTAGCTGAGTTAAAATTGAAATTTTGGCAACTGAGTAACTGAGGGGTAGTATACTGCAGTATAACCTCACCACAGTGGCCCATGCTTTCAATGAGTTCCAGTTTTAATCGGCTCTACTACAATGAACACTTGAGCACAATCTACTCAACCATTTGGAATCACTGATGAACCTTGAGCTGGAGATGCTTGAAAGATAACCTATTGTAGCACTAATTCCATATGACATGAAATAGCTGCCTGTTAAGATGGCCTGCAATCTGCAAACAAGGCAACGGGCCTGAGGATGCAACTGCAACTCAGTAACTGACACGAGACAGCGTGCTTAAGATAGCGAGTAAGAGATTTGCTAACATGTTTAGCATGGCGGGGTTTTCCTTCCCAACATCCCAAGTGTCGACAGCGAACGCATTCCCATCAATACTGGCTGCCCATCAGCCATTTAATGCTCCAATGAGTGTTAATTGACTGGAGATGGGACTTCCGCCCCTCACTCGGGAGGAAGTCCCACCTCAGAGAGCTGCCGGCCAATCTGATTGGCTGACAGCTCTCTAGTCACAGTAGCACCAGAAGCTGCTCTGAACAGGAATGAGACTGCAAGTGGTCCCCAGAGTGTAAGTCCCGAGAGTCCAGAACCAGGTAGGAGTGGGGGTCTCGGCAGAGAGGGGAGGTGGGCAAAAGGGGGTTGAGGGTGTTGGTGGAGAGGCAAGTGGGGGAGAGAGCACTCGTAGGGTTCCAGACCTTGTGATGGGGCACCCGATGTTTTAAGGAGGCTGTTGATGGAAGCGCCCTCTCTCCCCCCCTTCCCATCCGAGGCATGAGCAGTGTCATTTTTCTGGTTTACTCCCTGCACCTGAACTCCTCCCATCAGCCTAAAAATTGAGGTTGGGTAGGAAACAGCCCTTAAGTGGTCATTAATTGGTGATTTAAGGGCCTCCAATTGGGCAAGTGTGGGTGGGCCGGCCTTGGCTTCACCTGCCCCACCATATAATTGCAGAGCGGTCGGGGCGGGAGGGAACCCGGTGGGAAGGCATTCCCAGGAATATTATTCCACCCCACCCCGCCACCATTGGGGAATGTAAAATGCTGAAGACAAAACTTCAAGTTGTGGATGACCTAGGCCAGAAAGGAAAATCACAAGCCACAATCTGCAAAGATCAGAGCTTAGCAAAGACCAATAGAGGAAAAGTTAAAGCTATGGCCATCAAAGATGAAACTCCAATCCAGATGAAGTAAATGGCAGGAACTTAAAATTGAAAAAAATCAAGTCCTTACACAAACAACCATGAGTGACAAGGATGCTATTGAATCACTGACTGTGAGTCAAAGAGCTCTGTCTTTTCCTTTTTCAGTTCATGTTAATCATACCAATTTGAAAACAAAAATTCATGAAAAATGTTTTAAAAAATGTTGCATCATAGGGAATACACTCTCCATAAGCAGTAAAACAAAATGAATTCAGAAACCCTTTCCACCCACAACAGTCCTGTGCATAACGAATGCATTTATGTTCATTGCATCTGGCATTGCTTTCCTGCGCAATATAGATCTTTTAAATACACCCATTATAATTTGAGCAGTCAAAAAAATAAAAAGGTAACCCATTCTCTCTTTTCCTTGTTCTACTGAGGCTTTATGAACCAGGGCTGAGAGATCTTCACCCTGTAAATCCATAGAAACTAGGAGCAGGAGTAGGCCATTCGGCCCTTCAAGCTTGCTCCGCCATTCAGTATGACCATGGCTGATCCTCTATCTCAATGCCATATTCCCGCTTTCTCTCCAACACTTCATTGCAATATTTAAACCAGATGGATTTTGATGCCCTTGATGCCCCTACTATCCAAAAATTTATCAATTTCTTTCTTGAATATACTCAGTGACCCAGCCTCCACGGCCTTCTTTGGTAGAGAATTCCACAGGTTGACCACCCTCTGAGTGAAGAAATCTTTCCTCATCTCAGTCCTAAATGGCCTGCCCCATATCCTGAGACTGTGGCCCCTGGTTCTAGACTCCTCAACCAGGGGAAACATTCTCCCTGCATCCAGCCTGTCTAGCCCTGTTAGAATTGTATATGTTTCAATCAGATCCCCTCTCATTCTCTCCTCATACATCAGTCCTGCCATCCCCAGTATCAGCCTAGTGAACCTTTGCTGCACTCCCCCACTATGGCAAGTGTATCCTTTCTTAGATAGGGAGACCAAAACTGCACGCAGTCCTCCAGGTTTGGTCTCACCAAGGCCCTGTATAACTGCAGTAAGACATCCCTACATCTGAACTCTCATCCTCTTGCAATGAAGGCCAACATTCCGTTTGCCTTCCTAACTGCTTGCTGCACCTGCCTATTTACTTTCATTGACTGATGTACAAGGACACCCAGATCCCTTTGTACATCCACATATCCCAATATATCACCATTTAAATAGTACTCTGCCTTTCTGTTTTTCACACCGAAGCATATAACTTCACATTTATCCACGTTAAACTGCATCTGCCATGTGTTTGCCCACACACACAACTTGTCTAAACCACCCTGAAGCCACCTTGCATCCTCCTCACAACCCCGCCCAGTTTTGTGTCGCCAGCAAACTTGGAAATATTGCATTTGGTTCCCTCATCCAAGTCATTTATATCTATCGTGAATAGCTGGGGCCCAAGCACTGATCCCTGCGGTACACCACTAGTCACCACCTGCCATCCGGAAAAAGACCCATTTGTTCCCACTTTCTATTTCTGGTCTGTCAACCAATTCTCAATCCATGCCAGCATATTACCCCCAGTCCCACATGCTTTAATTTTGCCCTTTAGCCTCTTATGTGGGACCTTGTCAAAAGCCTTCTTGAAATCTAAATACACCACATCCACTGATTCTCCCTTGTCTACTCTACTAGTTACATCCTCAAAAAACTCCAGTAGATTAGTTAAACATGATTTCCCTTTCATAAACCCATGCTGACTTTGTCTAATCCCGTTAATGCTTTCCAAGTGTTCAGTTACCACGTCTTTTATAATAGACTCTAACATTTTCCCCACTACTGATGTTAGATTAACTGGTCTGTAATTCTCTGTTTTTTCTCTCCCTCCTTTTTTAAATAGTGGGGTTACATTTGCCATGCTCCAATCTGTAGGAACAGCTCCAGAGTCTATTCGAACTTTGGAAGATGACCACCAATGCATCCAATATTTCCAGGGCCACCTCCTTTAGTACTCTGGGATGTAGATTATCATTGGGATTTTTCAGCCTTTAACCCCATTAATTTCTCTAGCACCATTTTTTTACTAATACTGAGTTTCTTTAACTCCTCCCGCTCACGAGACCCTTGGTTCCCTAACATTTCTGGGAAATTATTTGTGTCCTCTTTTGTGAAGACAGAACCAAAATATGTGTTCAATTCTTCTGCCATTTCTTTGTCCCCATTATAATTTCCCCCATTTCTGACTGTAAGAGATCTATGTTTGTCTTTGCTAATCCTTCTCTCTTCACATATTTTTAGAAGCTTTTACAGTCAGTTTTTAAGTTCCTTGCAAGTTTACTCTCATACTCCATTTTCCCCTTCTTGATCAATCTTTTTGCCCTCTTTTGCTGAAGCCTAAACTGCTCCCAATCCTCAGGCTTGCTGCTTTTCCTGGCAATTTTATATGTCTCCTCTTTGGATCTAATACTATCCCTAATTTCTTTTGTAAGCCATGGTTGAGCCACCTTTCCTGTTTTATTTTTGCGCCAGACAGGAATGAATAATTGTTGTTATTCATGCATATGTTCCTGAAATATTAGCCATTATCTATCCACTGTCAACCCTTTTAGTAAGATTCCCCAATCCATCATTGCCAACTCGCACCTCATACCTTTGCAGTTTCCTTTATTTAGATTCAAGACCCTAGTTTCGGATTCAACTCCTTCACTCTCCACCCAAATGAACAATTCTAGAATTTTATGGTCGCTCTTCCCCAAGGGGAGCACAACAAGATTGTTAATTAGTTAATTAATCCTTTCTCATTGCACAATACACAGTCTGGGATAGCCTGCTCTCTAGTTGGTTCCTCAACGTATTGGTCTAAAAAAACCACCATGTACACACTCCAGGAAATCCTCCTCCACAGTATTATTGCTAGTTTTGTTTGTCCAATCTACATGTGGATTAAAGTTGTACCCTTATTGCATGTGTCTCTAATTTCCTGCTTAATGCCTTTCCTTACATTTCCATTACTGTTTGGGGGCCTATAGACCTCCCCCACCAATGTTTTCTGCCCCTCGGTGTTTCTTATCTCCACCCAAACAGATTCCACATCATGATTTTCCAAGCCAATATCCTTCCTCACTATTGCATTGATTTCCTCCTTTATTAACAATGCTACCCCACCTCCTTTCCCTATTTGTCTGCCCTTCCTAAATATTGAATACCTCTTGATGTTCAGATCCTATCCTTGGTCACCCTGTAGCCATGTCTCTCCATATCATTGCAAAATGATATATTGCAATTTTATCATGATTATTTATATTTATTTGTGCTGTTAATTCACCTACCTTATTGTGAATGCTCCGCGCATTAAGATACAATACCTTTAGACTTGTCTTTTTAACCTTGTTGGTCATCTTAGCTTTATTTTGCACTATGACCCCATTTGTTTTTCACCCTTGTTTTGCTTGTCTTCCTCTTTTGCTTCGTACTTTTCTGTCTTTTGTTTCTATCCTTGTTTCCCCCTCCTCTGTCTCCCTGCTCAGGTCCCCATCCCCCTGCCATTCTAGTTTAAACCCTCCCCAACCGCACTAGCAAACACCCTCCCAAGAACATTGGTCCCAGCCCTACCCAGATGCAACCAGTCCTGTTTGTACTGGTCCTCCCCCTTCCCCAGAACCAGTCCCAATGTCCCAGGAATCTGAATTCCGCCCCCCCCCACCCACACTATTTCTTCAGCCACGTATTCATCTAATGTATCCTGTTATTCCTACTTTCGCTAGCGCGTGGCACTGGTAGTAATTTTGAGATCACCACCTTTGAGATCCTGCTTTTTAATTTATGTCCTAACTTGCCATATTCAGCTTGTAGGACCTCATCTCTTTTTTTTTACTTATGTCATTGGTACCAATATGTATCACGACCACTGGCTGTTCACCCTCCCCTTTCAGAATGCCCTGCAGCCTCCCCGTGAAATCCTTGACCCTGGCACCAGGGAGGCAACATGCCATCCTGGAGTGTTTTTTGTGGCCGCAGGAACACCTGCCTGTTCCCCTTACTATTGAATCTATCACTATAGCCCTGCCACTCTTCTTCCTCCCCTCTTGTGCAGCAGAGCCACCCATGGTGCCATGGACTTGGCTCCTGTTGTTTCCCCCTGATAAGTTGTCTCCTCCAACAGTATCCAAAATGATGCATCTGTTAGAGAGGGGGATGACCACAGGGGACTCCTGCGCTACCTACCTTCCTCTACTCTGCCTGGTGGTCACCCAACCCCTTTCTGCCTGTTCAGTCTTTACCTGCCATGTGACCACCTCACTGACCATGCTGTCCACGATAATCTCAGCATCGCGGATACTCCAAAGTGAATCCACCCACAGCTGCAGCTCCAAAATGCGGTTAGCCAGTAGCTGCGGCTGGACACACGCTGGCAGTGTCCCTGACTTCTCACATAGCACAGGAGGAGCATATCATGGGTGCGAGCTCTGCTGCCATGACTTCCCTTTAGATTAAGCTCGTTAGTTACTCCCTTTAAAGAATACTAATTACGCCAGGGGCCTTATTCCACTCCAAACACTCCCACTACAGTCCAAAGTCCTCGCCTTATTTTGTTTAAGCTAATAGACTGCAGCAGTTTAATTAGCAGAAAAAGTTGAAGCAGAAGTACTCACCTGACCCTACTTACCAATCAGCTGCCTCCCCTGCGTCGCGTCACTTTTTAAATTGTGACGTCCTCGCTCCGCTTTCGGCCCCGAGTCTTCCCGGAACTCTCGCTCTGTCTCCGCGCTGCTTTCAGCCCTGAATCCAGCTCACGCTCTTTTTAAATCTCCACTCTGACTCTCAACTCTTGCCCTTTTTAAATCTCTGCCCTGACTCTCTTTGCTTCTTCCTGATTCCTGATTTCCTGCTCCCTTTCAGACTGGGCCTCTATACCCATCTGTTGCGAGCCCAAGAAAATAAACAAGAAAACTTAACTTTTGAAAACGGAGATCTGGCCTCGGAGGCTGAGAACTACAGTTCCCAGCACACCCCAGCAGCCTCTGCAAGAGTTCTGAAGAACTTGCACTTATAAAGACCCCTAAAAGCCCTGCTACAGTGTGACACTGCCAATGACTTCTGTGCTGCTAATATAAACTTTAAAACATTTTTTAAGGCCCCTGCACTATCCATAGCACACTAGATGACCAGGGACAAACAATCATCCCTCATGTCTATTATTGTGTTGCAAATGATGGGACGTACAATGGATTACATTTCATCATTGAAATTAATTGCACCATGCACACCCACACATGGCCGGACGTACAGTATGTCATCAGTCACTTCCGATGGTGAATTGACGGAATATTAAAATGGGTGGGGATGCAGAGCATCATGTCTTTGTCCCTGCCTGCCCTAATTCTGTAGGTATGCTGGCTGCTTTCCCTCTTCAATGAATCCTTTTTTACTTTAACTCTTCAAAAATGAAAGGTTTAATAGACCATGTGCTTGATTCAAAAACATTTGGTTACAAATGTGCTCATGAAAAACCTGTTTTATTCAAAAAATATCAGCCATTTAAACTCAATTAGCATGTCCAATATTGGGAAAAGGTATCTATCAGTCTTGGGTTTCAGACTCTGTTTTGCAAAATTTTTCCACGTTTTATAATGCAATCAGTGCTTTCAACAAGATTGTTTAACATCTCAATAGACAGACATGCTAGATGTGTAAACAGAAGCAGATCTTCATTTTCTAATTAGTCCTTCTCAAACATTTCTGAGATTCCATTCTTATCCTTCAGTTCTGCTCTAAGACATCAGTTTAATTAAAAAAAACTTGAGAAATGCAGACAGTAAAAATACTAGACGTCTTCAGTCAAAATAAATTCAGAAAAAGCAAAGCCGTTGAAATGAATCTGGACTTCAATTTTTACTAGATTTGATTACTTTTGCACTAAAATAATAATTTTGTTTAATTTTTATCATTAGTTTGTTACTATACATTTTGTACTGCTTGAGAATAAATGCATAGTAAGAGGATGTTGCTGAATGCTTTTGTAACATCAGGTAATTTCAAGGCTTATTGTACACTGGTGATGTACGTTAATTTTTATAAGGAAATATCTATGAGTTGGTGAACATCTACACTTTTAAGGTTATTGGCAGTAACTACTGGTCTTAATAGTTTTTATGGTCCTTTTACAAAATACCATGAAGCAAGGTGAATGTAAATTCATTCACATATAAACAGACCTAAAACAAAAATAGAATTACCTGGAAAAACTCAGCAGGTCTGGCAGCATCGGCGGAGAAGATAAGAGTTGACGTTTCGAGTCCTCATGACCCTTTGTTTTTTTTTTAAACAAACCTAAAGTTGAGTTTTAGTTGTCAGGAAGTTTTAAATACTTTACTAGCATTTAATTTAGTAAAGCTGACTTTAATTTTAAAGGCTGGATTCCTTATTGACAAATAGGAAACAACAAAGTGAGAAAGATTTGGGTAAAACTCCTACCTTGACAAACAGTCATGGCATGCAATTGGAAATCACTCAGGTTTAACATGAGCATATCCAGGCCTCGACGGAACATAAGATGGCAGGTATGATAAAGTACCAGGAGATTGCTTTTAAATAACAGTTACAGTCTTACAAAATTGACGCTTCATTATGTAGGAGGAGCTGTGATAAGGAGAAAATAATTGCAACTTGTGCGGAAATGTTGGCTTACTGAATAATGCAGTCACTTATCAACAGCCATCATCTTTAATTCTCCTTGCTCTGAGTTGCTGATTCCCTTTTGCATTTCTATGGTTGACATCCTAATCCTATTGGTGGAAGATGCCAAAGAGTTTCTCAGCTTTTTCAAATATGAGCATAAAAGCTAACAGAGTGACATAGGCCTTCAAGTATCTTTCTAGATATAATAGATTCCCTCGAGTTTATGCTATAAGTCAGAGAATATGGTCACTCTTTACCTGTTTCTGATGTTGTGTTGCTGATTCTATCACTTGTATACTTCTGCATCTGTTTTTCACTTTGCTTTTTTTTCCTCTTAACACACTCCCTCTCTGTTTCCTTTGTTCTTTCCTTTCTTGGGGAGGCGTGGCACTGAAATAAGCCATCAGTAGCTACAGGGGTTTGAATTGCTGGGGAAAAAATGACTCAACTACTACTTTACCATCTCCGCCACTTATTCTACCCCTCTCTCCTTGGAGCCATTGAGTCTGGTACCCCTTCACTTTTCTATACACGTGAAACCTTTGCATCCTCACCTCTGCCTTTTCCCCCTTGCCTCAAAGTCAACTGGCAATGTTCAGGCTAGGGAACAGAAACTAAAAACAATCTAACATTTCTGACATTGACTATGTTGCTATTTTTTATAACTTTGCATGCATTCCATCATACTCCATAGTGACTTATCACATTCATCCCCAGTGACATAGATTCTCCTTCTGAAAAGGTCTTTCAGTTTGGGGAATTTGAATAAAATAGAAAACGCTGGCAATGCACAGATGTTATCTACTTCCAGTATTTCCTGATTGCTGGAGTATATGGCATATTCCACCAAAGGGGATGGCACAGACCCAATACTTTATGCTTCAACGTCAGAAAAATAGATGCAAATATTATCAGCAGCAGGAAATAGCCTCTGTGATTTTAGCAAATAGGAATTAATTCAGTTTGATCCAGCCATAGTGTGAGAATAAGCTACCCTGTACTGTTCCCAGAATTAGGACTTCTCTAACTGGATCCTGTCACAGCTGGCAGGCCAAGAGCTTGCTGACTGAATCAGGTGGCATTCTGTATATCTGTTACCTAGCCTAACCTGAGGGAAATGGTACCCCATGGTCTCTGTATGGCTTACCAGATCAATGACACTCTCCCAGTCCTATTTGGAATCCACGGGTGGCAAGCTGCAGCAGGGACACAGATGAGATTGCTGAAGACACATGGTTTCCTCTCAGTACCTTGTGGACAGATCTCAGGGAGTCCTTGGTTGTGTTTATTTCCTCCGCTGTTTGAGTTTCAGACATTTATCCATGAAATTTTTTTGGAGAGTACACATATTGGTATTGCTTGTCCAAATTGCCAATATTGTTAAACAATTCCTTAATTTTAGATTCTTTTTGTTCTCAGCACATTGACTTCAGTTAGAAAACAATAACAAATTTAATTTGTAAAATGGTGAGTTTTATTAAAAGGGCACCATCAACAAGAAAAAGAATCCATCAATATATTTTTGCATTTGCAGTCATGTTGTAGTGGCGCCAAATACATCATAATATCACAGTTCTGAATTATGAAGACCATAGTAAATGGTTCTACATCCTTCCTGGCCTTAACCCATTCAGGACATTGGTTATTTCCCAAGACAGGGTGCTTGAGTATGGGAAATCTAATATGGACACATTGATCAATCAGTGTTAGACTTTTCAAAACTAATATGTCTGGGCAAAGGAAATTGGAATTGATGAATTAATTTAAATTCATATGAGTTGGTATTCTAAACATTTTGTGGAAAAATGACCTGAAATTCAAAGGAATTCTAGGAAAGCAAAAAGGCATACACAGCCTAGGTGGTTTTTATGGGTTTAAAAAAGGGGGTTTTTGAGGAAGAAGTGAGTTAAATATTACAAGAAACCTGTCAGCCCAACAACACTGTTTATTTGGATTTAGAACATTTTTGAGGTGTGAAAAGCATAGAAATTTGCAAGACTACAAGACGGGTGAGCAACCCCTGAGCGAGTGAAAACAAGATGGATACAGATGATGGGAGAGCTGGAGAATCTTTTTAAGTGCATGATATTTTAATGATATTGAGTGAGGTGATCTGCAGGTCGGGAATATGATACCGAAAGGAGTATCAAGCTAAGCTGATATTCAGAGATCACATTCAAATTACAATGGATAAATTGTTTCACTCCAGAGGGATCAGGGTGGATTTTGGCACTGATATTCAGATCCATCCCTGGATCTGTATTGCTCCTCTTTTTTTGTTGTTGTGCAATTCATTATTCTGTTATATTTACTGTGTGATTTGAGAAGACATAGATGTAAGAAAGCCAGATGTTTGTATGGTTACATGCAACCTCAAAAGTAAGAGAAAGGATGTTGTAAAATGGGTAACTGCTTAGATGAATATGTATGTAACTTAGTTAACGCGGAGAAAATATTTAGTCACCCATGGTTGGCAGAAGACATGTGACTGAGCAGTAATCTCTCATTTAAGGGTTAAAAGAGATATTAAAGGGGGGAGATGTAGGATCAAATCCCCAAACCCACGGACATGTTTTGACCTCATGTTTTTTACCACAGTACAGAAAGCAAGCTGCAGCCAACAGCACGGGGCTGTGCAGCAAGGGGTTAATTCAGACATTTAGTAAAAGACAGTGACTCGTCAAAGGGATTTGGACATTGATTGCTATCACAGAACAATGGTATCAGGGCAATGCCATTACCTGCCATTGACTAGCGCAATTAAGAGACTGGTTACCCAATTCAATGGCAACAAGGAACAGGCCATTGATATTCAAACTTTCATCCACCTTGGAGCCAGGTGCCTCAAACCAGCAGCTGACCAAAATAAAAGCAAAATACTGCAGATGTTGGAAATCTGAAACAAAAACAAAAATAACTGGAAAAACTCAGCAGGTCTGACAGCATCTGTGGAGAGGAAGACAGAGTTAACGTTTCGAGTCCGTATGACTCTTCATCAGAACTAAAGAGAAATAGAAATGAGGTGAAATATAAGCTATTTAAGGTGGGGTGGGACGGGTGGAGCTGGATAGAGGGCCAGTGATAGGTGGAGGCAAAGGAGAGATTGCTAAAGATGTCATAGACAAAAGGTCAAACGGGTGTTGACGGTTTGATATTAGCTAAAGGATGTGTTAATGGTGACATTAAGGGTAGAAAGCAGGATGAGCAAGTGACAGATGGCCCTGGGGGGGGAAGGAATCAAAATAGGCTGAAAGGTAGGGATAAAACAATGGATGGAAATAAATTTGAAAATAATAGAAATAGGTGGGAAAAGAAAAATATATTTTTTAAAATGTAATAATTATTAGAAAAAAGGGGATCTAAAAGGGGGTGAGGATGGAGGAGAGAGTTTTATGATCTGAAGTTGTTGAACTCAATGTTAAGTCCGGAAGGCTGTAAAGTGCCTAGTCGGAAGATGAGGTGCTGTTCCTCCAGTTTGCGTTGAGCTTCACTAGAACTTTGCAGCAGGCCAAGAACGGACATGTGGGCATGAGAGCAGGGTGGTGTGTTGAAATGGCAAGCGACCGGGAGGTGTGGGTCATGCTTGCGGACAGACCAAAGGTGTTCTGCAAAGCGGTCACCCAGACTGCATTTGGTGCCTCCAATGTAGAGGAGACTGCATTGGGAGCAGCGAATGCAGTAGACTAAATTGAGGGAAGTGCAAATGAAGTGCTGCTTCACTTGAAAGGAGTGTTTGGGCCCTTGGACGATGAGGAGGGGGGCAGTAAAGGGGCAGGTGTTGCACCTTCTGCGGTTACATGGAAGGTGTTGTGGGAGGGGGTTGAGGCGTAGGGGGTGATGGAGGAGTGGACCAGGGTGTCCCGGAGGGGACAGTCCCTACGGAATGCCGACGGGAGGGGGGTGAAGGGAAGATGTGTTTGGCATGATGAGCTGATGGTATGATTTGAGCTGATCATATTCGTCTGGGATATATTTTCCATAAAAAGACTATTGGTTCAACTAGCATGAGCTGATCATATTTGCCTGGACTCTGCGTAGAATAGACTAAGAATGCTAACTATTGGACATTGAAATGGGTTGGCCAGGCCAGCAACAGAAATGGTCTAATCGAGGACAGAAATTGTTGGATGCCACTGTTTTCTGCAGGCAGTCAAGGAAGTTGGTAGAGTCTGGTCAACTCCTCTGAGGGACCTAAAACACCATTGAAAGACCAACCGAGGTGATTGTAAATATTAAGTTAGGATATAAAGATTTAAATGTTAAGTTAGGAACAAGGTAGGGGTTTAGCTTCTGACGGGACAGGGTTCCGGGTAAGGTAACTAATTGTAACTGTATTTAGTGTTTGCAGAATGCAGCCCTTCTCTGAGGGCTGTGGGTAATTCAGTTAAGCGATTGTGAATTATCAGAAGAAACTTTGTTTTGCTGGTCATTCTGTTCAAGCCATACACTTGTGAACTGATGTCACGA
Source organism: Cetorhinus maximus (assembly GCF_964194155.1). Lineage (NCBI taxonomy): Eukaryota > Metazoa > Chordata > Chondrichthyes > Lamniformes > Cetorhinidae > Cetorhinus > Cetorhinus maximus. The sequence continues at coordinate 135,140,690 of NC_135885.1, read as the reverse complement.
ATTTGTCTGTGGGGAGGGTCTCTGAGGGATTATCCCTACAGCATATCCTGTGTTCAAAATAATTAAATGTAGGATGCTAAGAAGCAGTCTTAAATGAGGAAAAGGTACCTGGGACAATCATCCCTCTGACTTCTCTTGACATGCAATACTTGTTACGAGCACATTTTATGGAATATAAGTTGTTTCAGAAAATTGCGCCTACACTTAAAGATCAGTAATCTAACTTGTGCTATGAGTAATATGTAATATATGAGTAAATATGCATTTTCTGAATTAATTATTTCCATATAAATTTGATAGTATATTTTTGATAGTTCTTCACGCACATTAGAAACTGTTTTCAGATTATTTCAGCAATAAGTGCTAGGCGCACTCATTTCTGTAGTTGTTGAAATAAAAGAAGTGTTATGGTTATGTGAAGGACTTCTTTCACCTTACAAAACATGAACTCACTGTTTTGCAGGTCTTTTCCTGCCTCTTATGCAAACTGTAAATGAAATAGTAACTAAACATGATCTCAGTATTATCAATAACATGTCGTACAAGTTGTTGCCCCTACATGCTGCATTCAGTGGCAGATTTCCCAATATATAACCATAACTGCATGATTTATTTTGTTTCGATTTTATTTTCTATAGGAATATTAATGTGCTGAATTGGGTTTGGGATTTGATTCCCAATCATGTGGAACAGTTTTTAATCTTTGAAAGTGCATTTTTATTTAGAAAGGCATGTTTCTTTACGTTATAGATATACAAAGTCTGTCATTCAGCAACTGAGGTATTTACAAAATGATCTGTGTGGTTTTATATGGTTCACTGAGTTGAGATTTCATCACTGGTATATTTACTTGGTTTTAGCATTCAGCAGAATTCATTTATTTTTAAAGATGAACAAATCAATTTCTCCTGTAAAGAGAAAATACAGATTAATGTTTCAGGTGTGGATTTTTTTCTGAAAATTCAAGCAAGTGTTCAGTTCAGAGGGCTGCAAACGAAAGTTGTGATGCTCTTTTTAAAGGTTGTGTTGAACATAGCTAAAACAGCATTGGGTACCAAGTTTGGCAATTGCAGAAGGGTTGAAACAGAGGTGTTGAACAGAGTAGATGCTCCAAGGCTTGATACATTTCATTGAGCTGCTTTGATTACTGTAAGCTGAACATACCATACAGCAGTTATGATTGGATTCACTTAGTTCAACCAGCACAAGTTACCTTTGCATAATGATAAAACTGAGGAACAGACCACGTGATCCCACATCACTTTGTAGGATCAAGTGATGGATATTCTGTCTTGTCTGATTAATGTATTCCATCACTGGCAAATGCAAGCTTTTTAGAGCACTGAAGCTGATACTGGTGAAAAGTGTAGCTCCCCACTCAATTTAATCATACAAGATTAATCTTATATTTTTCTTCAATCTAACTATTTGCATTCCTGATCCTTGGGTCACAAATGGTAAGCTTATTTAGCAACCAGCTGAATTGAGAAATATGTAATCGTGGAAGCATTGTGGAACACCGTAATTCTAAATGAACAAATGTACTTCAGTCCGTTGATTGCAAACTCCTTTCTTCCCTCACAGTGTTCATCTTGCAAGAAGGCTGTTGCAATTGGAAAAGCAAAATTCACTCCTTCGAAGAGACTTAGATTGTCAGAAGATCCATGCTAATGAATTAAATCAAGAGGTAAATAATATGTCAGAAATTAAGCATGTTTATCTACAATGAATTATTTATTACTGGCCACAGTAGATACTGGATGAAGGTCAGTTATTGCTTGCTGTTTCTACAATTTGTAGGAAATTACATTGCAGCCTGGCTAATAATCGTACATCCAGTCACGGCTGAGATGTGCATAGTTCACAAATTCCTTGCCTAGATAGTTTCGGCATTGGCTTTATATCCAGATGGCAATCCATCTAAACAGGTTATTCAAAGTATTTGGCACTAATTAATAAATCAAGCTATCCCATTCAGTTGTAAGCATTCTGTGTGATTTATCTCCTGGGCTTTTCTTTTAAGACCATAAGACAAAGGAGCAGAAGTAGGCCATTCAGCCCATCAAATCTGTTCAGCCATTCAATGAGATTATGGCAGTTCTGATAACCCTCAACACCACTTTCCTGCCTTTTCCCCATAACCCTTGATTCCCTTACTGATTAAAAACCTGTCTTTCTCAGCCTTGAATATACTTAACGACCCAGCTTCTACAGCCCTCTGCGGTAAAGATTTCCCACAGGTTCACTACTCTGAGAGAGGAAATTCCCCCCCATCTCTGTTTTAAATGGGTGCCCCCTTACTCTGAGATTATGCCCTCTGGCCCTAGACTCTCCCACAAGGAAAAACAGCCTGTCAGCATCTACTCTGTCAAGTCCCCTAAAAATCTTATAAGTTTCAATAAGGCCACCTCTCATTCTTCTAAACTCCAATGAATACAGACCCAACCGACTCAACCTCTCCTCATAAGAAAATCCCTCCATACCCGGGATCAACCTAGTGAACCTTCTCTGGATTGCCTCCATTGCTAGTATACCTTTCATGAGATAAGAGAACCAAAATTATTCACAGTATTTTAGGTGTGGTCTGTCTAGTGCCTTGTATAGTTTTAGCAAGACTTCCCTATTTTTATACTCCATTCCCTTTGAAGTAAAGGCCAGCATTCCATTGGCCTTCCCTATTACCTGTTGAACTTGTATGTTAGTTTTTTGAGTTGCATGCACAAAAACTCCCAAATCCTTCTGTGCTGCAGCCTTCTGCAGTCTTTTTCCATGTAAACAATATTCAGCTCCTCTATCCTTCCTATCAAAGTACATAACCTCACATTTTCCCACATTATATTCTATCTGCCAAGTATATTCTTCTGTAGACTCCTTGTGTCATCCTCACCATTTGCCTTCCCACCTATTTTTGTGTCATCCGCATACTTAGCGATAGTACATTCACTTCCCTCATCCAAGTAATTAATATATGTTGTAAATAATTGAAGCCCCAGCACTGATCCCTGTGACACTCCACTATTTACAGGCTGCCATCCCAAAAATGCCCCCCTTATTCCAACTCTCTGACTCCTATTAGTTAGCCAATCCTCTATCCATACTACCCCCAAAACCATGGGCTCTTATCTTATTAAGTAGCCTTATGTGCGGTATGTTATGCCCGATGCAGGTGGCAAAACAAAGTTATTTAAAAATCCCAGAGGGAAACTTTAAACAACTGTCATAACCTGTAATTTTAAGTGTTATGTTTGAGATGCGACTCTAAATTCAGGAATCAGACCACCAGTTCTCAAGGCTTTACATTAAACCAAGTGAAACATTTTATTAATTTACACAGGTTAAAATATATGTACACATGGCTACAAATTACTACTATCATAACTTTTAACAAATTCCCAAACTAATTTCCATTAAGGCAACAGCAACCCACACACCAGGCAAAGCATTTTCACCTTACAAATTCAAAATGAGGTTCTTCTCACTGTGGAGCCAGTTGAACCATTTGGAGGCTTGCAGCTGCCTTTTGATCTTACATTGCCTCTGCCCTGCACACCTGAAAACTACTGAAGTTATACTTACCACCACTGATTGAATTCAAATTCTCATTGTCTCACCTGCCTCTTTGAACTTTACCTTTTAACAATGAAACCTCCATTCATTGTACCAATTTTATTAGTAATATAAACATATTGCTTGGTAGCTGCTAGAAAGGCGTCAAGTTTTCACCCCGCTTCTTGAATGCTCTATTCAAAAAATGCAAATACACTCTACCTCTCTGTTTACATCTCAAACTAGTACATATCAAAGCACCCGGACTAGCTGACTTTAATCTAATTAAGACACACCCTCAGACGAAACGTCTATTTTAAAAGAAAAATATTTTCCAAAATATTATATACATTAATAGCTTCTTGATAGGTACCTTGCTTGGCATGGGTTAAAGATATGAGTTAGGTGTCTCAAGGGATAGGGCCAATAGATTAGGCTGAATAAGTGGCTTCATGGTAGTGTTTCAACACGTGAGAAGTGAGTGCCTATGTTCCAAGGACTTATTTTATTTTGAGAGATGACAAAGGAGGAGTATCTGTTTTGACAATCAAGGGAGAACTGGAAGATTTATTATTTTAAATATACTTTTCATATACTGTTCATTTATTGTGAGTGTACCTACACAACATGAACTGCAGCAGTTCAAGAAGGCGGCTCACCACCACCTTCTCAAGGGCAACTAGGGATGGGCAATAAATGCTGGCCCAGCCAGCGAAGCCCACATCCCGTGAATGAATTTTTAAAAATTAAATGTTAAAGAAAGCCTCAGTCTGATAAAATGGATATTCATCGACAACCAAAGATGAGATCAGGTGGTGGTAGATGATATATTCCAGTAAGAGTTAGAGTTGTCTGTTTGATCCCTAGGTCTCTCTATTGGACAGATAAAGAGTGGTGAACTCTGGCTTATAGGGAACATGAGGCTTACTTACCAGAGTGATGCTGACTCAAGAAGTAGGTCATCTATTAAAAATTCAAAAATATAACAGTTGTAGGTTATCTTTTCATTACTACAGCCCCTCCAGCCCAGAGGCCTTTGTAGCAGGCAAGGGAAAACTGATGCTGTTGCAGCTTTTTAATAGTTTAATTAATCATTAATAGTAAGTCTATTTACATCAGGGTAAAATCAGTAATTTTTTATTCTCTCTGGAATATTCCACTATTGCAATAAGCTTCACCTTCTCGAAAGGATGAAAATTGGGGAAGCATTATAAAGTTTACTATCCTGGTAAAATGGTCAGTTTTCTCAAACTAAATTTTACAGTTGTGTATTAATTGATTTATGTCTTTAGTTGTACTACCTTATGCATATAAAATTTACAAGGAATATACTTACACCTTTCTTATTCACGGTAGTAAAACTTGTGGACTTTGGAGCTCCAATCATATCGCCTGTTTTAGAGTGTAAGCACATAGGACTTCCTGGAAACCATATTTAGGAATATAAGGACTAATTCCCCCTGCAAGGATTAGCACGAGCCAAAAAAAAATCTGCAAGACAGCCGACTGATTGTCCAACTATTTCCGAGCACTTGGTTGGGGAATCAGACCTATAATTTGCTCTTAGCAAGCAATATTCAGCTTGAACTAATTGCAAACTACAAGATTTTCCTTTGTTTCTCATGTAGGGACACTACGAAAATACAATGCCGGTAGGATTTCCTCGTCTGAATTATGGGGCAGAATTTTCTGCCTGTCGGGTGGGCAGGCCCAACCCAATCTCCGGCGGGCGGGGAGCCGATCCCTGCCGGAGAAGCGGGCCCTGCCGCCATTTTACTTGACGTCCGATGGGAAGCGCTGTGCGCTCCCTGTGCGGGCGGGGGGGAATTCCCCAAAAGCAAGAGTGCCCTCTTTCGCACATGCGCACGAAAGAGCGCACATCTCCCTGAGGCTAAGTGCTGCCTCAGGGAGATTGCTTACAGTTTTAAAAAGATTAAAAATAGAAATAAAAAAAAATCCTTAACATGTCCCCCTCATGTGACATGTACATAAATTACAGTAAAACTTTATTAAACTGTTTAAAACTCTGCATGAAACCTCAACCCGCCAGTGGATGAGGTTTCATGTTTTTTCTATTGCCCGCCAGGACTCCTGGCCTGCCCGCCAGCCTTAAGGTTGGACGGGCAGGTCCTTTAATTGTTTAAATGATCCTGTCTATGGCCTCAATTGGCCATTGACAGGTCGGCGGGCGCACTGCTGATTTTGCTGTGCCCCCGCCTTCCTGAAAATTTAAATGGGGCGGGATGACGTCGGGGGTTCCCCCCGATGTCTTCCTGCGTCATTTTACGCACTGGCGAGCAGGCCCCACCCCCTGCTCGCCGACGGCAAAATTCTGCCCATGGAGTCTGGGAATTCCTCTTTCCTGATATTTCTATACTATAAATGGGCATCTGCTACAAAGGGTGAAAATTAAAAGGCTTTGGACGTGGTCATCAACCATTCATTAAATATTTCTAGTCAGCATGAAGTTTTTACCCATCAAATCTAACCACGCATTGGGATGACATTATTGAGCATTTGAGTGTGTAAATGTGATTTGAAATAAATTTAAAATTTTTTTTTAAATAAAATGCTTTAAATTTTTTTATTTTTAGTGTGTAATTGTTTTCACCTGGTAGACAGAGAACATTGATGGATTACCAGGTTAGCTAGCTCAAATGTAATTTGCAGCAATTGTTAAAAAAATTCATGCATGGGAAGTGGACATTGCTGACAAAGTCAATATTTATTACACACCACTGGGTGATGATGAACTGCTGCCTTGAACTGCTTCAGTCTTTGTGATGTTGGTGCGCCCATAGTTAAGTAGAGAGAGCCCCAAGATTTTGACCCAGAGACGATGAAGAAATGGTGATCTATTTCCAAGTTGGGATGGTGTGTGGCTAAGGGGAGAACTTGCAGGTGTTGGGTGTTCCTTGTGCCTGATACCCTTTTTCTTCTAGAGATTGCAGGTTTGGAAGGTGTTGTCAGAGAAGCCTTGGTAAGTTGCCGCAATCATCTGATAGATGGTACGCATGGCAGTAACAGTGTGCAATTAGTGGAGGCACTGTATATTCAAAATGGTGGGTGCCAATCAAGTGGGCTGCTTTGTCCTGGAAGGTATCAAGTTTCTTGTGATGCTGGAACTGCAATCATACAGGCAAGTGGAGAGAATTGCATTACAATCATGACTTGTGCGTGCAGATGGTGAAAAGGCTCTGGGGAATCGGGTCTTGCCTCTGACCTGCCCTTGTAGCCACAGTTTTTATATGGCTGTTCCAGTGGGGAACATGATGCAAGATTGACAAAATTTGGCCCATTTCCTAAAAAATGGTAGCAAGGTTGTAGCAACAGATCAGGATAATTATGTGGTTAAAAGAGCGATTAATTTGAGGGCTATGTATAGATATCTGTATTCCATGTTGTATTTAGGAAGCTTCAACTCTTTCATTTGGGCATCTATTCTGCTACCTAATGGAGTTGGCATGAGTTGATGAAAGACCGTGACAGTGCACATTGCAGTACCCAGTCTGTGAAAAGGGGTAAGCTAAGAAGACCTTTGTATTCCTTTTGCATTTTCATTACCAAAGAATGTGCCAGGAGTTAAAAGAGTTACAATGAAAATGGTAAACTTAGATGAATATTATGTATAAATATAATACTCAGCAAAGTATATTAGAATTAGAACATCCTAATCATTTTAAATAGATTGCCAGTTTTCTGGCAGTGATAGTTAAATACTCATGATTATGGCATTTAGCGAAAGAACCAGAGGGGTGGTGAGTGTTTTTTTGCACAACAAGTTGTTATGACCTGGAATAAATTGCCTGAAAGAATGGTGGAAGCAGATGCAGTAGTAACTTTCAAATGGGAATTCAATATATACTTGTAAGGAAAAAAAATGTAGAGCTACGGGGAAAGAGCAGGAGAGTAGGGCTAATTGGATAGTTCTTTCAAAGAGCCAGCACAGGCATTATGGCCCAAATGTCATCCTCCTGTGGGTGGAAGATTTTATACCGTGTATAAAAGTCGAGCGTCTAAGGCTAAATTTTTAGACAAAAGGTCAACTTTTCCGAGAGTAATAGTTTTGCAGAGTTGAAATCTACCCTCTCTCATCATCACGCTATTGCAGAGTTGCCAGGTCCAAGATTGTTCCCGCCAATCAAAGCCCCCAAAATTAGCACAAAAGGAGCTGAAGCCGTGTAGAGAGCTTCCTCCAATCTCTAACATTCTTCTCTGATCTCTTGAATTCTCTAGCTGCTGCACAATTATTTCTCTGCTCTGCAATCTCAGTGACTTTAAGTTTGAACTGGGCTGTGCATCTACTACTGCTTGATATCAAATGGCCACATTAGAGGGCGGGATTGGTGGGAATGCACCGTGCAGCAGTGAGGTGGTAGCCTTGACATCACTTGTTGACAAGCAGACACGAGGAGCTGAACAGCCGCCTTCAATAGTTTACAATTCTGTGATTCTACCAAAGAGTAGATATGCACCAGGGCCAATTTGACTTCAGCAGTGAGCAGGTGGTAAGTACAAAGGGTTTGGATTTTTTGGCTAAAAGTCGGGGGTCCACTTATACATGTGACATATGAAAAATGAATGATTTTTTTTTGGCCAAAAGCCAGCGGTCGACTTTTACACGAGATCGACCGTTACTTGACTATATATGGTAACTTCTATCTTGGAAACCAACATGACTGTTTTCACAAGTTGTTTCACAAGTTTTGAGACAGTGGTTGATTACTGTCATCACTCTAAATTTCAAACTTTTATGGTTTACAATATGAATGGAGCTAACATTTCTTTTTAATAGGTACCTGGAATAGTGCAGTCTGAAAACCCTACAATAGTTTGTTAGAATAATTATAGTTTATTGTGATCTGGATAAGCAGATTGTTTTAATAGAATTATTCTGGATGTACTACTGCACTTTATCTATGCCTCCCTTTTTGAAATGGTGCTAATGGTGTTTGACTTCTTTTTAAATGAAGCAGTGCTGCTAGCTAAATGTTGCAAGGAAACGTGTGTTCTAAAGAATGTAAGGTACCCTAGTTCTTAGTAAACAGAAACTGCCATAACATGAAGTATAGAAACAAATGCAGAATTGTAATGCACCAGCTGCCAGGTAAAACATACTGAACTATTTTTTCTTCTTCAGATAGATATTAGTAGCAGGTCAAATACAATGTAGAAATTTAAGTCTTTACTGTGTCAGCTTTTATTGTTTTGGCCACTGATAATGTTATTCTAGCAGAAACATGCTTTTGATTATTCTAACTAGATAAATCCCCTGATGTATTCATGTTAACAGTTTATACCATTTTTTTCTCTTGTGACAATATTTCTGGGTGTTTGAAAAACCAAGTTCTGGACAGTTTGTCAAATGAATGATGTGTTGTCACCCACAAACGAAAAACTGGTTCTGTTAGTATCATGTCATTGAAATGTCAGCCAGCACATCATAAAAACATGTTTATATAAATATGCCTTTTGTGGGCAAGCTTGGAAGGCTCTCAAAATCTTTTGTATATTGGAGGCCTTTTCTAAAAAAAACAATCAAGGCGATGAAAGCAGTATGGGAGATTGCATTTTCAAAAACATATAAGGGAAAGCAGAAATTGATAAAAGATGAGACTAGTAAAGGTATTGGCCCAGATTTTGTGGTGCTGTCAGCGTTCACACTGTAATTGCTCCACTGAAACTGACAGCAAGTTCGGGTTCTACAGGGCAGAGAATTACATGAAAATCCAGGAATTGATGTCAATGATATTACACTCCTCCAGACAATGCACTGTTGAAATTACTCTGAGAGTGAAACCCCTGAGTAATCACCAAATTCATGCAAACTTTTGCTTTAACTCTGTTAGTCTAGCTGTTAGAACCCTTGAAAAACTTACACCACCTTGAATGAGGTGTAAGTGGACTTTTAACAATGTACTCTATAATTATTGCCAAACACCCCACCCCGGCACAGAAAAATTAATTTTATATTTGCGGAATTTCTTCATTATATTAAAATTCCACATTTTATGTTTTTTTTAACTTTTGGTTATATATTGTGTTATGACTGACGCAGTTGGTAAAGCGAAGTTATTTAAAAATCCCAGAGGGAAACTTTAAACAACTGTCATAACCTATAATTTTATGTGTTATGTTTGAGATGCGACTCTGAACTCGAATCAGACCACCAGTTCTCGAGGTTTTACATTAAACTAAAGGAAACATTTTATTAATTTACACAGGTTAAAATAGGTATACATATGGCTACAAATTACTACTATCATAACTTAACAAATTCCCAAACTAATCTCCTTTAAGACAATAGCAACCCATAGACTTAACCAAACACCAGGCAAAGCACTTTCACCTTACGAATTCAAAATGAAGTTCTTTTCATTTAGTTCCTGTTGAGCCAGTTGGAGAGTTGCAGCTGCCTTTTGATCCCTGCACACCCGAAAACTACTGAAGTTATACCAACTACCACTGATTGAATTCAAATTCTCATTGTCTCGCCAGCCTCTTTGAACTTCACCTTTTAACAATGAAAACCCTTTCATAGTACCAATTTTATTAGCAATATAAATGTATCCTGTCTTCCAATCCCAGCCCCGGCCGTGTATTCACCATACCGCTGACCTTCCCCTCTCTGACGCTGAACGTTCAGTGCTCAGCAAAGGGCTTCGCTTCATACCCTTACGCCCTAATCTCAATGCATTTCGGGCTCGGCACGATGCTGAACTCTTCCGCCGCCTTCGTCTCTGCGCTCACTTCTTTGGGCAGGAGTCCTCTCCCCGTTCAACGGATCCTTTTACCCACCTCCAATATTCTCCCTCCACCTGGACCCCTCCCTCTGGATTCTTACCTTCTCTTGATCTTTTCATTGAGAACTGTCAGCGTGACATTAGCCGTCTCAATTTCTCTGCTCCTCTCACCCATTCCAATCTGTCTCTCTCTGAACTTGCTGCACTCCATTCTCTCAGGTCCAACCCTGACATTGTCATTAAACCCGCTGACAAGGGTGGTGCTGTTGTTGTCTGGCGCACTGACCTCTACCTCGTAGAGGCTGAGCGTCAACTCGCAGACACTTCCTCCTACCTCCCCCTGGACCATGACCCCACCACAGAACATCAAGCCATTGTTTCCAGGACTGTTACTGACCTCATCTCCTCTGGAGATCTTCCTTCCACAGCTTCCAACCTGATAGTCTCCCAACCTCGGACAGCCCGCTTCTACCTCCTACCCAAAATCCACAAACAGGACTGTTCGGACAGACCGATCGTGTCAGCCTGTTCCTGCCCCACGGAACTCATTTCTTGCTATCTTGACTCCATTCTCTCTACCCTTATCCAGTCCCTTCCCACCTGCATCTGTGATTCCTCTGACACCCTACATCATATCAACAATTTCCAGTTCCCTGGCCCCAACCGCCTCCTCTTTACCATGGACGTCCAATCCCTCTACACCTCCATCCCCCACCGGGCTGGTCTGATGGCTCTCCGCTTCTTCCTCGAACAGAGGCCCGAACAATCCCCATCCACCACTACTCTCCTCTGTCTGGCTGAACTTGTTCTCACACTGAACAATTTCTCCTTAAACTCCTCTCACTTCCTCCAAATAAAAGGTGTGGCTATGGGTACCTGCAAGGGCCCCAGCTATGCCTGTCTCTTTATGGAGTATGTGGAACATTCCTTGTTCCAGTCCTACTCCGGCCCCCTCCCACAACGCTTTCTCCGGTACATCGATGATTACTTTGGTGCTGCTTCATGCTCTCGTCTGGATCTGGAAAAATTTATTAATTTTGCTTCCAGTTTCCACCCCTCCATCATTTTCACATGGTCCATCTCTGACATTCCCTTCCCTTCCTTGACCTCTCAGTCTCAACTTCTGGTGATAGACTGTCCACCAATATCCATTACAAGCCTACTGACTCCCACAGCTACCTCGACTACAGCTCCTCACACCCCGCTTCCTGTAAGGACTCCATCCCATTCTCTCAGTTCCTTCGCCTCCATCGCATCTGTTCTGATGATGCTACTTTCAAAAACAGTTCCTCTGACATGTCTTTCTTCTTCCTTAACCGAGGTTTTCCACCCACGGTGGTTGACAGGGCCCTCAACCGTGTCCGGCCCATCTCCCGCGCATCCGCCCTCACACCTCCCTCTCCCTCCCAGAAACATGATAGGGTCCCCCTTGTCCTCACTTATCACCCCACCAGCCTCGGCATTCAAAGGATCATCCTCCGCCATTTCCGCCAACTCCAGCATGATGCCACCACCAAACTCATCTTCCCTTCACCCCCCCGGCGGCATTCCACAGGGATCGTTTCCTCCGAGACACCCTGGTCCACTGCTCCTTCACCCCCTACACCTCAACCCCCCTCCCACGGCACCTTCCCATGCAACCGCAGAAGGTGCAACACCTGCCCCTTCACTTCCCCTCTCCTCACCGTCCAAGGGCCCAAACATTCCTTTCAAGTGAAGCAGCATTTCACTTGCACTTCCCTCAATTTAGTCTACTGCATTCATTGCTCCCAATGCGGTTTCCTCTACATTGGAGAGACCAAACGCAGACTGGGTGACCGCTTTGCAGAACACCTTCGGTCTGTCCGCAAGCATTACCCAGACCTCCCTGTCGCTGGCCATTTCAACACTCCACCCTGCTCTCATGCCCACACGTCCATCCTTGGCCTGCTGCATTGTTGCATTGAAGCTCAACACAAACTGGAGGAACAGCACCTCATCTTCCAACTAGGCACTTTACAGCCTTCCGGACTGAATATTGAGTTCAACAATTTTAGATCATGAACTCTCTCCTCCATCCCTACCCCCCCCCCCTTTTTTTCCAATAATTTATATAGATTTTTCTTTTCCCACCTATTTCCATTATTTTTAAATGTATTTCCATCCATTGTTTTATCTCTACCTTTTAGCCTTTTTTGATTCCTTCACCCCACCCCACCCCCACTAGGGCTATCTGTACCTTGCTTGTCCTGCTTTCTACCCTTAATTAGCACATTCCTTTAGATAATATCACCACCTTCAACACCTCTTTGTCCTTTTGTCTGTGACATCTTTTAGTTATCTCCACCTATCACTGGCCCTCTATCCAGCTCTACTTGTCCCACCCTCCCCTTAAACCAGCTTATATTTCACCTCTCTTCTATTTTTACTTAGTTCTGTTGAATGGTCATTCGGACTCGAAACGTTAACTGTGTCCCTTTCCACAGATGCTGTCAGACCTGCTGAGTTTTTCCAGGTATTTTTGTTTTTGTTTTGGATTTCCAGCATCCGCAGTTTTTTGCTTTTATATAAATATATTGCTTGGTAGCTGCTAGATAGGTGTCAAGTTTGCACCCCACAGAGGTCCTGAATGCTCTATTCAAAAAATGCAAATGCACACTATCTCTCTTACATATCAAAACTAGTACACATAAAAGCACCCAGGCTTTAATCCAATTAAGACACACCCACAGACTAAACCCCTATTTAAAAAGAAAAATATTTTCCAATAATATTATATACATTAATAGCTTCATGAGAATTGATATTTTAGCTTCTGAGCCCAATTATCATATATTTTGCTGTCTGTGAGAATACTCCTGTATGATTGCCTGCTTATCCTGCTTCTAGGCATCACCACTGCTGTTTACCAAAGATCCCTTGGCTTGGTGCTAGATTTAAATTGCTGCTGAGAAAGGGAAAAACTACACTGCAGTGATCACTAGCTCTTTTTGGGCAGCTTTCTTTTAGCTGAGTGTGAGCGCTGTTGCTACACTACTAACTGTGAACCTACCAGAGTGGTTCCCGGTCTGCAAAGCTCAGTTATGTGGATATATTAGAGAACCTGGGGATGTATTCCTTAAATCAGAGATGGTTGGGAGAAGATTTGATAGAGATGTTCACAATTGTCAGGGGTCTAGACAGAGGAGATAGAGAGAAACTGCTCCAATGGTGGAAGAGTCAAGAAACCAGACACCAATTTAATGTGATTGGCAAAAGGACCAAGGTGACATGAGGAAAAACCGTTTTAAGCAGTGAGTGACGTGGAGTGCAGAGCCTGAGAATGCATTGGAGATGGATTCAATCGAGGCATTCAAAAGGGATTTAGACAAGTGCATGAGGGGAGAAAAACTGTAAGGCTAGGGGGAATGAGCAGGGGAGTGGGACTAGCTGGATTGCTCTTGCAGTGAGTAGGTACAAGCTCAACAGATCTAATAGCCTCCTTCTGTTTAGTAATGATTCTATGAATACTCCCTTGCCTCTTTGTTTTCAGATAACTTGTCAGATATCCAGTCCTGGATGATCCACAAGTTCAACCGTGTAGTATATTGCAAGATCTGAGCATTTTGCTATGTTGTCTTCCCTGCTGCCCTCTCTGGCAAGGGAGGTGTAAATGAAGTTATTTCAATAGTGGCTGCCTGCAATTGAGCATGTCTTACTTGGTGCAATAAACAACAGAAAAATGATGATGAGGATAGGATAAGATTTTTTATGTTACGTTTAATTTGAGAAATTAAGGACTGAGGACATTGTGACCCACATTTTGAAACTCCTAAAGCTAACTGAGAAGTTTGAGCAGTTTAAAAGATTACTTGGTGTGTTTACATTGTATTCAAGTGCACAGTGAGTCAGCACAGTATATAACTGAAAAATGACACTGAAGACATATTTGGGGACAGTGGGGGACTTCACCCCTAACAAAGAGGATTGGTGTAATTACAAACAAAGGTTACACATTTGGCTGAAAGCCAGTAAAATAGGAGGTGAGGATAAAGTAAATATTTTCCTCACTATGATGAGGCCAGATGCTTTTGAGGAGATGTCTTAATAATGTTGCCTGTGAGATCCCAGTACTAGGAACTATTCTGAAATCAGTGAGATTCTGGACTCATTATGGCATGACTAAGATTGAGATTGCACTGAGTTGCATTCCTTGAATGGAAGCAGTTGTCACGTGGGACTGTTGCAGATTATATTCTCGAATTAAAGAAACTCTCCCATCACCATGGGTATGTCACTGACTTAGTAATCAACCTTAAGACACGTTCATAGAAAACCTAAAGAACAATAAAATCCAGGCAAACTTTTGAGCAAAGGCAACAAGCTGAAGTAGAAGGAGGCCTGTGATGAGGCCACAGCCATGGAAATGGCAGAAAGAAATAGTTGCAAGGGAGTTTTATTCCTGAGCTGTATGGGGAGGCCCACCAGATTTCAGCGAGATCCAGGCCACAACAGTGAAGTTCACAGTCTCAGAGTTGGAAATAATGGCTGTCTGCAGTTGCTCATTTGTTAGTCTTACTTGATGCAATACACAATGGTTAAATATTGGGAAGATGGAAACCATAATCTTTGACTCCCGCTACAAGTTCTTACCATCAAATCCACTATTCATTCTACTAGAAATACTAACAAGCAAACATTTAATCAGATTTCATACATGGTTTCTTTTACCACAAACTGCTTTTACACAAATTTCACATTGCCTAGTTATATTCTTGTGGAAACCTAGTAGGTATCTTCAAAATTTCTGACAAGGTGGGGCAGTCCTTTCTGTCCCTGGTGCTTGAGGTCTTTTCCATGTTAAATCTGTAACAGGAAAGTACTATTTTGTTTTGCCTACGCATAGGTCATAGTTATATTTAACACATTAGTGATTACTCAATAGCCAGAAGATACTTCCAAAGACCACACTGTGGTGTACACAGGAGGAGACAACATCCAAAAGTATCCGAAGGGGAAATAGAAAGGCATCCAAAGTGTTATTTTTCTGTGTGCTTTGGTTTGGATTGCAATCCCATGAAAGTGTGCACTGTTTATAATTCTAACAGACACAATTAAAATGGAAGGAGCGAATCAGCTTTTCTATCTTGCCTTTGCCAAACCTATCAGCAAAGAAAATTGGTGAGTTCCCCTCCCCAGTGATGACAAGCCTCACTAAGAAAGTGACAAACTCATTGAACTGCCTACATTTAAAGTACTTACATTTCAGTTTGTCATTGTCACAATTGTTTGAGCATGTAGGGATGCTGCCATGAACTATTAAGGTTCTACTTCATACCATTGATTTCCTACTCTAACAACTTAGACTGCATCCATGCTTGAGTAGCTGTTTGTCTCTTTAATAGATTTTAAAATAACATTATTTATATGTCCATGTATTTTATTACAATTTTTTTTTAAATGTTGCTACCTCTTCTAATGTTTTTTGAAAATAAATTTTCATGAGCATGCTAACATTTCCATTTGCATATTCTTCTGATAATCCAGCATTTAAACTTAGTTTAAAGGATTACTTACCTTCAAGTATTCACTGCAATTTCCAAGCTTTCCTTTCCTTCTCTGATGGCGGCGCCTCATACTGGAACATGGTTCCAAGGGAACCACATGTGGCCATTTTTCATGTAGAATTTAGAGAATGGACGTCATCAGGGCTGCTCAACTAGAGGATAATCACTGCAGAGCCTGTTCTTGTGTCCTTTCCAATAGAGACATGAAATAATGACCACAAAGGCAACCTTGCTTAATTTATTTGCCTCCCTAACTAAGGGGTACTAATTCCATCTTGGCTGAAATCAACAGACCAACATTCAAGCCCATGTCCTTGCTCATCTGCATGGCCTAGTATTACAGTGGTGCAGTTACCCACCCAGCTAGTATGGGATCACAACATAGGCCTTATAATGAAGCAAGCACTCAAATGTTCATAAGGTTAAAGCGTAGCTGATAATGTTGCCTAACTCTTAGCTGCATAAACTAAGACTTTGGATAATTCCTGTGATTTTTTTTTAAATCCATGTTTACTCTATCATCTTTGATGGATAAAATGTCTGCTGGCATTCCATTCTGTTACATGTTACCCCGCTAAAGTGTCAAGAAAGTGTTGAACCGTTTAACTGAAGTTACCTCCATTGTTAGACTGATCTGCATCACTACAGAAAACAACTTCATCCTCTTCAGTTCTGAACTTGAACAAAATCAATGTAGAATACAGAGAATACAATGATTTCCTCTCAGATCTTTATTGTTAACTCCTCCAGCCAGGAGCAATCTAATCTCTGTGTGGAGTTATCCATGCCTATTGTCAATGCTGGGAGTGTGAATCAGTTCTGTCATCAGCTAAGCTGATTCCCAGACTCACCAATATTAAGTGCATCTCTACTCTGCGATACTACATCTTGGTTTCGAACTCAGGATATATAGCGAGCAGTTCAAGTCATAGGAAATTGCGACCGAAATTTACCAATAGTTAGTTCAAAAGCAAGTGTTCAAATATTGGCCAACTCATGTGTCTTGAATTTCTATTTTATTATTTTAGAGGAAGAAGGTTTAAGAGGTTATTGTTTTTGATCAATTGCTTCCTTTGACATGAGATATATACGGTTTTCTAACTAACTAGCTGAATTAGCCGCAAGCTCAATTTCTGTAAGGCTGAAAGCCAACAGATTTAAACTGAGGGAATGTCATTTATTTATGATGCAATCACTGTTTCCAAGTTCAAATTATGGTTATGATGAGTAAAAGTTTTATATTTGCAAAATTAAATACATATGCATGTTGATGCTAAAACTGATGGTCTTAAATATAATAGCCCCAGCTTGATTCCAGCTTTCAACATAGCTGCTGATCCTAGCTAGCTTTGACATGAAATTACTTTTTTATACATTTGGTGATTGCCCCTGCATATATTTCCGTGAGCAGTAAAGAAAAGGAGGTGAGATAACTGAATTTAATGAGGGAGCATAAATTTTTAATAAAATCCTTTATATTGGAGTGCCAGAGTGATGATTGTAAAATTGTGTGTTGAGAGGTTTTCGTCAGAACAATTGCTATATTGACTGGTTGGTTTGAATTTTCTTTCCCCATGTTTTTCTAATATGTAGTTTATTTCTCTTATCCAACAAAATATTTTTTTTTGTTTCTCCCCTTCCTTGCTGCCTTTTGACTCCTTACTGTTACCTGTTGACATTTCTGTTGAAGTGACTAGCTGTAGGAAATTCTTCCCCTACTTATGTAACACCCATTCTCCCAACATCTCTGGCTCTAACACTTGTGTTTTGTCAAGAATCCCTACTTGAGGGTAACTTAAGTCCCAGAAAAACTCTGTCCCCAAATATGTTATACACCA
The DNA here is from genome assembly GCF_964194155.1 of Cetorhinus maximus. Lineage (NCBI taxonomy): Eukaryota > Metazoa > Chordata > Chondrichthyes > Lamniformes > Cetorhinidae > Cetorhinus > Cetorhinus maximus. Next base: position 135,123,038 of record NC_135885.1, on the reverse strand, counting down.
AAGACAAACAAACAGAACTGCTATGAACTCCAAGGGTAAAATTACTGATTTGGTAGTTGCACAATAAATTTACAAGGGAAGGGGGTAGAGGGCTTTTTGTGTCGAGTTCTGCTTAATTATTTAAGCCCTTGTGTATAGTTGGGTGTTTTTATGTTTACACAACTTGAGGAAAATCATCAATGTTACAGAATTATAAAAATATGCATGCTTTAAAAACAAATTTTGAAGTATTATTTTGTTTTTTAAGTAGCGAACTCATGCAGTGATACTTATTTAAAATGTGTCGCACTGCTTTAAGCTGAGCATAAATAAAAAATTTTATACATTTTTAAGCCATTGCCAACAGTTTTAAACTTGTCTGTTCCTTTTATGTGATCTCAATCATTCTATCCCAGTTAAAGCACGCTGAACTAATAGAGCAAGAATAATAAAAGTTCCATTTGATCATAATCCAAGATGATTTGGAAGAAATACATATACTCCAGAAAGGCATGCAGAAAAACTGTAGTCATCAGCAAGTAGTACCAGAGGGAGTGAGACTATCCACAGCCCCAATAATGTAAAATTAAAACACTATGAAGTTTGCATTTTTCACTCTGGAACAAAAGCTTAAATGTCCACCTCAAGTTAATAATATGTGTCATGAACTGAATTATGAAATATCAAAAACTGAACTCTGGAATATTTTTATTTAACATAATCATGTATGGGTACGTTTACCACAAATTCACTGAGCCATTCTCTAAATGGAGCCAACTGTTTGCATCTTGAGCACAAGTAATATTTTAAAATTCTCTTGAGATTTACCAGAAGTACACATTTTTAAGATTGAGTGGAAATAACTTTTTGTTTATTTTATCAGCATAATTTTGTTGCGAAATGATTTAACTTCAAAACAAACTTGAAAAATTTATTTTCAATCAAATTTTTTGATCTTTAAGTTTAAGTAAACAAGCGAGCAAATGATCACAGTCAGATTAGGTTGCTCAATAGTCGACTGGATTTATATGTAAACTAAGATCAGCAGAGGCAATTTATATAAATTAACCTACAATTTCTGATGGGCTACTGATTACTTTCAGATTTTATTATGAATAATTGGCCACTTAGGTGCCATTTTTTATTATTAAGACACCTAAGAAATTGCAGTTGTTACTATAAGCTCTTTTTTCACTTCACCAAGGCTCCTTCAACAGCACCTTCCAAACCCACAACCTCTACCACTTAGAAGGACGAGGGCAGCAGATCCATGGGAGGAGCGCCACCTGCAAGTTCCCCTTCAAGCCACACACCATCCTGACTTGGAACTATATCGCTGTTCCTTCAATGTCGCTGGGTCAAAATCCTGGAACTCCCTTCCTAACAGCACTGTGGGTGTACCTACACCAAATGGACTGCAGTAGTTAAAGAAGGTCACCACTACCTTCTCAGGGGCAATTTGGGAAGGGCGGTAAAAATGCTGGCTTAACCAGTGACACCCACGTCCCATGAGATAAAAAAAATGATACAGAATATCAAACTTGACAAACATCATTTAAAATAGAGATCGAATTTACATGTTAAGACCGTCAGCATTCCACATTAGCATTAGCAATTTCATGGCCTGGTTAATGTTTGCTGCCAAAGTCAACACAGACCTTCGCCTTAGTGCCACTCTTCCAGCCCTAGCACGAATGCAAGGGATCCTGGCTGCTGTATATTAAAGGCTGGGATTCCTGCAAGAGCAGAACTTCCTGCTTTCAGCATGCAGCAGCTGAAATTCTTTGCATTAACAGCAAGAAAGAGTTAGGGAGATATGTACATTAATGAAGTGGGGGGCGGTTGAGGAATGGATACTATTGAAGTGGAAATGGCTGGCAATCAAGGAAAGGTGAAGAAGCCAGGGATTGTTGCCTTGGGAAAAATGAGAGAATCTGGAAGTGGTGCTGTGAGGTGCAGTAGGACGGAGAGTGCCAGCATTAGCTGGGTGGGGTGAGAGAAGGATATGCTAACATGAACTGAAAGTGGGAAAGGATGCCCACTTCAACTGCTGAATTTGGAGGAGGAGAACAATGGGATGTAAGAAAAGAGTGCCAAGATGGAAGGGGAAGAGAATGCCAGTACGAACAAGAGGGGCGATGAGAGAGCAGTGGGGAAGAGGTTAATAATGTGTTGGGAAACCTGAAAAAACTGGTTTCCCTCCTTTGCCAAACTTAATGGCAGGACCCAATTACCGTTTTGTGACACTGTCTCTCAGCTGCAGCTAGATTGAGAGACTGGCTGGGCATCGGCTAAGTAACTTTCAGTACCAGGCAACAGGCAGAGAGCAGAAAGGAAGGAAGGAGGGATCTGAAAGGCCAGCAGCAGTGCAGTATGGAAGGAAGGTTGGAGGCTGGGGGAGGTTCAGTTGGTTTAGAGGCAGATTGGAGGCCAGAAGTGAATCAGAAGGGTCTGAAGGGAGTTTGGAGACTGAGATTGGGGGAAGTTTGGGATCTGGAGCAGAGGGAAGATCAGAAGGGGGTTGGAGCGGGTGTCCATGGGATCTGGAGCAGAGGGAAGATCAGTTGGAGCGGGTGTCCAAGCGCAATGATTAAGTGAATCAGTCAACTGGACGCAGCAGAGAAGTGAAAAGCCAATTACCTCCTATACCAGCAGTCCTCACTTCTCTTTAGCTGCCCAGGTTTCTGAGGCCCAAGATACATAGCTGGCCAGGGTTAAATTCAAAATGGTTGTTAATTCTGAGGGAAGCAGCCTCGTTATAATATTTCAATGTCCAGCCTGCCTCCTGTGACTGGGCTGGCTGGGTCCCCATCCCATCTCAGTTAAAGTGCACGGGTTGTGATAAAAACAAAAAATGCTAGAAATACTCTGCAGGTGTCAGGCAGCATCTACAGAGAGAAACAGAATTAACACTTTAGTGCGCGATAACCTCTCATCAGAACAGTTCAACAGCTCTGATGAAAGGTCATCTCGACCTGAAACGTTAACTCTGTTTCTCTCCACAGATGCTACATGACCTGATGAGTATTTCCAGTGTGTTATTGTCTTTGTTTCAGATTCCCAGAATCTGCAGGATTTTTTGGTATCAGTGGGCGAGATGGGATTGAGCTTCAGCTTTTTTTTAACTTTTTTACATTGCACCTGACAAAAATCTACCCACTCTTGGGGGGGTTAAAAGTCCCCCCACCCCCACCCCACAGTGCCTCTGTGAAGTGGTGGCGAGTTGAATGGGGTTCAGAGTTTCTGTGGAATTGGACAGAAGGCTGGGCGTGGGAGTGAATGCTAGGGAAGCAAGGATCTATTGAAAATCCAAATCACTTAGTTTTCCATTGTGAACAATAATAGTATTTAAAATGAACCAAAAAGCATTATTTTTATATAAATATTTAATTTTCCTGGGCAACATGCCTCAGACATCCACCGAACATCAGTCAAAAAACACCATCAATTTTGGGTAATTTACAGTTGGATTCTACCCCCCCCGCCTCCGCTTTCATATATTTTCTTTCACTTGTACTTGAGAAACTAATGTTGGTATACTTCAGCTACAAAGCCGTACAACTGCTTACGTCCATCTCAAAAGCTTATAATCAGGGCTATTCTTGAATTGTCAATATTCTGATGATGGTGTCAGGTTTTCAGGGCTGTTGCTAGTTTCATAGATTGGCATGCATGAATAAAATGTACTGATTGTTGATTTCTCTGTATTTCAGAAATTTCAGAACCAGCAACCTTATCTGCCTGCCAGCGTTTTCTTCACTTAACAAGCTATCACTTTAAAACAATGAGCAAAATATAACTTCAAGTCACATACGTTTTCTTTACAATTTGCAGGCTAAAGTTAAATTCCCCAGGTACATGTTTGCCAACAAGATCCACATTGACTTCTGCCATTAGGAACTGGGCCTGGGAGAGTTGAATGATATTCCAAATTTAAATTAGTAGCTGCACATAAGAGTTCCCTTTCTGAAGGCTATGAATGGATTTTTTTTTTTTCTTGCGTGTGTAAATAGAAAAAAAGATACAGAGACATTTTATTGTAGTCACAGACCTGCTAATGAGATGATGCTTCCACTCTTCTCCCCTTTCTCTGGCACTGTCTCCTCCCCCTCACCTAAACTAAATACCACTAGTGGCAGAGAGAGCAGAAAAAGTAACCATAGAATTGTACAGCACCCAGAAGACCATTCAGCTGATTGAGTCTGTGTCAGCTCTAGCAAGCGTAAGTGAACCACATTACAAGCTCAACTGATAATCTTAAATTGGTTGTTAGTTGTAGCTATTAATGCACTCACATTGGGCAGCATTTGCTGTACAATCACAGAATCACATCCAACGATAAACGTTTTGGGTTTTGCTAGGGGCAGACTGGTTGAGTACAGTTTGTACTCTGCCTATTACAAATAACTGAAGGGACATGCTGTTTGATTCTTTTTTTTAATTCATGTGGGCTTCGCTGGCTGGGCCAGCATTTATTGCCTATCCCTAGTTGCCCTTGAGAAGGTGGTGGTGAGTTGCCTTCTTGAACCGCTGCAGTACATGTGGTGTAGGTGCACTCACTGTGCTGTTAGGAAGGAAGTTCCAGGATTTTGAGCCAGCGACAGTGAAGGAACAGCAATATATTTTCAAGTTAGGATGGTGAGTGGCTTGGAGGGGAACTTCTGGGTGGTGGTGTTCCCATCTATTTGCTGCCCTTGTCCTTCTGGATGGTAGTGGCCGTGGGTTTGGAAGGTGCTGTCAAAGGAGCCTTGGTGAATTCCTGCAGTGCATTTTGTAGATGGTACACACTGCTGCTACTGTGCGTCGGTGGTGGAGGCATGTGGTGCCAATCAAGTAGGCTGCTTTGTCCTGGATGGTGTCAAGCATCTTGAGTGTTGTGGGAGCTGCACTTGTCCAGGCAAGTGGGGAGTATTCCATCACACTCCTGACTTGTGCCTTGTAGATGGTGGACAGGCTTTGGGGAGTCAGGAGGTGAGTTAGTCATCACACGATTCTTAGCCTCTGACCTGCTCTTGTAGCCACCGTATTTATATGGCTATCCAAATTCTGGTCAATGATAATCCCCAGGATGTTGATAGTGGGGGATTCAATTATGGTAATGTCATTGAACATCAAGGGGCGATGGTTGAGCTCTCTCTTGTTGGATGGAGATGGTCATTGTGTGGCGTGAATGTTACTTGCCACTTGTCAGCCTGCGCCTGGATATTGTCCAGGTCTTGCTGCGTTTGGACACGGACTGTTTCAGTATCTGAGGAGTCGCAAATGCTGTTGAACATTGTGCAATCATCAACGAACATCCCCACTTCTGACCTTATGATAGAAGGAAGGTCATTGGTGAAGCAGCTGTAGATGGTTGGGCCTTGGACACTACCCTGAGGAACTCCTGCAGTGATGTTCTGGAGGGGAGATGACTGATCTCCAACAACCACAACCATCTTTCTTTGTGCTAGGTATGACTCCAACCAGCGGAGAGTTTTCCTCCTGATTCCCATTGACTCCAGTTTTGCTAGGGCTCCTTGATGCCACACTCGGTCAAATGCTGCCTTGATGTCAAGGGCAGTCACTCTCCTCATTCGATCAGCCAATTGTTGGAACAAATGGCCTAAGTACCTCGCAGTCAAGCTTGTAACGCGGCTCATTTATGCTTGCTAGAAGCAACATACTTTCAAACGTAGGAACCCATTTTCTGTGAACAAAAGGAATATGTTCAAGCCTTGCACCTTTTTTTGAATTACCCAGAAGCTTGTAGAGCTATTTCCCCATTGCTTTCCCCATGGCCACACCTCGGCCAATCAGAGTTGATTTACCAATCAGTCGGCACTTTTTTCTCCTGTAGTATAAATTGTTGTGATCGTTAGCAATTTGGTATTCTTGCATCTGTCCTGTTGAGTATAAAACACAAAGCTTCGGTAACACATCTCTCTTCAGCAATAAACTACCAAGGGACATTTCTTTCCGTAACTTTTATACTGATTATGTGTTTCATTATTTTAGAGCTGTTCAGAATGGTTAGTAGTAGAAATGTAGTGTTTTGAAATATCATAGTGGTTAATGATAGATGCACTAATGTTTAATGTAAATAGATGATATTGGATTTATGAATCCAAACTGAAAACTTACTTGGTATTGTATTCTTAGCTGAAATTGTTGACCAAGTCATGCATTCCTGGTACACTACCCTTCGTTATTTAACTATTCAAATTTCAATATGTTAGTTTAATAATTTTTGTCAGCTAGTTCCATTTCAGTTATTCCCTGCTGGATTAATTATTGAGTCCTAATGACTTATCAAAGTTTTGCGTGCACATGTTACAACATTATTTGCATGCGATGCAAATAAACCCAATCCTGTGCAACAGTTATGCTATGCAACCTTTCTGAGGACTGCAATTGTAGAGCGTGCAGCTCAGCCAGCAAGACTGGAGTTATTTTGCAGGCCATGCCTGATTACGACATGCATTGTGCCAACCAAGAAAGAAACTGCCCTTGCATTTCCCTAGTAGTTTTGTTTTAAACATTAAGAAATACCAGGCAGCATCTCCATTTTCTAATACACTTTCCTATCCTGATAATTCAGTTGTTGTTGGCCAAAGAGAAGCAGTAATTCAAATTGAGCAATTTTAAGCTTACATTTAAAGAGCCCGCTTTAGTGTAATTAATTTAAAAGCAATCAAAATTAAAGACCAAAAAATATTCCTGGCCACCTTCAACCAGACATTACTTGCTATGCTACACTGCGGCAGTAATTTTCATCCTCACAGTAGCACTTTAAATAATCATGATGTCCACCCTAATTGTTTAAATTACTATGAGCTTGAGAAATTATCCAGGTGAGGGCGCAGAAATGGTTAGGCAGAATATCCAGCTGGCAGCATCTTGGTATTTTACATCGTTTTTACGTGTTGCTCAACTTTTCCTATTTTTATTGTGGATTGAATTAGACAATTTAGCAATATATGGCCTCTGGGCGAGTCTAGCAAGATGTGCTAGCATTTAGTTTCGACTCTGTTTATCGACTGGTGGGGGCTTTGAAGGCTGGTTTTTAGAGTTGATTGGATCTAACTAGCCCCTTATTGACTAATTTCGACTGTCTCTTGGATTTAATGTTTGAAGTAGTATGGGGGAAAGCTACTCATCTATCAGTGGTAGCAGGTAAGGAACGGGAGTCAGTTTCTGAGAATTTTAACCTGGTTCAGCCTGATTGAAAACAATGGGGCATAATTTCCCACAGGACTGAAGATAACAGCATCTGCTATTTGCCAGACTTGCTCTTTTAAAAATTTTCAGTGGCAAGTTGCTGGAAGTGCAAGCTGATAATATTGCAACAAGAAGAAACTGGATATCTAGCCCCTGAGTGAATGGACAAGCAATTGTGTATCTCCTTAACAAATTGAAGGATTGTAAAATGAACAGCACAAGAACTGAGAAGAGAGTTTAGAGTAGGTAAATTCAATGACAAGTCCAGCACAGAAAGACAAATGAAGATAAAAATAAAGGTTGAATTGAGAAACAGAGGGAAAAGAAGTGAGGGAAAAGTTTTTAAAAATTACAAATTTTAAATCTTACATTTTTCATTCTTTTGAAATCTCCAACAATTAAAACCAAAAGGAATGAGAATACACACTTGTAATAGTTAATGTTCAGTGCCAGAGATTGACTGAGTAGTTAACACTTATCTTATGATTAAAAAGATACTTAGAGTTCACTTAACTTTCTGTGGAGAGTTTAGATTGCACTTACCATGCGAGTATTGCAATTTTTCATCATTCAATGCATTTCAGTGGTGAGGTAGACAAAGAGTTACCATATTTGCAAAGCTAGCTGTGGAGCAATCCATCTAAGACAGCAGCCTTTGGATTTCCATGCTTCATCATGCATCTTCCCTCACCTGAAGTTGCAGTTGCATTTGCACATGAGTAACAGCGAGCACCAATAGCCTCACCGTTATTTTGACCGCAAATTATGGGCCGTTGTTTTTAGACTGAACTATCAACCATAGCACTTTGATCAGTAGTGACTGGGCAAGGAGGAATGCTCTACCAACTTAAATGGGGCCATAGAAAGCCCTGAAATGTCCCTGTACTGGAGAATAATGGGATTATATTGGAGATCCCCTGGAAGAAGTGAACTCTGTGAAGGTCGATGGGGGACTCCAGCATAGCTTTCATTTAGTAATTCCAATAGTGCTTATAATTTTTGACACATTCAGAAAATGTACGGAATTGCTCACCGCCTCCCCCCTTCTCCGCCCCCCGCCTCAGCATTTGTTGATACCCAGGATTCCATTAGTAAAGGTAGTAAAGGCATAATAATCCATCGCTCTGTTTGTTGTAGGTGGACATTGTATGCAGCTGGATTCTTATTCATTATCAGTTTTGTTTTTTCCAGAATTTCTTTCCTGCACTACTTTTGTAACATCTGAGTTTTTGGACACATCAGTATAGCTAATATTTCCATATAAAGCTGGTTTGGTCACGTTTTCTTTGCGACAAAGATAATAAGCTCTGTAGCGGTGTGAGTGTATGAGCAACTCTGTATTAGTTATAATAATTTGATGGGGAATGTTTCCTGTAGCTGGTGCAAAATTGCATTCACAATGTGTGCAACTTGCATCCTTAAAATTGAGTACTTGCCACTTCTTTGAAAGGTTAGTTTTAAAAATATATTTTGTAGGCACAGTAAGTAGCCCTTTATCAAACCACAGAACATTTTAAATGCTCGTTGTCAATTGATGGAATGAATTGAAAATTTAATTTTAATTGCAGCTAATCAATATTTTCTGTTGAGAGGTATGAGTATACCTTACAAAATGCATTAAATCACTGGTTTTAATATTTACCGGGTCATTGATCTGTTGCATAGTCTTCAACTGTTGCTTTATTCCATCCACCAAGCAATCCAACATCCTTTTTTCTCCTTTCCGAAAACATTAATTTGTAATTATCTCAGATGTATGTTCAGGGCTGTTGAATTTATGGTGATTGATTCCATGAATGTTTTAATAATGCCACACAATTTGTTTGTTAGTAAAAGTAATTGCCAACAAGATATTTCTCTTGTTTTCTTTATCCAGCTTGCAAATGCCAACGCCTTGCTTAATCAAGCACAACAGCCTTACAGCTATCTTATTGAAACAGTGCGCCAGAGAGACGCTCAGATTCAGACATACAAAGAACAACTTTCTCAACTGGAGAATGAAGTCTGGTAAATATCAAGAATTATTAGCTTCACCAGAACTGAGGATATACATATCAGGAAAGATTAAATAGGCTGAAGCTCTTTTTTTTCCTCTAGAAAATAAAAAAACAAAGGGGAGATGCAATCAAGGCCTTTAAGCCTATGAAAGGGTTTGAGAGGTTAGGCATGGAGAAGATGTTTCCACTTGCGGGCGGGACCAGAACTAGAGGCAAACATATAAGATGATCACTAATAAATGCAATAGGGAATTCAGAAGAAACTGCTTTGTCCACAGAGTGGCTAGAATGTGGAACTCGCTACCACATAGTTGAGACAAATACCAAAGATGAACTTAAGGCAAAGTTGGATAAGCACTTGAGGGAGAAAAGAAATGAATGATATGTTGAAAGGGCTAGATGAAGAAGGGTGTGAGGAAGCTTGTGTGGAGCAAAAATACTTGCATGAACCTCTTGAGCTGGATGGCTATGTTATTTGCTATAAATACTTTGTAATGCTTGGAATAATGTAAAATAATTTCAGTAAGAAAATACAATGTGTTGGATTTCTTTCTGATTTACTGCCTGTTCTCAGGCAATTTGGTTGTATGAAGCTGAGTAAAATGTGCAGGTAATGGCTACTGCCTAAACTACATTGGTAAGATGCACAAGAATTCTCAGCATCATTCCCCTTTAATGACTGCCGCTTCTGCTCCATTTCTCTCAACCTCCATCCAAACCAGAACTAAATTATTACTGCACAATACAAGTGTAAGCATGAACTGTAAAATGCTATTCATGAGGTAGATACCATATTACAAAAGCATTTTGTTAGTTGGAGCTGAAGATTTGTTCTTTGGCTGAATATTAATTTTAGCCATTTGGTCCTCTGGTGGGTGCATCAAGACCTTTGTTGCTCTATTTGTTTGGTTGTTTATTTGGTTCTTCAGGAAACATGATTGTGAACTTTGCAATTAGAACCCTTCTATTACTCTGTTTTGAGGAGATGCAAGAGGATCAAATGGGGATTCTAGAGTGAGGCATCACAAAAGACATATGTTTCCCAAATGAAGATACCTACTCACCAGAGTTCACAGATAAACATGGTCTTGCTTAAATTTTTCTGCACGTAGCTGCCTCAGAAACCTGTGTTCCCTCCCCAGAGGTAACTAGAGTGATACATCAACAGCTGACTGAAAACCTGCAACCTACTTCAGTCAGACAGACAATATGCCTCTACAACTCAAAGTCACCACTGCCTTGAATTTATTTGCAGCTAAATCCTTCCAGACAGCAGCAGGTGATTATTGTCACATGAGACAGGCAACATGCGCCATTTCACGAAGAAGTGCTCTATTCAGGCAGACCACTAGTTTTATATACATCTTAAAAAACCAGAGAAATAGAGACATTACTACAGACTGGTAGGGTTCCCACAGCAACAGTAAGCAACTGACAGAATGCATTGTGGCACTCAAAGCCCCGTATGACAACCATCTCAATTTGATGAACATGAAAGGCTTTAAATTGATCAATATGCAGCTACTGTGCTTTGTTAGTCACCTTACCCAGCAGGTGAATGAAATGCCATAGAACAGACTGCAGGCTTCTGAAGTCTCATTTTAGATGCCTGGATAAATCATGCAGTACAGCCCAGCAAGAGGGTCCAGAAGCATTGAAACTACTTACTATGTAACACTGCGACAAAGGCTTGCTGTTTCTGAAAGCTGAACAACGTGTTGATGATGCTATGGGGCTGAGGGCCTTCATTTCCATAGGATGGCGAGGGTGTACAGGAAAAGGAGGACGTGAATCAAGACATGGACGAAAATATTGCCATGGTTTTGTAGAAGGTGTGTGCAGCATGCAGTTTGTTATCCTGTATCATTTAAAGCTGCAGTACAATCATAGAATTTTTCCAAATGTCATATTAGAGAGAATGTTAGGTTAACAAACATTGTGATTGACCCCAGCCAATCTACATTTTTAATTTCTTTTCCCTGTTTCCAAGAACTTGCATTGAATCGTGCTGGCAATGAATGACACTTTCCAGAAATCTAGTTTATAATTGACAAGTGTGGGTTAAGAGTTTGGTGGCAGTGGCAATGATGTAGGTGTTCTGCCAGGTGATGTTGCTGACATAGAAATAAAAGGTCTTAGTGGTGGATAGGATTTGGGATTTGCAACTCAGATCAGGGTGGAGTAGGACACCAGAGTTCTCCACAGCCTGATTCAGCCTGAGCAAATGACAAAGAAACAGTGGCCTAGGTCCACCCCAGTTTCAGATAGAGGAGATGTTGTCTGATCCACTATTAATGGCAGGCAATCTGCAGGTACGGGGTGATCGTAAAATGAAGAAAGGTAGTGGAGATAGAGCTGGATTTTCCTCAGCATAGCTGCCAAAGCTCATCCCATGGCTCTTGGGTGATCTTATCAAGGCAAAGCTATGGATCAGAAGGGAACCAATGACAGATCCTTGAGGGACTCCAGCAGGGCAGAAATAGCTCAAAATACGCAGGCAAAGTTAGCAACCATGCAATGGTAGTCACATATAGCTGGACAACAGAGGAGATTGATGAAAACTTTAAAAAACAGTGCAGTTTAAGAATATGTTCTAAGTCATGCTAAATGCAGCAACTTGGAAACTCAATGCATCCATAATTTTATATGAATTGAAAGCTCAGTCATGACCTGAATCCACATTCATCTCTAATGCCAACTTTTCACAGAAACTTTAAAGGATAACTCCGACCTGTTTGTAATTGTGGATAAATTCAAGCGTTTTTATCTGTGTCCAACTAACCATAGCTGGTGGTGCCAAAAATTATAAGGAATTTTTGAGGCTCTTTTTCCACTACTGGCATTTATTTTCCTATAATATTTGGAAAGTAGTTTGACGGACCTATGATGATCATTCTAGAGTTTAGGCAAAGTTATAAGTCAAAAAGAAATGTGTGGTATTGCGCACAACAAGTTGAGAGCTGCTGGTACTGGCAAGTTGAATATTTTCTCCTTTTTGGCATTCAGCATCAGAATTGACCTCTCTCAGATCAGGCTACATGCAGAGTGAAGTTCCGAGTACTTTGCCACAGCACAGTGTTTTAGCAGTAATCACAGAGGAATGACCTTTCAATGCACCATTGTGAAGTTTATGCAGTTCTCACCAGCCATCCTTGTGGCCGCTCTGAATATTAATGTTCAGGTATGCAGTATTTTGTACAAACTACATTCACTTGAAACTCAGACAGCCAGCGAAGAGGGAGGAGATTTTCAGCCAGGCTCGAACCCAGATCCCAGAGAGGAAAAATAGCCTGCTAACCCTGTCTGCCACCCAGTTGCTGCTGAAGCAAGTTGATATGGGTACCAATATGCGTTTGAAGAGTCTCTACACTTTTTTTAAAAATCATATGGTAGATTATGATAACTAGCAGAGAAGAGGTTTTCAAATAGATTTTCTACTGATATTTAGGGTGGTGTTAAACTATTTAAAGTGAATGGATTGATGCTGCTGTTAATGTGGAGAATCTAGGCTTTTATATCTTCTGCATTGCTCAATAGGACTGGAGTACATTCCATCAATTCCAATAGTACACTTCACATACTTCTAAAAGAAAAGTTCAATGTGATGTCAGTGCCACATTTCTTTCAGGCAATCTGTCCTGGCACTAGCTTCTAATTGTATATGAAGGATGTTTCCATTTAGAATCACAGAATGATAAAGTATAATAGCTGGTAACAGAAGTAGCCAGAGGTATAAACACATTTCTTATTAAGATAACCTTTTTTCAAACTCATACTGTGTGAGCATGTCTCCGAAGCAAACTTTATTCTTACATGAATATGTGAATCTGATTTTATCCCATAAAATTTGTACTTGGGTTGATCAAAATATTTATCTTGCTACAATGGTTTGCTATACCTGCCTAACAGAGCAAACTGAATCCCGGCATCTGGCGTCCCTACACCAGCGTTTATTTACCTTCTCTACCCTGACATAGGGACATTGCCATAGCTGATTTAAGGTCGCACAGAATATATTTCAAATTTGGGTCCTTGTATATATCCCAAATATCAGCATTTCACATTGACTGTCAATGTTTTGAAGGCCTAGTTGGTGTGTGATAGTATTCACTGGCAAAGATCAGTGTGGACTGGGCCTTTGTCCCTTCGGACCTGCACCTACCCATATCCTATTGCTAATTGACCAAGCCGTCCATCTTTAGTGCTAATGGAAAGGTCCCCTTTTGGCACCACGACTTGTATTTAACACTGGTGATTACTCTCTAAAAATAACATTTATGATGTATGCAACATGAGCAGTCATTCATATATTTCAGACCTATCTGAAACTTTATCCTGTTTTGAATCTGTTTTGCAAAAATTGAACTTTAGTTGAACTTGAACTTAAACTGAAATTTGTTTGCCGGGACTGTCAAAAGCCCCAGTCAGAGAACCTACAAATCATCAATAACAATATTACATTTATTTAAAGTGTGTGTATATAATGTAACATAAAAACAGATAACGATCTGGAGCTAGAACTTGAGGTGGTGAATAAATTATACTTGTGGCCTGAACTTGAAATAAATTAAAACTAAAACACTTTTAGCGGCACCAAGTATGATGTAATTCTTTTTGCCATTTTTGGACTGAAATTGTTGTTTCCAAATAACAAAACATTCCTAAATTTGCATCTCGCGAACTTTCGCTGTCTCCAAGGTAACTTGTCCCCTGCTGCTGATTAGGTTTCTGACAGTCCTGACATATCAGATATCTGTGAATCATTCTCAAAGGACCAGACGATAAATAAAGGGGTAACCATCAACGGCAGCAATTTATTTTGGCAGGACCATGTCATGACAGAATTATTCCCTGTTTTGGCATCAGTTGTCAGTCTGTCACAGGAAAGATATGGAATCAAATATATTTATCAAATCCTCTTGACTGAAAGAATCCTCAGATACCAAAACGGGCCATATCCAAATGCAGCAAGACCTGGACAATATCCAGGCTTGGGCTGACAAGTGGCAAGTAACATTCACAGACGCATGGGAACACCACCACCTAGAAGTTCCCCTCCAAGCTACACACCATCCTGACTTGGAAATGTATCACCGTTCCTTCACTGCCGCTGGGTCAAAATCCTAGAACTCCCTCCCTAACAGCATTGTAGGTGCACCTACATCACATGGCCTGCAGCAGTTCAAGAAGGCAGCTCACCACCACCTTCTCAAGGGCAATTAGGGTTGGGCAATAAATGCTGGCCTAGCCATTGACACCTGCATCCCATGAATGACTAAAATAACAAAGTATGATCCTCTGATGCAAACTTAAGATATGCATTGCCCAACTACCATGTTGGTAGAGCAACAGGCTTTCCTTGTGTCGCTGCTGTGGAAAGAAAGGCGACTTACTGTGATTAGATTGTGCAAAACACCATATACCTGAGAGACACAATGGGAGATAAGTGAGGAGGGGGGCGCCATCTGTTGCACTTGTATGACCTTGGAACATTGCATCAGATAGAGGAGCCATTCATGAGTTGAGAATTTCAGATAAGCAAAATATTTACAGATTTGCGAAGTATATACAGTGAGCGAATACCCATGCCACCGTTGTGCTCTCAGCATTCATTAATTTTTCTTACTTAAATGGAGAACAGCTGCAAAATTCTGAGGCACAATGGGATCTAGGTGTTCTAGTATATGAGTCACAAAAGCTTAGTATGCAGGTAGCGCAAGTAATTAAGAAGGCGAATAGAATGCTATTCTTTATTACGAGAGGAATTGAATATAAAAATAAGGATGTTATGCTTCAGTTATGCAGGGCATAGGTGAGACCACATCTCAAATACTGTGTGCAGTTTGGTCTCTTTATTAAAGGAAGGATGTAAATGCGTTGAAAGCGGTTCAGAGAAGGTTTACTAGATTGATACCTGGAATGAGTGGATTGTCTTATGAGGCTAGGTTGGACAGGCTGGGCTTGTTTCCACTTAGAAGAGTGAGGGGTGATTTGATTGAAGTATATAAGATCCTGAATGGTCTTGGCAAGGTGGACGTGGAAAGGATGTTTTGTGGGTGAGTCCAGAACTAAGGGGCGTTGTTTTAAAATTAGGGGTTGCAGAGAATTTTTTCTCTGAGGATTGTGCAACTTTGGAACTCTCTGCCTCAGAAGGTGGTGGAAGTGGGTCATTGAATATTTTTAAGGCAAAGGTAGATAGATTCTTGTTAGGCAAGGGAATCATAGGTTATCAGGGGTAGATGGGAATGTGGAATTTGAAGCACTAGCAGATCAGCCATGACCTTATTGAATGACAGAGCAGGCTCGAGGGGTCGAATGGCCTTTTATGGTTCAAGATGCTTTTGGCAGAAGTTCATCAGGCATCTCCTGATGACATTTCTATTTTTGCCTGCCTCTTGCCATCATTAGATTGTTATCTAGTCCCAGGTGCTCATCCTCTTGATAAACAGCTTGTACTGTTACTATGAAAATTGGCAAGGAAACAAAATCTTCCCTAGGCCTTGCTGCATCTTCATGCTTCCTTTGGTCCTTACTCAAATTAGTGGCAAGCTGGATTTAATATTATACAGCTTATTAGAATTTGACTACCCCTTTGTCTGCAGCTTAGAAGCCTTTGGAAAATAGTGACAGCTTGCAAGGTTTGCCTAATGGCAAATTAAACAGGAAAAATTGGCACCTTGAACTACCAATCGCATCAAGACTTATACCCCTTTCATCTCCTTGGACGGCCAACATGTGGTTCCCAGTACTGCTAAACTTAAATAACCCAACCTCTAGAAAAGCAGCAGTAAAAAGATGAACCTTGAGATGTTAGTAGATTTTAAGAGCCTCTTCTGACCTGTTAAATACACTGAGCCAATTCAAACTACAGTACAGTGTAAAAATGAAAGTGTACTATGCACATTACCAGTTTGGATTAGGTACAAGACCCACTGCCAATTTGGCATGATGTTTCCAGGCCCATTTACACTCTGAAACAGTCAATTATTCCTTTTAAATCGCAGCATATTATGGTACAGAGGCTGCCTTACATACCCAGGAATGCCTGGCAGTATTACCAGCAAGCATGAAGTACTTTCACCTTGAACAGGTGCAGAGATGGTGATAACATGGGCACAAGGTGGGATTGATAGATCCCACCTCCTGCCTCTTTCTCCTGGGCCTTTGCTTGACAGGAGCCAACACTGATGGTGGACCTTACTTCCTGTTCCCAACCCTACTCCGATCTGAGCAGGGTGCAGGCTCCTGTGGCTAGCCAGGTTAGCCTTAAGTGTGAAGATGGAGACCTACTGGCTTCTGTGTTTGGGACAGCAGCCAGAAGACTCTGAAACCAGTAACTATTACCGCTTCTGCGGGCCTCAGTCCTGCCACAGAACTTGACTTCCTCTTGACCTTCCAGGCGAGAGTTTGAGCTATCACTAAGCAAAGAGAAGATGCCAAGAGTTGCTGCCAAATGGCGAGTAGTAAATAGTGAGCAGCACAGTTCACCATTAAAAATTTGCAGTTGTGTTTTTGTCACCGTTCTGACTATAATATGGGCACAAGCTATAACCCATTAAATGGATTTTCCAGCAGTTGGCAATGCTGAGCTTCAGCAGCAGCTACCTATCCCTATGTAATATAGTTAGGTTTGACCTCAAACTCAGCTTGCACCAGTGTCTATACTTAAGTTCAACCTCCAGGTGCTGCCGTCCAGCAGCCATGGTGTGTCATTTTTCAATTATTTAACTATAATTTTTCAAACTCTTTTCCCTCGTGAAGATGAGCTTTGTGAATGTATTTTTTTAAACCTGCGGTCATGTACCAATCTTTAAAGTATTTGGGTGATTGCTACATGAAGTTCGTGTTCATTTAACCTGGTAAGTTGAGTACACAACTGGGGAAAAAAGCCTTGTTAAACAAGACGTGTTATCCTTACTATAACCAAATGTATCTGTTTTTCTTTCAGTCAGTTAAATAAAGAAAAAGCTGCTTTACTTCGCATGAAAAACCAAATGGCAGCAGATTTGGAGAGGCTCTTGAATCAGCGGGAGGTAATTTTTTTTCAAATTATCTTGCAATTGGCATAAGTACATAAGAAATAGGAGCAGAAAATTGATTATTATGATGTTGATCAACTCATTTTTCTTTTTTAAAAAAACTCGTAACATTTCTAATCTGAATGGAATGGAAGACTGAAAGGAGTGAGTGCAGCTAAGTCAAATGCTCTGTGAGGTACAATGGTTTGCAGACCACTAGGACCACAGAAGCATCATCCCATGAAAAGCAAAAGAACTTAGCAGGTTTATATTGTTAACTTGTTCAGTGGTTTTAATTATATAATTGTAATTGATTAAACCAAGAAATGGAGCATAAATGAGAAATGATCTTGACCAAGTGGTTTATTGTGCTTTTGATGGTACAGTAGACAGTAACAGGGTTATCTTTTAAGAATGTAACTGATGGGGAAGATGAATGAGCTCTACTATCTTAACATATTGCTAGCACTACATACAAAAAATTATAAATGTCATTCCTATTAAAATATCTTATACATTTGGAAAATGCAGTGTCTTCATTTAATGTGTAATATATGTAGCTCTAAATCTACCCCTTGTGAAGGCATTCAATTAAATTCTAAAATTAGCTAAATGTATTTACTTCCAACAGTTCAACAGGCTCAAAATGGTGCTATTGTGATATACGTTTGATAATTAACTTGTAATCTTTATTGAAAGCATTAATTTTATAGAGATATTCAACAGGCAGAATACCCTACCCACCTCTGAAAGAAAAACTCTGGAAAATAAAAAAAAATGCCTTAACAGCTTTTGAACTTTGTTTTCTATGCATTGGGATTTATAAATAGCATGAACATGCATCCAAATCTCCCATAACCAAGACATTTGTAAATTCTTATTTTCAATTACTTTGAGATTCTTCAAATCATTTATATTCCTCTATGCTGAACTGCTAAAGTAACAAAATAACAGCTGGAAACTTGATAACGGAGTGTAGTTAGAGTAATCCCCTTTCACCTTTGAAACATGGGTATGATTCCATCCCGGACCTGATGAAATTGCGCTTTTGTACTGGTTTTAAAGAACATAAATAAGGATGAGGAGGAAACCGGTGAGCTTCGTAGCCATTCCTTCTTCAGAAAAAAAGTGCCGAGTGAGAAAGGGAAGAAGAGGAAGAAAAAAAACTCAACAACTTAAAAACTAGGAAATAAAGAGGAGTCAGGGCGTGCGATGCGGGCTGGTCGGGTTGGGTGATGCTGATGGATGCCCACCAGCACCGTACTGGTTTTTAAAGAACATAAATAAAAATACAGTACCTTTAATTCTGTGTAGAACTGACTAGAACATGGGGACAGGAGTGGGCCATTCCATCCCTGGAGCCAGTTCCACGATTCAGTTAGATCATGGCTGATATTAGCTTAACCTCATTTGCTCGCCTTTGCTCCGTATTCCTTGATACCCTTACCAACAAAAATTTACTGATCTTAGTTCTGAACGCTTCAATTGACCTAGCGTCCATAGCCTTTTGGGGGTGAAAGTTCGTGATTTCTACTACCCTCTGTGTGAAAAAGTACTTCCTACTTTCACCCTTGAGTGGCAGTGAATACAACATGGAAATAGCCTAAAAATTAGTGGCCTGGTTTTAGTTTTAAGATCATGCCCTTTTGTTCTTGATTCTTCTTCCAGAGGAGGTAGATTTTCTTTGAATACCCAACTGAATCCTTTTATTACTTTAAACACCTTGATTAGCTCCCCCTCAGTCTTTTACACTCAGTAGAATACAAGTGAAGTTAATGCAACTTGTCTTCATAATTTAACTCTTGTAACTCCAGTATTCTTGTGGATCTGTATTGCAAAGCCAGTAAATCCTTCCAAGATTCTTTTAGCCTTTTTGTATCTGTCCATACTAGAGTTCAGTGATTTATGTACATGGACACCCAGATCTATTTGTTTCTTGTTCTCTCACCATTTAGAAAATACATCAGTTTATCTTTCTTGGGTTCAAAATGGATGACCTTATATTTGCCCAGATTAAACTCAATTTGTCATAGTTGTGCCCACTCACTTAATCTGTCTTTGTGCCATTGTTACTTCCTGCTCCCATCTCCACTATTTACTGTGTCTCCCAACGTAGTGTCACCTGCAAACTTGGATATACAAGTTGGATAACTCTGTATTCCTTCATCCAAGACATTGGTAACTGTTGTGAAAAACTGAGGCCATGTCAGACTAAGTGCCCTTTAGCTCTGGCATCTTCTATCTCTCAACTGTTTTCCAACTTATGTCACAAGGTTGTCTCCAAGTCCCTGCACTTTCATTTCTGCAAATCGCTTTTTTGTGGAACTTATCAAATGCCTTCTGGAAGTCCACATAGATACTATCCACTTAAACTCCCTTAGCCTGTTGGGATTTTATCTCGCTCCAACAGCTTTATGGTCATTTTTACTGCTACCTTTCATATATAGATTTTTACAAACTGAATTCAAATTCTCAAGCTGCCTTGGTGGGATTTGAACTCACATTCAAAGATCAAATGTTCTTGTAATTTACCATTTCAAGAAAAAGACTAATTCTACAATATTGATGCACTAATAATGAAATTTGGAATCCTAATGTAATATTTAGGGCATTTTCCAGTAGACATTATTATGTAAAAGCACCAATCTTCCTGGCATAATCGAGTGTTAGTCAAATCTTGTACATTGCTTGTTACAATACGGTTTACAAGACAGTTTTTACGGTACCTGGAAGTGTGTCTATATAATGCAATGAATTTAATCTGTAATATTTGGTAATAAAGAAATAATGCAGTTCTAACCGATATACACAGTGGAATTGTATCAACATGTGGAGACTTGGTTTTCAAAATCGGGCGTCTTTCACTAACCCTTCAGTGTAATAATTTGAGACCCATCCCATGTACACTAGAATCTGTAAATCACTAAAGCAGGCATTACTGTCAGTATAAAATCCAGCCAAAGTTCAGGACGGTACTACTCATTCTGAAAGGGTCAGGCTTATATTTGGAGTTCGGGGGGGATGGAGGCTGCATTAACCATACTTATGTTTATATGTTTGTCCTTTTTAAAAAAGAATCTCACTTTATAACTGAATACAGTAGTGAAACCCATGAGAGAAAATTGAAGGAGACAACCTGCTTGTGTCATTTAAAGATGTTTGTAGAAATGTTGGCCCAGCGTATCTCCAGATGTCTACTTAATGAAGTTCAGCTGGCATGAAAATTGGCAGAGAGCCCACACTGCATAACAGGAGTGTTTGGCAACAAGATCTTTCTTGCTATTTTTACCTTACAGTCCACCAAATCTTAAAAGTGCGGGGTTCATTTGTAAACTTTTCTAATGCTTGGAGCATAAACCTTAATTTTTGCGCTCGTCAGATTAAATTGTGTTATTTTGATTATTCATTGTGAGAGTATTAGTTTACATCACAACCTATCTACCTTTATACTTAAAACTGCCCTGTGAATCCCCTTAGAGTCATTTTGCATGTTGTGCTGGTCTCATCTTCAGCAACAAGCTGACATTAACTGTGCTGCCTTACAGGACAGCTGCACTACACTGACAGCTTTTTTTATATGTGAATCACAAAATGCCTGGTCACTTACGTTAAGTGATAAAGGCACTGGTACACCAATTCCTACGTTAGTGTATTTAAACTTATTCAACAAAGCTTAAAAACAATAAGCTTAAATCATGAGTTTTAATTTGAAATATGGTTTTTCACTTGGAAATGGTAAATTTTTTGATCAAAATTTTGAGTAAATCCTGTTATCGATTATTAAATGAAAAGTTTAACCATTCCTGCAATAATCTGAGATAACTACTGTTTGCCAAAAAAAATCCAAACTGTATGTGATTTTGCATACTTTAAATGTAAAGGGGAGCTGTTAAACCTGTATAAAAAAGCTTTAACATATTTTGTCCATTAAAACATTGAATTTTTTAAACGTACACCTAACCTGGATTTTCCTCTTCATATCATCCAATTCTCAGGTCGGAAATGCGGAAGGGGTCCCTATGTGCATTGGGAGTTGTGCTACTACCTACACGTTCTGATCACTTACCGAATTTTCCAATGTCGCTTCTGACGGGTCTAGAAACAAAAATAGGCAGCCACATTTAACTGAATGCTTAATGGCGTAGTGAACATCATATATTACATTTCAGCTATTGATGCATCTATAATGCTGCGTGTAAATTGCATCCATACAAAATGGGCACACAGCATTGTTAGGTGATAGTGCATGTAAAGTACCCAGTTGTCATTATAAGATAATTCATAGAAAGCTTATTTCTCAATTAACTTTGAAAATTGAGGACTTCATTGAAGTCATGTATTTGTAGCTTGGACTAAAAATGTTAATTTTTGAATGTTAGATCAGTTATTAAGGTGCATCTTTCAAATTGTTTAATTGTTGAATAAACACAGGAGTAAATTAATTGTAATTAGCAATAAAATTGGGCAGACAGCAAAGCATTTGTGATCATGTTGTTTGTGCTGATGACTTGTTTTAATATCAGTTTTGTTCATATCTTGCAGGAATTGGCGGTGATGAAGCAAATTCTGATAAATTTGCATAACAAACAGCTTGGCAGTGGCTTGCCAGTTTCTCGAGGTGAAATCAAAAGCAACCCTATTACACAAACAACAAAATTTTCTCTAAGTGTTCCCCCAAATGAGGATGAAAACATCTACAAACCAAAACCAACACTTTTTGTAAGTTATCTTTTTGTCTGAAGCAAAGAAGAAGTTTGTTTTTTCACCAGCCCAAATATTTAGTTTCTTCCAGTCATATTAAACATAGGAATCAGGAGTAGGCAATCCCTTGTGCTAGTTCAACCATTCAGTCATCATGGCTGATCTGCACCTCTCAGCTCCACACCATTTACCTACCTTTGATCTGTGTTGCTTGATCAATGACCCTACCAAAAATAAACTATCACTGTCAGGACACTTGCCTTTATCAATCGAGGCATAGATTACAAAAGTAGGGAGGTCAGGTTGGAGTTGTATAGAACCTTGGTGAGGCCACAGCTGGAGTACTGCGTGCAGTTCTGGTCGCCACATTATAGGAAGGATGTGATTGCACTGGAGGGGGTGCAGAGGAGATTCACCAGGATATTGCCTGGGATGAAACATTTGAGTTATGAAGAGAGGTTGGTTCGACTTGGGTTGCTTTCGTTGGAGCAGAGAAGACTGAGGGGTGACCTGATCGAGGTGTACAAGATTATGAGGGGCATGGATAGGGAGCAGCTGTTCCCCTTAGTTGAAGGGTCAGTCACAAGGGGGCATAAGTTCAAGGTGAGGGGCAGGAGGTTTAGGGGGGGGGTGTGAGGAGAAACTTTTTTACCCAGAGGGTAGTGACAGTCTGGAATGCACTGCCTGGGAGGGTGATGGAGGCGGGTTGCCTCACAACCTTTAAAAAGTACCTGGATGAGCACTTGGCACGTCATAACAGTCAAGGGTATGGGCCAAGTGCTGGTAAATGGGATTAGGTAGGTAGGTCAGGTGTTTCTCACGTGTCGGTGCAGACTTGATGGGCCGAAGGGCCTCTTCTGCACTGTGATTCTGTGATTCAGTCTTGAAAATTTCAGTTGACTCATCATCCACAGCTCTTTTCGGTTCCAGATTTGAGTTCCAACAATAGTGATCAACTTTGAATCACATTCCAAAATACTAATCATCTTTTCTGCTTTTATTGGTCAGATTAAATAATTCTCAATAAAGAAAAAGCTATTTGCAGAGGTCTCTGTTTCATATTGAGGTTTTCATTGCTGTCATGAATTTTTCATGAAGGAAAATGCGCAGACGCATGGAGAAATAGGAGCACATTTTAAAGGTGCAATGGGTTTTTTGAAACCCCCTAAAAGTTCCCTAGTTCCTTGACCAAGGAAATGCTCATTCCTAAGCGAAGCTATTATTGCTGGGTGTCATCATTGTCATATCAACTTCCATCCTTTCCAAGCACTTATGTTACAAGTGATGTAATTTAGACACCATCTCTGGTAGGAATAGTTATGCTGCTCCAGACATTACACAGTCACTCAAAAAGGCTAATGGGATGGCAGAGGACCCATAATTAGAGCACATGAAATGGATCACATGCTGGGAGGTTTTAGTTTGATATAATTAATGTAATTTCATGCTGCGATAAATGAGCAGCCAAAGTGTAGTATAATTTTACATAATTGGACTGCTTTTTTTAAAAACAAACTTGCAATGAAAACTGAAACATATGTGAACACAATTTTGATGTCATATATATAATATATATATATATATAATATATATATGTCTGTGTGTATACATACAATTTTCCAAATTTCTGTTTCACATTTTCACAGAGTCTCAGTCTCTCACATTCTGCTCCACAGAGACCATTTATTCAAGGTTGGGAGCATACTATAGGGAAGGGTAGAGCATATACAGATTTGCTTAATAAAAAACATTGTGCTAAAGGTACTGACAGAACATATCCTCTACATCACATCAGCAGAATATTTTTGAGCACGCTAACTGCACATGCTGCTTACAAGATATTACATCCATATGCTGCATTTAATAACAGAGTTCAATAGTTTTACGTAGAAGGGAAAAGCTGGATAGAAAACAGAACAATGCACTGGCTCCTAGAATAGCAGTACCTAACACATAGATACCAGAAGTATCTAGGTAGGTTTATTCGAAGTATCAATCTCCGGATTTTTACTAGTACTGATCTTCAACCTTTGAGATAATAGTGGAGACACGGAAAAAGACTCCTCATCAGGAGGAATTCCTTCTTTCAGATGGCTGTTAGTCTCTGGAATTCTCACCTCCCCAGTGAACAGTGGAGGCTGGGTCATTGAATATATTCAAGGCTGAGTTAGACAGATTTCTGATTAACAAGGGAGACAATAGTTTTGAGAGGCAGGCAGGAAAGTGGAATTAAGGCCACAATAAGATCAGCCATGATCGTTTTGAATGGTGGAGCAGGCTCAAGGGGCCAAATAGCCTACTCCTCTTTCTTATGTTTTTATATTCACCACATTGACTTCCGTTGATTCCTAGAGGTACACATAGGCTCCCTCCAATGCCAGACCTTGCGTCTGCTTAAGGCCTCATACCTCATACTCTTTCGCTCTCCACAGATGTTGCCAGACCTGCTGAGTATTTCCAGCATTTTCTGTTTTTATTTCAGATTTCCAGCTTCCACAGTATTTCACTTTCATTTTTAAATTTGTTGCTTAGTTAGTGGATAAATTCTCAACCAGAGCAAACATTCTTGGCATCAGCAACTTGAGATATGTACAAATCAATGACAGCATGCAAATAAACAAGATGCCACGGTACATGCTAGTGTGGCCCATGAACTTGGACTCCCCTGCTTTATGTAATAATTGGGTAACTAATTTTTGTGTCAAAAAGAAAATCTGCAAGGTACCTCCTAGTACTACCCTCTCCTTAAATTGCACTGTGGATGGGTCTTTGATTTTTTTTTACCCCCATTGGTGTAGATTCCTCGTTATTCGAGTGTGTCAAGGTATAAGTGACTTCACCATTTTCAGTAGATCCTCTCATGATCGAAGAGTCCAATGTAAGAAATGCATGGGCGTCCACAGAACTCACAGTTCACGTTATTTTTATTGGTGCTTGGTGGGGTGGGGAGCTTTTTTACCCCTAAGGGATCCCTTAATAGAAAATGGATCCCAGATTCTATGTTCTTCCTAATTTGAATTATTTTTTTCTTGCAGACAAACAGGGAATGTCCTGCCTGGTACAGAAAGTTGAAGCAGAAGAATACTTGACATTTTTGATGGGCGTTTAAAGGACCTTCATAGGTTCTGCACTTCTTCATCCTACTAATTTTCAGTAACATGATCACACAACTGAAAGTGTGGGTTTCCCAATTCAAGTGCTGTGATTCAATTATATGTCTGTTGTTTGTAAAAGACTTGGGGCGCATTTACACTGCAACTGTTGGTGTGAAGCTTAATGCTGCAGTAATAGTGTAAATGTAACCTGAATCTGGAGTCAAGGCTTGAAACCAGAGCAAAGTAAAGTGAACCTCCTGGAGTAAGGAATTTCTCTCCACTTTGCTTCATTGTGAGTTCAAGCCTTAAAACCCAATTTGCACTGTATAAGATTAGCATCGATGTAATGCACCGATACTAAACTTGTAGTGTAAATACGCCCTTATTTGTACAGCTAAAGGGAAGGTGGGTTTACACAGCTAGCGGTGTTATTGATGTACAGCAGTTTGTTTTATTGCTGTGGGTAACCAAGATATATTTGGGACGTTGCACAGTACGTGTTTAAAAAGAAATTGTTAATAAAGGTTTTATTTTCATTTATATCTGTTTACTACTTTAATGGTGGTCATGTGTTACAGATCACTCAGGGAGTCCAAGTTGCTGTGGCAGCATGCACTTTTATATGCATGTTATAGTCTGGAGCTATAGATAGTGATGGTAGAGGCTCCAACTTTCTTTCCATCACATGGCTGACCAGGAATGTCTTATCGCCTGCCATTGGTGTGTATTGGAAGGATTTACAGGTAGATAATCAACCTGTTTTGCCGATTTATGAACAGTCAAACCCTGGAGTGGACTCAATCCGGGAACCTCTGGCTCAGAGGCAGGGACACTACCCACTGTGCCACAAAACCTCTGTTTACTATTTTACATGGGTGTAATGCTTTAATGGCCAGTTTACCAATATAACATTATTTTCAAATGGCTAGTTGGTGTTCTGCTAATGCTTTGTTTCGCTTTCTCATTTCCCATTTGTGACACCACTGTAAGATATATTTCCGTTGTGTTGTGGTATATTGTAGAAGTAATAGATTTAATTATTGGAGGCTTTAGATTATAATTTTGCCTTTTTTTTGCTGGTAATTTTCCTGTTTTCTTCCATCTTCCCCTTGTTTTGCACCACCTACAGTCTGGACTATAGGCCACAACTTCTTCTAGCCCTCCAGTGATCTTGCCCTGAGGAAGCCACAGCAAATGTGACCTGGAGGCATTTCTCTTTCCTCTTCCTTACTTATTAGTACATCTGAGATGGGGAACTCGATAATTTGAGAGATTGAATCTCCCTACCTCATCTCAACAACCTACATATTTCTGTCCCAACACAATGCCCACCTCACTACTGTTCATATTTGTTTTAACATTTGGTCTTTAGTTATCTTTTATATCCCATGTATTTAAGAATCTCCATGATTGTTTATTTCCAGAACCAAGGGACAATATTTGCATGATAAATGCAACTGGCATTTCATATTTGACAAGGTAACCATGAACCAATACCAATCTGCAGCCGGAGTTGTTGCATATGTCTTGCATAATGTCCCCAAAGGAGACAAGTATGTACACAGCATTCACATAGGCACATAATTTCATTCATAAAGCTAGTGCATTCTAAGGTTTCATGCCAAGAGGTTCAAAACATCCAAGTGTGGTGTAATTCAACCTGTCTGCATTTCAAAGCTGACCTTTACAAAGGGAATAATCCGCAACATCAAACCAATTTATCATTCACATTACAGGAATAGACCAACAACACAAGGAATTTGAGGTACTTTTGCTCAATTAGAGATGGAGGTTCTTATTTGGGTTCTACAATAGTCCCATTCACATTGTCATCTGATTGTTTATTTCACAGCTGCAATTTATTGTGGACTAGAGCCAAACCACATTGAGTCCTGTCTGGTGTAGTACAAACTTAATTAATTGCTGTGTAGTGACATTGATAGTGTGAACAGGTAAAATGCAGTTTCAACCAGGGTCTTAAGGTTCATGATATTTTGTTTCCCCACCCCTTCAATTACCTCTGCTTTTCAACAACAGCAGCTTGCATTTATATAGCACCTTTAACATAATAAGATGTCCCAAGGCACCTCACAGGAGCGTTATCGGCCAAAATTGGGCACTGAAACACATATAAGATATTAGGAGAAGTGATGAAAAGCTTGACCAAAGTGGTAGGATTTTTGGAAGGAAATTTGAAAGTTAGACATTTGGAGGCACATCTATCAATAAAAGTTCCATGTACTTTCATGGAAGTACAAGAAACCAGAATTGGTGGAGCATCGTGTTCTTGGAAGGGCGGGTGGATGGGGTGCGGGGGCCAGTAGGGGGGTGGTTGTAGGGATGGAGGTGGTTACAGAGATAGGGAGAAGGGAAGCCATGGAGTTGATTTTAGCACCCCCACCCCCCAAAGGTGCTGAGACCTTTGGTTTTGGTTCCATAGGCAAGGGTCACCCCTCCAATTCTTCAACCCTTCATTCTTCAGAAATGAGCCCAGAGGGCCAGTTGCACACTCAACCACATATACCTCGCGCCTGATCTCATCCAACTTACACATGCAATAGTTGTCAAATAGCACTGAAGAGAGCATTTTCCTTCCATTACGCAGAGGTGTTGAAGCCAATTGTAACACCCCCAAAGCCAACAGCCTTGAGATCAGGTAGCTCAACACCGACCAGAGGTTGAACCTAAGATTTTTGAATCTGTATAACCCAATTTGGCTGCAATCACTGTACTTGAACTAAAACCGGGAGGAAGTTTATGTTTTCATGTATTTTGGTGCTTATTTTTATTTTGTGAATGCATTCGGTGTTACGTTTTACTATCATTGAGTAGAAACTTATCTGCATGCTTGTTATTTACTAAGAATTCCGGCGCTTGTGCTGCAACTTATTAATTTTGTAAATCCTTTACTTTGTCTAAACTGTAAAATTGATTGCTGTGTGTTGCACCCATTCATGGTAAAATTTAATTCAATAGTTTATTTGCAAACACTGTTACGAGCCCATGTCCCTTTATTTTTGAAAAGATAATCTTTCAACTGACTGGAAATTTTGCAATCTGAACTGAGACAGAGCAAACTGCTTAAAAAATGCAAGGCCACATTCGAATGTGAAGGTGAGAAGCAAACAAATCATCCTCAGGGGAGCGTGAAGAGAGAACCATTTCCTATCCAGATACCCATCAAAACTCATAACTGTCTAAGAAAGAGAAATTAAAAATGCAAAGTACTGGATATTGAAACGCTGGCTGCCACAAACACACCCAAAACCTCTTTGGAAATACACAATGGGTGAAGTATTTCAAGGCAAGGCTGCCCAGCCACTAGAGAGAAATTGCAAGTGACACAGGTGGTATCAAGAAAGCCTTCAGCAGTGGAAACAGGCTGAAGGCTGCTCTCTCTCTCTCTCCTTCTCTCCCTTTTGGAATAAGTGTGTTGCCTGGCTTGAGAAGTCAACTCTACCAGAAACCTACCAGCGTAATAATCGCAACATCATCTACATCTGACGGCATCCAAGAAACCAGCACACTTCAAGGACAACCAAAGGACACTTGACCACCACCAATGCGGTCATTTTGAGCCTACATTTCCTTAGCCTTCCTGCAGCCGAAAGCACATTTATGCCCTTGCATAGAATTTGCGCAGCACTTTTGAAAAAGTTATGGTGATGCAGCAATAGAAAGCCTGAAGAAAATCAGGACCTTTACCTTTGTAAAGCATATATGTTCTGAGTTCTTTAATTAAAAACCCTTAAAGATTGTATAGCTTTTTTTTAAAAATGCAATTAATTTTTGGCAAAATTATTCATTTAGTGCATACAGTATATACAGTTACATACTGGAAATGATGCAAGAATTTTTTGAGTAAAAACAGAAAATTCTGGAAATACAACAGGCAGAATCCTTGGGGAAAGGAACAGAGTTAATGCTTCAGGCCCGGGATCTTTCATCAGAACTGGAAAATGTTAGAGATGTAACAGGTTTTTTTTAAGAAAGTGCACAAGCAGGGAAAAGTGGAGAGGGGAGCAAAGAACAAAAGAGAAGTTTGATGAGGTGGAAAGCAGAGATTAAACAGAAAGGGGATGATTATGCAAGGCAAAAGGGAATGTTAATGTGACAAGAAACAAAAGATTGGCCTGGAGGTGATGTAAATGGAAAATTATGATTATGATCTGAAATTGTTGGTAGCTGAATCTGTAGAAAGTCAGGTCATCTTTCCAGATGGCATTACAGCATACCTGCAGGAAGGTGCAGCCGAATTTCAGGCTACTGCCCTTGTGCTATATGGTAGCTACAAAATATTCTTAATACACTCAGCAGCCTGACCTGCCTGGCACCCCTTTGCCTTCCTTACTTCTCTGAATCCATGAAAGGGGCTTCAACCACATTCCCACTGAAGTTAGGGCAGTGCAGTGGCAAAAAGTCTAAACAAATTCAGGGCCAAAGAGTTCTTGCACATTCAAACAACATTTTAAATCACCTGTGTTATTCTGAAGACTAGATAAGCATTGGAGATTGCAGCACACTGGAAGGTTGGTGTGCTACATATTTCATAACACGATTAACATAGAATTTACAACATTGAAACAGGACATTCTGTCCCTTGTCAATGTATATGCTTCACATGACCCTCCTCCCACTCTATTTCATCTCCCCCTATCAACATATTTTCCTGTTTCTTTCTCCCTCATATATATCTAAATTCCCTTAAATGTATTACGCTATTTGCCTCAATCACTCCATGTGACAGCAAGTTCCACATTCTCCTCAAAATAGAGAAGTTGTTCCTGAATTTCTTATTGCATTTATTAGCGATTATCTTATTTCATTATTGTCAGCATCCTTCCATCTACATGGGATGATGGACATTCAGCAAATCCATTGCTGATGGAATTGTTTCACAAGTGTGATGACCCTTGCATTTCGGAGAAAAGCCTTTATTTTCTTTTTGTGTGATGCCCCCTTTAATTCCAAAGTGAAACCAGGGAGTATTCTGAACCAGAGGTAATTGATTTCCTGGTTATGACTTCAGTAGGTTCCAAGAAATGTCCATGTTACCTCAGCTTGTAATGAGGATGCAAGTTGAAACAAAAAGTAAATAGCTCGTTGGATTTTGAATTACAATTTGTGTCTTGCTGAAACAGGATCAGTTTCAGGGGGGAAAAAAACAGTTCAGAACAGGCAGTTCAGGACACAGAATTTGTGTGGGGTAGGGGGGCTAGCTGGGGGCAGAGCTCTCTACAAATAGACCAGTTTTTAGTTTGGCAGTAAAATGAAAATGCAACTGCCGATGCTCTTGGTGAGGCAATGTGTGAGCAAACTGTCTGTTTGTACCAGAGAACCAGACCATGAAACTTGTACATTGGTTAGTCGGTTAAAAAGGAACTCTGGATGGCTATGCCATCAGTACCGTCATGACCTAAGTGAGAGAGGGCTCATGGACGTGCATCTTGTTGATGTTAACCGTGTCTGGGGACTTCAGATTCAGCTGTTGGTGAACGCGACTCAAGGGCTGAAACAATTGAATGGGAGGCAAGAGATCCTTAAAAATGGAGAACAAAAACAAAAATACCTGGAAAAACTCAGCAGGTCTGGCAGCATCTGTGGAGAGGAGCACAGTTAACGTTTCGAGTCCGAATGACCCTTCAACAGAACTCAAACATGGTGGCTGAGTTGAAAATTGCATGTGGTGTTGCCTTTGTGCGGGAAGTAATGCAAGTGTTTGTAATTACGTGAGGCGTGTAGTTGCATCAAGCATTAAAATGAAATTTACCTTTTTATTTGAAATATACTTTGCCTGTTAATGTTTGACCTATGTCGTTTTGTTCGTTTGTTGCAGTAAAAGTTTTAAAAAGCGAAATCTTGGCCATATCTTTTTTTTTGTTGATGCCATGCAGATTCCTTTCTTTTAAAATTGGCATTGTTCTCTACAGGAATTGTAACACAAGATGCACTTTTGCTGATGGCTGTAGTGACCAATCCATTAGAGGCAGAATCTGCCACAGGCACCACATAGGAGGTGCTTATTAGGTGTGCTGTGGGTTGCAGTTTTCAGCACTGGCGCCTGTTATCAATCTGCTGTGGCCACTGATGGTGCATGCCGGTCCAGAGGTAATGTCGCCATTTCCCTCTTGGCTGATGTCTCCCATGATGAAAATCAATGTTCAGGGCCTTCGTGTCACCTTTGCAAGCATCTTTGAAGCGGAACTTTGGGAATCCTACTAGTCTTCTGACTCCAGCTATCCCGCTCTACAGAAAATCCTTGGGAATGTATCAGTCTTCCATCCTGCAAATGTGCCCAAACCAGCGAAGTGGCCTCTGCTTGGTGAGTGCTAGTATACTTGGAGATTTGCCTTTTGAGAGGATTGTCACATTGTGATTTTTGACCTTTCATGAGATGCCAAGAATGTGCTACAGATATTGAAGATAAAAATTGTTGAGCTTCTTTCCTTGAAAAAGAAATAACCTGACCCTTAAGACCAAGATGCTGGTTTATGAAGACTATGTTCTCAGAACCTTGTTGAATGGCTGTGAAGGCTGGTTGACACCATTGTCTTATACTTATGAACTTTAATTTTGGTTTTCCCCACAAGTAGAAACATCTTTTCTATGTTTACCCTATGGAATCCCTTCATAATTTTAAAGGGCTCTATCAGGTCACCTTTCAGCGCCAGTCTGTTCAGTCTTCTCTGATAATTGTACCCTCCCCGCTCTGGTCTCATCCTTGTAAATTTTTTTGCACTTTCTCATGTATTTCTATATCTTGTGCATTACATGGAGACCAGAACTAAGCACAGTCCTCTAGGAACGTTGTATAACAAAGGTTCTATATAAGTTTAACTTCAGTTTTCTGCTTTTGAATTCTGCTGCACTATGTATGAACCCCAGTGTGTTGTTTGCACTTTTTATGGCTTTGTTAGCCTACATTGCTTTATTTAAAAATTCTATCTGCACCTCTACATCCCTTGGGGCAATGAAGAGTCGGGCTACACTACCAAATCTGCTTGGGCCTCGTATAACTGGCTAAAATATTTAATCTGGGTCCTGTGCCAGGTCTTGTGACTTTGGTGAGGCTTCACTAACTGGAGAAGATAAGTTAATGGAGGTCCTGAAATCCAGCCAGCTGAAAGAGGCTTTTGAAAGGGAGATGGTTTCAGCTCCTGATAAAAGTATTGGTCAGTTTTGTGTGTAAAACTATACTTTGCTCCATGCATTAGCTATTTTTGCTGGAATGTCTGCCATTTTATTTGCATTTTGTTATATTTGCTATCCAGGGGTCGATGATAGGGCCACTGCTTTTCCTGATATATATTAAAGACCTAGACTTGGGTACAAGGGAACAATTTCCAAATGCATGGTTGACACAAAACTTGGAAGTATTGTGAACTATGAGGAGATAATGATGAACTTTAAGATGACATGACAGGCTGGTGGGATTGACGGACAAGTGGCAGACTTAATGCAGGGAAATGTGAAGTGACTCATTTTGGGAGGAAGGATGAGGAGAGGCAATAAAAAATAAAAAGTATAATTTTTAAAGGGGTTGCAGGAGCAGAGGGATCTGGTGACATATGTGCACAAATCATTGAAGGGCACAGGGCAGAGAAAGCAGTTAATAAAACATACAGAATCCAGGGCTTTATAAATAGGGTCATAGCGTACAAAAGCAAAACAGTTATGAAAAAAACCCATATAAAATGCTAGTTTGGCCTCCAGCTAGAGTATTGTGTCCAATTCTGGGAAGCGCACATTAGGAAAGATGTGATTAAAGAGATTGCAGAAAAGATTCACGAGAATGGTTCTAGGGATGAGGAACTTCAGTTACATGGATAGATTGGAGAAAATGGGGTTGTTTTCCTTAGAGAAGAAAAGATTGAGAAGATTTGATAGATGTGCTCAAAATGATAGGTCCAGGCAGATTCAAAAGGGAGATACTGTTCCCATTGTCAGAAGGATCAAGAACCAAAGGACACCAATTTAAAGTGTGACGACCACTTTAGGAGGGATGAAATGATTCCCCTATTTTCTGACCAAGTTTTAATGAACTAGTAGCTCATTCAAATTAAGGAGAGGAACTATCATCAATTTGATGTAATTGCCAATGATGGGATTGATAGTAACTGATAATGAGGAATGCAGCTATTAAATAGGTAATTTTTGTTTTGCCAAAGCTGCCACTTAATAAGCAGAGAGGACTATCAAACTGATCAGACATACAAAAATTGCACAATCTTAAAAAATGTCTCTCAACTACCACATAAAATTCATTAATTAGTTTAAGAAATACCTGAAAGATTTTTCCTCAGATGTGTCTGTCCATTTATTTGGAACTTGAGTTGCAGCTTTAACCTGGGAATTGGTGCTGGACATTTTGAATTAATGTGAACTTCCATATATATATATACTATTAGTTTTGCTGTAGGGGCACTTGAAAAGGTTGCACTGTTTTGATTGTAGTGCAACTGGGTTTTTAACTGTGTACTAGGTTTTTATTACTGATGTACCTCTCTGGCCCTGAAAAACTGATTTTATATTTATGAAATGTCAAATTTCCCCAAAGTCCACATAAAAAAAAAAATTTTTAAAGTAAGTTTGTTTATGATTGACAAATGAGTGCATGTAAAACAGAGATAGTGAGAAAGATATTTTGGCAGTGCTACACAAATGCTAGCTACATAGATAATTGCAAATGCAGATAGTATTTAAAACTATAGACTCACTGATGTTTGCTATCAACCTGGATTTGGCAATGGTATGACAGAAAAACTGGCAGTGCTTGCCATCAATATAACTGTAAAACTGACAGCAATTTCTAACCTCTGGAAGTGAGCAGTTAAACATAGGCATCCAGAAATTGTTTTCAATGTTTCTCTGCTCCACCACAGGGTACATTATTGAAGTCCCCACAGTTGGAAATCTTCTGCAAACAACTGAATTAATGTGAACTTCCAGATATAACTATTAGTTTCGCTGTAAGAGCATTTGAAAAAGTTGCACTGTTTGCATGAGGTGTTACTTGATTTTTAACTGTGTACTAAAATTTAATTACTGATTAACCTCTCTGGCCCTGAAAAACTAATTTTATATTTATAAAATGTCAAATTTCTCCAAAGTCCACATAAAAATAAATATTATTATTAAAGTAAGTTTGTTTATGGAAGTTTGACTTCTTCATTAATTCCATGTTTACATCCCAATTTTTATGCTGTTTTCTTTTTGATGAAAAAATAAAGGATAATCAGTGCATTTAACTTCCGAGTTTGCTGTCTGTGAGAATTTGCTCTCTGTGCGAATTCTTCAGAATGACTCACTGCTTAACCTGCTTAATAACATCACTGTTGCTGGGCACCAGAGGATTACCTACAGTTAGCACCGAAATCGAGTTAGTCACCAAAAGTTGAAACCAAGACCACAGAGATCGCTAGACCTTTGTGGTCGGCTTTCTTCAAGCTCAGTGGCAAGTGCCATCTCTTCACCACTGACCAAAAAATCCAGGTCAATGATCAACTTATGCATGTTACAGATCATAAATTGGTTTTATTTATTGTGATAGAACTTTAAAATACATGGAAGAAATATAGAGCGCTTCGGTTGCCTAAGTGTGTTTGTTGGAAACAGAGGCGACATTTAGACCTGTTTGGAATGTAGCCCTAGTAACCATTTGAAAGAATAAGCCTCGTTACAGGGTAGCAGGCTCTTCTATAGATTCTGTGGAGACAGACTGATTTTCTTTGTTCTAAAGTTAGTCAACTGAAGTAAAGGTACTTCTTGAATGGATTTGAGTCTAGCATCTATTATTAGGCTGTCAGGCTAAATGCTAGCCTGTTGCCATTGTGTTTTCTCTTTGATAAAGGCTTGTGAAACGTGGGACTCGAGTATTATTCAGGCCTGACAAGTGGAAGACCCACAGAGTGTCTTTGAGGCTAGGAGTTGATTGACAACACCTTACCCAAACAGGGAAATGGAGTTGGCTGTTTTCCAGTGGTTTTTACTGGGACCATTGGGATCAAGATGAACTCTGGTGATTAAATGAAACTTCACATAATTATAGGTACTAGTTCCAGTAAAGCAGTATTAGAATAGTTAGTGAATTGTCAAACCTTTTGTTCATTCTTTGCATAACTATGGATGGACAATAAATGCAGGCCTAGCCAGCGACGCCCACATCCCATGAATGAATTTTTTAAAATGCAAGATGTAAGTTACCTATAGTGAAATTAGATTTGCTGCATTAATTTTTGGTTGCAGTCTAATTGTTATTTTTAATAAATTTGCATTGTAGTTTCTAATCTAAACCATGCAGTCTGATAATGCTTAAGTTTCCATTATATGAGGACTCGAAGGATACATGAAGTGGCTCATGCCAATTCCAGAAAGTTCTTACTGTCCGAGGGTTTTCTGTTCAATCCTTTGTCAATGTTACTTTGCCAAAAATTTTGTGTATGAAGTCATACTTCAATGCATAAGAAATCAAGGCCTTCTCACAAGAGTGATATTTTTATTCTGAGCACATGAGGAATATGTATGGACTAAACTAACATTTTAATTGACTTGAGTGTTTGAAGAGCTACTGGTAGAAATTATCACGAGGTAGAGGTACAGGTCAGTGCTGTAAGTTTCATTTTACTGGAAATTGCTAAAGCTTTCGTTTCCATAGAAACAAAACTAATGGAATGATAATTCCTAGGTGATGATATCTGTACCTAGCCCTGAAAGGAGCCATGGATAACAAGGCCTCAGCCATTGTGGGAGGGCAAATGCTCAATACTTAAAACAAGCGACCATACTGCAAACGAAAGCAAAATACTGCAGATGCAAGAAATCTGATATTGAAACAGAAAGTGCTGGGAAAACTCCAGGTCTGGCAGCATCTGCGCAGAGAAAAACCGAGTGAAGTGGCTTTCAGGACAAGGACCTTTCTTCAGAAGTCACCTAATTCAATTCCCCTGCTTCTCTGTTGCTTGACCAGCAGCCATTGTAGGTCAGTGAGCACCAGGTTAATAGGGGAATGGGACTCACTGCGAATTAAGACAAGGGCAGCAAAGTTTTGAATGACCTGAATTTATGGTAGAATGTGGGAGACCAGCCAAGAGTGCATTGGAATAGTCAAGTCTAGAGGTAACGAAGGCCTGAATGAGTGTTTCAGCAGCAGATAAGCTGAGACAGGGGTGAAGTCAAACAATGTTATGGAAGTGGAAAAAGTTGGTTCTTGTGATGACATGAATATGAGATCGGTAATATATCTTGGGATCAAATGTGACACCAAGTTTGCGAGCAGACTGTCTTAATCTCAGACTGTTACCAGGGAGAGGAATGGAATTGGTATCTAGGGAACAAATTTTGAAGTGGTGACCAAAAATAATGGCTTCCAGTCTTCCCAATATTTAATTAGATGAAATTTCTACTCATCCGATATTGGATAAGCAGTCTGATAAGTTAGCAATGGTGACGGAGCCGAGAGAGGTGGTAGTGAGATAGAGCTAGGTGCCATACACATGAAATTTGGATGATGTTGCCAAGAGGAAGAAGAAGAAATATAGAAGAGAAATTAGGAGGGAGCCAAGGATAGATCTTTGGTTTTCCTGAGCTAATGGTGCAGGAGCAGGAAGAGAAACCATAATAAGTGGTTCTCTGGCTACGATTAGGTAAGAATGGAACCAGGTGAGAGTTGTCCTATCCAGCTGGGCTCCAGTGAAGAAGCATTGGAGAAGGATCGTGTGGACAACTGTGTCAAAGGCTGCAGCCAGGACAAAGAGGGAAAGTTTACCTTTGTCATAGCCACTTAGGATGTAATTTGTGACTTTGTTAAGAGGAGCTATTTTGATCCTAACTGATTGATTAGAAAGTGATAGCATCAACCATCTTTGGTAAGATTAGAATCACTACCTACAGTTGACAAGGTATGTGCTTATAAGTCCATAGTGGGCAACTATGGATAAACCTAAGTTTTTTTCTTTATTCATGGGATATGGACATCACATTTGTTGCCCATCCTTACTTTCTCCTTGAACTGAGTGGCTTGCCAGGCCATTTCAGAGGGCATTTAAGAGTCAACCACATTGCTGTGGGTCTGGAGTTCCATGTAGGCCAGACCAGGTAAGGATGGCAAATTTCCTTCCCTGAAGGATATCAGTGAACCAGATGGGCTTTCACCAACAGTCGATGATGTTTTCGTGGTCACTATTTCTGAGATTAGCTTTATATTCCAGATTTATTAATTGAATTTATATTCCACTGGCTGCCATGGTGGGATTTGAACCCCTGTCCCCAGCCTGGCCTCTGGATTACTACGTAGATCAATGTAGATCATTGTGTCAGAGATGGCATAACTCTGTACAACTTGGCTTGTGAAGCAGAGGAGTGAGGACAAATTGTGCTGACACATTGAAGTATACAGCAACTCCCTGAGAGTAATGGCTGTGGCCAAAATGCCTTAGAATTCATTTACGCCTGCATTGATTTGCTTCTCATTTCAATCATGCAATGCCTTGAAGGAATCTGCAAAATCTCACATCTTTAAGATGTAGTGCCAAGGCAAACAGAAACCTAGAACAATATAATAGTGGAGAATAGGGGAAAAAAGAAAGACTGAACCAGCAAAACCACGAATATATGGAACAAAATCAGGCCACGGCTACATGTAAAGACAGGCATGTAAGATTACCATTTCCCTTATTAAACACTTTGATTGCTTTAGGCAAGGCTTGTGCTGTGGACAGATCCTTTGTCAAACTTAAAATTGCTGACCAAACTTGATTATTGACTTTAGTGTTTACAGCTCCTCTAAAACCAACTTTCCTTTCTTTACTTGTCCCATTACTACCGTCCCCTGTCATTTAATCAGTCTCGCCTTTCAGCCTATCACAGACCTTCCCCTTTGTTCTTCCCCTCCCCCCTTTCCCTGCCTCTAAAGCAGGGTGACCAGTTGCCCCCTATATGAAGGGGTTGTCTCTTATTTCGACTGTCCCATGTCTCTCTCGAGGGACGCCTTTGTCCCTTTATTTCGAGGACAGCCCGTGAGCGACTGAGCCTGGGAGTCTCAGTTGAGCAATTTGAGCAGGGCTACCAGCCTGTGAGTCGGTCAGCCGAGGGAAGATAATGTTGTCACTCCACAAGATAAGTTGTAAGTTTTGGTTGCTTTAAACCACAAACCCCGCCCCACCCCCCTCCACCCCACCCACTCTTGTGGTCACCAGCAACAACTCCCCCCACCCTCCCCCGCAACCCACTCCCAGTCCCACAGTTGAAGTGTCCCTTATTTTGTTTCATAAGCGTTGATCACCTTGTTCTAAGCGGGCTTAAAACCTGTTGCGCGATGATTTTATTCCCCCCAATTCTGACACAAGGTCACCAACCTGAAATGTTAACCACAGATGCTGCTTGGCTTGCTGAGTTTTTCTAGCATTTTCTGTCTATGTATTTAATACGGGCAGGCATGGTAAGGGGAGGATGCGTGGGGATGGTCCACAGCAGTCAGGAGAGAGGTTGAAGCTCCGGGCTGTAATACGGGCTGGGTGGGGTCAAAATATTTCAGTAGATCAATCTTGAATTTAGCCCTCTCTGTTCAGACACAGGCGTATATACTCTGGTTTTATTGCTTTGGATAGAGCTTGTCATATCTGCATTGTTCTTTTAGAATCCTAAAAGATTATTCCAATGTAAATCAATATCTATGAATCAGAATATTGCATTCAGCTCGTTCTTTCACCCAAAATAAAATCCTGGAACTCCCTCCCTAACAGCACTGTGGATGTACCTACACCACATGGACTGCAGCGGTTCAAGAAGGCAGCTCACCACCACCTTCTCAAGGGCAACTAGAGGTGGGTAATAAATGCTGGCCCAGCCAGCGAAGCCCATATCCCCATGAATGAATTTTTTTAAAAGTTGCAGA
The DNA here is from genome assembly GCF_964194155.1 of Cetorhinus maximus. Taxonomy (NCBI): domain Eukaryota; kingdom Metazoa; phylum Chordata; class Chondrichthyes; order Lamniformes; family Cetorhinidae; genus Cetorhinus; species Cetorhinus maximus. The sequence continues at coordinate 135,084,160 of NC_135885.1, read as the reverse complement.
CGTAGGCATTTTGTAAAGTTATTGTTTACTAAACTCTCGTTTTATGTGTACCATTGACTTTCAAGCTTTTGATTTAAAAAAAGGTTAAGGACCCTTCAGTACAATGTCCCCTGGTAGAGCTCCAGGCACATTTTTGTGGTTAAAAGGGACTTCAAATATGAACTGTTACATGTATATTGTTATAAGTACAAGCATGTAGCAAATTCCAATTTCTCATTAAAAATATATTTTTTAATGAACATATTAAAGGTCAAATGGTGAAATAATAACATATTTATATCTAGCCAGCTAACTATCTATCATTATTATAACATTGTTGTAAAATCAAAATCTCTTGTTCACGTTTTGTTCACATCAAGCTGTCACACTTAATCATGGTCAGAAATATTCTAACCAGTCAACATTTCTGACTCCCACTTACAACTGAGTTAATATTCAAATTTTCCTCACTTCAATTCAAATTTCGTCCACATGATTGGCTGATAATATCAAATTATTAATTGTGGTTTTCTCAAATGCAACTTTATTAGGAAAGACAAATGATTCAAACCACTCAAATAATTTTTGAATTCTTTTCTACCCACTATTTCCCCCTTAACTTTCTGATGATAGACTCCGAAGCATATGAGAAAATGGGCCCTCCACTAAACACCCGGAAAGCTAAGGCCCTCTTCCAGCCAACTCCCACTGCAAAACACCTCCCCCCCACTGATTAGGATCAATGGCGATATCCTGGAAAATGTGGACCATGGTCCTTATCTTGGGAACCTCCTTTTGACGAAGGCAGACATGGATGATAAAATTCATCATCACCTCCAACGTGCCAGCTCAGCCTTCGGCTGACTGAGGAAAAGAATATTTGAGCACCAGGATCTCAAACCCAAGATCATGGTTTACTGGGAAGCAATGATCCCCATGCTTTAGGGACTTGGGCAACTTATAGCAGGCACCTCAAAGCACCACCAGTGGTGCATTCACAAGATCCTCCAAATCCAGTGGCAAGGTAGACCAACAGCAGTGTTCTATCTCAAGCCAACCTGCCCAGCATCAACGCACTAGTCACTCAGGATATCTCGCTCATATGTCAAACTGATACCAGACTCCTGAAGCAACTGCTGTACTCGAAACTTGGTGACAGCAGGAGACTCCTAGGAGGACAATAGAAACGTTTTAGGGATCTCCTCAAAGCATTCCTGAAGAGGTCAAACAGCTTTTCTGACTTACGGCAGTCTCTGAACATTGACCAACCAAAATGGAAAAGGCTCATTCGGGAAGGTATATAACACGTTGAGAGGCTTCATTGGGAACACACAGAGGTGAAGTCGAGGCATTGGAGGGAGCGCACAAATCTCTAAACATCTCCTCTACCCGACCCTTCAAGCACCACCTCCCTGCATGTGGCAGAGACTGCAGATTGCGCATTGGACTTATCAGCTATCTCAAAGCCTGTTAAATTAAGGTGAAAACAATTCATCCTCAATCATAAGAAGAAGATATGAAGTTTGTAACATGATAAAACATTACCTTGCTTATTTTGAATACCCTTTGTTAATGTTTTTATTCTGAAGCCTCAACTTCCCTAAAAAAGCCTAGGCTTTATGTTTATAATTTCCCAGATTCTGTCAATTAAAGAGATTTAACAGGTACATCACAAATCTCAGTATCTTTCCATTAGAGAATGACATGCAGGCATAGGAACTGGGAGACATACAAGGCTGGATTTAACCCTCCCCCACCCACAGGATTGAAGGCGGCAAGGCTCATTAAATCTAGCGGGCGGCCTACCCACCACCTGTCCCCACCACAACTATACCAGCAGCAGAGTGGTATCGGGTGGTTCGTCCACCAGTGGACCAATTGAGGCCCTTAACTGGGCAATCAATGTCCACTTGATGACCTTATCCCGGCACCGCTGGGATTTGACCAATGGCCCAGGCCAAGCCGCCAGCCCGACAGGTTTCCCTGTGCAGGCTGGTGATGAGCAGAGGTATGTAACTCCTTAATGGGTACCCTGGGCCCATCAGAGCAGCCCTCCCCCTTAAGGTTTTACAGCTTTTACATTGTTCATATAGAAGTGAGAGGTGAGAGATGTTGCCCAAATTGAAATGAGATGGGGGACAGATTTTTGAGACTTTAAGCCTGTTGACTCTGTTTCTCCCTCCACAGATGCTGCCTGACCTGCTAGATATTACTAGGATTTTCTGTTTGCATTTCAGATTTCCAGCGTCTACAGTATTTTGCCTTTACAATATTGTTTTAACCAGCTTTTCTTCTGCATGGCGTTACCATGGTTTTATTCTATGAAAACAATCGTTCTCAGAGTTTTTGATAACTTTCATCTGGTACAGACCTAATTCTTTCTCCATTTACCAATTCTTGAGATGCCAAAGGGATTGGGTGGCACAGATGGTTTCGAACATTAGATTTGTTTCTATCTCTGGAATTTAGGTTTGACTTCTCAATGCTCTCTTAAGTCTTTCATTCACCACCCTTCATGATGCTAACTCGTTCAAAATTTATCTGCTTGCATCCTATCGCACACCAATTTTTAAGCATCTATCATTTGCGTTTTCACCAACTTATATCAGTTCCTTAATTGTTCCCTGGTGCATTACATTTATCATCAAATCCTTAATGTCCTTAATCCTCTGTATCTCTAGAATCTCCTTCAACCTTGCATCCTCCCTGGCAGCTCTGGGTTTTTGAGCATTCCTTCTGTTTTCGTTCCTACCTTGGTGGCAGAGATATTAGCTGTTTGACCCTACTTTCAGGATTACCAAGCTAATTATCCCTTTTTCTTTCCACCCACTCTCCGTTATTTTGACCATGCGCTCAATCGCTTCTCAATTCTAGCACCATATCTCGACAAACACAGTTTACCCTTTTATCTTTTTTCCCTACTCCTTCAATGTAAACTGCTGTGAGATATTTTTGACATTAAGGACATTCATACTGTTATGGAACACAGTAGTGGAATGAAGAGCTCCTTTCTTTGCTGGTTGCAAAGATCCTTCATTAAGTGAGCTTGGGAAATCACAACCCAGTGCCTAATGCCTACACACTCCCCTGCACAAAAACTGCTGCCATACAAATTAACTGTTTTACTCAGGCCATTAGGCTGCTGATTTAGTAAATACAACAAGTAATACTGGTACGTTGGGGATGTTCTTCTGTGTTTGGAATTAAAAGACACTGTTGGAGCAAAGCAGAGCAGAGCTTTATCCAGCACTTAGCTGCTCATACCTGTCTTGGGAGAGCTTGATGTTAATACTGGTTGTCAAAGGTGGAGAATTTTAAGTGGCATTAAAAGCAAACTCTGCGGGATAAATGCTGAGATCATAGGATGAAGAAAATGGGCAGGGAAGGGACATTTGTGCATAAGTGCAGTGCAGACTAATTACAAATTCAATATTGTCCTTTAAAAGGTATGTTATATTTTGAAACAAATACGTGATTTCACCAGAAATATAGCTTTTTCAAATTTAGCAGGGAGCAATCTCACAATCTCTCTTTGGCAACTCAGTTGCATGATTAACAATAATTTATAAAGACGGTAACTTTAAAGGACCTTGTTGTGGAGATGTTGTACTTTGAGTGCAACCTGAAACTAAGTTTTGCTTTTAGGATGTGTTTTTTTTAATATCTCTCTAAATTACGCATTCGTTATATATAATGCCGCCACTTGAGACTGGGAATTGGATTCGTGAAAGTTGTAGTATACTCCTTTTAATTCAACTGACTTGACAATTCAGTTTAGCTTCAGTATTAAATTTCCATTTTGCTGTCTTATTAACATATTTTAATTTTAATTATGCAAATCTAAATTTTGTAACAAAATGACAATTATCAGAAGTAGACTGTATTGGATTGCACAATTGTTTTTTAAAAAATAATCCATATTTCTCAGCTATTATTAAATAAGAAACTGCACTTATAAATGAAAATTTGTAACAAACATGCCAACCATCAGATATTTAAGCTGACATTTAGCTTTTATAAGCCATGTATGAACTTGTTCATATTTCTGCCAGAAAAAACACAGGTTTTTTTCCACTGGGATTGGAGCTTTTCATTATGAACAAATCAAATTGATTGTGTGGTGGGTTGAAGGCTGTTAAAAGCAATCAATCTGTCTCAACTTTCTTCCGTATTATAAGCACGCTGAACCAGAAATATTTTTAGATGAGCCGATAGTTACCTAGAGTTACAAATGCCACAGAGGCTTTAAAAAGACTTTTTCCCAAAGTCGTCCATGAGAAGTGTGTGTGTGTGCCTGTGTGTGTATGTGTCTGTCTGCGTGTCTGTATGTGTGTGTGTCTGTGTGTGCCTGTGTGTTTCACTCTATTGCTCTGGAAGTTACTTAAGAAAAGGTAAAGTTACTAAAACGGATGCACACAAAGTTTAATTATAAATGAAGATAAAAAGATTGTCTCTTTATTGTTCAGTGCAGGCCTGATATGCTTGAAGTCAAGATGTTGCGTAGTCTGCAGTTAAGGTTTTGAAGTCGCAGGGTTGTCTCTGCAGCTGCGATGGCTTCCGCTATTGAATTGCTGGAAGTTGCTTTAACAACTGAGCTTAGTAGGTGGAATCAGGGTTCGTAGGGTGGAAAGAAGGTTCCTTTATTCTGGTTCTGCAAGCATGGCACTTTTAAACTGCCTAGATACTTACAGCAGAAGCTGTGGCTGTTTTTAGATGTCTTTCTCTGTCTCTCCCTGGGCTGAAGTTTCTTCAAGATGGTTCTCAGTGGATCTGCCTTTTTCCTGTCCTTTTCAATGCGTTTTTCAAGTAAGGCAAAGTGGCCACAGCTTTCTTGTGACCTCTGCAACAATGCTGAGTCACTTTCCATGTAAGGCAAGTGGTAATTGCGTTAGAGTTATCCAAAACAAAAACAAAAATACCTGGAAAAACTCAGCAGGTCTGGCAGCATCTGCGGAGAGGAACACAGTTAATGTTTCAAGTCCATATGACTCTTCAGACCTAAGTAAAAATAGAAAAGAGGTGAAATATAAGCTGGTTTGGGGGTGGGGGGGTGGTGGCGGGTAGAGCTGGATAGAGGGCCAGTGATAGGTAGAGATAGCCAAAAGATGTCATAGACAAAAGGACAAAGAGGTGTTGAAGGTGGTGATATTATCTAAGGAATGTGCTAATTAAGGGTAGAAAGCAGGACAAGCAAGGTACAGATAGCCCTAGTGGGGGTGGGGTGGGGTGAAGGAATCAAAAAAGGCTAAAAGGTAGAGATAAAATAATGGATGGAAATACATTTAAAAATAACAGAAATAGATGGGAAAAGAAAAATCTATGTAAATTACTGGGGGGAAAAAAAGGGGATCGGAAAGGGGGTGGGGATGGAGGAGGGAGTTCATGATCTAAAATTGTTGAACTCAATATTCAGTCCAGAAAGCTGTAAAGTGCCTAGTCGGAAGATGAGGTGCTGTTCCTCCAGTTTGCGTTGAGCTTCACTGGAACAATGCAGCAGGCCAAGGACAGACATGTGGGCATGAGAGATGAGAGCAGGGTGGAGTGTTGAAATGGCAAGCGACAGGGAGGTCTGGGTCATGCTTGCGGACAGACCGAAGGTGTTCCGCAAAGCGGTCACCCAGTCTGTGTTTGGTCTCTCCAATGTAGAGGAAACCGCATTGGGAGCAACGAATGCAGTAGACTAAATTAAGGGAAGTGCAAGTGAAATACTGCTTCACTTGAAAGGAGTGTTTGGGCCCTTGGATGGTGAGGAGAGGGGAAGTGAAGGGGCAGGTGTTGCACCTTCTGTGGTTGCATGGGAAGGTGCCGTGGGAGGAGGTTGAGGTGTAGGGGGTGATGGAGGAGTGGACCAGGGTGTTCTGGAGGGAATGATCCCTGCGGAATGCCGCCAGGGGGTGAAGGGAAGATGTGTTTGGCGGTGGTATCATGCTGGAGTTGGCGGAAATGACGGAGGATGATCCTTTGAATGCGGAGGCTGGTGGGGTGATAAGTGAGAACAAGGGGGACCCTATCATGTTTCTGGGAGGGAGAGGAAGGTGTGAGGGTGGATGCGCGGGAGATGGGCTGGACACGGTTGAGGGCCCTGTCAACCACCGTGGGTGGAAAACCTCGGTTAAGGAAGAAGGAAGATATGTCAGAGGAACTGTTTTTGAAAGTGGCATCATCAGAACAGATGCGACGGAGGTGAAGGAACTGAGAGAATGGGATGGAGCCCTTACAGGAAGCGGGGTATGAGGAGCTGTAGTCGAGGTAGCTGTGGGAGTCGGTAGGCTTGTAATGAATATTGGTGGACAGTCTATCACCAGAAATTGAGACAGAGAGGTCAAGGAAGGGAAGGGAAGTGTCAGAGATGGACCATGTGAAAATGATGGAGGGGTGGAAATTGGAAGCAAAATTAATACGTTTTTCCAGGTCCAGACGAGAGCATGAAGCAGCACCGAAGTAATCATCGATGTACCGGAGAAAGAGTTGTGGGAGGGGGCCGGAGTAGGACTGGAACAAGGAATGTTCCACATACCCCATAAAGAGACAGGCATAATTGGGGCCCATGCGGGTACCCACAGCCACATCTTTTATTTGGAGGAAGTGAGAGGAGTTTAAGGAGAAATGTGAGAACCAACTTCAGCCAGACGGAGGAGAGTAGTGGTGGATGGGGATTGTTCGGGCCTCTGTTCAAGGAAGAAGCGGAGAGCCATCAGACCATCCCAGTGGGGGATGGAGGTGTAGAGGGATTGGACGTCCATGGTGAAGAGGAGGCAGTTGGGGCCAGGGAACTGGAAATTGTTGATATGATGTAGGGTGTCAGAGGAATCATGGATGTAGGTGGGAAGAGACTGGACAAGGGTAGAGAGAATGGAGTCAAGATAGCAAGAAATTAGTTCCGTGGGGCAGGAACAGGCTGACACGATCGGTCTGCCGGGACAGTCCTGTTTGTGGATTTTGGGTAGGAGGTAGAAGCGGGCCGTCCGAGGATAGGAGACTATGAGGTTGGAAGCTGTGGAAGGAAGATCTCCAGAGGAGATGAGGTTAGTAACAGTCCTGGAAACAATGGTTTAATGTTCAGTGGTGGGGTCATGGTCCAGGGGGAGGTAAGAGGAAGTGTCTGCGAGTTGACGCTCAGCCTCTGCGAGGTAGAGGTCAGTGCGCCAGACAACAACAGCACCACCCTTGTCAGCAGGTTTGATGACAACGTCAGGGTTGGACCTGAGAGAACGGAGTGCAGCAAGTTCAGAGAGAGACAGGTTAGAGTGGGTGAGAGGAGCAGAGAAATTGAGACAACTAATGTCACACCGACAGTTCTATCCAAAGCCTCCTTAACCCCTGCAGTGATCAAAAGAGTCAAGGTTGTTCACACATTATAGTGGCTTATCAGTTAGTGTCTTTGTGTTTGGAAGAAAAGCCATCAAAGAATGAGTTACTGTTTATTCTTTTGGAACACTCATTACATTTTAAATGTATATGCCTGTGGAATGCACCCTGGTGTCCTAGGAAGGTAAGACAAAGATGATTGAAATGATCTGTCTGGTAGCTTGAAGCCATTTTGAGAACAGTCTTTAAACTTAATCTTTTTTTAAAATGTGACCTTCAGAACAGTTTTTTAAAAAAAATTGTATTATCATAATGATGCACTGTAACACAGGAATGCTTATTTCGTGTATTCACCTAACAATTGCATCTATAACAAGTTGCTAATTCCATTTACATACATTGGGGGTTGGAGTGAAAATCTGAGGGAGCCTGGACTGGTCGAGGATGAATGCGTCATAGCAGCTGCCAGTAAAGCAAGCGTACACACAAGAAGCTCTTGTTGTGGTTGCAGAACAGTTGAACGTTGAGGGAGTGGAAGACCTCCTTGTTGTTGAATCTAACTGGCCAATCACTGAGTACCGTGATGGCTACATGGGTGCAATCAATGATGCTCTACAGGTAAGGAAAATCCAGAAATGGCAGCTAAACCCAATGTCCACTTTGAGGCTGTATCTGTTGTGAACCGAATGTACTGTCCAACTCTGGCAAAGAGGTCCTCAGTGACTGGTAAGATTCAGCAGTGTGCTGCCATTTCCGAAATGCCACTAAAGTCCAGGGCTGATCCTTGGGAGTTGCCAGAAGTGAAGAAATTCAAGGCCACAGTAACTCTGACTGCCACTGACAAGACATGACAACCAGTGCTGAGAGACATAAGATCTTTGGCAATGAGGGCACAGCTATCTGCAATTATCTGCCTGGAGAGACGCAGTCTCCTACAGCACTGAGCCTTGGCCATCTCCAGGTAGTTCTGTCTTTGTCTGCAGATCCTGTGTTGAGGGTGTAGCCTCTGTGCCCTTCGTGCCATCATTTTTGCCACCCTCACAATGCCCAGGGCTCCACCCTTCATGCGAAGGGTGTTGTCCCTCATTGTCACTGGGCCCAAAATCTAACAGTTGTGCCCCAATTACCAGAAGTAAGAGCCATACTTCTGCGCAATTGGCCACAAAATTGTCCTTGGTAGATTTTGCCCCAGTCCCTCTGCCCTTGCCCCCTCCAAATACTGGGGGTGGGGGGGTATGGGTGAGATCCCACCTTTCAATGCCCAATTGCTGAGTGCCTACTGTCCCCATCACCTACACAGCACTAAGGGCACCTCCTTACTGAGTGACCAGTCCCCCTTTGCCCCGCTGGCCCTCTTTTAGAGCTGGGATGATTCCTTTCAGCAGCTATGACTGGCTCTCCTACCCCCACCTCCCGCTTATCCAAATGGATAAAGCCTAAAACACATGCACCCCCTTAAAAATGTTTACCTCCCCCCTCTAACAAGCTTTGAATGAACCTTAAGTGCTTTAACTGGTCTCCATGGGTAGGGGGTAGAGATAGCTGGCCACCCTCTCCTGACCTGCTGAACATTGCTGGTGCGGTGAACAGTATCTTGAAACTGACACGCCAGCCAGTGTCTGTATTTTCGGGCTCCCCTGAGCCCCGTCCCATGCTCGGATTGATGGTAGGGTGGGGTGGGAGGGTGGGGGGGTGTGCGATGCAGGGATGTGGGGTTCTGGTGGGGAGAGGCCTGGAAATCTAGCAGTCCACAGTGTCTGGTTATGCTTTTTGAAAGCCCAGGTCCAGTTTGTTTACATTCTCATGCTGGAGGTCTCTATGTTCCATACTTGACAAGACAAGCCCATACTGCCCACGAGGGAGCAGTTAATATTCACAAGGAAATGTGACGACCAGTAATAAATTAGATTGCATTTAACATAATGCCTTTCACAACTGCAGCATGTCCCATTGAAGTAGTTTTGAATGAGTAAATCGCCGTTGTCATAATGGAAAGGTAGAAGGCAATTTCTGCATAACCATGTCCCACAGCAGTTTAGTGACAGCATCAGGAAGATTTGTTTCCTTTATATATTGGTTGAGGAATAAGTTTTGGCCAGAACACTGGGGTTAACTCCCCTGCTCTTCTTTGAAATAGTGCCGTGGGGTCTTTTACATCCACCTGAGAGAGCAGATAGGGTCTCGGTTTAACACCTCATCCAGAAGACAGCACCACCAACATCCCTCAGTGCTGCTCACAGATGTCAGGCTCAGCTAACACTAAAGTTCTGGAGGGGGGCATGAGCTCCTAACCTTCGGACTCAAAGATGAGGGTGCTCCCACTAAGCCACAGGGTAACAATCAATAAGATTGTGACAGATTGCAAACACCAGGTTGGAGGAAGTCAGTCAGAAGCACCTGAGCTGTCAGTGCTCCACACAAATATTGTGAGCGGAATCATCCCAGATTTGCACTAAGTGCGGTTGTAGAGGGGTGGGGGGGGCGGGTTAAAACGATGTTTTACCCTCCAGCCGCGATGGTGGTTTTCACGCCGTTTCGTCCCAAACCCGCCACATTATTTATGCATTCCTAGGAAGCACGCCGTTTCCATGGTGGGCAAGCTCTCATTCGCCCGCCTGGCATCACCTCGCCGCTTCATTGTGCTGAGCGCCATATTTAAAGTCCAGTGGCACGCACCACATCTCAGTGCTTCCAGCCCACCACTGCTGCAGGGAAGATGTCCACGAAAGGCAAGAAGACTGCAGCCCCCAGGCTTAGCGATGCGTCAGTGGAATGCCTTCTGAATGTCGTGGAGGCCGCTGGGATGCCCTCTACCCCCGCTCTGGCCGCAGGATGTGCAGCGACGTGACCAACCAGGCTTGGGAGGCACTGGCAGCGGTGGTCAGCGCCAATGCCCTGCAAAAGAGGACAGCCACCCAGTGCCACTACAGGATGAATAGTCTCATCTGTTCCACCAGAGTAACTCACTTTTCTCATCACTCTCAACTCACAACTCGCAAACTCATCACACATCCACAGGGATCTTACACCTCAAGGGACAACGCCACTAACTCGCACAGAAACCCTCACATCTCCATCAGGATCATACGCTTTTGAGCTCACATCTCACCCCATCCATGCTCCGCTCACCACACAAACATTCCACGCAGTGCCATGTGTCCTGCTCACACTCTTCATCTGTTTTCATGCAGGAGAAGCCTACTCACATCAGCAGGTAGAGGTTCCAGACCGGGGGTGGAGTGGCCCACATTAGACCCCTCACTCACTTTGAGGAGAGTGCCATCATGCTGACTGGTGAGAATGTGGACCCTGGCTGCGGTAACGGCGAGGTCAGCGGTGAACACCCTCGTGAGGACCCTGCACCGCATCATTCCTCCCTCAACGCAAATGTGGGAGCTCTCTCTCCTGCTTTTGACTCTGCTGCCATGCACTACTTATCTCTGCTTTGGTTCACAGGGAGCTCTGCCAAGCGACCAACACCCTCAGCCAGCCAATCCCTCAGCTCCATCCTCATCTGCAGCCAACAGGGCACCTCCTCCAGTGAAGAGATGGAAATAAGCAGCCCGCAAGACCCACCACTGCGGAGGGAACAGCTGGCCCACAAGTGATTCTGGAGGGAAAAAGGGCCTTTTGGAGCAAGCACTCTCCCACGCATGCGAGTCCTTCCTGTATCACACTCATCTCAATGCCCTGAGCATTTTGAACGCTGCCCGCTGGTGTTCGCTTTCAGTTGTCCATCTGAGCTGACCTGCATCCCCACCCACCCAATGATCACACTCCCATGCAGCACATGATCTCGCCCAACACAACTCTCATGTCACTTTTGATTTGGACAGCATGGCACTAATTCAGCTTTACTTTCACTCCCCCATCCTTTATCCTCCCCCAGTCACCTATTTCCTTTCCCCCATAACAGTTGCTTCCCCCCCACCCTTACCGGCATCACCTTCAACGTCCCCTCTGTTACCTACCAGCCCCAACCCTTTTCCTTTGGGGATATGCAGATGAATTGACTTCTTTTTACTTGAAGTACAAGAAAGTAGACCTTTTGGCAGAGCAGGAAAAAACAATAAAGGGCAGGGAATACTATTAATGATAATCACAGTTGAATACTCAGCATTTTGGAATGAATTCTCTCTGTTTGTTTAATGGAGATATGAACCTTATCTTAAATATGTATCCCTTCTTTCAAAAACAGACAGACGAATGTCATACTAATGCATGAAGCAATCACCCAACCAACAGTAATTTCTATCCTCACATAAGAAAATGTTTGATTGACAGATTGATCAACATCTAAAAGCTGAAAAGCCAGGTTACGTTTTGAGTGTAGTCTTTCAACAAAAGTCACTTCAAGGCTTATTTTTGATCAGTGATGTCAACACACTTGCATCGCTCCTGAGGTTACTCAACAATTAAAGTTATTTATTTAAAATAGCTGAATACTTGTCCTGCATTTCCTACATAACAACCATGACTATACTTTAAAAGCACTTCATTGGTTGCAAAGTGCTTTGGCATACCCTGAGGTGGTGAAAGTTGCTGTGTATAATCCCGTCTTTCTTTATTACGCTCCCAATTTATCTAATCCAGTAGCAAAATCTGGGCTGCTATCAGGGACCGATGCGACAGAAAAGTCAGTTTGTTCAGTGCCTGTAGAATGAAATGTTCCTCAGAGCCCACGTAAATGAGTTACAATAGGGATGTACTAAGCCACACAGTCAAAAACAAAAAAAACTGCATTGGATCAGCAAATATTCAAAGCACTTCAATGAGTTGATAATTTAAATGTTCAACTGAGGCAGGCAGCACAAGATAAATCAAAATTTCTGTCATATCTGCTGCCGCAATCTTTGTTGCTACTTCCATTAAGCTGTAAAAGTACAGAAATCCGGACCTCAGCCCCACACCACAGCCTCCAGTTCAACCTGGATGCCTGTTTGCCTTCCCACGGGCCTCAAACACGCCTATCAGTTTTCATGAGCAATTCCTCTGCTCTTTCATATCATGACCACTGACTGATTATCTTCCTCTCCCTTTCGGTCATCCCTTGCAGATTTTGTTTCATGTCCTAGTGAGGAAGGAAACCGTGGAGTAATTACTTGGGAATTTAGCCATATAAGAGAGGCACAATCCATTCACTTGATCACTTCCAACTTCCAATTTAGACCATAGTGAATCCTGGATAATGTACCTGTGGCCTCAATAATGATTGCACTGCAAATACAGGCCATGCCAGCTTTGTAGCCAGTGTCCACCCATGTAGTCAGTGCTCCTTAGCTCTGCCTGCATCATGACAACCATTACAAAAACAGAATTACCTGGAAAAACTCAGCAGGTCTGGCAGCATCCGACGATGCTGCCAGACCTGTTGAGTTTTTCCAGGTAATTCTGTTTTTGTTTTGGATTTCCAGCATTCGCAGTAGTTTTTTGTTTTTATCTCATGACAACCATTGTTAGTTAAGTTTTTGTAAAGCTTGCTTGAGCTCTGGAAGCTGGAATGAGCAGCAATTTGGTGCAAACAATGGCTGTAATTTAACACTTCAAATTCCATTCGTGTTGGTAATTTATTTTGCGTGATCTCAATTACACTCCCACAAACAATAGAGGGATGTGTTGGGGTGATTTGCAAACCTCCCTAAAAGTGTTGGCTTCCACCCCAGTGTTTTAAGAACTGTCTGATCCCATCAAAAGATAAGGTCAGACTCCGGAATTGCAATGCATGTTGTTCACTACCACAGTGCCTCGGTTGGAATTATTGTTGATGTTTAATTCAGTGATAAATCGGTAATTTTTTCCGGGTAATTCTGTTTTTGTTTTTAATTCAGTGAACCTGGCTGTAATCACCAAGCACTTCCTGTGTAAGCTTCAACAACAACATTATCACCACCCCAAACTTATGGGAAGATGAAAACAGGGTTATGGGCAATTTACAAGTATATGATACAAACAATAGCTTATCTAATAAGACAAAGGTAAAGCACAGATCACAACCATTAAATTGCAACATGCTGTAAGAATGAGACACCAAGAATTCAGCAATCTAATTACTCAGGTAGACATAAATTGAGGGGAATTCTCCCAGTTATCTTGGTCAATATTAATTCCTCAACCAGCACCTAAAACATAATCTGGTCACATATCTCATTGCTGTTTGTGGACATTAGTGTGTGAAAATTGACTGCTACTTTATAGCACTTATGTAGAGTTACATAGAGCATACAACTCAGAAACAGGGTAGTTAATCCAGCCATGTGCCAGTGTTTATGTATCACAGGAGCCTCCTCCTACCTCTCTCATCCAATACCACATCCATTCCCTTTGTCCCTCATGTGCTTATCTGTTTTCTCCTTAAAGCCGTATGCTATTTGCCTCAACTACTCCCAGTGGCAGTCATTGCAAAATCCTTACCACTCTTTGGGTAAATAAGTTGCTTTCTCTATGGCAATGTCTCGGCCAATCAGTGTTGAATTGCTAACAAATCAGTATCTCTTTCTCCTTTAGTATAAATTGTTGTGATAGTTTGAAATTTGGCATTCTTGCATTTGTCCTGATGAGTGCAAGTCAAGAAACATTGACAATACATCTCTTTTTTCAACAATAAAATGTGTTTCTCTTGAATCCCGACTGGAATCTTATATTCGTTGTCCATATTTTTGGACATGCCCCACAAGTTGAAAAATTTTCTCTACATCTACCCTACCAAACCCTTTCATAATTTTAAAGGCCTCTAACACATCATGTCTCTTCTAGAGAAGAGCCTCAGCCTGTTCAGCCTTTCCTGATAAGTATATCCTCTCAGTTCTGGTATCATCCTTGTGAATTTTTTTTTGCACCTTCTGCAGTTGACTCCATATTCCTTTTTCAAAACAGAGACCAGAAATGAATGCAGTACTCCAAGTGTGGTCTAATCATGATACTATACAAGCCACTTGAGTGATTACACTTCAAAAAGTACTTTATTGCCTCTAAAGTACTGTGGAAGGTGCTCTATAAATGCAAGACTATCTTTGGTTTGACAAGATATGGGAATAAGTAAAGTTGTCATTGACTGTCCGGATGCTTTGGTTGTCAATGTTATTATCTAAATGCACTCTTCTTATACCAGGTGTAGGTTAACGATGTAAGTTCTGGGCCTTTCATTCTAATCTATGCACATCCTCAAACCAATTTTCATGAAAAGGTCATCATTGCTCAGAGTTTTCCCACAGGGTGGAGGGATAGTAGTGATGTTGATTCCAGGAATTTCAGGGATAGTTTTTACCATTTCAACCCAGATAACTATTTTCAATATAGGTATACAATAAAGTGTCTGCATCGCAATATTAAGAAACAAAAGAGCCCAATTTTCATAGGATATAATGGGCTCTGCAGACTTTTTTTTTTTCTTTAATGGGATGTGGGCTTCGCTGGCAAGGCCAGCATTTGTTGCCCATCCCTAATTGCCCTTGAACTGAGTGGCTTGCTAGGCCATTTCAGAGGGTAGTTAAGGATCAAGCATATTGCTGTAGGTCTGGACTCACATGTAGGCCAGACCAGGTAAGGATGGCAGACTTCATCTCCCAAAGGGGATTAGTAAACTAGATGGGTTTTTACAATAATCACTGATTACTTCATGGTAACTATTACTGAGACTAGCTTTCTATTCCAGATTTTACTAAGTGAATTTAAATTCCACCTGGTGCTGTGGTGAGATTTGAACCTGTGTCTCAGTTTGGGCCTCGGGTCCAATGACATTATCACTATACCACCACCTCCCCTATTGCTTCTTCTTCAGCCAGTATACGGTACATAAGATTGAGCGTCAACCATGGCTCAGTTAGCAGCACTCTCAACTCTGCATCAGAAGGTCATGTGGGCTCAAGCTCCATTCCATTGAGCACAAAGTTCAAGGCTGACACTCCATTGCTAGTACCGAGGGAGCACTGCACTGTTGGAGATGCTGTCTTTTGGATGACACATTAAACCAAGGCCCCGGCTACTTCTCAGATGGATGTATTAGACCTCATGACGCTATTTCAAAGAAGGGCAGGGGAGTTGGTCTGGTGTCCTAGCAAATATTTATCCCTCAATCAACAGAACAAAACAAGTTATCAGGTCATTAGCACATTGCTGTTTGTGGGAGCTTCCTGTGCACAAATTGGTTGTTGCATTTCCTACATTACAACAGTGACTACACTTCAAAAGGACATCATTGACTGTAAAGCACTTTGCAACATCCTGTGGTTGTGAAAGGAACCTTAATAAGACATGTTGCTGTGAGGGAAATTGCTTGATGTATTGCTCTCTCCATGTCCTCATGGCTGATTGGCTCCACCTCCACAGCACCCTCCTACTCTCGTCCCCCCCCTTGCCTTCACCCAATAGTCCAATCATTTTGCCCTTTGTCCCTCCTCATCATCTCCAAGCTCATTTCATCCGTGAAACTCACCTCCTTCTTCAACAATCCCACTTCCACTCATCTCACCCTTCCCTACTCCCACTTCAGTCCATCATCAATCAATTCCACTGCCTCCCTCCCCAAAAAAATTCCTCCCTGGAGCTTGTCATCACTTATATCATCTTTATACTCCCCCAAAATTCCTATAAAAGCAAAATACTGTGTATGCTGGAGATCTGAAATAAAAACTGAAGATGCTGGAGAAACCCAGCAGGTCTGACAGCAGCTGTGCAGAGTGAAACAGAGTTAATGTTTTGAATCCAATATGACTGTTCTTCAGAATTGACTTAGTTCCAAAGAAGAGTCATATTGGACTCAAAATGTTATCTCTGTTTCTCTCTCCACATACCTACTGAGTTTTTCCAGCACTTTCTATTTTATCCCCAAAACTCCTGTTTGAACCACTCCTTGTCTTCAGGCAGCATTCAATGCAATTGATTGTATCACTGACTTCTCCATCAACTCTCCTCCATTGTCATCAATTGTACCTTTTCTCCCTAGCTGAATGCAGCCACAACAACTCCAGCATTGATATTTCTTCCCTTTCCCACACTGTCACCTCTAGGATTCCCTGAAAACCTGTCCTTGGCCTCTTCCTCTTATTGACAGGTTATGCCTTGGTAATGCAGTTTGCAAGCATGGGCTCAGAATGCATATATAATGCACAACCCCAGCCCTCCATCACTCTTGATCCCTGACTGTACCCGTGTCATCAGAATGCTTGTTGCATGTAAAGTGTTGGATGAGACACAACTTCTTCCAACCCGACATGGAGACGACCAAAGGTGTTATCTTTGGATCTCACTGCAAACTCCACTCCCTCGTCACTGATTTCTTTCATCCCTTTCCAATCGCATTTTCAGGCTGAACCAGTCCTTTCCCAATCTTAGAATTCTTTTCAGCCTTGCTTTGAACTTGAAATCCTGCATCACCAAGACTGCTTACTTCCATATCACCACTCATCCTCAGCTCTTCCATTGCTGAAACTGTTTTAAATATATGTGTGAAGTCTTCTACACTTGATTACCCAACACTTTCCTTCCTTGCCTCCCATATCCTCCACCCTGCACAAACTCCGAATTGTCCAAAACTTTGCCAAAGTATCTTCTTACATTGTCCCGGAATTTCCTCAATCCAACTTTTGCCAAGATCGATGCTGAAGTTTGTACTGAAACTACTGTCACCAAAATTTCCTGAATCTCATTAGCACATGCTGTAATGTAAAAAAATGTAAAAGAAGCAGGACCTTCTTTCACATTTATCCACCAACACAATTCTCACTTATCAACACTGGCCCCTCATCCCATTCAATTAAATATCCTTGACCCCATCTAAATCCCCCCCATGAGGTTGTCCTACAGGACCTTAATCTCCTCCAGTCTTATATCCATTCACTGATGCTCTATTTCTCTCAGGCTGGCTTTCTCTACATCTATCTTTCCATCATTACACCTTGCAGCTGGTAATGAAACCTTCAGCCATCTGCTCTCTAGAACTCCCTAACTACTCTATGCCTCAGCACCTTTTAAAAACCTCCAAAAAACTCTTCAAACCAACTTTGTCACCCTTCCTAATCCCCACTATTTTTTCTACACCCATTTGTGAAACTTGGGGTGTTTCATTGCTTCAAAGGTACTGCATAAA
Source organism: Cetorhinus maximus (assembly GCF_964194155.1). Lineage (NCBI taxonomy): Eukaryota > Metazoa > Chordata > Chondrichthyes > Lamniformes > Cetorhinidae > Cetorhinus > Cetorhinus maximus. Next base: position 135,066,789 of record NC_135885.1, on the reverse strand, counting down.
TTGTTACTGTTGCTCAATATTTTAACATTGTGTTGTCGACCTATATAATGACGTCTGACCGTTCAACTCCTCAGAGTTTGACAAATAATTGTTCTGTATTTTTAAAGGCTTTCTCACGGGAATAGAAATTACTTTAAAAAGTTGCCTGGGAAAAACTTTATTTTAATCCTATCTACGATTTTCTAGATGCCCTACAGTCCTATAGTAAGATATTGTAAATGCCACTGCAAATAAGTTACAAATTACTGTCTTACTTTAAAGTTCTCTCTCTCTTTCTGCGCATCATAGATTGCTGAGGGAGTAAGCAAATCACCACTTAAGGCTTTAACTTGTTGTTCTGTGAGCACCCACTAGGATGTGCACTAGAGCACTTTGGTTTTGTACTCAGATAAAAGCAAAACACTGCAGATGATGGAAATCCAAAACAAAAACAAAAATACCAGGAAAAACTCAGCAGGTCTGACAGCATCTGTGGAGAGGAACACAGTTAACGTTTCGAGTCCGTATTACTCTTCAACAGAACTAAGTAAAAATGGAAAAGAGGTGAAATATAAGCTGGTTTAAGGGGTGGTTGGGACAAGTAGAGCTGGCTAGAGGGCCAGTGATAGGTGGAGATAACCAAAAGATGTCATAGACAAAAGGACAAAGAGGTGTTGAAGCTGGTGATATTATCTAAGGAATGTGATAATAAAAGCACAGATAGCCCTAGTGGGGGTGGGGTGGGGGGAAGGGATCGAAAGGCAAAGATGAAACAATGGATGGAAATACATTTAAAAATAATGGAAATAGGTGAGAAAGGAAAAAACTATATAAATTATTGGAAAAAAGGGGGATCAGAAAGGGGGTGGGGATGGAGGACAGAGTCCATGATCTAAAATTGTTGAACTTAATATTCAGTCCGGAAGGCTGTAAAGTGCCTAGTCGGAAGATGAGGTGCTGTTCCTCCAGTTTGCGTTGAGCTTCACTGGAACAATGCAGCAGGCCAAGGACAGACATGTGAGCATGAGAGCAGGGTGGAGTATTGAAATGGCAAGCGACAGGGAGGTCTGGAGATCTTCCTTCCACAGCTTCCAACCTCATAGTCTTCCAACCTCGGACAGCCCGCTTCTACCTCCTACCCAAAATCCACAAACAGGATTGTCATTGCAGACCGATCGTGTCAGCCTGTTCCTGCCCCACGGAACTCATTTCTTGCTATCTTGACTCCATTCTCTCTCCCTTTGTCCAGTCCCTTTCCACCTACATCAGTGATTCCTCTGACACCCTACATCATATCAACAATTTCCAGTTCCCTGGACCCAACCACCTCCTCTTCACCATGGACGTCCAATCCCTCTACACCTCCATCCCCCACCAGGATGGTCTGATGGCTCTCCGCTTCTTCCTCGAGCAGAAGCCTGAACAATCTCCATCCACCACTACTCTCCTCTGTCTGGCTGAACTTGTTCTCAAACTGAACAATTTCTCCTTAAACTCCTCTCACTTCCTCCAAATAAAAGGTGTGGCTATGGGTACCCGCATGGGCCCCAGTTATGCCTGTCTCTTTATGGGGTATGTGGAACATTCCTTGTTCCAGTCCTACTCCGGCCCCCTCCCACAACTCTTTCTCCGGTACATCAATGATTGCTTCGGTTCTGCTTCATTTTCTCGTCTGGACCTGGAAAAATGTATTAATTTTGCTTCCAATCTCCACCCCTCCATCATTTTCACATGGTCCACTTCTGACACTTCCCTTCCCTTCCTTGACCTCTCTGTCTCAATTTCTGGTGATAGACTGTCAACCAATATTCATTACAAGCCTACCGACTCCCACAGCTACCTCGACTACAGCTCCTCACACCCCGCTAGGGTAAGGAGTCTGTCCCATTCTCTCAGTTCCTTCGCCTCCGTCGCATCTGTTCTGATGATGCTACTTTCAAAAACAGTTCCTCTGACATGTCTTTCTTCTTCCTTAACCGAGGTTTTCCACCCACGGTGGTTGACAGGGCCCTCAACCGTGTCCAGCCCATCTTCTGCGCATCTGCCCTTACACCTTCCTCTCCCTCCCAGAACCATGATAGGGTCCCCCTTGTCCTCACTTATCACCCCACCAGCATCCGCATTCAGAGGATCATCCTCCGTCATTTCTACCAACTCCAGCATGATGCCACCACCAAACTCATCTTCCCTTCAGCCCCCCTGGCGGCATTCCGCAGGGATCGTTCCCTCCGGGACACCCTGGTCCACTCCTCCACCATCCGCTATACCACAACCCCCTCCCACGGCACCTTCCCATGCAACCACAGAAGGTGCAACACCTGCCCCTTTACTTCCCCTCTCCTCACCGTCCAAGGGCCCAAACACTCCTTTCAAGTGAAGCAGCATTTCACTTGCACTTTCCTCCATTTAGTCTACTGCATTCGTTGCTCCCAATGCGGTTTCCTCTACACTGGAGAGACCAAACGCAGACTGGGTGACCGCTTTGTGGAACACCTTCGGTCTGTCCGCAAACATGACCCAGACCTCCCTGTTGCTTGCCATTTCAACACTCCACCCTGCTCTCATGCCCACATGTCCGTCCTTGGCCTGATGCAATGTTCCAATGAAGTCCAACGCAAACTGGAGGAACAGCACCTCATCTTCCGACTAGGCACTTTACAGCCTTCCGGACTGAATATTGAGTTCAACAATTTTAGATCATGAACTCTCTCCTCCATCCCCACCCCCTTTCCGATCCCCCTTTTTTTCCAATAATTTATATAGATTTTTCCTTTCCCACCTATTTCCATTATTTTTAAATGTATTTCCATCCATTGTTTCATCTTTGCCTTTTAGCCTATTTCGATCCCTTCCCCCCACCCCACCCCCACTACGGCTATCTGTACCTTTATTATCACATTCCTTAGATAATATCACCAGCTTCAACACCTCTTTGTCCTTTTGTCTATGACATCTTTTGGTTATCTCCACTTATCACTAGCCCTCTATCCAGCTCTACTTCTCCCCCTTAAACCAGCTTATATTTCACCTCTTTTCTATTTTTCCTTAGTTCTGTTGAAGAGTCATACGGACTCGAAACGTTAACTGTGTTCCTCTCCACAGATGCTGTCAGACCTGCTGAGTTTTTCCAGGTATTTTTGTTTTTGTTTTGGTTTTGTACTCTATTGATGAAGAAACTTGTCAGCCTAGTAGCTCGATTGTGCCTGAAAACAGGCATGCAGGAGGCAGGACAAAGGGACCAGATGAAATTGGTGTGGCCACCTCATGATAATGGCTCAGATGTACAGCCATTGCTACCTGTGCTATTCATGGGCTGCCCTGTTTTGACTGTTTTGGGGACCAGTAATCAAGTGTCTCTGATGTCTACAGAGCAAGCAATGCTTGTAAAGAGAGAAGTGATTGCAAAATCTGTAGATTGGGCCCCCAGGTTCTCCAATGCTGCTTTGGAGGCCTTGGTCCAGGCAATGAGGAGAAGGGACATCTTCTTCCTTCCAAGAAAGGGAAGAAAGTTCTCCAGGCAAAACCTCTGCTGCCAGTCGGAAGAGGTTGTTAAGAGGTCAATGCCAGGAGATTTGCCCCCAGGATGTGGCTGCAGTGCCGCAAAAAGTTCAATGACCTCATTAGAGTTGTCAAGGTAAGAATCCTTACTCTTTGCTCACACTTCCACAATCTGCAACCCCACTATTCCGCTCCCTCACTTTCCTTGGCTCTCCTACAATCACTGTGCAACACTTCCCTACATCTTCTTCTCATATTCATATATTCACCGTTATTGCAACCCGCCCTTCTCCACATCTGGCACGCTGCATGTCAGCTATTCTACTATGGCAGGCACAGTCTCTAAGCACCTCGCAAAGATGTCACCAACACATCCCTTCTTTCTTACAACAGAAGGCTGTGCATAACCTAAGATAACAGGCTGTCAGCGGAGGAGGCTGAGTCCCCATTGTGCACACTCTCCCCCTGTGGGAGAAAACTTGCTGGCCTCACAGGCAGGGGGAGACTCATGGTCATTGTGGGTGGCAACACTGGAAGCGGTATCAAACAGTTTCTTCATATCTTATCCTCTATTCATCTTCATGTTTCTATCTCACACCCTATCCACTCGAGCTGGCAACTGTAGCTTTTTTCACCAGCCACTTCTCTTCATACTCACCCTTCACTTTTAAAAACTAACCCTTTCCCCTTTCTTTCATTTCAGATGCGGAACATGTGGAAATAACCCTGCAACCTCAGGGAGAGGAGGCTAGCCTTCCTGAAGTTGCATTGTCACTCAACCAGGCACCAGCACAGAGACTGGCACCACACATACTTTAGAGGCTAGGAAAGAGGAAAGGGGGTCTACACTTGGTGTGCTGGAGCCAGGGCAGGATGATATGGTGCAAATTCCCATTCCCCTATCACCCGTGTGCTTGCTGACTGACATTAGCCCCCAGTCAAGTAACACCTCGAGTTTAAAATTCTCATCCCTCCATGGCCTCACCCCTCCATATGTCTAATCTCCTCCAAACCCACAAGCCTCCAAGATATCTGCACTTCCAGCCTCTTTAGCATCCTTGATTTTAATTGCTCCACTATTGATGGCCGTGCCTTCAGTTGCTTGGAGTATACGCTCTGGAATTGCCTCCCTGCACATCTCCCCCTCTCTACCCCCCCTTCCTTCAAAGCACTCCTTAAAACCTTTGTCTTCTACCAATCTTCTGGCCATCATCCCAAACATTTTCTTGTGTTGCTCAGTGTCTAATTTTTCTCTATAATGCTCCTACATAACGCCTTGAGGCATTTTGTTATCTTAAAGGTGCGATATAAATATACACTGTTGTTATGCCAACTCACTGGAGGGTGAGATCATACTGAATCTGCTACAGGGGACTCAGGTGCTGAAATTGAGGATACATACAGGCTTCTAATGAAAGCTGATGGGCATAAAAACCTGGAAATGCTAGTCGCGTTGGGCAGCCTGTCAGTGAACTTGTGCACCAATGGGTCAGAGCATGGGGGAAACTAACTCTGACTGTTCTCAAGGCTTTGTGCAGACTACAGAGACCATTCTGTCTATAGAATGAGTTGTCAGCTCCTTGAGCATGGCGGTAGCACCCATTGTGATGGAGCCTCTGCTGACAGCTGCTAGCCATGGAGGCTCAGATGGCCGCCATCTTGGCTTTGTGGGGGGGTCAGTGTTAACAGGGCTTTTAAGAGCGTCACATCACTCCAGTCTTCATGCATGGAAGTTCTGAGGTGCAGTCCCAGAAGAGTACCTTTGACTCCAAAGGAGAGGGACCCATTGTTCTCCCAGTGTTCTTGCTCCCTTGCTACCCATTCTGCCAGTGTGCTTATTGGTGCCACAAGCCAGCTGGGCTGAACTGCCCCAACTAAAGGAAGATAACCTGATGATGGTAGCAAGGACAGCGGTGGTGAGGATTGCGGGACTATTGACTTATTGGGGATAGGAGTCATTGTCCTGGTGTTGTGCTGTTCAAAAAGGCAGCAGAAGCAATGCTGAAGCATACCCACTGCCTGTTTAATGACATTCCTAGTGGTGACAAGCCTTGTCTTGTTGGCCAGCTCAGTCGCTATGGCCTGGTTCCTCACAGAAGGGATGAGCCAATGTAAAAAGGATATCCTTTGTGGTCCAGTAGACAGTCTCTGACCTAAAACAAGAAAGAAAAATAAATACTTCCATTTATATATTGCTTTTCATAACTTCCAGACATCTCAAAGTACTTTACAGTCAATGAAGTGCTTTTGAAGTGTAGTCATTGTTGTAATGTAGGAAACGAGGTAGCCAAGTTGCGCACAGCAAGCTCCCACAATCAGCAATGTGACAACAACCAGATCATCTGTTTTTGTGATATAAGCAAAATACAGCGGATGCTGGAAATCTGAAAGAGAAACAGAAAATGCTGGAAAAAATCAGCAGGTCTGACAGCATCTGTGGTTAGAAAAACAGAGTTAATGTTTCGAGTCCATTTGACTCTTCCTCAGAGCTAAAGAGAAGTAAAAATGTGACAAAATGTATACTGTATAAGGAGGGGTGGAGCAGGTGAAGCTGGATAGAAGGCCAGTGATAGGTGGGGGCAAAGGAGAGATTGACAAAGATGTCATGAACAAAAGGACAAAGGTGTCCAAAGACACCCCAAAGACATCTTTGTCAATCTCTCCTTTGTGCCAACCTATCGCTGGCCTTCTATCCAACTTCACCTGCTCAACCCCACATAAACAGCATAAATTTCATCACATTGTTACTTCTCTTTAGCTCTGAAGTGTCATACGGACTCGAAACATGAACTCTGTTTTTCTCTCCACGGATGCTGTTAGACCTGCTGTTTTTGTGATGTCGGTAGAGGGATAAATGTTGGCCAGGACACTGGGGATAACTCCCCTGCTCTTCTTCAAAATAGTGTCATGCAGCAGACTTTTTCGCTGAGCGGGCAGGCGCGTGCGTAAAGTGACGCGTGATGACGTTGGGCAAGGGTCCCGACGTCATCGCACACTCGCGCGATATTTCATTCAGCGGGCGCACGCGGGAGTCGGTGCTGTGCCCGCCATTAATTAACAGGTCAGTCAAGGCCCTTGACAACCCATTTTATGGTGATTTATCGCTGCCCATGCGATTTTTCACTCGTCACATGGGCAGGCGGGCAGGCCACAATTTGCAAAAACCTCATCCACGGGCGGGGTAAGAAGGGTCAGCAACATTGTCAATGTGAGTAGTGAGGAGTTTTGGAGATAACTTGCTGCTGGTGGCTTATTGGTACTTGGCAGCTTAATCCCTGATTGGGGCTTCATTCTTAGCATTTCCAGGCTTCATTTCTGGACTCATTGTTGTCTTCCAGGCCCCCTGAGGATTTGAATCGTGTGGACCCTTCAGGTATCAGGCAGCCTTCCCTTACATGGGGAATGGGGATTGTGGTCTCCGCTGGAGGCAACTCCTCTGAGGAGGAACAGAGGGGCAGACGGGGCAGGAAGCCAGGATTCCCTATTCAGCTTCCAGGGGAGTGACCTGCGGGAGGAGAGGCGCAGGCACGAGGGGTGCAGGGCCAGCAGGGAGTCTAAGATGGAAGGGGCCACAGAAGACGCCACTATCCAGCTGCCAGAGTTTACAGGCGGCGAAGCAGCTACCTCAATATGTCCAAGATGCAATGCCGAAGGAGGCTCCGCCTCTCAAGGGAGCCCGATCAGATGATCGGCCCTGAGATCAGCTCCGACTGTGTGTGTGGACATTCCATTCCAGTGGCTCTGAAGGTCACGGTGGTCCTCAACTTCTATGCCTCTGGCTCTTTCCAGGGCTCAGTGGGGGACCTGTGTGGAGTCTCCCAATCAACTGTCCACAGTTGCATCACACTGATGACAGAAGCCTCTGTTCAGGTGGGTATTGGCTTTCCTTCATTTCCATGTGAACGAGGCCAACCAGGCTGAGCGAGCCAGAGGCTTTGCAGCGATTGCTGGCTTCCCCCGCGTCCAGACTGCCATCGACTGCACACATGTGGCCATCAAGGTACCAGCAGGTCAGTCGGGTGCCTTCGTCAACAGGAATGGATTCCACTCCATGAACGTGCAGATAGTGTGTGACCACAGGATGCTGATTCTGCAAGTCTGTGCAAGGTACCCAGGCAGCTCCCATGACGCATACATCCTGAGGCATTCCCAGGGGCCGAGGCTCTTCATAGCTCCAGTGCGATTGGATGGATGGCTTCTGGGTGACAAGGGCTGGCCCTTGAAAAGGTGGCTCATGACGCCTCTCCGCCATCCAAGAACAGAGGCCAAGCAGCGGTACAATAGGAGCCACACCCCCACAAGGACGGTGGTAGAGAGAACCATAGGTCTTCTCAAGATGTGCTTCCGATGCCTGGACCGCTCAGGGATAGCACTCCAATACCCTCCAGCATGGGTGTCACTGATAGTGGTTGCATGCTGCACTCTCCATGATCTGGCATTGGCAAGGGGGACCCACTGGAGGAAGAGGATCTTGATGCAGCTGCACAGGCCACAGAGGATGAATCCAGTAGTGAGTCAGAAGAGGACCATGGTGAGGAGAACACTGAGGGCATGGAGGCAGACCTCGGGACACATTGATCCAACGCTTCTTCAGCTAGGCTGCCAAATAAGAACTACCACCTCATGCCAGGGCTGCTGCCTCCATCCTGGATGTCTGAAATGACCCTTTCCTTGGCCCCCAAGATACACTCTGTGCCTGTGCAATAACATTTCGAGCAACCCATTTCCAGCATTACATAATGGCCTATGCTGCACCTATAAAACAAATGAAGTATACAATAACACAAAAGCAAATGTAATTTAATGTTGGAACTCACATAGTCTTGAACGGAACAATATCAGATGTTGGTGGTCACACCATTAAAAAAAAACAAAATGGAGGGAACAAAAGATCACCCGTGACCAGTCCCTCTTGTGATTAAGGTGCTTTAAACTTATGTTTACAGGTGCTACGTCTAGGTGCTCCCCCCCGCTGGCACCGGCATTGGAGACAGCCTGCTGATCCTGCTGTCTTGATGGCCTTGATGACCTTGGTGATTGTCTTCTGGCCAGTGGAGCCCGTGCTGGCCCTGCCTGGGAGTGGCCAGTGCCATGGTTGGCACTTCCCCAGTGGCTGCAGCCTCATCAGATGCGATGGTCACTGGCAGAGGGGCAGAGGAACTGCTACATCATCCAGAGCACCATGAAATGAGCCGGCAGAGACAACAGCTCGTGTGCCAATGTGATGTTGCTCTGGACCTCCCTGCTTGCCATTGATGGAAGGGCACCTAGCTGGGATACAGGGTGCCCCATTGATCTCTCACATGGACACTGGCCACCTGAGGTCAGTGCCAGTGTGAGGGCTTGCAGGTGAGAATGCAACCCCAGGAACTCCTAATTCTGTCCCTGGAGTAACCTCTCCATGAGAGTCGCCGTTGTCTCTATGGTGGAGGCAGTGCGCTTGGCCATGAGGGTCAACGCAGTGCTCACGCTCCACAGGGACTCCTCCACAATGGAGACCATGGCATGCATACCCTCATGGATCTTTGCCAGATCCTCCTGTACACCCCTCTGGACATCCAGCATCTGCTGCCTAATGGACGACTCCAGAAGCTCATTGCCTGCCTTTGACTGAGCATCATCCTGGTCCCCAGCAGTCCTCCGACTGTTGGCACCCTGAGCACTCTCTGCCTCCAACTACATCTCAAGCGAGTGTGAAGTGCCCTCACCAATGTGCACCGAGATACTAGCCGCCGAACTAATGCCCACCGAGGTGCTGGTACCTGCGCTGGTGCCTGGTTCAGAGAGTGGGTGTGACGCAGGTGCTTCGGGAGCAGGGTTGTCCTCCAGGGTCAGGGGTGGCCCTTCAGGGTCTGGAGAGCGATTGTGTGCTGGCGAATCTAAAAGGGAGAAGAAGGACATGTCATTAGTTAAAGTCATCACACTGTCACTGTGCATGCCAGGCACCCTGGTGAGACAACAGAGATCTGCATCATGATGCCTTGGTCTTTCAATGATCAATGGGGATTCCAAGCTTGAGGCTCACATCAGTGAAGAGACTACAGTAGAATGGTTGCAGAAGCTGAAATTCTCACCTCAGTACACTGCACTCTTACTTTCGTCTGACACCCCAGACTCTGCGGCTGCTTGACCAAGGTGCATGGTGCCTCATGAGCTCCAAGGCGTCCTGCTCGTACCGGGAGAGGATGAGGAGGTGTGGGGGTCCTCCGCCAGTCTGCAACCTCTCCATATTGTTATGGGATGTTTTCTCCTGAAAGGACAGAGGAACATTGATTAGTCCACCCTGTACCTGCAGTGCCATTGCAGCCTGGCCAACCCCAGCTGAGGAACACGTCGCAGGGCACATCCGGGTCATGGCCCTCGAGGCACAAGGCACTCAGTCAAAGCAGCCAAGGCTCAGCCCCTTGTCCAGCGCTGGCGTGATTGACAGTTGGCACTCAGATTCTAACACCCCTGAGCTCCATGGGGGGTAACGGCCAGCCCAAAACAATTCAACACACTGACCCATGACAAGCCACGTTTCACGCTGGGCGGGCCTTAATTGGCCTGCCAGAGTGAAATTGTGGTCCGGCCCTGATCGTGGGTGGCAGTCGGCTTCCCGACTGCTCCCCCCCACCCAACCCCCACCGAGCCCACCCGACGAGGGCAAAATTCTGCCCATGGAATCTTTTATATTTATCTGAGCAGGTTTAACGTCTCATCTGAAAGACAGTACCTCTGACCGTGCAGGGCTCTCTCAGCACTCCACCGGAGTGACAGCCTTGATTTTGTGATCATGACCTGGTTGGCCAAAGGTGGCACAGAATATTGGAGCAGGATAAATGGGTGCAGACCGACATGATGTGATAGTTTTGGTCACATACAAGCTGGAGATCAAGAGAATAGGATCTCTTTCTGTTCCAAGTGTCACCAGGGCTGGTGATGCGGAGCACACAACGTCATGTGGGTGCTGTCTACAGCACTTTGCACATGGGGAAAGCCATGTGGATGAAATCTATGCTCTCTTGTCCTGGGAAAGAGACATCATAACTGCTCATAGCGTAGAAAGCCCGTGACCTCCTTGATACAACAGTGCACAAAGATGTAGCTGATATCACCTGCTGCAGACTGGAAGGAGCCTGTTGTATAAAAATTAAGAGCCATGGTGACCTTGACAGCCAGAGGCAATGCTGTCCATGCCTTAGCATGAGGATTCAGTTGTAGCTGCAGCAAGCGATATAGATCAGAGGCTTCTTTGTGAAAGTGAAGATGCCTCAGACATTGGCCCGCAAGGACATGTTGCCTGAGGACACACTGTGGGTATAGCCTCCTAGTGCAGCGCCACCTCCTTTATCCTCTGGGAGCTGCACCTGCTCTGTCATATCATCTTTGCTACCCCTTCTCAACCTCCAGCCACAGAGGCAGTTCTATCAGACCACCCATGACTGCAGTAAAACTGTGCAGAAGGCAGCCAAAGAACACTGAAGCACCAGCGAAATCCTCTCCTCAGCAGCCAGAATCAATTTTTCCCAGTCACAAAACACCCAGAAGTTAACTAGCAGCCTGAAATGATAAACCAGCATCAAACTTGTACACAGTGGATGAGCCCTTTAAATAGCGCTGCTGAAGGGTCATTCCTATTTATTAGCTCCATAAGTTGCTGGGCAGGTTTATCAAGTGCCGCGTCAGATACAATCTCACAAAAAGCCCTACAACCGGTGTGGATCCCTTATCATGTAAGTTTTATTCAGCCATTCAAATAGTTTTGACATGAACCCTGGATACCTACAGAAAAGCCTGGTCCAATATAAGATTTTGGAAGTGTAGTCACTGTTATAAGCTGTTGCAGCTAATTTGTGCACAGCAAGCTCCCACAAACAACAAGTGATAATGAACAGATAATCTGTTTTTGTGATGTTGTTTGAGGGATAAATATTGGCCAGGGCCCTGGGGTTAACTCCCCTACACTCCTTCGAAATATTGCAGTAACACTTCCAGCACCTGATGAACATGTGCCCGCCATGTTGGATGTTTAGCTGCATGATTTGCATCTAAACAACCAGCATGGTGATATTGAATTTCTAACCCGTGGTCTCTGAAAACTATTCCCTGTTATCACTGTGAACAGAGAATTACAGTAAGTGGAGTTGTGAATGCAAATCTGTATCTGACCAGCAGAACACCATCCTCAAATGACATGTTTTGTTCATTCAAATGGATAAAGAGACAGAGGGGCTGAAACTAGTACAGGGACATAGTAAAAGCTTTTGTTACTCTCGCTTCATTTTGGGTTTCTTTGAACTTGGATAAAATTATGTGCTCATTTAGAGAGGAATATTCCTATTGCCGAATGTATTACTTCTCGTTTAAGATGCCGAGTATTTGTCATTAAACATTTCCAATAGCTATTTTGAGGGGGTGGGGCGTTGCCTAACTCCCAAGTCTGGATGTGAAGGATACAAGAGACTAAGATGCTTAAGTAGAGATTGTTTATTGCCCTCCGCAGAGCTGACTTCTCACCTCTAACACACCAGACAACCAGTGCTGACTGATTCTTCCTTATGTACAATTGAGTATCATTAACAGATCAATATCTAGTACCTCTTCACCCTATTATCTTCAAGTACTGGGTATTTAACCTTCACTAAACAGAAGCTATTAGATGCTAACATGGGGGAGGAGTGGTGAGGGGGGTTTTGGTGGTCCTTTCCACAACGTTTTTGTGGACTGATTCTTCAGTCAGCTCCTGCTCCCCTGTGGATATTCGCTCATTTCCCACCCTCTGCTTCATTATTTCTCTCCATGTAGTCACCACGGACCGGAAGGTGTCTTCCAGATATAATTGCTCCTTGTATATTTTACAGTGTAGAATGAGCTGATCCTCAAGTTTAGCATTCTCCTGCTCAACCAGAATGACCCGTGGACATTTCAATGATGTGTACTTCTCCTTGAAGCTTTGCACATCCAGGATGCCCCACGCCGGCACCACCTTCTCAAGGGCAATTAGACATGGGCAATAAATGCTGGCCTTGCCAACGACACCCACATCCCATGAATGAATAAATAAAAAAATGTCTTGCCCTTGAACCTGCCATATTCTGGCCCCAGTTGCACATGCTTTCTCATAAGATCTTCTTGTTCTTACCAACTCTGATGTTATAGATATGGGACTAATCCTTCTTAGCGCCAGACTCTCTCCCTTACCCGTCTTAACTCACATTTACTATGATACGTTTTCATTCTGGTGGCCTTGCAGGTGATGTGCCCACTCACTTGCAGACGAACATGTGAACGTAGCAACAGGAGTAGGCTATGGGGAGAAGGTGGTGGCATAGTGGTATTGTCACCAGGTTCACTAATGTCCTTTAGGGAAGGAAATCTCCTTACCTGGTCTGGCCTACATGTGACTCCAGACCCACAGCAATGTGGTGTGCCCTCTGAACAAGAGCAATTAGGGATGGGCAATAAATGCTGGCCTAGCCAGTGAGACCCACATCCCATGAATGAATTTAAAAAAAGCTCCTAGTTTAGCTCCTCAGTTCTGGCATGTGAATTGATGGTGGCTGATCCATTTCTCAACTCCAACCTCCCAGCTTGGAATTCTGTAACACTTAATACCCTTGACTAACAAACATCTATCTCAGTTTTGAAATCTTCAACAGCTTTTAGGGGGGGGGGGAGTTTCAGATTTCCAGTACCCTTTCTGTATGGAAGTGCTTCCAGACATCACCCCTAAAAGACTTGTTTCCAATTTCCCACCAGAGGAAATAGTGTCTATGATCCACCCTATCAAATCCTTTAATCAATTTCAACATTTCGATTAGACCTTCTATGCATACTCAAAGCATCACAAGTCTGTCCTCGTAATTTACCCTTTTTAGCCCCAGCTTCATACGGTGAATCTGCACTACACCTGAGGTGCAGTGCCCAGAACTGAACATTGCACTCTCAATGGGGTCTCACCAAAGCTTTATGTAACTGAATTATTGTATTTTTCTTACGGCTACAGACCACCTTGTGCTCTTAGTGACTCGCACTTACTGCTTTAACACTAATCTAACACCTTATATCTCGTTGCACTATGGTTTAATTGAAAGCTCAAAAGTGTGTTTCACATATATTTTATGGAAGAATGCATTTTCTTATTTTATTTAACCATTATAAATTTTAGTCTTCTAGGTTGAACAAGCATAATGTGTAAGTGTTTCAATGCAGCATTGGAATGTAAATGAAGATGTTACTACCTGTTAAATTTATGTCCTTATAAATCACTCGTGCAAAGGAATTTTAGTCCCTGCTTCTTGTCACTTGGTTGCTTTCCTGTTCATCCTTGATCTAATGATCCTGACTCAATTAGGATCTGAGAAAGAGTGGAATCTCTTCTGCTAAGGGATTCATTTAGCAGATGAATAGACCCATTTCTAAAAAAATTAGCTCGTTTGATACCAATGTCTCTTGAATTAGAAGGTCATCAGTTCAAGTTCCACTTCAGGATTTGGGCACGTAAACTAGGCTCACACCAGTACTAAAGAGGTGTTACATTAAGCCAGATACCACCCTCAGATGAAGCATTATAGCTGAGCTCCCGACTGTCTGTTTCAGGTGGACGTTAGAGCTGAATAGCATCATTTGAAAAAGAGCTGGGAGTTTTCCCAGTACCTTGGCCAACATTACTCTTTTACCAACACCACCAAAGTCAGGTTAACCGGTCACTCATTCAGTGTTTGTGGGGTCTTGCTGAGCCTATTTTAAAACAAAAATAGCGCATAATGGTCAAGATCAGTGTTCCCTCTGAGCTGCATATTACCTGAAAGTTCCAATGCAGGCTGAGACTTAAGTCAGCCCCTTTGAGTTTTTCTTTGTTCATTCACGGGATGTGGGCATCACTGGCTAGGCCAGCATTTATGCCCAGCCCTAAATGCCCTTGAGAAGGAGATCTGTCTTCTTGAACTGCTGCAGTTTATGTGGTATAGGTACACTCACCGTGCTGTTAGGGAGAGAGTTCCAGGATTTTGACTCAGCAACATGAAGGAACTGTGATATATTTCCAAGTCAGGATGGCGTGTGGCTTGGAGGGGAACTTCCAGGCGGTGATGTTCCCACGCTTCTGCTGACCTTGTCCAACTAAGCGGTAGAGGTCGTGGGTTTGGAAGGTGCTGTCAAAGGAGCTTTGGTGAGTTACTGCAGTGAATCTTGTAGATGGTACACACTGCTGCCACTGTGCATTGGTGGTGGAGGGAGTGAATGTTTAAGGTGGTGGATGCGGTGCCAATCGAGCAGGCTGCTTTGTCCTGGATGGTGTCAAGCTTCTTGAGTGTTGTTGGAGCTGCACTCAACCAGGCACGTGGAGTGTATTGCATCACACTGCTGCCGTGTGCTTTGTAGATGGCAGACAGGCTTTGGTGAGTCAGGAGATGAGTTACTTGCCACAGAATTCCCAGTCAGGGCTCTTGTAGTCACAGTGGTTATATGGCTGGCCCAGTTCATTTTCTGGTCATTGGTAACCTGAAGGATGTTGATAGTGGGGGATTTGGCGATGGTAATGCGCTGGGGTTACCTAGGCATGCCTAAAGGTATAAAAATGAATAGACAGCACAAAACAGGAAGTATAGAGGGGACGTTGGTCAGGGTTTGTAATTCATTTTCCAGCAAATTCCACATAACTCACAGTTAGCTTGTCTCTATAATTTGTTATGTCCGCACCTACCAAAGAGAGCTAAATTGAACAGATCTGGGTTTGGTTGGTAGGTTTCTTTCTTGATTTTAAAAATAAAAAAAAGACGACTTCCATTTCTGCCATTGGGCACGCCCACACTAACACACTTATCCCAACGTCACTGCTCATTCTGATCAATCTTCAAATTAGCTAAACATGGATACTTTCAAATTAAGATGGTCACCAGATTGTCTACAGCTACAAATGCCAGTTTCAAAGCTGCTGCCTTGGTCAGGAAAGCTGTTGGATGAATCAGGAATGTAAAAAATGTCAAGCATTCCCCACTCTGTTAATAATATTTTTAGCATTTGAGGTCAGGTTAGTGATAATGTTAACAGTGAATTGGATGGTACAGTTGCTTAATAGTTAAACAAATGACCTCACCTAGCCAATTTGTGCAGTTGTTGCAGTTTAGTATGTTCATAGATAGTTGTATTGTTCATAGTATTCATTTTGTTTTTTTTTAATGAAAAGTAAATTATGGGGTTTCCCCAATGGCTTAGTTGATGGGAGGAGTGAGCTCCTGAGCAGTACAAACCAGAAGGATCAAATTCAATTAATAGTTTACTGAGTTAGCTTCTGCTGGAAAGTAGTAGAGGCAATAGCATCAAATATTAATCACGATCCTGATGGCTGTCTAGTAATATCTGTTGACAAGTGCATAGGATTAGCTCAGCAGCGATTCCCCAACCTCCAATTTGAACATGCCTGCTAATGCTCACTGTCCAAACTCACATGGCTTCATGAACAATGTACAAGAGACTAACCAGAGCCTGTTGAACCATGTCCAGCACCGGTTTGTGCCTTCAGAACTTTGGAGTCGGGTTTGAGATCTTGAAGCTAACAGGAGAATGTATTGAAAGAAATATAGTATGCAGAATCTTACATGAAAAACAATTAATAATAAATAAAAATGATTAAAAGTAAAAATAATAAATAATTCTGCTACTGGTTAAGAGGTTGAACATAAAAACACAAGAAATAGTAGCAGGAGTAGACCATGTCTTGGAACAGGGATGTCTTGCTGCAATTGTACAGGGAATTGGTGAGACCACACTTGGAATATTGTGTGCAGTTTTGATCTCCTTATCTGAAGAAGGATGTACTTGCTACAGGGGGAGTGCAGCGAAGGTTTACCCGACTGATTCCTAGGACGGCAGGACTGACATATGAGGAGAGATTGAGTCGATTAGGATTATATTCAATGGAGTTCAGAAGAATGAGGGGGGATCTCATAGAAACCTATAAAATTCTAACAGGACTAGACAGGGTAGATGCAGGAAGGATGTTCCCGATGGTGGGGGAATCCAGAACCAGGGGTCACAGTCTGAGGACATGGGGTAGACCATTTAGGACTGAGATGAGGAGAAATTTCTTCACCCAGAGAGTGGTGAGCCTGTGGAATTCACTACCACAGAAAGTAGTTGAGACCAAAACATTGTATGCTTTCAAGAAGGAATTAGATATAGCTCTTGGGGCAAATGGGATCAAAGGGCATGGGGAGAAAGCGGGAGCAGGCTATTGAGTTGGATGATCAGCCATGATCATAATGAATAGCAGAGCAGGCTCGAAGGGCCGAATGGCCTACTCCTGCTCCTAGTTTCTATATTTCTATGTTTCTATATGGCCCTCAAGCTTGCTTTATCATCCAATACGATCATTGTTGATCTTCTGCCTCAACTCAACTCAACTCAATGCCTGATCTGCATATCCCTTGATTCCCTTATGAATCTGACTATCCCAGCCCTGAATACATTCAACAATGGAGAATCCACATCCCTCTGGGGTAGATAATTCCAAAGATTCACAACTGGTTGAGTGTAGCAATTTCCCCTGATCTCAGTCCTAATTGACTGCCCCTTATTTTGAGACTGTGCACCCTTCCCCCCTCACTGTGTTCTAGATTTCCCAGCCAGGACACAGCCTCTCAGTGTCTATCCTATCAGGCCCTTTCACTATCTTAAGAATTGGCAATAAAAGAAAGACTTGCACCTTTCATGACATCTGAATGTCCCCAAGTGTTTTACAGTCAACAAAGAACTTTTTGAAATATAGTCACTTTTCAAATGTAGGAAACACAGCAGCTAATTTGCACACAGCAAGCTCCCACAAATCACTACCAGATCATCTATTTTAGTGATGTAGATTGGGGGATAAATATTGACCAGCACACCAGGGATAACTCCGCTGCTGTACTTTGAAATAGCTCCGTGGGATCTTCTACATGCATCTTAGAAAAGAGACAGGACCTCAGTCAAATATCTCATCTGAAAGACTGCACCTCCTGGAGTATCAGCCTTGATTTTGGCACTCACATTTCTGGAATAGGACTTGAGACCACTACTGCTAATTCAGAGACAAGAGCCTCATTGATGGCACAGAAACAATGGTCATCCATGATACAAGCAAGCCCATGCCAATGTAAAAATCCCTTGAGATGTCCCCTAGTCTAGCTGGTTAAATAATAAATTGGTGCTAGATTTACTCATAACAGAAAAATCTCTTAGATAAAATGGGGCAGTAGAAGTTATTGAATATACCATGAGGATTCTGTTGTAATACCAGGACAGAGATGATGACCTGGAACTGGAGAAGGGATTGGAACTGAGTTGAGTTGAACGCTGGTGACAAATAATCCCCACGTTAATTTATGTAAACCATTTTCCTGTTTTGGAATTAGATACATTTTTCACTTTCCTAATAGATGATTCATATTCAGTGTCGAAGGTGACCCATCCCTTTTGCTAAGAGTGGAAGAACACTTGGAATGCAGGTAAAATGCCAGAATCATTCAGTCATCTGTTAATTTTCTCCAGTACATTTCCATGACATTTAAAAGATGTTCCCTTTTCACTTCAAGTTACATATATGTATAATATCTTTTTGTTTATTACGTAAAAGGGAGAAGATATACGGGCAGTGAATTTTCTCAAGACATCTCCTGTTCCATGGCTGTATGTTCAATGAAAATCTAGTGTATGTGCATAGACGCAAATCCCAGAGAAGTAATGGTGTCTGAGTGGAAGAAGCCCAAAGAAAGTTCACCTCAAAGTATCAAAAAAAATTATATATTTGCCCCATATATATTCTCTTTCCCTCAAATTTTGTACTTCTATTAATGCAATTGTGATTCGTAATGACAAAATAGGGGTTTTAAAGTATCTGCACTATAATTTGATTCACATTATAATGTAAGGTACAATGCCACATGATAATCAAAATGAAGAGTAAAATACTGTGTTGCAAATTTAAATTTCTCATATAAAATAATATTTGGATTTTCAAAATTATGATTTGTTTTATATTCTTTGCCAAAATGACCAACTAGTATTGGCATTAAGCCCTCAAAGGTAGGTATAATGTGGGCCAGATATAGGGTAAAACTTCCTACGAGCTGCTCCAACTATTAGTTTTAACCCCAACCAGATTACATCCTGCATTAAAATGTGATCCTTCATGTTTTGGTCTAGCTGAGAATACAATTAACATGAAATTGTGGACTATGAGACAGTACAGGAGCTTTGTGTTTAGCATGGATTGATTATATATTCAGTTAAAAGAGGATGCTCATGTGTAATAGAGTGGAATACTGGGATGAAGATGAGATAGGCATAAGAACATAGCTGAGCTGAGTAGAGAACTTCAACACCAGGGCTCAAATGATAGCATGGAACTGTAGAAAAGAGTGGAATGAAAGAACAGAAACAATGGCCGGGATTTTCCGTTCCCGCCGCCGTTGGGCGTGTTCGGTGGCGTGAGCGGACGATATGGTGCGATCAATTTCATGATGGCGTGAAACCAGTTTGCAATCGTCCGCTCAGACCGCCGACGGTGGGCCGTGTTTCCCGCCAACGGACATTGGGAACCTCATTGTAATACATCTGCATATCATTATTAGTCCAGCCCGCCGGAACCGTACCCCTCCCCGCTGGATCGTTCACCCACGTCAACGTGTTTCACAACAGCATATAAAAGCCGTGCACTTGGCGGGCTGCCTCTGAGGGAAACTCGGAGGTGAGTACACAGTAATGTTGCGCAGCACTCACCAGGATCGCCTGTTCGACTTTAACCTTGAGGCACGTTGGGGGTGGAGGGGGTTGTGGGGGTGGAGTGGGGGGGTGCGGGGTGTGTGCAAGGGCAGTCCTGCAGATGAGGTGACTTGGAGGAGGGCGGGGGGGGGTGGCTAGGGCTGCCCTGTGGTTGAATGTAGCACACAAGCATTCATGGTGGGGTTAGGGTGGGTAAGGGAAGCGGCCACACATTAGGGACACCTTATATAAAGTGACCATTCCTCTGCAACTGAGACAGATCAGGTGCAGCCATTGATATGATTGGAGTCAGGCCTCTAGCTTATTTGCCCACTCAAACAACGCAGAGGCACCAAAGTGCCACCTGGAATTAAAAGTCTGATGATGACCATGAAACCATTGTCGATTGTCGTAAAAAAAACATCTGGTTCACTAATGTCCTTTAGGGAGGGAAATCTGCCATCCTTACCTGGTCTGGCCTACATGTGAACCCAGACCCACAGCAATGGGGATGGGCAATGGATGCTGGCCTAGCCAGCGACGCCCACGTCCTATGAGTGAATTTTAAAAAAATTTGGTGCCACGGGGACATGGAGGGCATTCACTGCCCATGGCCGTGAAAGTGACCGCAGTGCTCAATTTTTACACCTGTGGCTCCTTTCAGATGACCTCTGTGAGATATCATAAGCCACGACCCATGAGGTCGCAGATGCCATCTTTGCGAGGGCACATTTTGCCCAGGACCAGGGTAGCCAGGATGCCAGGGCGATTGGGTTTGCCCAGATCTCGGGTTTCCCACAGGTGCAGGGTGCCATCGACAACACTCAGATCTCTGTCACAACACACGGTGGAGAACATCAACTGCAAGGGATTCCATTCACTGAATGTGCAGCTGGTGTGTGACCACCAGAAATGCATCCTGCAGGTCTGCACACGGTTTCCAGGGAGTGTACACGACTCCTACATTCTCAGTCGGTCACGGATCCCTGGCATCTTCCAGGGTACTCAGAAACTTCAGGGATGTCTCCTCGAGGACAAGGGCTACCCGCAGAGGACATGGCTGATGACACCCGTGCGGTGGCCTCAGACTGCAGCAGAATGACGGTATAACGAGGCTCATCCTGCAACTCTCAGCTTGATGGAGCAGACCATTAGAATGCTGAAAATGAAGTTCCGGTGCTTGGACTAATCTGGTGGAGCCCTGCAATACAGTCCACGGAGGGTGTCACGCATCATCGTCACCTGCTGCGCCCTTTACAACCTGGCACTGAAATGGGGAGAGGAGCTGGCTGAGGAGGAGATGGAGGAGCTGGAGGTCTCCTCAGATGAGGAGGACACTGACAGGCATGAGGGTGAGGAGGTCCTCGAAGGCGGCAATGACAGGGATGAGGCCCTCGCACTGGCCAGATGAGGCCCTCATAGGTGCTAGATTTGTGGAGGATGGTGATGATGAAATACAGCGAGGAGACACCATAGATCCTGCCATTGCATCTGTGAATGTTTCACTCCAGTCTGGCTTATGGCAGCGAACATAGGGCAGGATTTTGCCATCGGTGAGCGGGGGCGGGACCCGCTCGCCGACGCGTAAAATGATGCGCAGTAATGTTGGGCGGAACTCCCGATGTCACCGCGCCCCATTTACATTTTCAGGAAGGCGGAAGCGCAGCAAAATCAGCTGCGGGCCCACCGACCTGTCAATGGCCAATTGAGGCCATTGACAGATCAATTAAAGTAATTGATGGACCTGCCTGCTTAAGGTTGGCGGGCAGGCCAGGAGCCCCGGGTGGGATGAGGTTTCATGTATGGTTTTAAAAATTTGAATAAAGTTTTTTTGGAAATTATGATCATGTCCCAACTCATGTGACATTGTCACGTGAGGGGACATGTAAGGGAATTTTTTTTTTCTATTTTTAATATTTTTGAAAGTAGAGGCGATCTCCCTGAGGCAGCACTTGGCCTCAGGAAGATGAGTGCGCTCTTTTGTGCGCATGTGCGAAAGAGCGCACTCTTGATTTTAGGCATTCCTCCATCCTCACAGGAAGTGCATAACGCTTCCCACCGGACGTCACTCTGGGTGGGCCTTAATTGGCCGGCCCATGTAAAATGGCGCCGCGCCCACCCATCATCATCCCCCCCAACGGGTGGAAAATTCTGCCCATATTCCCTGTGATAATGTTCCTGTCATGCAGATGCAGTGGAGGCCCCAATAGTCACTTGATTGCAGGAGGATGAGGACGACATGCAGTGAGGAGAGTCCATGGACCTTCACATCGCCTCTGAGAATGTCAGACTCCCGTCTAGCCGAGGGCAGCTCGCTTGCACTCTGTGATCAGGGCCATATCATAGAGATACAGCCATGAAACTATAGAATCACCTGATCTTTTGTCCATCTTCAGCGCCTGACCCCTTCAGGAGCACAGCGTCACTTGTCACAGGCGCTGAAGAGATGGGGGCCAGCCCCACCTTAAAGGTGCTGAGAGCACACAGAGAGAATGATGGGACTCTGTGACACCTGCCCACTACATTCTGGCAGCAATGATAAGCACCGTCGAGGTGCAGGCATCAGTAATGTGTCCAGGGAGTGTGAGGCCGGATGATCACTTAGGCCTGAAGGCTGCAGAAAGCACGGAGAAGAGGCCCTAGACTGAGACACCTGCCTTTATCTTGTGCAGAAAGGTTTCACATCTGAGTGGCAAGAACACTGCTCATCAGATCAAGGAGCCATAGGCAGGGAGACATTCTCGGGAGTTTATTGACAGTAGTGAACAGTATGTACAAGTGATTAACACCAGTGCCCAGGTTGTGCAATTACATTTTCTTAACTTTCCTAAACCTGCTGCTACATCTTGTTGCTCCCTGGTCATCCGCAGCGGAGGTTGAGGCAGCCTGCTCACTGCTACGTACTGTCTGTGATGACCTTGGCGGGCATTCTCTGGAGGGCCCCGGCCTGCTTTCGGGGTCCTGCTGTGTGGCAGTGGCACCCTCCTCCACCTGTAGAGCTGGAGCTGCTGAGGTCACAGGAAAAGGGGATTCGGATGGGCCAGACACTTCCGGAGTCACCTGGATGGATGGCCCCAGGGGGAACACCTGCTGATCCTCCTCCCTATGGGTGCCCAAGAGCCCCAGGCTGACTCGTCGAGGAGAAGGGGGTAGTTGGAGTGAGATTGAGCTGCCCCGCATCCCTCTCGCATACACAGTGTTGGGTGCTAACTATGGCATCAGCGATGGAGTTGAGCCCACACAGCTGTGCAGGAGTGACATCCTGGGCCAAGGTCTCCAAGGTGGCCACCATCATTCCAGTGTTGACCTCGGTGCGTTGGCATGCCAGCGCTTTCACCTCAGCCTGAAGGCAGATGGACTCCTCCATTGTCCCTTGCAATCTGAGGAGCGCAGCGGACATCCCTTCCTGATGTTCCCTAGCTTGCCTTTGCAGCTCCAGCAACTGTGACATGACCGAGTCTAGAAGCTTATCATCTGACTCAGACTCAGCAAATTTCTAGCCTCCAGCAGCCCTCCGAGTACCAGATGCCAGGGAGGTTCCTGCCACCATCTGCTGTGGATCAGACAGTGCAATGTGCTCACCAGACTGTGATCCCAAGGCAATTCTAAAGCTAGGTCCCACCAAGGTGTGTTTCTCTGCGCTGTTGGATGGTATGGTTGAGTGCTTTGATGGGGCTTCAAGGAAGGTGGCTTCAGATTCCTCTTCAGAGTTTTCTTTGGAGCTTGATTGGAGGCCCTGTGTTGTGGATTCCGTCAGCTGTTTCCCAGCCTGCAGAAGCAAAGGGAGATAATCAGTGCATGGCAGTGGCCTGTGAAACAGGACACATTGCTCACAGAATGTCTGTCTGAAAGATGTTGCGCTGCTGGACCCTCACTTGGTAGAGCAGCGCTAGCCTCACCGTCAGCACAGGACCAGATTGTTGCCATCCAGCTGGATGGCTCTGTTTTCAAAGTCCGTGCGGACCTTGATTTCAGGCATTCCTCCACCGGTCTGCGACCTCTCCCTCTTGTTGTATGCCAGCTTGTCCAGCATGAATAGAGATGGAGAGAGTGTAAACAGGATGCCTGCCAGGCCAGATGATAAAGAGGCCTGGCATGTGTGGGTGGTGAGTGGTCCCATGGGCGGGAAAAGGACAATGAAGGTGTGCATGAGAGATTGAATGGTGATGTCCCTTGAACTGGCAGTGAGTGAGGTCCCTGTGGATGTGTGGTGGGTTTGTGAGTGTGTGAGTTGAGACTGACGAGAAGAGTGACTTACCCTGTTGGAAGGGAGGAGATCATTCATCCTCTTGCAGCACTGAGTGAGTGACGTCTTTGAAGGACAACGGCACTGACCACAGCTGCCACTGCCTCCCAAGCCTGGTTGATCACGCCACCACTCATCCTGCGGCCAGAGCAGGGATAGAGGACATCGTGGAGGGCCTCCACGGCATCCAAAAGGCGTTCCAGTGACGCGTCACTAAACCTGGGGGCTGCAGTTTTTTTGTCTTTCGTGAACATCTTCCCTGCAGCAGTTGTGGGCTGGAAGCGCTGAGATGTGTGCGTGTGGCTGGACTTTAAATATGGTGCCTGGCGTGATGAAGTGACGAGGTGATGGCGTGGCGGGCAAATGAGAGCCCGCCCGCCATGGAAACGGCATGGTTTCCGCGAATGCATAAGTAACGCAGTTACTTTGAGACGATACAGCGTGAAAACCCGCCATCGCAGCCGGAGGGTAAAACATCACTTTACTCGCCCACTGCCGCACTTAGTGCAAGTCTGGGATGATTCCGTCAATGTATATGGAGCAAGTTTGGAGCCCAAGTTAAATCCCTGGTCTATGTTGAGTTTGCGGATTTCAATGAGGATGACAACCGTAGTTTTTAAATTGGCCTCAGGATCACTATGCTAGTGAGAGGCTTAAAAAAAAAGTTAGAGACTCCTGCTATCCAGGGCCCACTGCTGGAAAAGCTTGTACAAAAGCGTGAACAAGGTTATATGTATGTATGCGATTATCCCTGCTCGGATTTGTTTGGGTTAAGCACCAAAAAGGACCACGGAACTGTACACAGAAGACATTTTATTGGTCAATCAGGTGGCAGGTATCCATGTGTGCTAATCATCCTTGAGTCCAAGCCAACCCACTGAGAGACCTGGAGCTGGGCTGGTTTGGAATAAGCATTTTTTCCTTCCACCATGTCACCCATTTCTCCTTCCATCCCACTTACCTAGGCCTAGAGACCTTAGGAGCAAGTTAGCAGTCCATTTATGAGCTCCAAATAAACTGGTAAACTGAATTTTAACCAGCCGAAACTTCACTGTGTACCACAGTATGAATAATCACTTCCATGAGAGGAGGAAGAGTCAGATGATAAGGAGAGGCAAAGTATATCACAAGCCTTGTGATGTAAGCAAGTGTTTGGTAATTTTCCATGAAAGGATATAGCAATGACTCTTTTATTGTAATCAGATAACGATCAACTTGACTACTTTATGAACTGACCCATGAAAATTGAAGCAAGGAGAGTTAGAAGCTCCTTTAAGATAGGCAATGACAGTGGACAACATTGATTTGATGTCTGAAGTTTTATGAAATCAGATTGCTTACTTTGTATTATCTGTCTATACCATATAAGACCCACGCTGTTGAATATCAATAACTTCACTTCATAGTGAACTCTGGTCTGGATGTTTGATTGGGTTGACGCACTCGGAGGTTTACTAAAGAACAAGAGCAAGTTACAATCATTACTTGCACCCAGGGCAAGTTTGTTCCTTGCCCCCCGCATATTTTCTGTTCCTGGAGCCAGTTCTGCCAAGTTTATATGTGACCTAATTTCTATTTTACAACAAGGAACCCAGGAGTGATACCAGATTTGGTAAACAGTTAGTCAGTATCTGAGTAATAAGGGCCAAAACCAAATACCTTCTGTCTGCTACTGAAAGATTTTCACAGAAACTAGATTGGATAGATACAAAACATTCAGAAGATGAGGCAAGTCACAATGAGTCCGATTTAAACGTTGTGCAAGCAGGTAGAATTTGAATGAGTTAAAATCTCACTTAATATTTCAACATGTTTTTCTCACTATGAGCAGCTGAAAATGTGAACACAAGTATTTAAGTCCAGGTACTTGATTATTCCTACTAACATCTCCTATGTCGCTCTATATTCATATCTATGGCCCTGCAAGTCTGAAAAGGCATTAATGAATAAATTATGCTCTTGCAGCAGGCTACACGTTTAAATACATTTCAGGGATATCAGGAAAGGGATTTCCGTACTGAATGCAAGCATCAGGAAATTGCAACGGTGTCATTTTCTGTCCATTGAGGTGATTGCCCACGACTTGCTGGAATGCATGGCAGGCGGGGTTTGTGGGCAAATTGTGATCAGGCTTGGAAAAAAACAGCAGGGATGTACAAATCGGACCTCTGGAGGGATTGGTCAATGGCAGATGCAGTTCATTACAGAAGGGGTGAGAAGGGGAAAAGAAATACCCCTTCAATGGGAAACTTCTAAAGAGAGCAGAGGAGCAAATGAATCTTGGTTTGCAGCTGCACAGGTCATTAAAAGGAACGGCACCAGCAGGAAGGCAAATGGAATCCTTGATTTTGTTTCTGGAGGTGCTCAGGACCTTAGTTACACTGTATTCTATTGTATGGAGTTTTGGCCACCCCATTATAAGAAGGACATAAAACAATGGAGAAGGTGCAGTGTAGATTCATTAGGATGTTACAAGGGGAAGACAGGTTAAAATTAAGAGGCACAAATCAAAGTTAGGGCTATTTTTAACGTTGACTTGAAAAGGTTAAGGAGTGACCCGATCAAGGCTTTCAAGATTCTGAAGGTTCTAATGAGGTGGATTTTTTCCATTGGCTGGTAATATTTTAACAAGATGGCACAAATTTGTGACTTAAAAAGAATTGGATATTAGGAAAAAAACCTTTGCTTAGAGGACGCTTACAATGTGGATTTTTCTGGTTTGGAGCAAAGTCCATAAATTATTCTAAAAGCAAATTAAAAACAGTTTTTAAAGAGGGAATGGAAAGTGAATTTAAATTCAAATAATTAATAAATCTAGAATTGAAAGCTAGTCTCAGTAATGGTGACCATGAAACTATCATCGATTGTCATGAAAACCCATCTGGTTCACTAATGTTCTTTAGGGGAGGAAATCTGCTGTCCTTACCTGGCATAGTCTAGATGTGACTCCAGACCCACAGCAATATGGTTGACTCTTAAATGCCCTCTGAAATGGCCTAGCAAACCACTCAGTTGTAGCAAACCGCTACAGAAAAGTCAAAAAAGAATGAAACTGGACGGGCCACCTGGTATCGACCTAGGTCTTCCCTATTGTTGGATCAAAATCCTGGAACTCCCTCCCTAACAGCATTGTGGGTGTACCTACACCACATGGACAGCAGCGGTTTAAGAAGGTGGCTTACCGCCACCTTCCCAAGGGCAACTGGTGTTGGGTGATAAATGTCAGCCTAGCCAGTGATGTCCACATCCCATGAAAGAATAAATAAAAAAATCACAGGAGAGTGGAATTTGACCAGGTGGTTCATTTGGAGATAAGTTCCAGTACAGAATTGATGGACCAAATGGCCTGTTATGACGGGATGTTCAGATTCATTGGATCCTGTTGATGTGCCAGTGGACGCAGACTCTTACTCATTATTTTCCACTTGCTGATTTTGCCCATCTAGGTCAACATGCTGGGGTTAGGAGCAGTGTAAAGAAAAAATGTCAAGTGGGGATGAGGGGATTGACCAGAAGTGAGAAAGGTTGGGGAAATGACCTGGGGCAGGAATTTCAGGTCAGCCTGCAGGCGTGATCGGCAAGCCCGGGAGCAGCCGGGGAATGGACTGCCTCCCGCGATCGGCCCCCCGACCGCGATTTCACACTGGCCGGCCAATTAATTGCCAGCCAGCATGAAATGTGTGCTGAAATGCTCAGCGCTGCCAGGGTGGGGGCAGGAGGAGGGCGGGTGCTGAGGTAAGCGCGGGCACGGGGGAGCGCGGAATGAAAGCCCCCTGAAGGCAGGAAGCTGCCTCAGGGAGCTGAAGAATTCAAAACCAATAAACAAAGATTTTTAAAATCCAGAAAAGGGTCCACGCATCAGAATCAGTCACCTGAATGCCTATTTGATGAAAATTCTGTCCGTACGTTTTTATTTTTCTTTCATCTAATAACGGAAACCTGACCCCGCCCTTGGATGAGGCTTCGTCAAAAATGCAAAGTTTGCCTGGCAGATTCGCCCATCTGCCAACCACAAGGTTGGACGGACCACGAAAAATCAGGGACAGCTGAAACTTTAATGGGCTTAATTGCCCCCTTAGTTATCAGCGGGCATGCTTCCAACTTTTTGTGTGTATACGCCGACCGAAATATCACGCGCTATTTTATGCTCGAGCGGGTCGGGTGCACGCCCACATGCTGAGCTATAAATTCTGCCCCTGGTGTATTTTTTGGCTATATTACAGGCTGAAAACGTGCTATGCTGAGTAATCATAGAATGATACAACACAGAAGGAAGCCATTTGGTTCATCATAACTGTGCCAGCTCTTTGAAAGAGTTATCCCATTAGTCCCGCTCCCCTGCTCTTTTCCCCATGCATTATAATTTTCTTTTCAGCTTTAACCAATGTCATTTTGGAAGTTACTAATGAATCTGCTTTCGCCACACTTTTCAGGTACTGTGTTCCAGATCGTAACAATTCATTGCATTAAAAATAAACATCCATGTCATCTCTGATTCTTTTGTCGATCGTGATAAATCTGTTTCCTCTGTTTACCAACCCTCCTGCCAGAGAAAACATTATTTTACTTATTTAAACTCCTTATTTACTTTCAATTGTTCATGATTTTGAACACGTCTATCAAATCTCCTCTTAACCTTCTTAGCTCCCAGCTTCTCTAGCCTCTCCACATAACTTAAGTCTCTCATCCCTGGTACCATTTTAATAAATCTCTTCTGTGCCTGCTCCAATACCCTGAAATCTGCCCTAAAATGTAGTTCCCAGAACTGAACACAACGCTGCAGCTCAGGACAAACTAGTGCCCTACAAAGGTTTAGCATAAATTCCTCGCTTTTGTAGACCTTACCTCTTTGGCAAAGCCTAGGACCCCGTATGCTTTTGTTAAACAGCCTCCTCAACTTGTCCTACCACCTTCAAAGATTCGTGTCACATACATCCCCAAATGTCCCCATTCTTGCACCCATCTTAAAATTGTACCATTTAGTTTATACAGCCTCTCCTCATTCTTCATGCAAAAATACATCACTTCACGCTTCTCTGCATTTAATTTCATATGTCATATGTCTTCCCATAAAGGGTATGTATCTGGTTGACAGGATGTGACAAGCAGTATTCTCCAGGGATCTGTGCTTGGATTGGATGAAGGAATAGAGTTGCATATGCAAGTTTGCAGATGAGACTAACTGGTAGGCACAGTACTAGTGCAGATGGGAGCAGGAAGTTATGAGAGGACATAGGCAGATTAAGTGAGTGGTCAAAACTGGCAAATTCAAACTGGGGAAAGTATCTTGTAGTATGTGATGCAGATTCTGTAAACTGTGCTCTGTATTTGCGTTTAAGTTAGTTACTATCTGTTGCTTTCCTTGGTTTCTTGCATTTCATACCATTTTCCACTTACTATAATTTTTCTCGGAATACTAACTTGAATTTTATTTCATTATTTGGACCTGGCTTTTCTTGAAAGTGGATCTGATTCACCTCCATAGCGTTTTGCTGTAGCACCCTTGAGATAGGCATTGCATGAACTGTATTTCCATTCTTAACATATGGATTCCAGTGTGTAATGCATGAAATACAATATTCCGTTTCTATTCCTGCACTGTTTGAAATACATCCTGAGCTGAGAAAGTTTTGCATGGTGCTGTATGCTGTCAGTTATTTAAAGTAAAATGAGATCTTAATAACCTTATTACCCTCAGGATAAGCTACAGATGGATTTGAATATACGTTGGAAATGTGTGGGCAGCTAGGAAATGCAAAATAGGGAAATGTTAAGTCTTTCACATGGGTGCTAAAAATCCAAGCTGGAGCTAAATAAAACTTAAATATAAAATGAATGGGAACTGGGGATCCTGACTGAATAAACTGAAGCTATTGCACCAATACTTGCCTGCAGTGAACAACCCAAATCAGATAAAAGCAAAAAAACTGCGGATGCTAGAAATCCAAAACAAAAATAAAAATACCTGGAAAAACTCAGCAGGTCTGACAGCATCTGTCATTGCTTGCTTGTCCCTACAACCACCCCCCATCCCCCAACTTCTCTCCCCCACCAACACCACCCCCCCCCCCCCCCCCCCCCCACACCCCGACCTTAAACCAGCTTATATTTCACCTCTCTCCTAATTTTACTCAGTTCTGTTGAAGGGTCATGAGGACTCGAAACATCAACTCTTTTCTTCTCCGCCGATGCTGCCAGACCTGCTGAGTTTTTCCAGGTAATTCTGTTTTTGTTTTGGATTTCCAGCATCCGCAGTAGTTTTTTGTTTTTATCTCTGCGGGGAGGAACACAGTTAACGTTTCGAGTCCGTATGACTCTTCAACAGAACTAAGGAAAAATAGAAAAGAGGTGAAATATAAGCTGGTTTAAGGGGGGTGGGATAGGAAGAGCTGGATAGAGGGCCAGTAATAGGTGGAGATAACCAAAAGATGTCAGAGACAAAAGGACAAAGAGGTGTTGAAGGTGGTGATATTATTTAAGGAATGTACTAATTAAGGGTAGAAAGCAGGACGAGCAAGGTACAGATAGCCCTAGTGGGGTGGGGTGGGGGGAAGGGATCGAAATAGGCTAAAAGGTAGAGATAAAACAATGGATGGAAATACATTTAAAAATAATGGAAATAGGTGGGAAAAGAAAAACCTATATAAATTATTGGAAAAAAGGGGGATCAGAAAGGGGGTGGGGATGGAGGCGAGAGTTCATGATCTAAAATTGTTGAACTCAATATTCAGTCCGGAAGGCTGTAAAGTGCCTAGTCGGAAGATGAGGTGCTGTTCCTCCAGTTTGCGTTGAGCTTCACTGGAACAATGCAGCAGGCCAAGGATGGACTTGTGGGCATGAGAGTAGGATGGAGTGTTGAAATGGCAAGCGACAGGGAGGTCTGGGTCATGCTTACAGACAGACCGAAGGTGTTCTGCAAAGCAGTCATCCAGTCTGCGTTTGGTCTCTCCAATGCAGAGGAAACCGCATTGGGAGCAGCGAATGCAGTAGACTAAATTGAGGGAAGTGCAAGTGAAATGCTGCTTCACTTGAAAGGAGTGTTTGGGCCCTTGGACGGTGAGGAGAGCAGAAGTAAAGGGGCAGGTGTTGCACCTTCTGCAAATCAGATGTTGGGATGTATTAAAAGGTCACTATTGAGCTGAAATAGTGAGGTAATCCTGTCATTTATAAATCATTGTTGCGATCACACCAAGAATACTGTGTACAATTCTGGTTGCCAAATTAAAAATAGTCCTTCCTCTTTGAAGGACTCAAAGAGAGCAACCAGAATAATTGCTGCTTTAGAATTCTAAAAGGCACTCGACTTACGGAAACTATGACAAGCTACTTCACCTTGTCCAGACAGTAGAACTGGAGGAAAAGCCCTTTGCTTAAAGGGGAAGCGGGAAAGGAGTGGTTGGATGTGCATCAGTGACTAGAAAACCTAGAAATGTCAAGAACACAGAGTGCTGCAGAATTTAAATGCAGGGCCTCATTAGAATTTATTTTACTCATTTCCAGTTTAAGGGCTAGTCACTTGGTGGGCAGAAAAGCCAATGGTAGTCTGCAGCTGGGGATCATCCCCAGTGTAGGATCATGAGTTAGTGGCAGGGGCGGGGGGAAGGGGCAGAGTGTGGTGGAGAGATTGTGGGGGGATGGGGGAAAGGGAATGTTTGAGGTGGGAAGATCACAGTAAGGGAGGGATTGCAGGGAGAGAGAGATTGCAGATGTCTGAAGAATATGTTTGGGATGGAGGAGGATGTTGGCTGATCTCTTGAAAGGATGACTTCACAACAGGTTTGGTCTAGGGGCCTGGG
Source organism: Cetorhinus maximus (assembly GCF_964194155.1). Taxonomy (NCBI): domain Eukaryota; kingdom Metazoa; phylum Chordata; class Chondrichthyes; order Lamniformes; family Cetorhinidae; genus Cetorhinus; species Cetorhinus maximus. The sequence goes on along the minus strand of NC_135885.1, from coordinate 135,035,547 downwards.
GAGGCAATCCTACTCCTCCTGGCCCCCAAGAAGTGTTGGAAAAGCATTCACTTGCTCTCTGCTCCCATCAGCTGCCGGGTTTCCTGAACCCTTCGGAAACGCAGTCAGTCAGCGTTAAATTCAATTGACTCCCAAAATCTGATGACTGGAATCTCATTTAAATATTATAATCATCGACCTGCCTCTCTGAAAGTGTTACGCAACTAACTCCACTGCAATTAAACTGGAAGTAGTTATTTTTGCCTTTTGGGTCAATGTCAGCTTTCACATTTTTACCAATTTAAATCCACTAACTCTTTCCGACCTGTCATGAGGTGGTTGGATGGGTTAAAATAACCCCCAATAATTCAATGAATGTGTATGAAAGATACTCCTTAAGGAGTTGATGGAAGCAGGTATTATTGATTATGCTGAGTATGCTAAGGATGACACTAACAACCAGATTATCAGTCAGGCTCAAAATGTGGCACACGTACACTTGCTAGAAGCTACATATGTTCATACGTAGGGATCTGTCTTCTGTAGGCAAAAGGAATATGTCCAGGCATTGCACCTTTTTTGAATTAAACAAAAGCATGGGGGGACAACAGTTCCCTGGTGCATTCTCCATGGCAACACCTCAACCAATCAGAGTCAAATTACTAACCAATCAATACCCTTTTCTCATGCAGTATAAATTGTGGTTTCCTTTGAAATTTGGTATTCTTGCGCCTGTCCTGATGAGTATAAGATGAAAAGCTTCAACAACATTTCTCTTTGTTCAGTAATAGCATTGAGTAATTCAAATGAAAACTGGATAAATTTCTTTTAGAAAATAATATTCTGGAATTCAGTATATGGGCTTTTTGAGAAGTGACATATGAAGCGTGCTTGGGAGGAAAAGGTGACTTTGGACCTGTGGTTCCTAAAGATTTCCACCACTGGGGTTTTCCAAACCTCACGCCTGGGTGTGTTCTAGAATAATTGATGCAAATTAGTCACTATATTTAGTCAACAACTCCATTTGCATTGTATCATGCAACCATCAGGATGGTAGGAGGTGAAATGATCCTGGTCTTTTTTCATCAATCAATTCCAATGTTCCAACCCTCTGTTTTGTACTTTTTATCTGTATTGTTTCAAAATAATTCCAGAAATGTAATATTAATTTCATTATCTACGTTATAATTTTACAGAATAGAATTTGCAATGAACTACTTAAAGTAACTCATATTCATTTTGATGTGCCCTTTAGTACAAAGTGTTCCTTCTTCTTGATATTACAATGAATTCACAATTTTTTATGTAAAGTCTACACAGATGGAAGTTTGAAATATAAAATGGCACCACTTCGGTTTAATAGCATTAGTTACAGACTCAAGAGAAGAAATTAATTCAGTGGTCTGTTAATCAGTAATGTATATTTTAATGAATAAAACAAACAATTAATTTATGAATTTAATCTTTAATGTTGATAGGTAAGAGAAATGCCTGCATTTTTTTTCAGAGTCCCGGGAACTAAAGCTTTTAGATGGAAGAAATTGTGCAGTAAACTAAGGAAATGTATTGGAAAGGTTGAAGTACATTTAATTCTGTATCCAATATGATGGCACCTTGCCAAACCTGCATCATACTAACTTACATTCTCCACGATTAAAGAGTGGCAGAATGGAACTACAGACTCCATATCTGTCTTTGCACGTGCGTGCCACTGATTGGTAAAAGAAAATTCCAATCGTCATTTTATTGGGAAATGCAGAATTACAAAAAAACACTTTATATTTTTATTAATAATATACAAAGGATATAGGAGATCCAAACAATAACTGAGAAGGCCTTATCAATTTGGTGAGTTCTGAGATGGAAATCATAACATGTACAACCTCAAAAATAGCAACAAGGCTATCATCCTTAACTACACAAATGGCCTGGAATGACTTTTGGTTCCTTCAGAGACAAAGACCCATGCTAGGCTAAGGTTGAAGTATGTTAAGGTGCTCGACATTGGTGATCATTTCACTCAGCTGCTGGGAGACCAATCACATGTGCCTGTTTTTCGTTTGCTAAATCTGGCTCCCTTGGCCTGGCAGAAAAAAAAATGGATTCAATTTTTCATGAATCGGGATAGAGAAGTAGGCATTTGGGCACTGATCTCCAGGCATCCAAACTGAAAAAGCGTTTCGTTAAAGCACCCATTAAAAAGAGCGCACGTTCTCAGAATGAGCAACTACAATCCAAAATGTAGAGTAGTGCCTAGGCAATGTGTTCAGCATACATAAAACTTGTTCCAATAGCTTGGTAACAACTATCAAGGTTCCTCAGTGCTGCACAGTGTAAGGTGCTGGGCAAGACTTTTGCTCACTCAACACCCATTTAACTCACACAGAGTTAAAATCAGGCTTGCTGCCTTTGGTTGCTACTTTTCCTATAAAACAACAGCAACTAGAGTACTTCATTGGTTGTAGAGTGTTTTGGGATGTCCTGAGGTTGTCAAAGGTGCCATATAGATTGCAAGAATTCCTTTCTTCCCTGTAAAGTGGAAATGAAAGTCACTTCTGGAATAAAGAAGAAAATGAGAATGGTATGACATAGCCTTCAGATGATGCAACGTGAATTTTTCAAACAAGTATCCACCAAAATTCCTTGCGAGCCTGAGGAGGTGACAAACCTCCTCCACCATATAGTCATTTCCAAGTCCCTCTGCATGGTATTTAAATTGTTCATTATGTGGTGTTAGTTTATGAAAAAGTGAACTGAATATACACAACCTCAGATCCATTTGAGGCTTTTTAAAAAAATCTTTAACGGGATGTGCTGGCAAGGCCAGCATTTGTTACCCATTCCTAATTCCCCTTGAACTGAGGGGCTTGCTAGGCCATTTCAGAGGGCAGTTAAAAGTCAACCACTTAGCTATGTGTCCAGAGTCACATGTAGGTCAGGCCAGCAGATTTCCTTCCCTAAAGGGCATTAGGGAACCAGATGGGTTTTTACAACAATCAGCAACAATTTTGGTCACTATTACTGAAATTAATTTTCAATTCCAGATTTTATTAATTGAATTTAATTTAAGTTCCACAAGCTGCCGTGGTGGGACTTAAACCCATCTCCCCAGAGCATTACAAAAACAGAAAATGCTGGAAAAACTCAGCAGGTCCGACAGCATCTGTGGAGAGAAAGACAGAGTTAACGTTTCGAGTCCGTATGACTCTTCTGTTTTTGTTTCGGATTTCCAACATCTGCAGTATTTTGCTTTTATCCCTAAAGCATTAGTTTGGGCCTCTGGATTACTCATCCAGTGACATTACCATTGCGCTACTATGGAAGCGTTGCTGAAAAAGAGACATGCTGTCAGACCTTGTACTACTAAGCGACAATCCAAAGTGTGGTGACTGAAAAGCACTCTAGATGCATTTATATATAATCAGGTTGTTTGTCCTATTAAAATATTAAAGGTTCTACTATTAACCTTCTTCTTCTTTCAGCTTCTGTCATGTTAATTGGGATCGCCACAACGCTGGTTGATCATCCTTCCCCATTTCCCCTGTCAGTCACCCATTCCTCTTCCAACCCTGCTCTGTTTAAATCTATTATTAATCCATGGCAATTAGAACATTGTCGTGTGCTAAGCATTTGTTTTTGCCCAGTAGTAAGAAATATAAGTGCCGCGTACTTAATCATGCCTAATTATTTAATTCATAAGAACCTAATCTTAAAAGGAGATTGGGACACTTGCTGGTGATCTGATCAGTCATGGCTTATTTTTAGGCTTCATGCTTGAAGATTTCTAGTAGACCCTCCACTACCCCATCTTCAGCAAAGATTTTCTTTACCCATACTGAGGAAATTGTCATCATTATTACTGGGTAATTCTACATAATCTGCTTCCACAACACTTCTAACAACTAAGTTTTTGAAAGTTAAAAAATAGAAAAATTATTAACATGTAGGTGGGAGAGTGTAGAGGGTTGGTGGTCTTCATGGAGAGACCGGGGTGCAAGGGGTGAAAGGGAGCCAGTGATGGGAGGAGCCCCCACTTTCCCACCCGAGGCCTCGGCAAGGTGATCTGCCGAACCTCCCCCCACCGCAAGCACCCCCATCCCTGAACAAGAACAAGGCCTGGCCGAGGATTACTGACAAGTATGCCCATATTATTTTTAATATCATTTGCGGGCTTCTTCAAATTCAGATGAAGGTTATCTCTTTTCATGTTGAAAGGGTTAAAGTGATACCAGTTTTATAATGTGGTTTCATATACATTTGCTGGAGTTATAGATCCACTCCAGAGAAAAAAAATCAGCAGAACTTGTACAACAGTGCATTAACAAAACACATTTATTTTCTAAAACGCACGTTATTTTGACCAAATTGCGCCATGGTACACCATGTTCAAATATTTACCACTTTCCCATTAATCACCGACATGTCCTTGCAATTCCAATAACAACAAATATGGATATTGGTTATAATATAATCTTTTGGTAGATTTTGAGAAATTGCACTGGCTGCACAGTTTTGAACAAAATGCTGAAGTTTTAATAACCTGGGGAAACACCATGGGCAGAATTTTGCCCTTGATGGGCGGGCGGGCGGGCCCCATCGGCTCGGCGGCGGGCAGGCAGCCGATCACCGCCGCCGAAACGGGCCCTGCCATTTTGAGTGGGCCCGAGGGGAAGCGCCAACTGTCAAAGTGCGCTCTTTCACGCATGCGCGCAGAAGAGCGCACATCTCCCTGAGACTAAGTGCTGACACAGGGAGAGCGCTGAAAGTTTTTGAAAGTTGAAAAATAGAAAAATTATTAACATGCCCCCCTCACAATTGGCCATTGACTGGTCGGTGGGCGGACAGCTGATTTCGCTGTGCCCCCGCCTTCCTGAATATTTAAATGGGGCGGAATGACATTGGGGGTTCCTCCCAACGTCATCCCGTGTCATTTTTGCCTCGGCGAGCGGGCCCCGCCCCCAACTTGCCGACGGAAAAATCCTGCCCCGTGAATTAATTTGTTACTTTGTGTCCATGTTCAAAGGTTGTGTTCTTTCAATAAACAGATAAAATTAGTTCTGAATAATAAACTTTAGGAAAAAAATGTCATAGTCCTCCTCCCCACCCCCTTAGATTTTCTTTCCCCTTGAAGATAATAACTCTTACAGGGATACAATAGCATGCCTGCTGACTACTTTCCATAACCTTATTCAAGGGTGGAACTTTATGGTCCCATCTGCCAGGTTTGCAGGTGGCGTGGGGGCCTGTAAAATACCCTGAGTGGCCTTCCTGCTGCCTTCCCGCCCGTCCCCGAACTGCCTGCAATTTTATAGGGGGTGGGTGAGGCCAAGCCGGCCTGCATGCCTTCACTCCAGTTGAGGCCCTTCAGTGGCCATTTATTGGCCAATTAACGGCCGCTTACTGCCTGGCCGCAATTTTTCAGCCAGCCGGAGGAATTCAGGGATGGGGGTGCCGGTGGTGGGGGGAAGGCTTAGCAGATCACGTTGCTGAGGCCTCAGGTGGGAAAGTGAGGGCTTCCTCCACCCTTTCCAGTTCAGAGCATAGCACCCATCCCACCCCAACCCCTTGCCACCACCCCTCAAGGTTTCCCATTGGGTACTGCCCCCCTGCACCCCAGTGTCTTCATGAAGACCATCACCCCACCGTCTCCCAATGACACCCGGGCCTCCCCTCCCACCCAGTCAGATTGGCCTGCAGCTCTCTGAGGCATGACTTCCTCATAAGTGAGGGACAGAAGTCCCGTCTCCAGCCAATTAACACTCCTTAGAGCTTTGAATGACTGTGGGCCAGCTGGCATCAGTGGGGTGCATTCCCCGCCAAGTCTTCAGGTGGCGGGGCAGGAAACCCTGTCACTGGTAAAATTCTGCCCCAAGCGACCATTTTCATGGGTAAGTTTGAGACTTCTTCATGGGTAAGCTTCAAGCTATTCAAATCATGTGCCCATCACATCCAAACCTGGTCCTGTCTCCACAACATCTGCAATCCCCTGTTCAAATTGCCCTTAGGAAACCCCTGGATTTCTTTTCACTCCATCTTTGGGGCATCAAGGTCAATCATCCCACAGCTGTTGAAGAATCAGAGCTGCCCATGGTATTTTATAGAACACAATTTGGTCATTGAGTGAATGTCGGAGTCTTTTTTTATGAATTTAACTATAAAAGGCATGACTTGCAAGGAATGTATTGTGAAGAAATACTAAATACAGAAACCCACATGAAATATTGGAGGCCAAGAGGAGGGAAAAAAGTAAATCTTAATTAAACCATTGGGATTTTGTTTTAAAAGAGCAACAAAAAACAGCTGTTGTACCCCTTGTTGTATCGTACCAACCTAATCCTCATGTTCAATAAGGGGTTAAATGGGGCCACAAAACCTAGAATGAACTTGGCAACAAATTGCTCCCAAGTTACAGGGAGTTTGAATGGCTCCTACATTTAGGACATAAGGAAGGCATTCTCTATCTTGTTGTGGTTTTCTCTAACCACAATCATACACTTTCCAAACCACTTTCCCTGTGTCCACTCAACTGCTGTAATATATTTATATCCCCTCCCCGAACTGTTCATTTTCCCTTAATTAATTTGCTCAGAGTAGGAATTGGGCAGCAAATTTACATTGAATAGAAAATATTGATTGTCACCATTTTATCTTATTGCATATGTGCTCTTCCAAGGGTGAACACTTAGAAGGCAAGCGAAGAAAGGATCTCCAATGTGTGAGAGTTATTTGTAAGTTGATCTGCATTGCCTAGGACTTGACATTACCCCATCATCCCCCCAGGATTTGCAATTATGGTTGAAGAACACAAATATTTTGGATTTGAACCTGTTCAGCTAGATTTGTTGCCACTGGATGTCATTGTAACTTGATGTATTTGCGGAACATTGTCCCATCTGGAAATTATTCTTGTCTTTTCAAACTGTTTACTATTGTTACAATTTATTTTAAGTACTTTAGAGAAAAAACATATGACTGCAATTGCCATTGAAGTCAACACCCAATGAAATCTGTTCAAGAAGGGGGAGGAGGAGATGGGAAAATGCTCTTCACCACAGCCATCCTGTTCCCCATTCACATCATCAACCTCTCTGGACACTAAGGGCAGAATCTTCTGTTTGGCGAGCGGGAAGGGGGTGGGGCCTGCTCGCCAATGCGTAAAATGACGTGGGGTGATGTCGGATTTAGATTTTCAGGTCGGCGGGCGTGCAGCCGAGACAGCTGCGCCCCCGCCGACCTGTCAATGGCCTATTGAGGCCATTAAAAAACCAATTGAAACCATTAGTGAACCTGCCCGTCCAACCTTAAGGTTGGCGGGCAGGCCGGGAGCCCTGACAGGCTTCCAAAAAAGCGCGAAACCTCATCCACGGGCGGGTTGAGGCTTCATGAGTGATTAAAACATCTCAGAATATTTCAAAATAAAAGTGATGGACATGTCCCAACTCATGTGACAGTGTCACATGAGGGGACATGGCAGCGAAAATTTTCTCTCATCCTTATTTGAAGTTTCAAATCTGAGCCGATCTCCCTGAGGCAACACCCCCGGCTCAGGGAATCCCCACCCCCGCCACCCGCCTGCACAGGGAGTGCATAGCGCTTCCTGCCGGACGTCACGCTGGGCGGGCCTTAATTGGCCCGCCCACGTAAAATGGTGGCGCGTCCCTGACCGGGGTTGCCGATCAGGAACCCGCCCACCCGCTCCCGCACAACCCTACCGACGGGGGGGAAAATGTTGCCCTATGAGACCAATGTGACACTACTCAGTTGCTTATTGCTCTCACATATTATAATCCTACACTGATATGCTCCACCTCTGCTATTTTCGGAGCAATAATGCAATGATTATGGGTGGAATTTTCCATTCTGGAGACTAAGTCCGGTGAAACAAAATGTTCTAAGTTCTCACCTGAGGGCGTGATTGGATGGGGAGATTAATTCGGGTAAGGTGGCCTTCTAATGAGCATGCATGAGGTGCTGATGCATGCAAAAGGTCTTCCCAACATTATTCGCCAGGAAGCTCGACCCTCCTTTAACCCATCTTGAAAGTCGGGAAAACAAAATTCCAACAATTCATCCTGCTGCCGGGAAACCGGCTTTTTGCCCCCACCACCCTGCCAAATTAAGTTTCCCCCGCCCGCCACAATTCCCGCTGCTGGCAGGAGCGGAAAATTCCATCCAATACTTTTCAAACGGACATTTTCCTCCTTTCTTTCCTAACAGATTCCCTCATGCTCCTCTCTGTAACTAAGACGTACAAATATGTTTTGAAAATGAATTATGATAGAGCACCCTGATGACTTGGCGGGTAACTGCACCATGTACTCTGGCTACACAGGCCACAAGCCAAATTTGATCCTATGTTTGCGCTGAGCTGTGCGATCTTGACCAAAACAGCAATATCCGACCTTATCATTATGGTGCTTACTTGAGATTTCTGCATTGTTTTAAAAGCTGTCCTATCAAATAATGTTCTTTACTTTCCTTTAAAAAAAGGTTATTTATAATTAATTAGAAGCGGAGCGTAAAAAGCCAATCACATTTTTTACATGTATCATATTGAGGCGGGCCAGTGAGTGATCTTTTCCTAATCCTTTATCAATATCATTAGTTTCCTTCACAATGGATGAGTCTGCCTCTGTGACTTTAAAAAGATATATTTTTGGGATGTGAACAGCCAGAAAATTAAGAGTCATTCCCCACCCCTACTTGTTCTGAGGGAATTAAGAATCCACCATCTTGTGTGGGTCTTCTGATAACCAGTCCAGTACGAAAACCACAAGTTTATCACAGTGCTTATTTCCTCCTTTTCTCCTTTCAGTTCTACCTAACTTTTTTTTTGTTTCCTATGATGTCATGGCTAAGAAAGAAAACTCAATGTGCTGAATTGTATATAATAAACCCAATTTTTACTGCCATGTGGCAAAATGCATTGGAGCACAAGCTCATTATGTCTCCATCGTGTCCCTTAAATTTGAATTCTTTATTTTGTTGTTAATGACAGGAAATCAGTTTTCTAAAGTTGAACTTAGCTATGTGCAATGTAGGAATGATAATTCCAATTTTCTCCTTGGTATGTCTTTGCTCAGAAACCAATGAGCTACCACAATCATAGTCATTGGCTGTCCCTCAAGTCGAGGATAACGTCTACTCAGGGTCGTGATTTTCGGCCATGGGTTTTTATTTGATTGAACAGGCAGATTATTGACCTGCAGATCTTTGGGTGCGTGAGGCAGGACGTCCCACCCATGGGGTACTGCAGGATTTGCTTCCTTGTCTTTCCTTCTCTGTCACTGCTCTGCCTCATTATTACCCAGAAGGAAAAAACAGTAAAAACTGGGAAATAAGAACGCTGGTCTGAACTGGACTTGTTTACCTTAAAATGGAACACCAGTAAAAACTGGGAAATAAGAGTACTGGTCCGAACTGTTTTTTCCTCCTGGGTAAGGCTGTGACTCAAAGCGGGATGCAGCTTGATGGACAAGTTGTCGCCATTCTGAATGATTGCTAGCAATCTCTTCCCAGTCATTAAGGTCGATGCCGCCACACTTCAGGGAGAGCTTCAGAGTGTCCTTGCAGGGCTTTCTTTGTCATCCCCTGGAACACTGGCCATTTGAGAGTTGAGAGAACAGGACCTGATGGGGGGAGATAGTTTTCATTCATCTGGACAAAGTGTCCAGTCCATCAAAGTTAACTTTGCAAACGTTTTACCTGAATATTTGCGGAACTGGCTTCAAGAAGGATGGCCCTCCTATTGGATCAGGAGGATGTGGCGGAGGTATTGCTGATGGTATGTCTCTAGCACTCTTATGTGTCACTGAGACACAATCCAGGTCTCACTGGAGTACAGGAGTAGGGTGACAACAACTGCTGTGCAGACTAGGGCTTTTGTTGACGTGCGTAATTCAACAAAAGCTACCACATTGGACTCGAGCTGAAGCAACCAGAGAATTTTGCATCTGTTTCAACTCTTCTTTTCAGCAAAGATTCTGAAGGACTCCCGCTCCATAGAAGAAACATTTCTTCTGGGCCTGTCTAGTGACACTGTCCTTGGTTTGTCTGGTGTTTTTGTTATGCTGAGGATTAGGGATAATGACAAGATTTTAAAATAAAGTTACCACTCTTGGATTGTACATGTCCTGGAAATTGCAAGATGAAATATTACCTCAGGGCTCAGAAATGAAATAGATATAAAAAAAATGTGTATTGAAGGGTCACCTTTCAGCATATGACCACTTCTATGCCTGATGTAAAATTATGCTTTTGCCCATTCATCCAGGACTGGAACAACTAGTTAGTCCATAAATAAAATTAGATTGTGTTTTATCATTTCAAAATCTAAAAGTAAATTGATTCTTTTTGGCAATCAAATTGGGGTCACCGATTGAAATCTTGCTAATTTAAGATTTTAAGATTGCATTTTGTTAGCTTTTCTTTGTTAACATAGGCAATGTAATATTGGCCAAAGAGGCATGACGCTCTGTGAATACTGTTTACATACTTGTATCTTTAATTTCATTTTGGTCTTGTATTTCAGCAACAGGAAGGTAACAAGGCATTGGGTTTTAGAGAAGATTTGTGGCTCATGCAACTTGGGAATGGAAACTTGAAAAAGACACCCAGGACAAGGTAAGAGCTGAAGAAGTGCAGAGAGTGAATAACAAGAAAATCACGTGGGTAAAAATGAAATAGTTTTATGATGGAACTGAAATAAAAATGCCACGTGGTGGCCAATGTAGGTAGTATTCCCAATCAGATGTTTGAATACAGGGGAATAAGAGCATCAGATCATGCTTTCTAAGTTGGCTCTGACATAAATTCAAGAGCAATATTGGAGTAAGTTTTGTGCTTTTCTTTCTGTGTAAGAAATTGTTTAAAATACATAAACTGAGCCTGGTGAAAATACTGATCTTGCTACATTTTTACTCCTTTATGTGTAAAAGCAAATAAAAATTATGGTCATAGAACTGAGAAGTAGCAGTATAGTCTGGGCAGCTCTATTCAATCCGTACTCCTGGATTCATTCTGAGCCTGGAATATGGCACAAGGTCATGGAATAAACAGTGAATGCAAATGAGAAATTCACCCTTAGATAGAATGTTAGGTACTGACAGAAGTTCACTCTAACCCCCAACAGATTATCAACATGCTATCATTACTATAAGACCTTTATTTTTTCCATTACACAAACTGCTCCCGTACCCTCATCTAAATGTATGAGTCATATGAAATAGGACCATTCGGCCCCTCGAGCCTGCACTGCCATTCAATAAGATCATGCTCATCTGTTTGTGTTTTGAATTCCACATTCCCATCTACCCCCAATAACCTTTGACTCCCTTGCCTAACAAAAATCTATCTAGCTCTGCCTTAAAAATATTCAATGACCCCAACTCCACCGCCTTCTGAGACAGAGTTCCAAAGTTGCACAACCCACTGAGAAAATATATTTCTCCTCACCTCTGTCCTAAAAGGGTGACCCCTAATTTTAAAACAGTGCCCCTAGTTCTGGACTCACGCACAAGAGGAATCATCCTTTCCACGTCCACCATGTCAAGACCATTCAGGACCTTATATACTTCAATCAAGTCACCCCTCACCCTTCTAAACTCCAGTGGAAAAAAACCCAGTCTGTCCAACCTTTCCTCATAAGACAACCCGCTCATTCCAGGTATCAATCTAGTAAACTTCCTCTGAACTGCCTCCAACACATCTACATCCTTCCTTAAATAAGGTCCCAAAACTGCGCACAATATTTGAAATACAGTCTCACCAATGCCCTGTATAAATGAAGCATAATGCCCTTACTTTTATGTTCAATTCCCCTCTTAATAAAGGATGGCATTCCATTAGTCATGCAAACATTTTCAATTACCGTTATTTCACGTGGTTTTTTTTTTACCCCCACAAGCTGTGTTTATTTTGAGGACAGAATCTACTGCTTAGAAATGACAGAGAGGAATCCAAAGAGTGTGGAAAAGCTAAGCAAAATGCAAATGGGTCATGGCAGATTAGAAAGTATTTAGTGCCCTTTTAAAGCTACTTCTCTTCCTGTGTGTGAACCTTCTCTTACGTGCACTTTCCCTGTAATTGTATTCCATTTTATCACTGCTAATCTTTTGTGTCTTTCACCAGACTTCGCTTGGCAAGAAACTACACAGTACCTAGTCAACATTTTGTGGTTCGAATTGTAATCTTATATCACAATTTGGTCTGTTGAAAGTCTGTTTTCAAGTACACCTGAGGAGCAGAGGAACAGGAGTAAGCCATTTAACCCGTCAAATGTGTTCTGCCATTTAAGTGGATCCTGGCTGATCCATACATCACCATTTACCTGCCTTTTTTCCATATCGCTTGACACTTGATCAAAACTGTTAATTTCCATCTTGAAAATTTTAATTGACCCCTGCAGTATCCACTGCCGTTTAGGGAGCAAGTTCCAGATTTGCACTCCCTTTTGTGAAAAAATGTTTCAGGATTGTACTCCTAAATGGCCCAGCTCCTATTTCAAAATGATGCCCTCTTGGGTCTGGATTCTTACATTAGATTAAATAATTTTTCTCTTTCTTTACCTTATTGAATCTCTATAATTTTAAACACTATGATTAGATATTTTCTGTATTCATGTTTATGCAACTGGCTTCTTAATTTAATCCTTTAAACTCTAGTATTATTTTGCCAAATCTGTACTGTTCCATTTCCAACATCAATATATCTTTCCTGTAGGCTAGTGCTCAAAACTAAATGTAATACTGCAGATGGGGCCTGACAAAGGTTCTGTACAGGGATGACTTACTCCATTTTCAATTCTAACCTCCTTGAAATAGAGGTAAATATTCCATTAGTCTTTTGGGTCATTTTTTGCACTTGTACACTAGCCTTTAGTGATTTGTGTAAATGAACATCTATAGTACTTTGACCCTGCACAGCTCTGAGTCTTTCACTATTAAGAAAATGTTGTGATTTGTCTTTCTCAGATCAAAAGTAGATAGCCTCAATGTTCCCCATATTGAACACCCTCTGTCACAGCTATAACCACTCAATAGTCTGGCTGTGTTCTTTTCTAACTACCAACTCTCTCGTTCAAACATGTTGTACCTCTTAACTATAACTTCATGGCTTCATCCACTGCAGAAATTCATATGGTGAAAAGCTGAGTCCTTAATATATATCCCTGGGGAACACCCACTTGCCACATCCTGCCAATCAGAGAATGAACGCTTTATTCCTACTCTTAGGCTCCTACTTTCCAACGAATTCCCCAATTGAGAGGGCCAAACACCTCAAACATGCAACTGCAGATCAGCATCCCCTCAGAATATAATATTCTGTCTTAATCTTAATCTCAGGGCATTAGATGATTATTTGAATAGAAACAATGTGCAGGGGTACGGGGAAAAGGCAGGGCAATGGCACTAGGTCAAAATGCTCATTTGGAGAGCCGGTGCAGACACAAAAGGCCGAATGGCCTCCTCCTGAGCTGTTAAAATTCTGTGATTCTGTAATGTCTTTGGCAATAAAGACATGCAAACATGTGCCTGTTAGACAGGGTTGTTTGGGCGGCAATGTATATTAATTCGCTCAGGAGGGTTTCTTTGTTTAAGTAAGAAGAACTGCTGGATTGGATAGACATCTCACTGTTCCCAAGGATTACAAATTCTCATTCTAATGACTCTCCTAATTTGTTTCTGTTTGATGTTAGATTAGAGTACTTGATAGCAATTCAAATTAAAATTCTAATGTTGTCACCCAAAGTCTAAAGTAGATACGTGATCAAAACATGTTTTCCATGGAAGAAACCTGAACCAAGGATATTGGTTGTGACAGGGGGAGTTGATGGTGTAGTGGTATTGTCGCTGGACTAGGAATCTAGAGACCCAGGGTAATGCTCTGGGGTCCTGGGTTCAAATCCTGCCACGGCAGATGGTGGATTTTGAATTTAATAAAAATTTGGAATTATAAGTCAAATGATGACCATTGTTGATTGTTGTAAATACACATCTGGTTCACTAATGTCCTTTAGGGAAGGAAATCTGCTGTCTTTAGCTGGTCTGGCCTACATGTGACTCCAGACCCACAGCAATGTGGTAGATTCTTAAATGCCCTCTGAAATGTCCAAGCAAGCCACTCAGTTGTAACAAACCACTACAAAGTCACAGAAAAGGATGAAACTGGACGGACCACCTGGCATCGACCTAGGCACCGGAAACGACAATAACTATTGCAGACCTGTCGACCCTGCTAAGTCCTCCTTACTAACATCTGGGGGCTAGTGCCAAAATTGGGAGAGCTGTCTCACAGACTAGTCAAGCAACAGCCTGACATCGTCATCCTCACGGAATCATACTTTACAGAAAATGTCCCAGACTCCACCATCGCCATCCTTGGTATGTCCTGTCCTACCGGCAGGACAGGCCCAGCAGAGGTGGCAGCACAGTGGTATACAGTTGGGAGGGAGTTGCCCTGGGAGTCCTCAACGTCGACTCTGGACCCCATGAAGTCTCATGGCATTAGGTCAAACATGGGCAAGGAAACCTCCTGCTGATTACCACGTACCACCCTCCCTCAGCTGATGGATCAGTGCTCCACCATGTTGAACATCGCTTGGAGGAAGCACTGACGGTGGCAAGGGTGCAGAATGTACTTTGGGTGAGGGACTTCAATGTCCATCACCAACAATGGCTCAGTAGCACCACTATTGACTGACATAGCTGCTAGACTGGGTCTGCAGCAGGCGGTGAAGGAACCAACAAGAGGGAAAAACATACTTGACCTTATTCTCACCAACCTGCCTGCCGTAGATGCATCTGTCCATGACAGTATCGACAGGAGTGACCACCGCACAGTCATTGTGGAGACAAAGTCCCGCCTTCATTGAAGATGCCCTCCATTGTGTTGTGTAGCACTATCACCATTCTAAATGGGATTGATTTCGAACAGATCTAGCAACTCAACACAGGGCATCCATGAGGCGCTGTGGGTCATCAGCAGCAGCAGAATTGTACTTGAACACAATCTGTAACCTCATGGCCTGGCATATACCCAACTCTACCATTAGGGGATCAACACTGGTTCAATGAAGAGTGCAGGAGGGCATGCCAGGAGCAGCACCAGGCATACCTAAAAATGAGATATCAACCTGGTGAAGCTGTAACACAGGACTACTTGTGTGCCAAACAGCATAAGCAGCAAATGATAGACAGAGCTAAGTGATCCTACAACCAAAGGATCAGATCTAAGCTTTACAGTCCTGCCATATCCAGTTGAGAATGGTGGTGGACAATTAAATAACTCACTGGAGGAGGTGGCTCCACAAATATCTCCATCCTCAATGATGGAGGAACCCAGCACAGCAGCACAAAAGATAAGGCTGAAGCATTCGCAACAATCTTTAATCCAGAAGTGCTGTGTGGATGATCCATCTCGGCCTCCTCTGGAGGTCCCCAGCAGCACAGATGCCAGTCTTCACCCAATTCAATTCTCTTCACATGATATTAAGAAATGGCTGAAGGCACTGGATACTGCAAAGACTTTGGGCCTTGACAACATTCCATCAATAGTACTCAAGACTTGTGCTCCAGAACTTGTTGCACCCCTAGCCAAGCTGTTCTAGTGCAGCTATGACACTGGCATCTACCCGGCTATGTGGAAAATTGCCCAGGTAAGTCCTGTACACAAATCCAATCCGGTCAATTGCTGCTCCATCAGTCTACTCTCCATCATCAGCAACATGATAGAAGTGGTCATCAACAGTGCTATCAAGCAGCACTTGCTTAGCAATAACCTGCTCACTGATGCCTTGTTTGGGTTCCGCCAGGGCCACTCAGCCTCTGACCTCGTTACAGCCTTGGTTCAGACATGGACAAAAGAGCTGAACTTCCAAGGTGAGGTGAGTGACATCAAGGCAACATTTGACTGACTGTGGCATCAAGGAGTCCTAGCAAAACTGGAGTCAATGGGAATCAGGGGGAAAACTCTGTCGGTTGGAGTCGTACCTAGTACAAAGGAAGAGGGTTGTGGTTGTTGGAGGTCAGTCATCTCAGCTCCAGGACATCACTTCAGGAGTTCCTCAGGGTAGTGTCCTAGGCCCAACCATCTTCAGCTGCTTCATCTATGACCTTCCTTGCATCATAAGGTCAGAAGTGGGGATGTTCGCTGATGTTTGCACAATGTTCAGCACCATTCGCGACTCCTCAGATACTGAAGCAGTCCATGTCCAAGTGCAACAAGACCTGGACAATATCCAGGCTTGGGCTGACAAGTGGCAAGTAACATTCGTGCCACACAAGGGCCAGGCAATGACCATCTCCAACAAGAGAGAATCCAACAATCGCCCTTTGATGTTCAATGGCATTACCATCACTGAATCCCCCACTATCAACATCCTGGGGGTTACCATTGACCAGAAACTGAACTGGACTAGCCATATAAATATTGTGGCTGCAAGAGCAGCTCAGAAGCTAGGAATCGCGACGAGTAACTCACCTCCTGACTCCCCAAAGCCTGTCCACCATCTACAACGCACAAGTCAAGAGTGTGATGGAATACTCCCCACTTGCCTGGGTGAGTGCAGCTCCTACAACACTCAAGAAGCTTGACACCATCCAGGACAAAGCAGTCCGCTTGATTGGCACCACATCCACAAACATTCACTCCCTCCACCACCGACGCACAGTAGCAGCAGTGTGTACCATATACAAGATGCACTGCAGGAATTCAACAAGGCTCTTTAGACTGCATCTTCCAAACCCACGATCACTGCCACCTAGAAGGACAAGGGCAGCAGATAGATGGGAACACCACCACCTGGAAGTTCCCCTCCAAGCCACTCACCATCCCGACTTGGAAATATATCACTGTTCCTTCACTGTCGCTGGGTCAAAATCCTGGAACTCCCTCCCTAACAGCACTATGGGTGTACCTACACCATATGGACTGCAGCGGTTCAAGAAGGCAGCTCACCACCACCTTCTCAAGGGCAACTAGGGATGGGCAATAAATACTGGCCAGCCAGCAAGGCCCACATCCCGTGAATGAATAATTTAAAAAAAATCTAAAGTTTGTTCATGTCCCTATGGATTTTGTCTCTTTTCCCCTCCCCCGCCAACCCTCGTAGTTCTGGTCGTGAGACATCTGCCAACGCTGTAGATACTGCAGTCTGCTTTCCATTCTCGGAATACACCCCAAGTATTGAAGTAAACGTCTATGCAATGTTATTTACCTTCCTATGTCCCTGACTTCCTGAAATACGAGAAATCTGTAGGGAGGAAGGTACTTTTCCCATATAAATTCAGGTGTGTTGTTAGATCCTGCGGTTTTTCTGGATTTACCTACACGTTCCTCAAATTGTCTTCCATATTTCTTCAGATTGCCTCTCAGACTCCTTTCATGCTTGAATGGTCTACATTGCTCTAGTCTTTCCTCCTTAGCTCAGATGTTTGACACTAGGGATTAGACTTTTGCTTTCATGGTTTACAGAAAAAATACTCCATTAGAGAGTTACGTCTAAATAACTCAGGAGGCCGCGGAGGATGGTCGATCACCTCGGTTGTACGCTGATGTGGGATAGGAGCTCAATTCTGGACACAACATACAGCTACACATATTGCACTGAGAGCCAGATGAGAAATTAGGTGAGTTGCTCCGGTATTCCAGATGCTGTGCAACCAAATCTCACAACCTCAAATTAATGCAAACTGACCTGGTAGACATGATGCAAATGTGATCTGTCAGTGGCTATGTCTTCCCAGTTTTGGCTCAAAGATGGAAATAGTAAATTAAATGGAGCACATTTTTTCTGTTTACGAGGCTAGTACCATTGCCCTAGATAATGTTTGAGCATTGCTGAAAAAAGAGACATGTCTAAGCTTTTTGTCATGCACTCGCAAGAATACCACTATAAGGGGGGGAAACAACAATTATACTGTATGTGAAGAGAGTGCTGATTGGTTGGCAAGTCACCTTGCCATGGAAATGCACCACTGATGGTGACTGACAGTTAACTGCCAAGCATTGTTTGATATTTAAGCCAGGCAACTTGATCCTGATTGGTCAAGGCATTGCCCTGTTTCAGCTAAACAAAATAAGGGACAGCCTTTCGCTGACTCATTCCCCAGGGTTCTTTTGCCAATCATCTGAAATCAGGATCCCTCTGGTTAATCAACCAATCAACCACTAGAAATAGTGTGGCCGGGATTTTCAGCTCCCGCCAGTGGTGGGGTTCATGGTGGGCAGCGGCAAACGATACGCCGGGAGGTGAAAACTCAGTTTCCCGACGGCATGAAATTATGCCGGGAACTAGCATTCCTAACCATCATGGCGGGTTGCCATTCCTGCCAGAGGCATCTCATGGTTGGGATTCAAATGACCGGAATTTCCCCCTCCCTATCCAATCGACTGAAGGAGCTTGGGGAGTCTGGAGTCGATGTCGGAGACAGGAGCTGCAGGTGGAGTCTCGCGCAGCCAGTTGAACCTCAACCAAGTGGAGCATCCAGCAGCAGGTGTGAAATGGAGCGGGAGTAAAGGAAGGACATTGAGGGAAGAATGGGACTGCAAGTGGGGTGGGGGTGAGGGGTCTGTGGTATCAATTGAAGAATCCTTGGGGGCAAAGTGAGGGAATTGGTGGTATGGTGGAGCAGTTACAGTTAAAGGGGGCTATGGTTTGCAGTAGGGTAGGAGAGTGAAGGGGTGAAGGGCGGTTATGGTTGTTAGAGCGGATTTGAAATGAAACGTGGATCTTTGGGGTGGGAAGTTCAAGGGGAGGCATTGGAACGGTGACTGGTGTGGGCTTGCGGGGGAGGGAGGTGACTCGGACATTCACTTAATTGGCTCAAGGGTGACTGTGGGGAGGTAGGCAGTGACACTGGGGGCATCAATGGTGATGGGGGTGAAGGCATGGGTATTGGGGGGTGGATAAAATGTGTTTGAGCGAACATCGAGGGACATGCGCATCATGGTTGCTCCAGACCTATGCAGTGCCTCGAATTCCAGATGTGGAAATGCTGGATAGGAGTAGGGTCATCGAGTGGGCAGAGTTGCTGACCAGCGCAACTGGACAACTAAAGGGGAAACCCCAACATGTCGTCCTGACTAGGCAAAGGCAATTGTATCGAAAAGGCTGTGAAAGGCAAAGGAACAGAGTATGTGGGAGGCTTCTCGCACATGCTTGCAAGAGCCAAGGGAGGCAAGATCAATGCCTCCCTCCGCATGCATGATTCCGGAGGGATGTACAGCCACAATGAAAGGACAGCAGACCTCCTTAAAGTGCAACTTTACATATATTAACAAGTGTGCATCAACAATGAGCAATGATAGTGCACGTGTGCCACCACAGTGAGATCAATGCTTCTTTATTTTACATTTCCTGCCACTGCGTCTCCCCTGACATCAGGGGTGGAGGCAGCCTGCTCATGCCCCCTGGTTTTTGATTACTTTGGCGGGCGTCCTCTGGCGCCTCAAGGCCTGGAGGGCCCTGGCTTAGTTTGAGTCTCCTGCTCTGGGGCAGGTGCACCCTCTGCAGTCCCAGAGGCTGGAGCTGATGGGGTCCCAGACAAAGGGGAATTGGAACAGCCAAGCACTCTCAAAGTGTCCTGAGTGGGGGTCCCAGGAGTGTCTGCCTGATGCTCCTCCTCCTTTTGGGTGCCCAGGAGCTCCTCCCTGACCTCTTGAAGGAAAGGGTACCTGCAGGGAGGTCAAGGTGCCCCGCCCCCCTCTTGTGTAGCCACTGCAAAAGCTCACTCATGGTTACAGCGATGGCGTGCAGATCTGCGCGCATCTTCGACAGAAACAGGGCTGCTGGACCAGATTCTCCATGGTGTTCGCCATCCTCCCCATGGAGACCTCGATGCACACACATGTCGGGACCACTTCATCAGCCAGCAGGCAGATAGGCTCCTCCACCTCGGGTGCCACTCTGTTGAGGGTTCAGACACCTCTGCCTGATGTTCCCCCACCTCTTACTGCATCTCCAGCATCTTGTCTAGGACCACTCCCAGAGGCTCATCATCTGACTCAGACTTAGCTGAAGCCTCTTCCCCATCAGTCCTCCAAGTGTCGGTAACCATGGCTGTCCCTGCCTCCTCCTGCTGCGGACACATGCCCATGAGGTGACCACCAGAGTGTGAGACCCTGCCTAAACTAGTAATCGAAAAGAGGAGAGAGGGGAGTGACTGCATGGGCTTCCCCCAACATGGCACCGAGCATGCCCCTTAGGTTTCTATGTCGAGACAGTTAGCATGGTTCCTTACTGGATGAAAGCTGGGCACTGACCTCACCGTCGGCGGATGAATGGCCCTGAACCTCCCCTGTCACTTTCTGCTCTTCGAATGGCATGAGGTGCTGGAGTTCAGCCATGCCCCATCCCGTCCTCCCTCACACTTGTGCGTTAACTTGTCCTGAGCAAGGAGAGAAGATGGTTTGAGAGCAATTTGGATGCAGATGGCGTTTACATGATGCAAGTCACCAACAACCCACTAGTCACAGTGTGCCATGTGAAAGATGCACTGCAGTTAGTTAGCAGATCCCTCCAGAGCGGTGAACACATATGGATAGAAGGGTAAGGCCGAGAGAGACATGGCATCTGCAGCAAATGCTGCTGCCCTCAATGCCAACCTGTCCCCCACCCCCCACCCCCAATCACACACAAAACAGGATCTCTGTACGGCACGGTCAAAGGCTTGCAGTTGCCTCTCTACCTGCAGACTACATGGACTGCACTGGGGCTAGGAGGCATCACCGCATCATGTTGAGACGTGCTTTTATGCATGGGCAGCTCAGAAGGTGGCCTTGCCACTGAGGACCACGTCCCTGTTTCCATTCAGTGAGGTGAGTATGGGGAGTAGAGTGTTCACTTACCCTGGTGACGTGGATGAGGCCATTCATCCTTTTCCTGCACTGCAGGGGGCTGTCCTCTGGCGAATGCAGTTGGTGCTCACCGCCCTGGTGATTGCAGCCCCATGCAGGGTTGGTGAGTCAGAGGCAGCCTCCTCCTTCCATCCCTGGGGTAGAGGATGTCCCTCCTCTCCTCCATCGCTGAATCTGGGTGCTGGTGCTCCTTGGGTCCTGCGTTCCATGTCCTAGTCCACAGTTAAGAGCGCAATAAAGCTGTGTCTGTCGAGGTGCCTTTTAAAAATAGCACCCAAATATGACGGCAAGGCGCGTGACTTCCTCCCCGCCCGCCATGAACAATGTTGGGAAACATCCGGCTGCATAATTAATGATTCCAGCATTGCACGATTTCCCTTTGGGCTCCATGGCGGACAACACACTCTCTCGCTTCCCACCCCCGCCACAGGACTCAGGCCTGGTGTGGTAAATCCCAGCCTTTTTCTTCATTACTTACTCCATTTAAACCCGTCACAATTTTAAACATCTATATCAAATCTCCTCTTATCCTTCCCTGCTGTAAGGAGAACAGCCTGAGGTTTGCCAGTCTCTCCGTCCCTCACCCTTGGAACCATTCCAGTAAATCTCCTCTGTGCCCTCCCCAGAGTGTTCACATTCTTCCCTTAAATGCGATATCCAGGATTGTACACAATACTCCAGCTGGGGCTGAACTAGTCTTTTATATTGGTATAGCATAACTTCCCGGCTTTTGTAATCTGTATAACGCTCAGAATCCCATTTGCTTTATTAACTGATTTGGCACCCTGTCCTGATGCCTTCAAAAAATTGTGCCTGTCTGTCGCCAACTATCAAATCCCCAATTACTGCAGCGCTCCTGCATTTTGCTGTCCCGCCTGTTCAGTTCTTTGTCTCACCGGCCTGTTCAGGACTGCAATTCTTCAGGGCGCTGGCAACCTCGTCAGCATCTAGTGCTGAACGTCTCTTTGAGGATCTCGCTCTCCCGGAGGATTCCTGCACTGCCTGCCTCATCCTACCCTTCCAGGTGGCCACCCACTTGCTCTTCCGAACTCTAGCTGGCTGTGGTGAACCTGTGATCCAAGAAAAATTCAGTCACTCGCAGTATATCCAGCAGCCCCTCACGCTCAGAAAGCTCGAACATGCATTCAAGCAGCTGGGTGCACTTCCTGCAAACATGGGCCTCCGGAGACACATACAGCTCGATATTCAATTCGGGGTCAGGAACCCGACACCTGGATAATTTTTGGGTCTCGACCCCAGCCCACGTCAGTATCGCTCACCTGGTGCAATCTTCAAATGTAAATGCCCTAATTGGGCTGGATGTGAGACCTGCGGGTTATTAATGGCACCAAGTGTCTCCAGGAGGCGGGAGCTGCCTGCGGAAAAGCCAGATGGTAGCCATGATGGGGCCTGCTGCTGCCTTGCAGAAGAGAGGATGCAGCACAATGGAGGGCCAGCAGCCTCATTGTGCGCAGAAGTGGCCAAATGGCCAGATGAAAGTTACTGTGCCAGATCCAGGGCCAGATGCCCCAGGTCCCAAAAAGTTTTCCACATATAAAAACCCTTAATTCCTGCCCGCATTGAACCCAATGGCTGTACACTGATGTGCACTATACTGTGCTGGTTTGGCGATATACAAATTGAAAATAGTCTTCTTGCCTTCCCCGGCCCATTAACAAGCTCCTCAAGGAGCTAAACAGGCTGTTAATTGGAGGCAAGTGGGTTCCCTCATTGCTCCTCTCACTTTGAATCCCACACATCCTGGAGGTGTTCAGGACACTGACATGCCATCCAAGAGCGCTAGTTTTAAAGCACACCTGTTCTTGTTCTGGCCTGAGGGAAATGGAAAATTCTGGCCATGAAGTGTTCCAATGGTTCCCGCATGGTACAGGATGGTGCTTGGTGTAGGCTATGGGTCACAACTGTCCATTCATTCTAATTAGAAACACAAGATAAACTCTTGAGATACAAGATGGTTATTTATATGATTTCTGTTTGCCAGGTTTAACTCACCTTTTTTTTCTATTCACTCCTCAAAGCGAACTACCCAAAGATAAAATTATTTATTCAAGCTTAACAAGAAATACTGAGATATTAAGAACATAAGAAATAGAAGCATAGTAGGCCATTCAGCTCTTCAAACCTGTGCCACCATCCAATACAAGCATGGCTGATCTTCTACCTGACATGAACGCTGAACTTTATAAGACTATTGTAAACTGTCTCCTTGAATTCAAGGTAAAATGGAATCATTTGGAGAGATGGTGTGACTTCCTATGGAATCTGTTTGCAGACATGCCCATTTGACCTGAGACTGAATCTTCCTGGAGACAAACCCATGTGACCTGCTTGTTATGGATACAGAAGGCTGGATTTTCTTGGAGAAGGCGGAAAGGTCAAGTCAGGAAACTTCCCAACTTGGCAGAACCGTATTCTTTAAAAATATCTCTTCCACCTATTTTCGTCCTGGGGAGGTGGGGTCTGGATGGAATCAAGTCCGTAGCCTTTGGAGTCCAGCCTGAGGAGGTGGGACAATGGTGAGTCCAGCAGGTTAAATTGCCCACCTCTGTTAACTGGGACAATGGTCCAGTTTTAAGGATGTTAGACCCTTAAACCATTACCCCTCACCCATTTTCCCCAACCCACTCCACATGCCTCCCATGCTCCCTCATATTCCCCATGCCCTCTCAATGCCTCCCATATACCAAAACCCCCTCATAACCCCCATGCTGTCTTTATTTCCCCACATATCCTCCATAGCTACTCACCCAGTATCCACTGTGAACAGACCTCAGTAGCCATGTCCTTGAAATGGAGTTCAAAAAAATAAACTTCTGACAATCTAATACAGCTCTCACTCAAACACACTTCATACTGAAAAAAGCTCTCATTCATAAAACCCATTAAAAAGATTAAATCCCTTCAAGTAGTCAATCTGTTGTAAAAACAAACTAACATCTATTTCACTTATCACATCAAACAAAAAAAAAATCTTTAATATCCACTTAAAACTGGCAGTCAAAATGTGAACACCATCCCCTGTTAAGTAGTTCACAGCATTGGATACTCAGCCAAGCATTCATAATGGGCTGAGTTGTAATGACAACCCTTGGAAATGTAAACAATGGAGCCTATTGAAACTGAAAAACTAGATGGCCATTTTTTTCTAAGCTGCATCAGATGTCTTGTCAGTCAAATTGGTCCATACGAACATACAAACAAAGAGCTAGAGTAGGCCATTCGGCCCCTTGAGCCTGCTCTGCCATTTGATAAGATCATGGCCAATCTGATCGTAACTTCAAATCTGCATGCCACCCACCCCCCGATAGCTTATCATGTCTTGCTTACCAAGAATCTATGCACCTCTGCCATAAAAATATTCAAAGACTCTGCTTCCCCTGCCTTTTCAGGAAGAGAGTTCCAAAAACTCACGACCCTCTGAGAGAAAAAATTCTCAGTTTTAAAGGGCGATTCCTTATTTTTAAACAGTGACCCCTAGTTCTAGATTCTCCCACAAGAGGAAACATCCTCTCCACATCCAACCTGACAAGACCCCTCAGGATCTTATATGTTTCAGTCAAGTCATCTTTTACTCTTCTAAACTCTAGCGGATTCAAGCCTAGCCTGTCCAACCTTTCCTCATAAGACAACCCACCAATTCCAGGTATTAGTCTAGTAAACCTTCTCTGAACTGCTTTCAACACATTTACATCCTTCCTTAAATAAAGTGACCAATACTGTACACAGTACTCCAAATGTGGTCTCACCAATGCCCTGAGCAACTGAAGCATAACTTTGCTACTTTTGTATTCAATTCTCTCACAATAAATGATAACATTCTATTAGCTTCCCTAATTACTTACTGTACTTGCATACAAGCCTTTTGTGATTCATGCACAAGGACACCCAGATCCCTCTGCACCTCAGAGCTCTGCAATCTCTCACTATTTAGCTAATATGCTTCTCTTTTACTATTTCTGTCAAAATGGACAATTTCACATTTTCCCACATTATACTCCATTTGCCAGGTGAATGCCCATTCACTTAACCTGTCTATATCTTTTTGTAGCCTCCTTATGTCCTCTCACAACTTGCTTTCCTACCTACCTTTGTATCATCAGCAAATTTGGCAACCATCCCTTCATCCAAATCATTTATATAAATTGTAAACAGTTGAGGTCCCAGCACTGATCCCTATGTACAACAGTCATTACATCTTGCCAACCTGAAAAAGACCCATTTATGCCTGATCTCTGCTTCCTGCCAGCCAATCTTCTATCCATGCCAATATGTTACCCCCTATAACTTGACCTTTTATTTTCTGCAATAACATTTGATGTGGCACTTTACCGAATGCCTTCTAGAAATCTAAGTACAGTACATCCAACAGTTCCCCTTTATCCACAGCACATGTTACTTCCTCAAAGAACTCCAATAAATTTGTTAAACATGATTTCCCTTTCACAAAACCATATTGACTCTGCCTGCTTACCTTGAACTTATCCAATTGCCTTCCAATGGCTTCCTTAATAATAGTTTCCAACATTTTCCCTATGACAGCTGTTACAGCTGGCCTGTAGTTTCCCGCTTTCTGTCTCCCTCCTTTTTTGAATAATGGAGTTACATTTTCTATCTTTCAATCTAATGGGACCTTCCCTGAATCTAGTGAGTTTCGGAAAATTAAGCCAATGCATCAACTATCTCACTAGCCACTTCTTTTAAGACCCTAAGATGAAGTCCATCAGGACCCATGCACTTGTCAGCCCTCAGCCCCAACAATTTACCCAGTACCACTTCTCTGGTGATTGTAATTTTTCTGAGTTCTTCCCTCCCTTCCATTTCCTGATTTATAGCTGCTCCTGGGATGTTAATTGTATCCTCTATAGTGAAGACTGATGCAAAATACATATTCAATTCATTTGTCATTTCCTTGTTTTCCATTATCAATTCTCCAGACTCACTTTCTATTGGACCAATGCTCACTTTGTTAACTAATTTGTTTTTAAAATATTTATATCTATATAATATGTATATTTCTGGCTAGCTTTCTCTTGTACTCTAATTTTCTCCTCCTTATAAATCTTTTAGTCATCCTTTGCTGTTCCTTATATTCTGTCCAATCTTCTGGTCTTCCACCTATCTTTGCACAATAATATACTTTTTTTAGGTTTGATACTATCTTTAACCTTTTTAGTTAACCACAGATGGTATGTCCATCCTTTGGACTATTTCTTACTCTTTGGAATGTATCTACTCTGTGTATCCCCTTAAATGTTTGCCACTGCATCTATATTGACTATCCCTTAACCTAATTTGCCAATTCATTTCAGCCAACTCTTCTTTCATGCCCTCATAATTGCCCTAACTTAAATTTCAAAACATAGTCTCGGACCCACTCCTCTCTCCCTCGAACTAAATGTAAAATTCAATCATATTACAGTCGCTGCTACCAAGGGGTGCCTTCATGATGAAATCATTAATTAATCCCATTTTGTTGCACAATACCAGATCTAGTATAGCCTGCTCTCTGGTTAGCTCCAGAACATGCTGTTATAAGAAACTATCCTGGAAACATTCTATGAACCCCTCATCTAGGCTACCTTTGCCCATCTGACTTTCCCAGTCTATATGTAGATTAAAATCGTCCATGATTATCGCCGTGTCTTTCTGACAAGCTCTCACTATTTCCTCCTTTATGTTCCATCCTACCATGTGGTTACTATTTGGGGGCCTGTACACGACTCCCACAAGTGAGTTCTTGCCTTTGCTGTTTTGCATCTCTACCCAAACCGTTTCCACATCCTGGTTTCCTGAACTTAGGCCATCCCTCTCTATTGTGCTAATGCCATCATTAACTAACAGAGCCACCCCTCCACCTTTCCCTCACTTCCTGTCCTTCCTAAATGTCCTATACCCATTAATATTCAGATCCCAACCCATGTCCTCCTGCAGCCAGGTCTCTGTAATGGCTATCTAATCATACTTATTTATTTCTATGTGCACTCTCAGTTCATCTGTTTTTATTTCGAATGCTTCATGCCTTCAGATACAGAGCCTTTAGTTTTATCATTTTATTATTTTTATAACCTTTAGTCTTATCTGTTGATTTGTACTCTCTATCCCTTCCTATCGCGATCTAGTTTTCATTTCCTGCAATAATACCTTTCTCTTTTGACCTATCTCCACTCCTTGATTTACCACATCTCCTCAAATTTGTACCCTTGCCACCACTATTTAGTTTAAAACCCTCTCTACTTCCCTAGTCATGAAGCTCGCAAGAACTGGCATGGTGCAGGTGTAAACTGTCCCAACGGTACAGATCCCACTTTCACCATTATTGGTGCCAGTGCCCTACGAACTGGAACCCACTTCTCCCATACCAGGCTTTGAGCCATACATTCATCCCCCTAATCTGATTTGTCCTATGCCAATTTGCATGTGGCTCAGGTAATATTCCAGAGATTATGACCTTTGAGGTTCTGTTTCTTAATTTGGTGCCAAGCTCCTCATACTGACTATGCAGAACTTTCTTCTTTGTCCTGCCTATGTTGTTGGTACTAACATGGATCACAATGACTGGGTCCTCCCATTCCCACTGCATATTCCTCTCCAGCCCCAAGAAGATGTCCCAAACCCTGGCACCGGGCGGGCAAAACAGTCGTCTGGACTCACACTCTTTGCTGCAGATAACAAAGTCAATCCCTCTGACTATACTGTCCCCTACTACCACTACATTCCTTGTAACTCCCTCTGCTTGAATGGCTTCCTGTGCCACAGTGCCATGGCCAGTTAACTCATCCACCCGGCAGACCCCACTCTCATCCAAACAAGCTGAAAAAACCTTAAACCTGTTGGACAATTGAACTCCTGCCTTCTGGGTCCACCAGACTCAGGTGGACGCTTTTTCTCTAAGTGAAAGCAGGTGAAGGTTTTTTTTTCATCTTACTTGATGAAGGAGCCCGAGTCCACCAAAATTGTGTTGGGGTTTAAACTGCTCACCCCCTGCAATTGAGCCGGCAAGGGCGGGAGTCCTGCATGTGGGGTCACTGCCAGCAAATCTTATCCTGCGCTGGTGAAAATTGTCAGAAACGGGAATAGGGGTGGGAATCCCGGAATCAGGTTCCACCTGCCATTTTTAAAGGGTGCCCAAGTTGTCTCGACTCGGTGAAAATTGGGAGCAGAAACTCAAATCAAAACTTATTAAAAGCAAGGTGCAAGTTTTAACACCTTGACACAAAGGAGGAAGCAGCTGGTTCTGCTGCGTACAGACCCACAGATCTCTCAGAGTCGGCCAGACAGAGACTTGAGGAAGAAGACCCACAGCCAGTGCTGCTATGCCAGGCAGAGGAATAGGTCTGTTTTCGGGTTAAGGCTTGTCAAGAGTTAAAGACCCAGGAATTACCAGAGGGTGCCCTGCTACTGGAAGTCCATTTGTGTATGCTCAGAAGGTTGAGTGAAGGTGTAGTATAATAGGTTAATGCAATAGTTATGGTAACGAGTTAGTGACATAGATCATGATATATCAGTGACATCAGCAGAAACGTGCTAGAGACTGTATGGCAGATGGAACAGTCTGTACTCAAGAGAGATCTGCCGACCAAGTAGTTCATCATATACACAGTGTACGTAATGTAAATAAACCATTTGAAGTAACTAGCTGAGTCAGACCACAGTTCCTCAAGATAGGATAGGCCACACACTAGAAGATTCTAGTGGGGCAGGAGAATAGATTCCGTTAAAGCTGGGAGGAGCTTGGGACTGCTATATTTCTGTTGAGAGTGTGGTGTGATGTATAAGTTCAGTGTGGGGTTTTCAATTCTGTTAAGTTAATTGGGTATTATACCTTTTTTGTAGTTTAGTGTGTTAGTTGCTACTAAGTAATGTTTAATCAATGTTGATTTTAGTTTTCTTGTTATAGTAAAAGCTTTAAAACATGAATTTCTGTTGTGCAATCCTTTGTTTTGGTCATTGGGAAACTCATACCTCTTTTACAAGTCTCAATGAGGATTTTAGCATACCTCAACTTTGCGTTCTATCCCCAAATCCTCAGGTTCTTCAACTCCATTGCATTTGGGTTGGGTGTGAGAAAGCACCTTCCTCCTCTCTCTCATATTCCTACCATCACCAAATTCTCAGCTTTCACTGTTTGTGATCCCCTCAAATTCTCAGCTTCCACTCTGTTTGTAATTCACTCTGTTTGTGATTCACCCATTTCTAAGCTTGGGCTCTGTGCTTTTGCAAACAAGGCCCTAATTCGTGCTTTTTGAGAGTCAAACACGTCACTACTGCTTACTCAGCTTCTAGTTGGCAGAATTTACCACCCAGTCAAGCAACCACTTACTGCAAATTGCCTGTTACCCTTTGCTGACCTTGCAGTTTCTTTAACATTATAAGACCAAGCTAAGTTCCAATCTGATGATTACATTCCTAATACCTACCAGCGAATTCCTACTACCACCACAAAGTTTCTGAAGTGGGACTTGAAGCCACAACTTTCTGACTCAGAGGGAAGAGTGCTACCTACTGAGCCATGGCTGTCCATATCTGGGAACTTCCTGAGTGAATCATGAGCAATAAAAAGCACTTGCAACAATCACATGAATGATGGGTGTTGATAATGCTGATAACTGAGAGCTTGGTTCTCTTGAGTTAAAGTTTTATGCTTACTTCGGGATGGGATATAAAGTGTCACCTCAACTCACAGTTAAAAGTACTTAGCCTTATATTTTGAGAGTGCCATTGGTTTAGTTTTAGACTGAATACTGGCTTTTTATCTTCCTTACTCTGTGATGCATGTGCATTGAGTAATTTCACAATGCTTGCACACCAGAAAAGCAAATATCAGAACGGTCATGGTGTGAATTCAGAACTATAGCCATGATCTCATTCACTGATTAGATTTGCATTTGACAAAAGAATGGAAGCAGTATTGATGATTCTCCATTTGATCTAGCCTCCCCTCCCTGTGAATCACATGTGTGAATTGATATTTTGTCTTCTTTTCTGTTTAAGATTTCCTTTTTCTGTGCATGATTTCTTCAATGGGAATGGGCAAGCAGCATGTTCTATGCTTCACCTGAAAACTTAAACTAAGGCCCAGATTTCCGTTCGTGGGTCAGGTACGCAGAGCCGGGGCGTTTCCCAGCTTGGCGAACCCGACCTTTAAAAACTATCTGCCCATAGGTCGGATTTTCAGTTTGGGGGTGGGTGCTGAAATAGGAGCCAGGGTGGGTGACCCTGGAACGAGTGCAGAGGCTCCTGGGTGTGGAGGTGAGCTGGGCAGAAGGCCTGCCTCTGTGCTCCGGCACTGTGTTGAAATTGAAAAAAACCCTCCACCCCTGATTTCCCTCACCCCCACACACACTCCTTATGCCCCATCCATGCCAACCCAGCCCCCACCTACTCCCATTGCCCCACATACCCCCATGCCAACCCATGCCCTTCTACCTACCCACATGGCCCCTTATGCCCCCATGCCAACCCATGCCCCTCTACCTACCCACATGGCCCTTCATACCTCCATGCCAACCCATGTCCCTAATACCTCATGCCAACTTGGTGCCAACCCAAGCCCCCACCCACCAGCCTTTGCTGTTACCTCTTCAAGCCAACTCACCTAGTGTCTTTCAACAGTTCCTTGACAGCTTTGACAGCTGGACAATTCTTTAACAGTTCTCTGACAACTGGATAGTTCCAATGAGTTTGTGCATAAATAGTGTATAATCATGTTCACTTTTAACAATTCCAAAGTGTGTCTTACCTCTCCCAACGGTGTCCAGGGACGTTATCCAAAGGGGTGCCATACCTCTCCAAAGGGGTACCCTAGCTATCCAAATGAATCCACCATGCTCAGACCTCCTCTGGCCTGGTCCAATCTGCACACTCCGGGCTTCACACTCCTGGCCCACCAAAATCCCACTTCAGTGGAGGCAGCTGGTGATTTAAATGGCCAGCTGCCTCCACGAATAGCACGCACTCAAACCCTGGCCCGACTCCGCTCCCACCCCCGCAAAGATGGGAAATGCTGGCTTTGGGGGCGGGACTTAAAAAAACAGCCAGCCCACTCCTGCCCGCCTGTCCACATCAACCATATTATGGCGTAGGCAGCACAATATACAGGCCAATTGACGTGTTAACGGGCTCAATGGCCTGTTAATTATCTTTTTAAAAACGGCAGGCAATCTGCCGATTTCGGCGCCCACATACCTAGAGTATTATGGGGATCGGGTCAGGAGGTGAGCGGGAAGGCAGTGCAGGAAGACCTGCCCGTCATATTTTATGTGCCTCCCTGCTGGAAAAAATGCCTGGCGGGGGTCCATAACATCCAGCCCCCAAATCGTTCTTTCTTTTCAAATGTTTAAAGTCCTGCTGAGAAGCACCTTGTTTTAACAGTTTATTGGTGGTGAACAGATTTAACAGCTAATCAGTAAATTATACTACTGTGTGCAACCTTGATTTAACAGTCATCCTGGAGATTAAACACATGACCAAAATTCAACCTTTGCGGGTTTATTCCTTACAGGGCCATATTTTAAAGTATGAAAGATTGAAAACGAGAAGACTTTGATGCTGCTACCAGGATGTGAAAATGTTTACATCAATCTCCTCACTCCAATTATGTACACCAAAAGCACAAGGCATTCAGGCTATTTCATTTACAAATGAAAAATCAGTTTTAGACGATTTCTCCAAAGCAATTAATGGCTGGGTCCAGTAAGTGCAGCTCTTTCCTTTTATATTTACTTTTCTGGTATGGATGAAATGAAGATATATACTGGAGAAATAAGACCATAAGACGTAGGAGCAGAATTAGACCATTTGGCCCATCGAGTCTGCTCCGACATTCAATGAAATTATGGCTGATCCGATAATCCTCAACTCCGCTTTCCTGCCTTTTCCCCATAACTCTTGGTTCCCTTACTGATTAAAAATCTGTCTATCTCAGCCTTGAATACACTTAACGACCCAATCTCTGCAGCCCTCTGAGTTAAAGGATTCCACAGGTTGACAACCCTCTGAGAGAATAAATTCCTCCTCATCTTTGTTTTAAATGGGGGCCCCCTTACTCTGAGATTATGCCCTCTGGTTCCAGACTCTCCTGCAAGGGGAAGCAACCCCTCAGCATTTATCCTGTCAGCCCCCCCTCAGAATCTTATATGTTTCAAGAAGGTCGCCCCTCATTCTTTTAAACTCCAATGAGTACAGGCCCAACCTACTCAATCTCTCCTCATAAGAAAATCCCTCCATATCTGGGATGAACCTAGTGAACCTTCTCTGGACTGCCTCCAATGCTAGTACATCTTTTCTTAGTGTCATGAAGCTATTAATATATATAATATTTTGGAAAATATTTTTCTTTTAAAATAGAGGTTTGGTCTGCGGGTATGCCTTAATTGGATTAAAGCCAGCTAGTCAGGATGCTTTGATATGTACTAGTTTTGATATGTAAGAGAAATAGCGTGTATTTGCATTTTTTGAATAGAGCATTCAAGAAGTAGGGTGAAAATTGATGCCTTTCTAACAGCTACCAAGCAATATGTTTATATTACTAATAAAATTGGTATTATGAAAGGGGTTTCATTATTAAAAGGTGAAGTTCAAAGAGGTTGTTGATACAATGAGAATTAACATTCAATGAGGCTGGTAGGTATAACTTCAGCAGTTTTCGGTTGTGCAGGGAGAGTCAATGTAAGATCAAAAGGCAGCTGCAAGCCTCCAACTGACTCCACAGTGAAAAGAACCTCATTTTGAATTCATAAGGTGAAAATACTTTCCCTGGTGTTTGGTTAAGTCTATGGGTTGCTGTTGCCTTAATGGCGATTAGTTTGGGAATTTGTTTAAAGTTATGATAGTAGTAATTTGTAGCCATGTGTACATATATTTTAACCTGTGTAAATTAATAAAATATTTCCTTTAGTTTGATGTAAAACCTCGAGAATTAGTGGTTTGATTCCTGAGTTCAGAGTAGCAACTCAAACATAACACTTAAAATTATTGGTTATGACAGTTGTTTAAAGTTTCCCTCTGGGATTTTTAAAATAACTCCGCTTTACTAACTGCATCGGTCATAACACTTAGATAAGACATACTGCTTTTCCTGTTTAAAATTGCCTAATTTGGAGCACAACATTTCCTTTGCAGAGAACACATTATCCAAAGGTGGTATGTAAAACTCCCGGTAATAACATTTAATAAGACTTCCTTGCTTGCTATTTATTTTAGGATTATGGCTTCAACCATTTGAAAATTCAATACAATCCAAGACGCTTAAATAAATTATTTGTTACTATTGTGCTGCATTTTATCCTTATTTAAATGATTAGGTTGTTAGGGATACTCTCCTGCTTAAGCTCACCTTTGCATCACCAATTGATGATATGTCCTTGGGCCAAGGCAGGCAGACAGAACCCTGAATATCTATACCATGGAAAGTGTTTATCTTACTAAAATATTTCAATAGGTTTTACGTATGTAATTTAATGTAGAGAAACTCATTAAATGGTTGATCCATTACAAACATTCCATAGAAGCTTTAGAAATTAACATAATTAATCCATGAATTGCAGACACTGTATTACTATCATTTGTATGAAAAGCTTCTAACTCTGAAAATCCATAATGGATGTTATGCACATGAGGAAACTGATCCATTATTGCAAATGCTTACTTCTGTATAGTCTTAATGTAATGTAGTTTTAGGAAGCTTAGTATTTACTTCTCTAAAACAGTGTGGCTTTCAAAGAGGTTTTCGTTGTGAGTAAATATATCTGTGTGTAGACCCTCAGTATGCAAACACCAAGTATTATGATATGCTGAGGGTTAACTGTCCTCAGTGTTGCAAAGGATGGATTTAGCCATATTGCCGCGGAACACTTCATTCTATTGGACCATGCCATATGACCTATCCCTTGTAGAGAAGTTTATGTGGTGAAATACTTTTGACCTCAAGTCCATTCAGCAGTGGCCCACATGTAATGTCCTTGAGGGTCTGTCAGTCTGAGCAGAGTGTCAAAGTCGCTTGGAAGAATAACTCATTGCCAGAACTTTCAAACAAGCATGAAGATTAAAGTGGCTGGTGGTGCGAAGATTAAAGATTCCATGGCATCACCTAAACTGCATGTCCCAGTACCCTAGCTAAAAATTCCTCTCTCAATAAATTGCATCAAAAATTGGTTGGTTGGTGATTTATTTGTGGGATTAGTGATACTCAAAATAGTGACTCTGTTTGGTCACATAAGTCAGGGTACTTCAAAGTTATTTCTATGATACACTTTCAAATATTTAAAACATAACTAGACACAATGCAAATATAAACTTGGGTTTTATTGCAAAGGGATTCCTTTGATTTGTGTGGCATTTAAAAAAAGTCCTGTCAAATATGTATGACGTATATTTCAATGTTATGATGTGGAGAGCTTTTATCTTTGGGTAATATATGGTCATATTTACCAGGTCCAATCAGTGGCACCTGATAGATCAAAATGCCAATTGAAATTATTCCTGCCAATTATGGCAGACTATGGGAGACAGTAGTGGAAGTTCCAAGCAAAAACAAAATTTATAGCAAGATAAGCAATCCTAACTTTTTAAAAACACATAATGATGCATGCAAGACATGCTGTTAATGGTCTAAGAAGCAAAATGCACTCACCATGTAGCGTGATCCACTACATGCAATAGCACTGCAACATAAATCATGTGCAATATAACATCTCTTTATGCACTTTATGTATGGGAACCTACCAACTTTTTGAAATAAAATAATTACTTGCTTTGGACTGGGTTTGTTTAAACAAAAACCCTAAAAATTAGTCTTTTACACATTGTGTAAGGTTCCTCATTGACTGGAGTCTGTTTACAACAACATTCTTGCATTTATGTGGTATCTTTAATATAGTGGAACATCCCAAAACACTCACAGGAGCATTTCCAAACAGAGTTTGACACCAAGCTACATAAGGAGATATTATGACGACAAAGAGGTAGCTTTTAATGAGTCTCTTAAAATAGGAGAAAGAGATAGAAAGGCAAGGAGGTTTAGGGAGGGATTCCAGAGCTTACTACCCAGGCAGCTGCAGGCATGGCTGCCAATGGTAGAGTGATCAAAATTGGAGATACTCAAGATGCCAGAATTAGAGGAAGCAGAGATCTCAGAGAGTTGTAGAGCTGATGGAGGTTACAGTGACATGGAGGTCAAGGCCATGGATGAATTTTAAAACACGGGTGAAAACGTTAAAAATGAGGCATTGTTGGACTGGAAGCCAATGTAGGCCAATGAGAATAGGGGTAAAAAACTTTGAGACCTTTGTCAACACCATGTGACCTCTCAGATATTACACCCTTGTAAAAATTCGGCTTGTATTTATCCATAAGATGCACAGCAGGATGTCTAAACTGAAGTTTGTGGCCCACATATGGTCCTTGGGCTGCTGCATGGTCTGGCCATTGAACTGACCTGGCCCTGTATTATTTCCTGGTTTGTCCTCTTTTGATTTTGGGTGGGGATCTGGTTGTTTATAGAGGTCTCTTCCTAGAACTGTCACCTCATTTGTGGATGATTCCTAAACCAGCGATTAAAATCTATTAATTTCAGTTACTCGAGATGTATCTCAATTAATAGGCACCTATATTTAAAGTTTAAAGAACGCCATGATACGTTTTTATTCAAAGGCATTTCTGGAAGACCTGATGAACATTTTTTTTTTCTCGTTATCAAGGTAAAAGTATAGTTGCATTATGTCCTGAGGGACTTACTAAAGCTTGGGGCAGCTGCTGTGGAGACGCAATGGGAAAAGGCCACTGTCCAAGGCTTATCAGTCATAGTACACAAAATGCCTGGAAACTGTGTAGAACCCCTCGGGCTATATGCCTGATGTGGAATGCATGTTGTAAATATCAAGAGTATTGAAATTGTACCGAGGCACCTCAGGGTGGGACATGCTGTATGGAGAAAAGTTTAATTCTATTGCACTTTCTGTAACATTCAATTGGAAGTGTTTTGGAATGTATTCTTCTTTACAGATTTTATGATTTTTGGAGGGGAGGAAAAGTATAATTGCCACATCTATGCCACGCTGAGAAACTTCGTTTGCACTCCAAAAGTAACAAGTGCAAATTTCCACTCTTAGGACAGTTGGGAGGGAAAAGTGGGGGGGGCGGGGGGGGGGGGTTTCCTCTAACCATCTGGAACATGTGCCAGGTTGAATCTTAAGCTCAGCGCATCCCTGCTCGGTGAACGTGTAACCTGATGCCTGCAGCCTCGAGGAGAGCCCGCCCCTTCTCCCTGCCGGTGATTGGCCGGTCCGCCCGTCGCTGGGATGGGGCGGGGCTCCTGATTGGCGGGTTGGCATGTCCGTCAGGGGGGGGGGAGAGCCTTGGTATCCCGCAGTGGAAGGGAGAGTGTCAAAAAGTGCCAGAATGTTTGGACAGTCGACAGTCGCTGGGCGCGAGTGAAAGCTGCGGGAACCTGGGCAGATGCTGGGCTTGTGCAGAGAAATAGGGGTCTTGTATTAAATCCAGCCACCATAACACCACATATATACATATATATATCTATCCCTGTGACTGTGTGAAGCAAATGGCCAGCGGTGTATTGAGGGGCAGTTTGGGTGGGGGCAACTTGGACGAGCCCGTCTTCACGCAACTCAAACCGGTGAGTCTTCAGTCGGAGGAACAGGCAGCGGCAGCGGCGGCGATGTTCGAGGGCATGAAGAGTCCGGCGGTGAGGATGCTCGGGGCGGACGACCTGGCCCAGGTATGTCTCCCAGAGTGAGGAGAGGAGAGGAGAGCTTTACACTGACTGACACGTTTTTATTTTTAAACCTACTCAGAATCAGCACCTCGTCCAAACATGAGCCAAACTTTTTTTTAAAAGTTATTTAAATTCAACTTTTGTACATTTATAGAATCCCATCGCAAAAGCTATTCTCCTCCCCCCCCCCCCCCGCCCCTCCCATCTTGTTTTTACCTCAATGAGTTTGTAAAAAAAAAGTTAGGATTCTTTTCCAGGAAGTATCGGAATGGAAGAATGTTTTGCTTCTGATTTGCAACATGTTTCCCAATTTGTATTTTAGAACCCCCAGGCTTCAAACTTAGTTACCGTTGTCCCGAAAACGTTATATATATATAACCAAAGGAGTAAACGCCACACGTCGTGGGGAACAGTGTCCCCCCCCCCGCGCCCTTTTCACTTCTAATAGTGTTTATTGGAGTTTGAGATACGCAAGTGAATGAAAGCGATGATAAGGAGACGTGTGTAAACACTGCCAGGGTGAATGACCAGCAACTGGAAGCTGCTGTGGTGATCCCGGGTGTCTCCCACTTTGCGTTAGACTTCAGATCCCAAAATCCCAACTCTTTGCAGGACAAGTGACTGGTTGAGAGATTTAGTGCAACTTCTCAATATTGACTTCCACCGCGCCTTGATTTAAAAGCTTTAAGGAAGGGGAACCTCATTGTGTTTTTTTTTTGTGCACTGGTATATATAAAGTCAGGGCATAGTTTAGCTTGTATTTTAATGGATACTGATTTGAAGGTAAACTACAGTTTGGCAGACAATCGACTGCATCTCTACTTCCCCAGTTTCAGGTGGGAGTGACTCAGTCTTGTGTTGGAAGGGGTTAAAGTGATGGGGAAGTGCGTTTGGCTCAACATGTTCTCAACCTCCCTCAGACTATACAATGTTGAGTATGCATCAGGCGAGGGTGAGATGTGTTGTATTTTTATTTTTTGAATTATGTTTTTTTTTTGGTCATTGGGTGAGGTCTGCAGCTGGTTTAGCACTTGCCATGCAGCATTCAAGCATCTGACTCTCTCCTCGCCCACGGAGCGAGTCATTGAGACGAGAAAAAACTTCCCAGCACTTTGAAATTCTCCCTGAGCCACTGCACTGAAAATATGCCGACGACAGCTGGAGGATCTATAATCAGAAGACTCTAAATGTGTGGCCAGCACCAAACTTTTGTAACTTTTTCAGGGGGTTGATGGAATCGGAATTCACAGCATAGTTGTTCAAGCCCAATCATTGATCAGATTTTCCATTAGTCAGCTGATTATCCTCAGCGGGTGGGGTAGTGGAGAGGTATGGCTCAAAAATATTTGGCATTATGTGGAGCTTTTACAGATGAAGGGGGAATGTAGCATTGGTATCTTCAATGGCAGTGTGCTTGATGAATGTTCCCCTGATGACTGTGGACATTCACCACCCCCGGACTGTGTTGATCAGTGTCAGGCCATTACCCAATGGTATTTTCTATTTCAGATATTTTGATTTGTTTTGGAAAATATTTGAGCAACTGTCTTTGCAGTTTTGCTGCAACTTTTCTTTGGACTCGCAAGGAATATACAAACATTTTCTCCCATACGCTGTAAAAGTTATGGTATTTATGTATTTCAATGGAATGTTTTTTAAACTTAAAAATTTCCGTGCCACGTAACATAATGTGCTGTTTCACCTCAGACGGTAACAAATAGTCGTTTGCTAGTACACTACTCGAGTATTGGTGAAAAAAGAGGTTTTCTGTCAAAGCTTTTCATCTTGCACTCAGCAGGACAATTGGCAAGAAAACACCAATGTCAGGGAAACAGCATGTTTAAAGCAGAATTTTACGGCAGCGGAAATTTATGTTCCCGCTGAAGCCAATGAGGTTTAGAATGTCTCGCCGCATTTTAAGGCCCTGAAACGGGGCCGTAAAATTCTGCCCGTATGAGAAGAGAATGCTGATTGGCTGGCAAGTGGGCGAAAAGCTTCAGCAAAAAAAAGTCTCCCTTTCTTTCGGCAATACTCAATTGGTAACCCAGACTGAATTCCTTCGATATTTTGTAATTGGATATTCAAAGTGCAGAGCAATATGGATGTGTTCCGTAAAACATTTTAAGATTAAGCGTCTCTCATTTTAAAGTTTGTGTATTTAAGTAGTTCAGAAGATCAGAGCAAAACAAGTACAGGAACAAGAAGTGACTGGATTAGGTTGCTGTTGTGCGAATGCAGTGAAATGTTTCTGGTATGCTAGAGGTGGCTGCTAATTCCTGGTACCAGTTCCAGATGACTCTGTACAATCCTATACCAAACAACTGGAATGACTGGATTTGAAAGCTTATCAAAAGTTCATCTGGATGGTAGATCCCTATGAAAGATGTGCACCCGTGTTAACTGTATGCAGTATTGTCACTGGACATGTTTAACATATTGAGAACAATGGTGCTTAAGAAAAGCTGCTTTTAAGGCAATGCGTATTAAGTTTGTGTGGTACTGTTAGTTCATTACTTGATTCAAATTGAAAGTGAAATGTAAAGTGGAAGGTCAGTAACCCTCAGTACTTCACACTGGTGTATATCCTGATACAACCTGTAATTATGCTGCTAAGTTTGTTTTGAGCAGTGCAAGTGGATTTAGTATGAAAATATACACGCCCACCATTATTGCACCGAAATCCTTGTGATGGCACTTAGCTGCACGCCATCAGCTGAAGCAGGTTTGTTTTAACTCTTCCACTGATGTCACTAGCATATCTGCCTTGTCTGGAATTGCCACCAGTTTTCAAACAATCTAAATGTTGTACAAGGTTTGCTCAGTGCACAGCTTCTTCATATACTTGGTTATAAATATATCTTAATTGTGAAGGTGGATGTCCCAAAGTTAACCTTGTAACTTCTGGCTGCAATAAAAATTTTAGGTTTTAAGATTTCTCCCATGTACTACGAATCCGTTCAAGGGTACAGAGTTTAGTTTTGGGTTGCATAATTTTTGTCTCATGTTGCCGTTGCTGATTTCTCATTCCAGAATTTACGAGAAATTGAAAAGCAAAGAGCGCACATTGGCACGTGTGCACGTATTGTGAATTTGAAGTTAACTTCTCCTGATGAATGATGTTGGAAATAAATCTGCCACTGGGCAAATAAATGTACGTGGGGGGTCAGGAAGGGTGGAAAGAAGAGCAAAGGAGTTTTTAAAAACCTGAGGCAGCAGGACCGGTAGAAAAGGTTGCAAGAAGGGATACGAGTGACTCTCCTTTCTTGGCTGAGGTCTCGAGTATAAGAGCTGGGAGGGTATGCTAGAACGGTATAAAACATTAGTTAGGGCACAGCTGGAGGAGTGCAAACAGTTCTGGTCACCGCATTACTGAAAGGATATGATCACATTAGAGAGGGTACAGAGGAGATTTACGATCCTTATTTGGAACCATATTGCTATTGTTTCACTGTCGCTCGGTCAAAGTCCTGGAACTTGCTTCCCAACACCACTCTGGCTGCACCTACACCAGATGGACTGCAGTAGTTTAAGAAGGTGGCTCACCACCCTTTTTAAGGGCAATTAGGAATGGGCAAGAAATGCTGGCCTTGCCAGCAATGATCATATCCTGTGAAAGTATAAAAGAAATGTTGCCAGGAATGGGGAAATTTAGATCTGAAGAAAGATTGGATCGGTTGGGGTTGTTTCCTTTAGGACAGAGGAAGTTAAGGGAGTTATGAGAGACCTATATAGAGTGGACAGGAAGGACCTATTTCCATTAGCAGAGATGACACTAACTGGGGGCATAGATTTATTGTAATTGATAGAAAGGTTAGAGGAGAGTTGAGTAATTATTTCATCAAGAGAGTGATGGGGGTCTGGAACTCGCTGTCTGAAAGGGTGGAAGGTGGCAGAAACCCTCATCACATTTTTTTAAAAATGGAATGCACTTGGTGTCACAACCCACAGGGTTATGGGCCAAGAGCTGGAAGTTGGAATTAGATTGGACAGGCCTTTCTCAGCCAGTGCAGACATGATGTCATCCAGATCGTCTCCTCCTTGCCATAAACCTTTCTATGTTTCTAAAATACTTTATAAACTTTTCTCCTAACGCTTGAAGTTCCAGGTATGTGCTTATGCATCTTCAGGGTGGAAATTGTGGCTTTCAGCAGTTAGCCCTTACTGTACTGAGTGGGAACCTGAGTCTTTCCAATTTCCGATACTGACTGCTGGAAGCAATTATCGTCTGGCCCTCAAAGGTCATTTTAAAAAGTTCATTTCGGGCAACCTGTAGAGTTAAGATTAGAGTTTGTGCGATTTTAAAATTCTCACCCTAATGTTCATTTCTCTCCACGGTTCTACCCTGGCCCCTTCCAATCTCTCTAACTTCCTCCAGACCTATCACCCTCCAACATCTCTGTGGTCTACCACTTCTATCCTCTTGTGCACCCCCCATTTCCATTTCCCAATATTGGCAGCCTTAATTCTCTCCTAAAACACTCTATCCAGTCATCTCTTGTGCCTCCTTGAAAATTCTCCTTAAAACCTACCTCTTTGACTAAGCTTTTGGTCACCTGTCCTAATATCACTTTACGTGGCTTGGAGTAAAATGTTGCTGGACAATGCTTCTGTGAAGGGCATTGGATTATTTGCTACACTGAAGGTGCTATATAAATGCATATTGTTGTAAAGGATATTTTCTGTTTAACATAGTCTAGTTAGAGTTGACTAGTTAATATTCCTCCCTCGTATGTCTTTCAGTTCTATTCCAGTTCTATTCCAGTTCTTTAAAAATCTGTTATTGTGGTATGCTTAAATTGTATTTAAACTTTCTTAGAGAAACCAAATGCAGGATAAGTTCCCAAAGTATACAAGGTAAATCTGGATGTAGTGACTAGGTGTCTAAGTTTTAAAAGGATATTTTGAAGATAAGATAAAGTATTTCATTGTTTTTGAGGCCCTAAGGAAGACTCAGCTAAGGTAGGCGAGACTGTGTTATGATTCTTTATTCCTGCATCATAGGATGTAGGGAGCAGGAAGAGAAGTGCAACATGGTATAATTGGAGCTTTGAAAGAACAATCATGTGAAGCTCAGAGGATCACTGTCTCTAGGAGTATTGACAAATGAAGAAAGTTGAGAAAGATAAATGAGAATGAGGTTGGAAGCTAGATGCAAGAGGTTGTCTATCAATAAATAAGCCTTTTCTTTCATTCTGTCGGGGAGCGTGTTCGAGCCTTTCTAGATATCAACATGTTTTGAAGTCTTCAGTTGCTTTTACATTATTATTTCAACTCTGATCTGACGAGCCCCCTGTCCATGAGCTACATCCTGACATTTTATAACAATTTTATATTGTTAAATTGGTTTTCTGTAGCTCAACAGCACACTTGGAGACCCAATGTGAAATAAATGTTTAAGTGTGTCATTGGGTGATGGAAAACTGGTTTAACAGCATTTAGTAACTGGCTATGAGAAGCTTAGTAAAAGAAAAAAACTATAAAAGCACCTTTAGATAGAAATTGGGCTCTGTAGAGAGATGTTGAGAAGAAGCAGGAAAGTAAATTGAACAATCACTGACATATGAGGGTTTCAGTTGAGGCTAAAGAAGTTAGGAGAGGTTAAAACTGTTGATCAGTGAAGGACTAAGGGATATTAGCTGTTGTTAGGCTTTGAAGGACTACCAGTCTCTAATTTAAAAAAAAGATTATCAAGGATAAATTAAGCTTTGGTTTGAAGTAAGCAAAGGGAAAATATATCTTTCACCGGCCATGATTACTATTAGAATTCTGATGTTATGAATAAACATTACAGTCAGTGATTGATTTTCAAGCAACTAACAGATTTAACCAAAGGTCATTCACACAATTGTGTGAAAAGATGATTGGCTGATGACTTAGAAAAAGCAACAGGGAGAAACTAATCCAGTTGGCATGGTGGTAAGAAATCATACTGAGGGGAACGGTTTTATTAATGGCGTTCAAATGTTTGCCCACCAAATATTGTTCCACTTTGCTGTCTTTCTTTCCGTCTTCTCCACTCGCTGTACATTCCCTTCAAGATCACACAAGCAAGTTGAACAACATTTAGATATTCTGAGTGTGACTGTGCTCTGAATAATTTCAGCCTTCTCACCGTTGCATTTAATGCTTTCCTTTTCTTCTAAATGTAACATGGGTGAATGGGTGGAATATTCAGAAGGGCAAACGTGACTGTTTAGTATCTACAACCAGTGCTTTTCTAATTCCAGAAATAGTTTGTGTGCATCCGCTATTGAGCAGGGGCTCCTCTCACACTTATGTGTTAATCACACCTGTTACATATGTGCGAATGCAGTACTAATATGGATTGTTCCACAAAATAGCAAAGCAACACTGACAGAAACTAATTTTATAACCTGTGTAATTATTTTTTCCTGGTCACAATTCACCAATTAAATTCTGGTTCTGTAAAAGGTCAGTCATAATTTTCTCAGCGACAATTATGCAGAGAATGGCTAGACACATTGGGTTTTAATATGCTTGTGTATTTTTTTATACATTTTAAAAATTGTTTACTTTTGGGATGGAGAGGACAGTGAGTAAATGTGTAGTTCAGGCACTACTGAACATTGTGTCTTTAAATAATCTTCTCGCCATATTGAACACAAGGAAGATGGTCAGGCATTTCCTTGTCTTCTAATCTTAGTTGCCCATTAATGACCCAAAGCACAATAATAAAGCCACCAGACAGCATTAAGTGGTTTTAAAAAGTAAGAAATCATTGCTGTTTAGTTTAAGTTGGGGCACAAATAAATGCCTGAGATTTTCTAATGCCACCTGTGACATAATTAGTTTAAAAAATTTGAGTCAGTCAAAACTGGATAATGTTTTTACTTTTAAATTTCTTGCTGTCTCCATGTGTACCTGTTCCTGTTTCTCACTTGCTCTCTTGTGTTGCCTTCATCCTTCTTTCTTGCCTTTGATCTCTGTCTCATTCCAGACGCTGTACAATTTTAAAAAGCACAAATGAAATATTTAATAACTATAAGTTTGTTCAAGTTTCCATGACTTCAAAAGTAAAGAAAAACATAACATGGGGACAAAAACTGGGGGGGAATGGGACAAACTGCATTGCTTTTTTAAGTGGCTAGCGCAGACTTGATGGGCCGAGTGGCCTCTTTCTGTGCTGCTATTCTATGATTCTAAGCTTCAGAACGTACTTCTAAAGTTTGAAGAGAACCTGCAGCCAAATGTTTCCTTGTGACCCGAGTTTACAAACCATTATAGCACATTCATCATTTTAAATTATTCTTTCATTGTTTTTGTTCCTGCAACTGTATCAGCTTCATTAAACATTAACTTTTACATGCAGTAACATTTCAAATGCAGTTCATGGCATTCTTAAGTTTCTGCACCTGGACAGATAAAGTTTATTCTCCAATCTGAATTGTTTGTAGAATTAACTTTAGACCCAGCTCTGTTCCAGTTACCTGTATATCTT
This sequence comes from Cetorhinus maximus, assembly GCF_964194155.1. NCBI lineage: Eukaryota > Metazoa > Chordata > Chondrichthyes > Lamniformes > Cetorhinidae > Cetorhinus > Cetorhinus maximus. The sequence continues at coordinate 134,991,502 of NC_135885.1, read as the reverse complement.
AAGAGAAAAAGTTGGAAAGGTGAGCAATCTAAACACAATATTTATTTATCCCTACCTGTTAATCTTTGGGAAATTGTACAGATAAAATTGACTGTTTCAGAAAAAAAAATTAAAATTAGTCGTCTTCCACGTGATGCTATCCTCCAGTTAGTTTTTAAATAAAGAGAATGTGAGCATTGTTAAATGGGTAAAATAGTTTTATTTTTAAAATAGACTGTTGTCTAGATACAGCCATGACTATATAAAGGATGTTTAGAAGTTTTACTTGAAAATGTTCTAAATTTCTAAACAGCTTGCTTTGAAAGCCCATCCCAATGCCAAGTTTTGTGACAGAGTCTTTAAATATTTTCTGAAGTTGTGATTTTAAAAAAAAAAGTTAGGTGCAAACGATGATGTGGTTCTTTTGAGCCTTCGCAAGGGAAGGAACCTGCAATTTAGAATTACCTAATCTAATCAAGCAGATTCAGCAATGGCTTCATGAAGGGGGAAATCATGCCTGACAAATTTATTAGAATTCTTTGAGGAGGTAACAAGCAGGATAGATAAAGGAGAATCAGTAGAAGTAATATATTTGGATTTCCAAAAAGCGTTTGATAAGGTAGCACACATAGAGCTACTTAATAAGATAAGAGCCCATGGTGTTGGGGGTAGTATATTAGCATGGATAAGGACTGGCTAACTAATAGACGACAGAGAATTGGGATACAGGGGGGCATTTTCAAGATGGCAACATGGAGTGGAGTACCACAGCGATCAGTGCTGGGGGTCACAATTATTTACAATATTTATGAATGACTTGGATGAGGGAAATGAATGTACTATTGCCAAAATAGGTGGGAAGGCAAGTGGTGAGGATGACACAGTGTACAGAGGGATATAGACAGTGAATGGGCCAAAATGTGGCAGATGGACTATAATGTGGGGAAGTGTGAGGTTATGCACTTTGGCAGGAAGAATAGAGGAGCTGAATATTACTTATATGGAGAAAGACTGAAGAAAGCTGCAGCACAGAGTGATTTGGGAGTCCTTGTGCATGAATCCCTAAAAAGCTAGCATACAAGTTCAGCAGGTAATAGGTAAGGCAAATGTAATGTTGGCCTTTATTTCAAAGGGAATCAATATAAAAATAGGGAGGTCTTGCTAAAACTGTACAAGGCACTAGTTAGACCACACCCAGAATACTGTGAACAGTTTGGGACCCCTTATCTCAGGAAAGATATACTGGCATTGGAGGCACCCCAGATAAGGTTCACTCGGTTGATCCCGGGTATGGAGGGATTTTCTTACGAGGAGAGGTTGAGTCGTTTGGGTCTACATTTATTGGAGTTTAGAAGAATGAGAGGCAACCTTATTGAAACATATAAGATTCTTCAGGGGCTTGACAGGTTAGATGCTGAGAGGTTGTTTTCTCTTGTGGGAGAGTCTAGGACCAAAGGACATAATCTCAGAGTAAGGGATCGCCTATTTAAGACAGAGATGAGGAGGAATTTCTTCTCTGAGGGTAGCCAATCTGTGGAATTCTTTACTGTAGAGGGCTGTAGAGGCTGGGTCATTAAGTATATTCAAGGCTGAGATGGACAGATTTTTAATCAGTAAGGGAATCAAGGATTTGGGGGAAAAGGCAGGAAAGTGGAGTTGAGGATTATCAGGTCAGCCATGATCTCATTTAATGGTGGAGCAGGCTCGATGGGCTGAATGGCCTATTTCTGCTCCTATGTCTTATGGTCTTAATTTCTAATATATCAGTAATGATCTTGAAGAACCAACTTAAGCATCAAACATCTCTCTTCAGCTCCAAACTCATATAAGATTTTATTTTTTGTTATGGAAAATAATGTTCTAAATCTATTTTCCTTAAAGTCTGCTTGTATTTTGCAAACAACTCCGATTACACTCATTAAGGTCTTAATGACTTTATCATTGAAATGATCCTTCGGGGTTTAAGGTCAGAGTTACCCAGTCATTTTATATATGGGGCATATTCAATGACATTAAATTGCCAATCACCATGTGGCATTTTTTATAAAATGTGCTGGGGGTTTACATCCACAAATATCATACGCTATTATACTGATGTTAAATTCCTGATTTGCAACCAAGGCAAAAGCAGTGGGCTGCTTTATTCTAAAACCCCTTACAGTGATCAGTTTGCCATGATTTTATATTTTGCTCTCTCTTGCTGTGAGTCAAATCCCTAGTACTAATTTAGAAAGGTGGTAACACACACAATGTGCAAAATACAAGCTTTCTACCAGACTTTGGTATAGTGCACCTTCAAATTTGAATCTATACTGCATTTTACTCCAAACACATTTTTTTACCCATTACAAAGCATTTACTAAATGGTAAGACCGAGGAAAAAGTTTCTCCATCTAATTCCTAGGCAATCAGTTATGCACAGATCTCCAACCTGCAAACGGGACCTAATATAGCCCTATGTTATGTGAAATCAGCTAAGGTTGACCGTTCTATTCTTTCTCTCACATAGCCTATGTATGACATTTCCCCAAGGTGGCTTTATAGAGATTGGAGACTCTCGGTCCAGAGATCCACAGGCACAGATCAAATTCTTCCCACTCTATGGCAGTGCCTTCATGTCTAGGAATGATGTTGAGTTACCTTGGTGCTTTTTTAAAAATTGAAAATAAAACATTTTGTGACCTGAAATCCATGGTTAATAATTGGACATTTGTACATTACTGAAAGTTTAGCCTAGAATTCTCAAGTTCAATCAGAGTGGATTTTCTGTCCTGAGCACAATAGGTGTGAGAGGACCACAAAATCTGGCTAAGGGCCAGCCAATCAAATCTATGCCGCTTTTGTGCTGAACATATTTTTCTGGTAGGCACTTTAAACCAAACTGAATTGGCCCAGCTGAGCTTCAGTTGGCACCATTGTCCATCGAATGTGATTGAGCTAGATGCGCACTTTACTCAAGTGGAATGGAACTAAGGAGTGGCCAAGGTTTATTAGACTTTGTTTTTGTTTTGTCATGCCTTTTTAGTACAAGCTTTTTTTTAAAGCACTCCGAATAATGTCCAGACCAGTTTGCTTTTTAACTCTGCGGAAGTGTTTTTGTTGTTGGTTTAATTGGAAGCTGAGTGTTGTCTGCTCGTACACTGGCAAAGTGATAGCACTGTACTTCAGCAGAACAAAGAGAGGTGTGTGAAGGAACATAGCAAAACTAGCAATGCAATTTCTGCAGGAATTCAGGAAGATGTTAGTTCAAATCAGTGATCGAGGTTGGTTTTAGAGTGCCTTAGTCATGTTATTTCCTGGCTGAGTGAAAATAAAGACATGTCATTTTATAGTGAACACCGGATGTTGGAAAGCACTTTATGGCCATGAAGTACTTTGAAGTGTGGTCACTGTTGTAATATAGGAAATAAGTGGTACAGGATAAAATAAGTCATCGGGCACCAGCACCATTATAGTATCTGTAGTGACTAAGGACAGCCACCTCTTTGAGCTTCTGAACAGTACTTAGCTCATTGTAGATGGAAAGACACCTGTAGTCAACTTGCATCAGCAACTTGAATTTATATAGTGTCTTTAACTTAGTTAAACATCCCAAGGTGTTTCATAGGATTGATATCAGGCATTTGACACCTAAGCCATTTAGAGAGACATTAGGGCAGGGACAACACTTCTGCTGATGGTGAAAATCTCTCCCTCCCTCAACATTTCAGTCACCAGATCCTCCTATCCACTTGGGAGGGCTCTCAAAGTTTCAAGTGAAGCAGTCCTCCCTCATGCACATCTCATGCAGCAGCAACTCTAGCTGCGCCAGCTGTCAAACTGGGGAAAGTCGGGTGCTGCGTCATTTCCATCAGTTGCCCAGAGATTCCGTTTCCTGCCTCTGCGTATTTTTTTGCCAACTGCTTTTTTTCTGCCCTTTGGGAGTGGCTGAAATTTGACCCCACATTTAACTACCTTTACTTGTCTTTAGATTGTGCGTCGTATTCGTTTTTGCAGCAGCTGCCTAGCACATGCCATTTCTCATGTCATCTCTTTGATAAGCTCCCAGAACCAGGCTCAAAAGGGGCAGGGAGCTTGGCACAAATATATACTTTCAGCCAACCTTGAGGTCCTGAAACCCATCGGCATTCAATTTACAGCTTTCAGAATTTTAAAAAATAGATAAAACGCTTAAACTTCAATGATGGAAATTTAAGATAAAATCATCAGTTTCATTTTAAACAAGGTTAACTGGAATAATGCAATCATCTTGAAACCGAACAATGATTGTTCATTTTCATCTCCCTGCAGTTTTATTAATGTTTAACATCATTTGGTAAATAATCTATGTATGTTATAAACATCTAAGCGGAAAACCTTTGAATGTTGACTAGACTAGGCTTTATGGGACGGTGGTGTCCAAGTTAAACAGTTTCATTTTGAAATTTAGTCTTGGTCAATCAACATCACTGATTATGGCTCGGCTGGTGCAGTTCTGATTGTCTTTACAGTATTTCAGCAGAGAAGCCGAGAGACTGTGCCTCGAAGCCGTGGCTGCTTTAAGGCTGCAATTTTTAAAATATTTTGTCTGGGTTAGCACTTTTTTTTAATCAGGTGTTTAAATTGCCCATTCCTTACAAGAAGTGATATTTGTGTCTTGCCTGTGCTTGATTTTAATATTATAAAAGCAAAATACTGCGGATGCTGGAAATCTGAGACAAAAACAAAAATATCGACAGATTTTAATATCGACAATTCTTCAGCGAGACCAATTTGAATGCACTTTGCTCTTGTACTTCTTTTTTCAATTTGTGCCTTTTTATTTTTTGCTTTCATATTCATTCCGTACTGCCTTTTACTTTTCATGCAGACTAGGTGTGAGATGGAGAAGTATCTGTCTCCCCAGCCGCTGCCAGTCCCAGAAGTGAAGAAGTACAGAAGGGACAGTGCCTCGGTGGTGGATGAATTTTTCCAGGACGAGCGGACCTCACCGTACAGTGTCAACATCAATGTGATTCTGCCTGACATCACTTATCTGCGAACTGGCCTTTGTAAGCCACAGAGACCGTCCATGGTGCAGCCCCATTCAGAAGTGGTTACTGCTTTTACCCAGGCAAACAGAACACTTACGACCCAGGCCTTGCCAGAGTTCACCAGTGTGTTTAACACTTCACCGCCGACCGACATCAACACTGCGTTTATCAAGCAGGAGCTGCCTTCCCCTGAAATGCATCTCCCCGCATCCCCGCAACAAGGTCAGTTGTACCAGCTACTGAGCTCCCCAGACTTGGTAAACATTCCTGGTAACGCTTCTCATGCACAAAGTAACGTGGCCTGCATGGGCAACCTTACCAATGCTTCCCTATCAACAGGAATGACTGGCATGAACACGCTCGCCACGGTGCAACCACAGACAGCATTGAAACGCTTTCATTCGATCTCATTGGGCACGTTTACTGGGTCAACGCCGTTCTTCTCACAGCAGCCGACCTACCTGCCACCCTCGCCACCAAATTCTGAGCCTGGAAGCCCCGACAGGCAACCAGAACTGCTGCAAAACATGACCCCGCCTCCATCATATGCCGCCTCTATTGCCTGCAAGTTGGGGTCGCCCACTGGAGCCCATGCCCTCCCAGCAACCCTGCAAGTAACGCAACAGAATGTGCCACCGCCTAAGTTCAACCGGAGAAACAACCCAGAGCTGGAGAAGAGAAGGATTCATCACTGTGACTTTCCAGGTCTGTGGTACAATTTTAAAAGGAATTACATATTGCATAGAATTACATAGAATGTGCAGCACAGAAACAGGCTGTTTGGCCCAACTAGTCTTTTCTAGTGTTTTTGATCCACAAGAGCCTCCTCCCACCCTACTTCATCTAACCCCTAGCAACAGATCCTTCTATTCCTTTCTCCCTCATGTGCTTTTTCTAGCTTCCCCCTTAAATTCATCCATAAAATTCACCCAAACTACTCCTGGTGGCAGCGAGCTCCACATTCTAACTACTTTCTGACTAAAGAGGTTTCTCCTGAATTCCCTGTTAGTGACTAGCTTATGTTTATGACTCGAGTTTTGGTCTCGCCCACATGTGTAAACATATTCCCTTAGGATATGGCCAATAGTCTTTGGCTTTTATTTCAGAAAGACTGTTTAAATTAAGTTAAAACATAATAATTAACATAGGAAAGATCACCTGTGCAATGCTTTTCCAAATAATAATTAAAGTACCTGCTGCTTTGGAAACTTGCTTGTTTAAAGATTGATGCATTTCCTTTAACAGTCGCATTTTTCATCAATAAAAGGATGGATTTATTTTAATTCTATTTTATTTTGAAAAGGATGGTTTCTTGGCAATTAGTGAATGGGAATGGAAATCCTTTGGATTTAGCTTAACATAATCACTGTATGGCTGAATCGTGTTGTAAACAATTTGTGGGTTGCACATTGATTGTAGATTGTACGTATTGACTGGATAAATATTTGTTCACAGAATTACATTCAAAATCTGAGTGCAGCACTAAACAGCCTGTCTGCACCCCAACTAGAGGCCGATTCCCTGGCCGCCTCCATTCTTTTCAAAGAGCATTTCAAAAGCCTTCCTCTTCCTATGGTTTTTTCCACTTCCATTTATCCCTACCCCACCTCACAAAATTTCCCCAGCTTTTTGTTCTGTAGTTTTGGGTTTATCTTTATTCGTTCATGAAATGTGGGTGTCGCTGGCTAGGGCAACATTTATTGCCCATCCCTAATTCAAGAGGGCATTTAAGAATCAACCATATCAGAGTGGGCCTGGAGTCATGTGTAAGTCAGACCAGGTAAGGATAGCAGATTTCCTTCCTTCCCTAAAGGACATTAGCGAACCAGATGGGTTTTTACAACTATCGACAATGGCTGTGTGGCCATCATCAGACTTTTAATTCCAGGTTTTTATTGAATTCAAATTCCGCCCTCTGCCGTGGAGGGATTCGAACCTGGGTCCCCAGAACATTACCCTGGGACTCTGGATTACCAGTCCAGTGCCAATACCACTACGCCACTGCCTCTCCGGTGTTGCTGTACCATTCATCTGATTTGAATTGATTGAGATATTCAGAGGTTGTACTGTATGGAGTAAGGTATAAGCAATGAAGAATGAAGAATTTTGAGCTTGTCCTCTTTCAAACTGCGGGGCGGCTATGCCAGCCAGCTATAGCTCTTGTTCCCAGATTTATGGCAGCTTTATTTGCATTATGCTGATGACCAGGAGCAGTGTTGAGCAGAGGCAGGAGGTGCCTGGAAGTAGTTCTTGTCAAGCAAGATCTAATCATGTTAGCTTAGACTGCATTTTAGGCAGAAATTGGAAGTAGTTTGGATCTTGAAATATGAACGTAGGAGCAGAAACTTTTTTGGGTAATGTGGAACTTGGCTATGAGATTCTACAAGGACAGGTTTCTGATACCAGGAGTTATTGAGTTCCTTCAGGTTTGCTACCTTGTACGGTTATCTTCACTTATAGTGGACATGACTTATCTGGATTATGAATTAAATGGAACAATAATGTTTCTTTCAGAAGTCAAGTGCATTAGAACTACTTCATTTGATTTCTTAAGGTGAATATTTCTTTATTTAATGTGAAAAGTTTGATCAAGCCACCTAATTGTTTAATTTAGGTTAACAGAATACGAGCACCAGGTTTGCAAACTTAAAAAGTAAATATCTGTTTATTGGACAAATTGTCTTTAACCAGTGGCAAAAGAAAGAAATATGAACTGCTATTTTCTAACTCTATAACCTAAATTCTACCCCTTCTTAAATCCCTATACACACATACAAGACACACAAACGTTTTAAGGGTGGGGTAAAACAGTTTAATAGCACCAATTCTGGATTCAATGGGTTGATTTTGACTGATGTCTTCCAAACTCCTTTCAGTTTTTTGTTGATGACATGAGGTGACCTTCCCAGCACTTTCAGTCTTTAGTTCACTGGTTGAGCACTTGCCTTTCAATGTCTCTAATGGTGAATTTCCCCTTTTGCTCTTGACAGGGACTTTTTATAGCGAGAGCAGGCTATAGAGATAAGAGGGAAAAAAAACAGCTAGCTATTATTGTAGAATTACTGGAATCTTACACACGGGAAAGAGGCTTTAGGTCTTTTCTCTTTTCAGGCTAGGAGCTTTTTTCCTGCGGCACTGCTCTCACACAAACCCTGGTCACCTGGTTAGGAACCAATTAAAATGTAAACTGCCAGGCAGTTCCCCATTAGACTGGACTCCTCCTCAGCACCATCCTGTCTTTCATGGCACACTCTGTTTCAGGACAGCAACATTGTACATATCCCTCACAATGTTCCAGTAGTCATGTCTTTCAAATTGCAGCCACTGTAATTTTAATCTACAGCCCAACAGAAATAAAAAGATATGTTCTTTACAGACAGCTGATGGTGAATGCTGAGCTGCTCAAATCCCAGAGGGAAACTTGAAACAACAGTCACAACTAATTTTCAATTTGTATAAATTTCGAGGTGCATGCCTTGAATTCAGTAGTAATAAGACCACCAAGTCCTATAGGTTTTTATACTAGATTAAACATTTATTAATAAGATAAATTATTTTAAATACATACATAGATCTACAAATTACTACTGTGATAACTTCTAAATCCCCCAATCAATCTAACTCCCAGTTACATTTTCGTTAAGGCAACAGTAAGATACAGGTTTTAAAAGACCCAGGCAAGAAACATGATACCCTGAATGAGTCCAATTCCAAGTGACTTTTCTTAACTTCAGTACTTTGAGGACAGCAGCGTGAGCCATAGATGCTAAAGGCTTTTTACACACTTGCGTAAGATTTTAAAAATGCCTTCCCTTACAAACAGTCTCTTTATGCATATCTTCCTCTTTGAATGCAAATACCCATTGTTTCACTATGTCTTTGAACTTTATCTCCCTGATAATAAAACCCTCTCATTGCACTAAGTTTTACCAGTAATCTTTGGGAAAAATAAACACACTGTTGCTAAACTTCACCTGGCTAGGTGACACATTTCATCCCTCCTTTGAAAACAATCTAGTCTGGTTTATGTAAAAAATGCAAATGTTTCCTTGACACCTATGTTTCTAAACTTCCCCATGTTTACATAATTAACATTTCAAACCTAACCTCTCTTCTTAGAGATCAAAGCACCTAGACTTCAATTAAGTCTCATGCACATGCACACACAGTCACATCCCACTATTACTCTATTTTACAATAAATTCTGATAACATTGAGAACTATTATATTTTCTTGACATACTCACCTTAAAATGTTTTTGTACTATTTCAAGGTGTAACCTGACTCTTTGTCATGTGGTGTGTGTGTGATAATTGATGCAACCAAGCATTTAAATTTCACGACTGAACTTGGATTGTAAAATATTTTTGTTTCTTCCAAATTTTTTTCTCCTCTTCTCAACTGTCCTGGAGACATGACTCCTAACTTGGGTTCTGTGGATGCCGTTAGCTCTCTTTTACCTTGGCATCCTGCATCCGCAGTGTTTTGCTTTTGTATGATATGGTCACTCACTAGTTTTAAGCATGCCTCGTTTTAATTTTGTAGCCAAGATCTTTCAAGTGATGTTAACCTTCAGTTCGGCCCATTAGCTTCTATAGAGGCATTGTAGCTTTAGAGGGAAATTAAAGCTCAAATTATTCTGTTCAGTTCTAATGATGTTTTATTCCAATGATAGGGTTTTCTCTCTCTCTCCCCCTCCTCCATCCCAATATTTCTGGGGCCAGTGTGAAATGATAATTTTGCTGATAAATATGCATTCTCTCTTCCTTTTAGTGCCTCTCTTGCTCTTGCACTCTCCACCCCCCCACCCCCCATCTCTCTATTTTTGGCTGTGTCTCTCCCTTTCTTGCTCTGTCCCTCTCTTGTGCCCTCGCTTTCTGTCTCTCGTGATCTCTATGGCGTGCACCTGCTCTCTCTGGTGCGTACCTGTGTAATCTGGCTCCCTCGCTCCCTCACTCTCCTTGATATGTTTCTGTGAGTAACAGAGGAATAAAAAGTGTAGGAAGTTCTGATTCAAGGAGTAAGGAATCACTGCAAACATTGACATAAATTAAATGGCAAGATTGCTGCATAAAATGGAGTAATAGAATTTGGTTTTAATAATTATTTGCATGTACTAGTTTCCAGAACTGTAACTCACACACCTTTGTGATTATGTGCTCTACTCCTAATGATCTGGGTTTGGTTATATAAATCAGATTTGTGGTTCTGTACCTCTAATTGGAATCATTTGCTCCGACCAGGAAATTCTTTACTTGCTGGTAGACTCTAATTTACAGGTGTTGTGCTACCATTGTAATTGTGGCAGAGAGGAACAGCCTTCTCTTTGAATTATGTGATTACAAAGCAAGGGTTGGCATCGATGAATTGAAGTTTGGAGTCGCTCTTTTATCAGAGTCAACATTCACAGGAGGAAACCTAATGCTGCAAGGACTCTGAGTCAGTCCTAGGTCTTACTGCTTTGTTGCTTCCTATCTTTCTGCAGTTACACACAGAAAAAAGTGAAAGGGAAAAGTAGACTTGGATTTGTTTCCATTTTGTTGCTTTTTATTGGATTGTCAATTGTATGTTTTTTTTAAAAAATCATTGTTACTGGACATAATCAGCAATTTATGTACATCAGTAAAGAGATTTGAGGTTGATTTATCTGAAGTCTTTGACCCTCTGACCACATTACCATTTAGTTATAATGAAAGAAATAGACCTTTTCTATATTGATTATAACTGAACTACATCCTAACTGGAAATCATATGCTATTAGATTTGAATTTCCCTTTGAATAGAGCTGAAAGTTTTTCTGAATTAAAGATCTTTACAGATTGGAGATCTCCTCAAGAAACAAGAATAATTTAGTCTACATGTGAACGATTGTTTGCTAAGACTTAAATCTCAGTAGTAGCATTCTTGGCTTTGAGGGAGAAGGTTGTGAGTATATTTGCATACTTCAGACACTTAAGCACATATGCATAATCCAGGCTGACATTTCAGTGCAGTACTGAGGGAATGCTGCACTGTTGGAAGTGCCATCTTTCAGATGAGACATTAAGCTATTGATCCATCCCTCCTCATAGGAGGGCGTAAGAGATCCAATGGAACTGTTTAAAGAAGAACAGTGGAGTTCTTATTTGTGCACTGACCAGCATGTATCTCTGTAAAGTGCTTTGGGACATTGAGGTTGTGAAAGATTCTTTGTAAATGTCTGTTTCATTTGCCTGCATTAAACAGTGATGACACCTGAAGTCTTGAAAGGTACTATTTAAATGCAAGCTTGTTCTTTTATTCTTAGTGCTTGCAGTGAAGAAGAAAATCACATAATTTAATTTTAAAAAGCGGTTTCTCCCATATTTCCTAGTTGGGATATGTGGTGAAGTCTCTCAAAAAAAAAACTTTATGTTGAGTTTATGGTAATTTTACTGTACCAGGCTACGGAGTGCTATTTGGCATGCGTGGAGAGTAGAATGTTTGAATATATGCAGTAGGTCACCATCAAAGCGCTGAAAGGATGTTGTCTGGTGCTTATGTACACAATGTTAATGCGCAGTCAATAGATGTGCATGATGAAAGTTAACAGGTGCTGTGAGTTCAAGATGGTGCTCTAATAGTTAAAAGTGCATCATATTTTTAGCATGTATCTGAAACATGCATTTAACCTTCTGTCATTCTGTTTTCTAGGTTGCTCTAAAGTATACACCAAAAGCTCCCACTTAAAAGCACACCTGAGAACTCACACTGGTAAGAACATTTTTTACAACACTGTTTACTGTTTTTAACATGTTCAATAAGGGTATTTGGGTTTAAAATAGAAAAAGTTGACAATTGAACGCACATTGCTTTGATTTTGTTTGGCACGTTATTTAAGGGCAGAACTCATACACACCAATGTGACAGTAGGAAATTGGAAGCAATGCCAGAAATGTTGATGGGTGTGATCTGTATAGGCCTGTAATCGAAGCAGCAGTTCACTTTGTTTTGGAATTGGCCTTGTTGTAGCTAGTGGTAAGACGAAATTCTTAAGGTTTTGGTTGGATGCACATTACCCAGAATTTCATTGTGTTAGGTGGGAGTGGGGAGGAGATAAAGAAATGAAGAAATTGGATGAAGTGGCAGATTTAACAGAATGTAGTCTGAACTCAAATTAAACTGAAAACACTTGCAATAAAAAGCAACTGTGACTGTTTCTGTTTATAGCACTCCACCAGGTATTAATATCTAATAATGCTGCATTTTCAATATCAAGAGTGTTGAGGAAGCAGTGAAAATAGCACCAGACCTGCATGGTTCATGAGAAATGTATTTGTGTAGCTTGGCCGTTTTTAACAGCGAGGACCTCGCTGAAAGATTCAGCTTTCACCAATTGAAAGTGTGTTTATTAAATTCTCTTGGTTCAGTGAAAGCTTTAATACAGTTGTTTGGGCAACATGAAACATTCTTATCACTGCTGATCGGAATGACCTACTGGACTTGATTTCTCTATGTCTACCCTATCAAACACCTTCATAATTTTAAAGACCTCTATCAGATCGACTCTCAGCTGTCTCCTTTCTAGAGTAAAGAGCCCAATCTCGTTTCAGGGAATTTGGCATGAAGCATCTTTGGGGTGATGGTGGCATAGTGGTAATGTCATTGTAGTAACTAGTAATGCAGAGGCCCAGGCTAATGCTCTGGGGCACTGGTTCAAATCCCGCCATGGCAGCTGGTAGAATTTAAAGTCAGCTAATAAAATCTGGAATTATAAAGCTAGTTTCAGTCATGGTAGCCATGAAGTTTTAAAAACCCATTTGGTTCACTAATGTCCTTTTAGCGAAGGAGATCTGCCATCCTTACTTGGCCTGGCCTACATGTGACTCCAGATCCACAGCAATGTGGTTGACTCTTAACTGCCTAACAAGTCACTCGGCAATTGGGGATGGGCAACAAATGCTGGGCTTGCCAGCAATGCCCACATCCCATAAAAGGGAAAATAAAGCTGCCTTGCAAATCGTGTGGTAGAAGGCCTCTGGCTCCAGGAGGAGAGTTGACGGTGGGAGAACCTCTTGAATTCCTGCTCTTCCTGCTGCACAAGGAAAGCTGTAAATAAAAAAGATGTAACGACAATAAGCCTCCCCTGGTAGAGGCTGCTGTTCCTGATTTTTGCCTGGCAGGTAAGCCATTGCTGCTCCCTCACTCAGGTCTCCGGCTAAAATGCCTGTCTGGTTCCAATCGCATCATCGGGGTCCGATCTGTAGTTTTTAAAGAGGTGTCTTTTTGTTTGTCACCTGCAATTAAAGTTGCCATTGGTCAGATTCAGGCGGGGAAGGAGTGGGTAAGCTGAAGGGCAGAGTTAAAATTGACTCCGTCCAACCCTTAACTATTGTAGGCATCTTTCTGTCTCGACAAAGGACTGTTACTTCTGGATTGAGAATAGTCTGTTGTGGCTGTAAACACCAATTCATGAGTGACAGTCCCTTTTGCAACTGGCGCAGATTAATAGTGTTGGCTCAAGGTCGACCTTCTGCCGTGTTTTTACCTTCTGCCGTGATACTGTATGGGGTAGCTTTGGACATAATGTGAAATGGGCGATAGTGAATCAACAACCTTTTTTTTAACAATCTGCCCGATTTTCCTTTCCATTGACAGTGGCAAACCTTATTATCCCAACCACATTGAAGTGACATTGAACCACCGCTACATGGCATTAGCCACACGCTTGTCTGCAAATAAACGTTACATTGTTGCTGAACCCATTTTCAACAAATATGCTCGAAATTGGAAAACAGTTAACAAATCGCCTAGCTAATTCACAAATGTAGACGACTACACTTGTCTCTGAATAATTGTTTCAACTTGACCATGACATGACAGTCCAAGTCGATGCAAGTGAAAAGTGAACTCCCCAGGTTCCTGATCAACTTGGGATCAGATCTGCTGTATATGAACTATATCTCTGCATAAGACCTTGACCTCAAATACAAATTGAAGTGACTTAAGTTTTTTTTGCCCCAGTAGTATGTTTATCTGTAGCCATGAGCATTTGTATAAACCACAGCTTTTGTAGCTAAAACATCATGAGCCATGCAGCGAAAAAATGATGTAGATGCCGTGAACAAACAGTGACAAAACAATCATAGGTGTAAACATTTCTTTTCAATCATTACGATCAAGTATCAAATGGCCAACGTGGCCTGATTTCGCTTCTACAAGCCGATATTTTAATGCTCAACTTAAGTTCTTTTACCCTTAGTATGATACTGGTTTACAGGCTGGGTGGGTGTAAATAACTTGTAAGTTAATTTAAAGTAAATTCAACTTTATATTAATTGTGAGATTGCATGCTGCTGCGATTGACCACTCCTCTGCTTCATGCAAAATGGTCATACAGAATTGGTGCCCAAACAGCATGCTTTTCCAATCGAATTACACAATGGGTTGGGGTATTGCTCTTGTCCATACGCTGGAGAAGAAAATAAGGAAATTAGGATAATAGAAACGCAAAACCAATGGAGACGGCAAACGACTTGAGATATTCTTTCTAAAATTAAAACAGTGTGCAGACGTTGAACATTTTTATTTAATGTGCAGAAATTAGTACTGTCAACTTTAATGCTCTTGAAATGTTGACATTTTGAAATAAGCACAAGAACCGAATTGAGTGATGACTGAAAAACAGTCCTTTTTAATGTCACAGCGTAAGGGCAGCTGCTCAACTCCAAACAAAAGCTCAGTTTGTAAGTTTTTGTCATTATTTGAAATAGTAAAACCCTTCAACTTAGAATCATAACTTTAAATTTCAGTTCTCATGCTTCTCTAAGGTGCAGAGTTTATTTTCAACTTTCACGTCTATATTGTCGCTATGGGATTTAACAGCATTAAGAAGTTATTTCTCAATTTGCTGGAAATACCTGTCACATTTTGTAAAATGAAGATTCAAAAATAAACTTGGTGAATATATGGGAATGAATTATGCAATATGTTGCGCAAGCAACTGGGAGACCAGCTGTAGAATGAATATTTGAAAACTTTTAGTGGTGCTTTGAAGTGGTGAATTATGGTGGAGTGTTTCATCTTAGGGTAGATATTACTATGGAAATGTAAGTTCAGGTAAATAGGGTAGTTTTTAGTTATGTAACCTGGTCTGCGAGTTAAATAGTACTAAAGACAGGTGAATTTAGAATTGTCTGTACAAAGCCAGTTGTTGCTTGTTGAAGCGTAGGACAATAAGTTGTCTATGGTGTTGGCATGCAACCAGCTTCTATACTGATATGTGCATGTTTGGTGTTTTGAGTGAGGGCGAGTAAATAAAATCCTGTTGTGACTCTCATGTAACTTCATTAGGCAACTTTTAACCTTCGTACAAATCCACATGCTGGTGCCGTGCAGGTTTGGCTTTTATTTCTATTAATGATACTAAGAGAAGCACTTTTTTGTGCATCTTGGCTGAAGTCCAAAATAAGTACAGGCAACTTACCTGTCATACCTTTTTAAAATCTTCAGTTCAAACAAATGCCAATTTATATGTAATTTCAGCTCTGCACAAGGTCCACTGTGCACATAGTGACTTGTGAGAGGCTACAATTTTTATTCTCAATAAAATACTGAAAATGACTTGGCCTTGTGGAAAAATCTAGGGGGAAAAAAAAAGCTTTTCCAGATCAGCGGGGAGGGGATCATTTTTTTTATTGCCAAGTCTAGGGGTATCATGTTTAACCATTGCAACTTAAAAGGCCTTTTATTTCTCTCCCTGTTTCTATCTGCTTTTTATTTGCTGTCCTTTTTACCTCTACTACAAAGCTGCAGTGTGTAAGAGAAAATGTTGTGTAGGTTTGAAAGGCATGTGTGGTCCTGCTGGCATGTTTATGGCGTTCATTTGATCTGTAGCAACCAGAAAAACAAGGTGGAGGATACGCCCTTCAGCTAGAAGTAATTTTGAATCGAACTTAGTGAAATGAAAAGGAGAAAAGTGTCTTTAAAACAAAAACTAAAGTCTCTGATCACCAGGATACGTGCAGCTTTTTTTGATCATGTTGGGAGTGAGGCAGGGAGGAAATAATACTTGCAATAGAGACATTTTATAATGCCTATGCTTTTCAATGTTGGTGATATATTATCCTCAGCATAAAATGTAAGGTGGCTAAAACTGTAACTCAAGTTTACACATCAGAGGATTTGAAGCCAAGCCATTTCTGGGAATCACTGTGCAGCCTCTATATATAAACCAGTTCACTAGTAATTAAGGCTCTTAGTGCAAGTAAGCATTGGAAGATCTTTATTGAAGTGGTGTTGTGAGTCTTCTGAGATGATCCGTGTTATTCATAGTATTGTGAAAAAGGCATTAAGGCAGTTGCTGGCAGTCTAAACAGTCTGCGTGCCTCTGCTTTTGTCTCTGAAAGTGTTCAGACAGGTTTTTAGCTTTGGCATTGTCAAAATAGGAGCTTCTCTGTAGAATTACCTGGTCAACAGTGAATGTTGGACTGGAACCGATTTGTGAAGCAGGAGGCAGAAGAATGCTATGGTGCTCTTCCATGGCAGGTGCTCTTACAGTGCTGATGAATCAGCCTGACTCACAGGCGCAACACACAACTTTGAGGGAGGGGATTGAAATCTAGAGAACAAGGTCAGCTTAATTTCATTTGAAAGCTTGAGTGTATATTTTTGCGTGGTGGATGTCCATTTAAGGAAATGGAGTCCTGTCACATGAGTCTGAACTTAAAATGACCAGTGCAGTTTCTAATCTCTTGTTAATGTTTGGTTTATGGAGTCTTTTAAAACTTGTCAAAACCTTTTAAAAGGGGTGGTGTAGAAAATGGAGAGGGTGCGTGACAACTTAAGAGTTTCTGTGGTGGTAGTTACGTGCAGGTATGTTAGGTCAGCAGTCTTTAATATGTGTTGTTAAGTATCTAGTTTTTGCATTCCATCCTCTCCACATAGAGAAAAGTAATAGTTTCACGTAGCCTTTAACCATAACTCACCTGTCAGTACAAACTTGAAATAGTGCATTTGTCTTTCAACAAAAAAATTTAGTTCAGGGTTTGTTTGCCAGAGTATGCAACCATGTCAAGCCATGAGTGATATTTCTTAATATTGAATGATTGCAACGCCACCTTTTTTTTTTGTTTGTTTTTATTTTAAACTACGCTATCGTTTCAAGTTGATGTATGCTCCTCTAATTCATTTTTTTTGGAATAAACGATGCTCGGCAGAAGAAATTCCGAGGCAATATGCAATGCGTCGGGTAGCATGGTGTGGCCGTGTGTGGATACCGTCAGATAACCAATTCTCCTAATGGTGAGTCCAAAAACTCAACCATTATTGCACAGAGAGATGTTAGGGAGATAAAAACAAAAAGCTAAAAGCTACTGCGGATGCTGGAAATCCAAAACAAAAGCAGAATTACCTGGAAAAACTCAGCAGGTCTGGCAGCATCGGCGGAGAAGAAATCAGTTAACGTTTCGAGCCTTCATGGCCCTTCGGCAGAACTGAACAGTTCTGCCGAAGGGCCATGAAAGCGCGAAACGTTAACTGATTTCTTCTCCGCCGATGCTGCCAGACCTGCTGAGTTTTTCCAGGTAATTCTGTTTTTGTTTTGAGATGTTAGGGAGGTCCGTTTTTCCAAGGAATAATTAAAGATGAGCAATGCTGCTCAATCCCCGATTACAAAATGAGCAGTAAGTCCAGTTGTCAGCGGGAGTGCGCTAACAGCACAAAATTGGCTCTACATTCGGCAACAATTTGGCATTATCACTTTGAAAAAGCATTTGCTCACAACAGGGATGCATCTAAATATGTTAAACAGGAACACAATAGGTGTTCAATGTTCTTGGAGACCTTACTCTTAACATCCTTTCAGGACATTGCTGCTGCCACGTTCCTGAAGCTGATTGTCTTTAACACTCTACCTATAGCTCCCAGCAGCTTCTGCTGGCTGCCCCGCTTACTGTGCAGATGGCATCCTAACTATTAATGGAGCAGGAACAGGCTTTGGGAACAGTGACAATTTCCACCGTAAAATGAAATAGGGTTGGAGGAAGCTTGTGTGGAGCATAGGCACTGGCAGCGATCAGTTAAGTCAAACGGCCTTTTCTGTTCTGCAAATTCTAAATATGTTGTAGAGCAACACTAAACCTCATACTTGAAGGAATATCCTATGATAAGAATGTAGGATAGTCTTATTTATGTGCCTCGGTATCTAATCTTGGCTATAGCACATACTATGCTCATTACACTTTATTGCTAATGCTCCTATTAGTACAAAACTAAAATCTCTGACTCACTACGCCATGGGACATGTGCTAAATATAGATTTTACTTTTATATTTGTATTCTTTTTATAGTAGTATTTTTTTAAAAGCATGCTTGTGGTTGTACTCTCAATCTCTTCAGTGTAAGAAATTGAAAGCAATGGAGCACAACATGTGGGTAACTAGCTTTATACAAGCAATGAATTCAAATCCTGCCACAGCTTCTGGGAAACTTAAATTCAGTTAATTAAATAAATCTGGGGTTTAAATAAAATCAAGTAGCACTGCTGGTGCTCAGCAACTTGGACTCTGCAGTAGTTGACATTTTGGTTGTGGGGGTAGTGTGTTTTCAGTGAGATACCGAAGGAGGCGACTCCAAAGTCAGACATTTCCCTCTTGGTGTTTGCTGTTTAAAAAAACAAAGGCACTTTCCATATTCTACAAGGCGCAAAGCACCTGTAGTGAGTGCACTGCCATCCAGCCCTATCAGATTACATCATGTTACACCTATTAATTTATTTTTCCTGAAATGCCATTTGTGGTTGCACATGAAGTGAAGCATATGCAATTCAATTGAACACTTCAATCCTTAGCATACTGCCCTAATCTGATTCCATCAGTATAGGTTTGTGATTCAGTTTGTAATGAGTAGCGAGGTTTCCACTGGAAGTATTTGCCTATAATTTAGTAGCAGAAAAATCATCACATGAAGCGTTGGGAGGTCATTGCAAGGTATGAGTTTTTTTTAAAACAAAGCCAGAATTCTCTCAGCCAATCCATTGGTATTCACCAAAATGAATAACACTTAAAGGGGCTTCTGACTGGAGTTTTACAAAACACCACCTGATCTGACTGTGTGCGCAATGAAAGCCAATGTCTAAAGCTGATATCACATGGTGCAGAAATGTCATGGGAATGTTTCATCCATTTTGTTAGAAAATCGTACTAACGTTTTAGAGTTGCAAATCATTTTTGTCAATCAAAACATTTATGGCATGGCCAGGAAAGATTGGGGCAGGAATTTTTGTTCTTGCAGAGTTTCCTTAATGGAGGTTTAAAATGACATCAAATAAAAACAATGTTTTATCTAAAAATATCTAATAAATTAACTTCTGTAGCATTCTTGCTTACTGATACTGGGCTATCTACCATTACCATTTGTGGTGAGAACATCTGTTCTCGACTGAAGTCTCATATAAATGGATTGGGGCAAGGTCGTGTGGTGAATATTTCTGTGGCTATTGAATCATGAGTTTTGTATTCGCAATGCTACAGGTGCTCCTTCCAGCCAATATAATCATAAAATCATCCAGGCTTCAACAAGAAATGTGGTCATCCTTACATTTGTTTGTGATGCTTCACGTAGAGGTCCCGTAATATGGGTTACGATACTGTCCTTGTAACTCAGGAGTAGGGAGTTGAAACTCCACCAAGTTGGGGGATGGAACTCTACCAAACCAGTCATTTCTAGGCTAGCACAGAAAAATAAAATGAGTAGTGACTGTTTTACTAATGGCCCTTGTAGTAATTATGGTTTATTTAGTTGTAATGTACCTTTAAGAATAATACTTGTTAAGGAAGATCACATGATCTGCAGTAACCAATAGGAGAGTAGTGTGGGCTATCACAGCAGTCAGTGCAGAGATAGAGTTGGTGTTGAAAGCACGTGCAGATGCTGCTGAGTATTTTGTAAATAAACTTAATGTTTCCACCCAAGAAGTGTCTGCAGATCAACTTTATCATTAATAGTACAGCTTGGCCACCCTACAACAAACTGGTGACGAGGATAGAACAGGACTGAACAAAGGAAATCGAGCTAAAAAGAAATCAGCGCTGTACCTCACCCCGTGATTGTAAATAGCAAGCTCCGTTATAATTAAAGAAGTTACCCCCCTCTCAAAATGCCACAATTTGAGAGAATTGATCCTTTTGAGCCAGCCACAGACGATTGGCCTCAATACATAGAATGCCTCACGTTCTTTTTTCAAGCGAACGAGATTCCAGTGGAAGGGAAGCGAGTGATCCTCTTGAGTATTTGTGGGAACAAAACCTATTATTTGGTTTTAAGTTTGATGGCAACCAGTGCCCCAGATTTGAAAAATTTCGATGAATTGGTGGACCTCATGGTCATTTTCAACCAAAGCCTTCCGTCATAATGCAGATGTTCAGGTTTAATTCGTGAAATAGAACCTCGGGTGAGACAATTGCACGCTGCATGGCAAATTTGAAACCGCTAACGGAATGTTGAGAGTTCGGTACGACTCTGAATGACATGCTCAGAGATCGTTTAGTGTGAGATGTGAAAGAGGACTTTATTCAGAAAAGATTATTGTCTGAAGTGAATCTGGATTTCAAGAAGGCGCTAGACATAGCATTGGCCTTGGAAAGCACAGTAAGAGATTCAAAAGCAATACAGGGTGCGCAAAATGGCACCGCCCTCCACATCGGGCGGGAAACCTCAGCCAAAAGTGGAACAAAAAAGCAAGACTCTGCCAAGAAGTGGGGAACAGCCCCTGCTAGCTGAAGAATAAAGAAAAATAACTTAGCAGTGAAATTGAAGAATAATTTTAATAGAGGTGGAAACAATCAGTCTTGTAGTAAAAAGCAAAAAACTGCGGATGCTGGAAATCCAAAACAAAAATAAAAATACCTGGAAAAACTCAGCAGGTCTGGCAGCATCTGCAGAGAGGAACACAGTTAACATTTCGAGTCCGTATGACTCCAACAGAACTAAGGAAAAATAGAAAAGAGGTGAAATATTTCACCTGTATGCCAAGCTGGCAGGAGGGACAACCTACACAAAGCTTGATATGAGTCATGCTTATCAACAACTAGAGTTGGATAATGCCTCCTGGAAATTTGTCACAATTAATACCCACAAAGGGTTGTACCGATATACATGATTACTTTTTGCCTCCTCCGTTTGTGCTATCTTTCACAGAACAATGGAAAGCTTACTGCAGGGACTGCCCCAGGTTGTAGTCTATTTAGGTGATGTATTGGTGAAAGGATTTACTGAAAAAGGAGCATTTGGCAAACTTGGAATAGGTCTTAAAATGTTTCTTGCAAGCTGGAGTGCATTTAAAAAAAAAAGTGCAAGTTCCAAGCAAGGGAGGTAATCTATTTGGGTCACCGGATAGATTCACAGGGCCTCCACCCAGTTGAGAAGAAAGTGAGAGCCATAAGAGAGGCATCTGCGCCAAAGTATGCCTCAAAGCTCAAATCATTCCTAGGAATGATCAACTATTGTGGGCAGTTCTTAACCAATTTGTCTACAATGCTGGCCCCCCTGCATTCTCTACTCAAAAAGAACCGATGTTGGTCTTGGGAGGCATCCTAGAAAAAAGCTTTCATAAAGAAGAAACAATTGTTGCACTCATCCAATCTATTAGTGCATTGTGACCAGATGAAAGAATTAGTGCTGACATTTGACGCATCTCCCTACATTCCGTGCTCTCTCATCGGATGGACGACGGCACGGAACGGCCAATAGGCTACGTATCAAGAACGTTCACCACAGTGGAAAAGGGATACTCACAGATAGAAAAAGAAGGCCTGTCCATCATCTTTGGTGTCAAGAAATTTCACCAGTACGTGCACGGTCACCATTTTACAATAATTTCAGATCACAAGGATTGCTAGGATTGTTTAGTGAGGACAAGGCTTTACCACCCATAACCTTAAAGAATATAATGACGGACTTTAATTCTGGCAGCATAGGAATACACTTTTGTACATAGGCCTGGCGATCAAATCGCAAATGCCGATGCCCTTAGTCGTTTGCCTTTACCAGAAAACGAGCACGTCCCAGTTCCATAGCTACTTGTTTTGTTATTAAATTTCTTAGATTCCTCGCCAGTATGTGCTCGAAAGATCAGAGACTGGACAAGTCGGGACCCAGTCCTGTTACAAGTATGAGAACAAGTGTTACATGCTTAGTCACAGGAGCCTGTATCTGACTCAAAGAAACCTACTTCAACACAAGACATGAAATAACCAGCCAGAATGGCATCTTATTGTGGGGAGCATGAGTGATAGTTCCTCCAAAGGGAAGGGAGTCACTTTTAATTGAACTACACAGTGCCCATCAGGAGTTTCCCAAATGAAGACCATAGCATGCAGCTTATCTACGGTGGCCTGAGATGGATGGCGAAATAGAGAGTTTAGTAAAGCACTGTGTGCAATGTCAGCAACTGCAAAAGTTGGCAGTGACAGCTCTATTACACCCATGGGAGTGGCCAGGTAGACCCTGGGTCTGGTTACACCTTGACTACGTTGGAACTTTTTCTGGGAACAATGAGCAGAAACGTTGCCAATGCCCATTCAAAATGGTTGGATGTACAGGAGGTGAAGTCACCGACGTCGGGCGCCACAATTGTGAAACCACTCAGAGTTTTGCCATTCACTGACTATCAGAGGTAGTTGTTTTCGATAACGGCCTGGCATCTTTGAGTGCTGAGTTTCAACGGTTTATCAGCCTCAACGGTATCACTCAAATGAAAACTGCACTATACCACCCTTCCTCAAATGGACTGGCCGAAAGGGTGGTTGAAACGTTCAAGGCAGGCGTGAAAACGCTAACTGGTGATTCCTTGGTAACCAAGTTAGCATGCTTTGTTTTTCGTTACAGGGCTACCCCTTGCACAGCTGTCGAGTTATTGTTGAGACACCATCTCCGGATGAGATTGAGCTTAATAATGCTGAATTTAGCGGGGGGTGGGGAGGGGGGGTGAGGAAGGTGGAAAGGAGTCAGGGAAGCCAGAAAACTAGACGTGACTGGCATAGCCATGAGAGGAAATTTACCGTTGAAGAGCCGGTGTTCGTGATAAACTTCGGGGAAGGACCAAAGTGGTTGCCAGGTGAAATAAGAGCAGTGACTGGACCTCTATCCTACCACTTGGAGGTGGAAGACTGGATCATCCATAAACATGTGGACCATTTAAGGAAGAGAGAGAGAAATCACCAAGATTTGGTTTCACCAGTGACCATGACTGGGTCTGCGTTTCCTGTTGAGGATACTCCAACCCAGGACAGACATGTCTGATGTTCCTGTAAGAGTTGAGGATACAGAACTGCAAGTGCCCACCGAAGCAGCTGATGTTCGGCAACTTCAAAAAGGGAGATTCCTGACAAAGAAGCTGAAGTTTTGGAGCTGCGACATTCCACACGTACCAGGAAACCACCTGAAAGACTTGAACTTGTAAATTTCTTACCCAGTGTAAATATTATGCTGTCTTGAAAAAAAAGCATTTGTAAATATAATATGTATAGCCGAGTTAAAGAGAGGGGAGAGTGGGGTGAATGTAGCAATTATGGTTTTATTTAGTTGTAATGTACCTTTTAATAATACTTGTTAAGGAAGATCACATGATCTGTAGTAACCAATAGGAGAGTAGCGCAGGCTACCTCAGCAGTCAATGTAGAGTTTGAATTGAAAGCACACATATAGTTGCTGCTACTAGTATAGTGTACTAGTACAATATTGTATATTGTAAATAAACTTAATTTTCCACCCAAGAAGTGTCGGCAGATCAGCTCTATCATTAATAGTACAACTTGGCCTCCCTACAACAGCCCTCTTCCAGGGAAGCTATCTTCCATCCCTACCCCATCTCGTTAACACATGACTAATGTGTGTGTACTGTGGATTAAGTATTTCTATTCTGTCCTTTCAGTCAACCAGCATGCAAATTAATAGATTATGATCTATAGAAACCATTTTGTCTTTATTTGTATTTTTTGACCTCTGCCATTTTCCCATTGTATGATTGTGTAAAATGGGTGATAGCAAATCTTTCACATCTCCCTGATTTTTATTTCCATTGGAGTCGACTGATAACAGTAGAACTTGCCAAATCTTTTCTTTACAGGAGGGGAGATCATTCAATGGGGAATAAAAATTCCAGGAAAATTACTAGAAGCAATAAGCCCAGATTTTTAATGAAGCAATTGGATACTCTAATAGGACTGTTGGATCTTTGAGTGATTGAACCAAGATTGACTCAATGATCCCCTTCACCTGTAACTTTTCTTCTCTCTGATTGTATGATTTATAAGTATTTACGACATTTTGGGTATCAGTGAGATTAACCAAACCTTCTATTGTTTACATTTATTTAGTTTTGTAAATGAAACTATTTTTCTAATTTAGCAGATGACAGAGATAAATTGGTATCCTAAATAATTTTATAGGGATTGCTTTGGCCACTTGAAATGGAAGCAATTCTCATTCCATTTTCAGAATGATGCCTCATTGTTCTGATTTGTAGGATAAAACTCCAGCCCTAAAAGTCTGCCTGGTGACAAACTTTTAGTGTGACTCAAGGATGCTACCTTCAAAATCAGTCTTGTTTGCAGCCGGTTTATGCAGGTTATCTGTTCGCCTGATTAAGTTGGGACCCTTCAAATGTGAAGCATAAGCAATTCAATTGAACACTTCAAACTTTAGCATACTGCCCTAATCTGACCCATTAGCCTAGATTTGTGACTCTGTAATGAATTGCGGTCTCAAGGTTTCCACAGAAGTTATTGCCTATAATTTAGTAGCTGAAAAATGTGAAACACTGGGAGATCATTGCATCCGCCTGAGATTTTTTAAAATAAAGCCAGAATTCTCTCCTTTGGCATTCACCAAAATGATTAACATTAAAGGGGTTTCTGATTGGGACAGGCTGGGGATGGTGTGGAAACAATTGGTCTTTTCCTGAGATGTTCTCTTGTCTGAGAGTTTTTAAGCTGAAACTCATACATTCATCTGAACAGGTGGCTAAGGATCTCAAGCCACTATGTAAAGAGCAGGGAGTTATCCTTGTAACTTGGTCAGCCTTTGATCAACACCATCAAAAATGAATTTATTGATTATTCATCTAATTTGTTGTGAGTGGAATCTTGCAGTGTGCAGATTGGCATCTGTGTTTGCCTACACAACAATGGCTTCACTTCCAAAGTAATTAGTTGATTGTGCAGAGCTTTGGAGTGTCTTGAGCTCATGATAAGATGCTGTATAAATACAATTCTTTCTTCCTAATATTGTATGCACTTCATGATTTCAATCCAATTATGTGTTACTAGGTTGCCTTAATAGGTTATGATAATTTGCCTATCAAAGTGCTGTAAAACTATAGTAACAATGCACCCTTTCTTTGTACTTCAAAGCCACAAAGGAAATATAAGTAACACTATGCAGCACAATTTTGTTACTAAGTGTTTACTTTTGAAAGGAAGTTTAGGGGTATTTGGGTGACATTGTGTATTAATACTTGAATACAGAACAAGGGATCTCACTCACCTGTCCCAAGGTCATTGCCTTATCCTTGAAGAGAAGTGTGGGAAAATCACTCCAAGCTGTTGTTCCGTATTGAGTTTAGAGTGGTATTGGTAAAGGTAAAGTGGCTCCTTGCCCTCTTAATGAATTTGTCTACATGGTGAGACCTGAAGACGAAAGGGGAGTAAACTCAAAATAACTGGACATGTATATAAAAGAAACTGTGATCTTGTGTGTGAATTGAGCCAGAAGCAAACTTGATTATATTTCTGCATTAAATTTGTAGAGAAAATTGCAAGAACAACACATTTGGGAATGTTCCAAAGCATGGAAAGAAATGCCATAATCTAGGATGAAGCAGTTTCAAAGCGTTATTTTTCATCTCTATAAATACTGGATTGTATTTTCTTTTGTTAGCACACTATTGAACAATTGATCACTCCTTGGTTCTTGGCCAACTATTAGTGACAGCAATACTAATAATTTTGCAGGGGTGGCTCTTAGTGGAATGGGATCCAAGAAATTGGCCATGTTCTCTCATTGGTACACTTTTAGATCTGTTGGTTTGCTTACAGTCCCATATGCAGTTTTTGTAGAACATTAAATTGTGTACACACAGACTGTTTTATCTCAAGGTGAAGGCATTACTTGTTTCCTGGTTAACATCACTCCCTATTGCCTCAACTCCAGGCAGTATGACACAAACTTGCTTTTGACAAGTAATGCCTTTTTATGGATGTGATCTAGGTCTGTCGACTTGCCTTTAATAAAGTGGTGTAAAAGGAGACTGTTTGCATCTTGATGCTGTCCAAGCAAAATATTGGTAACATTGCTATCAAGTAATTAATGCCTGCATCCTTTCATTCTAGGGGAGAAGCCTTACAAGTGCACCTGGGAAGGCTGTGACTGGAGATTTGCACGTTCCGATGAACTGACTCGCCATTTCCGGAAACACACCGGGGCAAAACCCTTCCAGTGCACGGTGTGTAGCCGCAGCTTTTCACGTTCCGACCATTTAGCCCTGCACATGAAAAGACACCAGAACTAGAACCCGGATCCTCCCCGAGGCTGATGTTCATTATGCAAACAAGACATTGTTGCCCAAACAAAATACCAGACGACCATTGTGTATATGGTAACCTTGCTGCCAGGGCTTCCGTACCTCTGTATAGAGCAAAGAAGTTTTGATGAAACACATAACCTTGACTTAAGGTTTTAAAACTGGAACCCTATATTTTGTACATATTCACTGGGAATTAAGAGCTATGTTTAATGAAAAAGCTTTATGAAATTTATAATGGGATTTGGATTTTTCTTGGTTATTTTAGGTTTGCTTTATGTATAAACTAAGCTCATGTCCATTTCGTAGACACACTTGCACTACAGTGTAGTTGGTTAGTACTGGCATTCACATCTGCCGAGTTCACATGGTTAAACTTTTTTCTAATGTTTTGACCAAAGCACTGTATGGCCTTGACAGTGTTTAGTAAATGTAGCCAAAGACATTGAAAAAAAATCCCACAAAGGGCACAGTGTGGACTAATGCAGATAATTCTTTCTACTGAAGACAAAGGGAATTCAGCCTACTTAATACTTGAGGTTACCGAATCACTTTATGGAAGTTCTCATCTCATCAGCAGGATGTGGGGTGTTGAATTTAACTGTACAACTACAAAAGGTTACTTGGGCTAAGGCAGCTAACCTGAAGTTAACAAGACAATACTGCAGAATCAGCATACAATTGGGGTGCTTTTCTATATTCAGTGAACAGAAACAAAATTACTTTTGAGATTTTGGCACACCGATTTACTCTGACTTTGCCCAATCTTGTTGTTGTGTCCTGTGTCTGAAGTTAGCTTTCCATCCCTGTGACATTCTGACGTGATGTTACAAGGCTGTCTGCAGTAGGGAAGAGGGGTTTGGCCCTGTTTGCTGGAGAACATACTTGGGTTGCAGTCAGGACACTGCAGTTAACGGGTTTGAAGCCCAAGTTACTGGAGGTTTCACTTCCAATTCCAAGTGCGACTAGGAATGCAATTTCTTATCTGACTTGATATTTACACTTCAGTTTTAGCATCACCGTGAGGCTAAAGCTGGTGTGTAAATGTGGCCAAAAATAGCCCCTACGTGTACTGGAAATTCCCAGTGCCCTGTGGAATTGGATTAATTCTCCAAAAGGCTGACTCTTAAAAGTTTTTATAGTTGTTTTAACACTCCATTCAAGTTTGAAACTACTGCTGCAATAAAGATATTTATATAAATATATAGATATATATATACTGTACAGACAGTGGCACTGCTGCTGAGTAGAAAGTCTCATTCAGCACTCAAAAATAGTGGAATTATTCTTCTTTTGATTTTTATAATTTTTTTTTTATTTTTTAAAAACAATTCGACATGACTCTATTTCTGATGCACCTCTTTATTGTGTATTAAGCCTGATCAGGAAGCTGAGGATGTAGTTTGACCACACTTAGCCACAGGATCAGCATTGTATGCTGAAAGCTTCAAAGCAACAGTTATCTCTTGTTTGCATACGTGGGCAGTTCTATCTAAAGGAAACCTCGATTTTTCTGTTGCAAGGAGCTCCAGATCTCAGATCCGAGGTCCTTTTTTTTTCCCCCATTTCCTGGGGTTGGGGGGAAAACTGGAGAGGAGATGACATTTGATTTGTATTTCAACTGTTATGCTATAATGCTGTAATTCTTGATGTGTATTGTCAAATTGATAAAAATGCTTTTCTAGCTGAATGGGAATATAATGCATTTATGAGGTGTGGAAATTATTAATAATGGGCTGTGTAAGCTTGGGCTGGCTGATTTAAAGAAGGTGTTTGAAGTCAAAAGCTAATCTCCACTTGGGTCTGACTTTGTGACGAGAAAATGCTGTTTAAGATAATTATCATTTTGTTTTATTTATTTCTAATCGTAAAATGGCTTTCTAACCGGATCGTTTACAAACCTGTTAAATTATAGTGTTCTTCAATGTGATAGCTTGGCAAGAAAAGGCAGCAAGAATATGTAAATAGCATTAAAAGATGTATATAATTTTATAAGATGCTGCAAAGTTTATACTTTGAACAAAGGGGCAAATGTGGCTGCGTCATTTTTGCTTCCGCTTGATTTCCTTCTTTGTTATGTTGTATTTCCCTTAAGTTGTTGTGGCTGTATATTACTTTCTACAACCTGCATTAAATAGAATGAGAAGGTTTGTGTTTGAGGGGGTTAAATGTAAATTTAAAAAAAACTTCAGTAATAAAATGTTTTTCAAAAAAGACCATTGTCAATGTTTCCTACATTACAACAGTAAATACACTTCAAAAAGAACTTGAAGTAGTTGGCTATAAAGCACTTTGAAGCTGGGAACGGCTATAGAAATGGAAGTCTTTTTATAACCCTGGTGTTCAGGTCACTACAACCAGTTTGCTACATGTGCATCTGCCAAACTAAGAACTAAGAATTTTTGTCTACCTTCCTTCATGGTCCTTAAATACAATGTTCAGTTGGCATAATGACTGTTCTTTCTCATAGAAGAAATTAGTTACAATGCTAAGGTTTTTAGTCCAATGCCATCTATTTCTCAGTGAGAGGAGTAGTGGGTCTATGTTGAATTGAAATTTTCAAGACCGAGATTGGTAAGTTTTTGTTAGGTAAGGGTAAAGTGGGATATTGGTCAAAGGTGGGTTAATAGATTTAAAGCACAAGATCAACCATTATTTTATTGAATGGCAGAGCAGGTGTAATGGGCTAAATGGACTACTGTTCCAATGATGCTGATTGCAAGTTCATTGATAAGTGGTGGTGGAGTGACACACTGAAATGGATGATTTCCCCATGAACTGCTGAACCTGGCTGTGGAATGATGCAGCATTGCTTGACCTCCTCACGGCAGAATTCAGAAGAGAACATTGTCACTAGGCACTTGCCAACTTCCTCCTGATGGCCAGCTAAAGACCAACAGTCGAAGATATCTGGAGGCAACTCAGAGCTGCTTGTTGTGTGTCCTGGTTGATTGGGGAAAATAATTGGTCAAAAAAGCATCCAAAAGGAAATGGAGCTTTGTACTTTGACACATTCATAATATTACGAGTGTGAGGTTTTCTAAAATGGTTATGTTTTAAACTATCTCTTTTAATTCAAGGTAAAATGGAGCATGTGATCTCCCCCTGCGCAGTGATAGGCTGATGTGCCCTCATTGCCATGGACATTGATGGTGGGGTGGGGGGGGGGTGGGGTGGCCAGGCCAAGCCCCATTGAAACCCAAGTGCCAACTTTCACATCTGAACGCAGGAAAGAGCAGCTTTCTTGCTGCTTGCAAACTAACAGACCCTCAGGCAATCTGGTTCAGAAACCCTGGACAGACAGAGTGAGTGAGAGGGGGGTCCCAGAGAAAGAGAGAGGAAAACAGCAGAGGAAAAGACTTTCACTGTCAACCTTCAGGCAGAATGCAGATGGGAGCTTGTTCTCTGGTTGAAGACTTGGGCTTCGTAAAGATTTCAGAACACTGGAAGATTCACCATGGCAAGGTTGGAAGAAGGATCACTGGAGTGGATCCTGCTGCTGGAAGTCAGTCTGGGGGATTTTTAACACAAAGTATCCTGGATCTGTGAATGACTAATTTCTCCAGGCCCACCCATGTGGTTTTCCAATCTGTTCAGTCTTTTGAGCAATGGGACCAAAAATAAGAGTGCGTATTTAAAAAAAAAAGCAGCCAGTAGTTGAGGACTAGCCATTTCTGGCCAACTGTAGCCTACTTAAAAAGTGAATACATCCCCTAAAGCTTGGTGATTATGGGGATAGGAGGTGTACTTCCATATTCAAAACAGCATGTTAGCCATCTAGCAGTGACTCCAATGGCTGGATGATGTGAGCTGAATGCATGATGACCGCATCCCCAGAGATCTGCTCTAAGGTGAGCTTGCTATCGCCAGGAGACCAACAGCTCGCCCATGCCTGTGATACAAGGATGTTTGTAAGTGAGACTTCAAGTTGACCAGGATTGGAGTCAATGGGTGGAATTTTCTGTGCCCCTTGGTGTCGGGCATGTTCGGTGGTGTGAGCGGACAATATGGCGAGAAGGCCAAAAATCGGTTTCATGACATCGTGAAACCAGTTTATAGTCGTCCACTCTGCCCGTCAATGGCAGGCCACGTTTCTGGCCGTCAGGAACTTCATTGTATACATTCAAATATCATCATAAGCCCAGCTTGCAAGAATCTCCCCCCCGCCCTGCTGGATCATCTGAGATCACGCTGATGTGTTTCACAACATATATAAGGCGTGCACCTGGCGAGCTGCACTTCGCTTGGGACTTTGAGGCTTGTTTGCCTACCTTGCTTTGGTCAGCACTCATGGTCATCAGCGCCAGGCTTTGCAGGCAGCACCACATCACTTTTAAGGCGACTCACAGGCACTTATGAGACCAGCCATAATGCGGGAGTGGTTTTTCAATGGCTGCAGGGCTATGTCTTGCTTGGGGAAGAGGAAGAAGTGGCCTCAGGCAAGGCAAGAGGCTGCAGGGTTAGGGCATTACTGGGGATGTGGGGTATCCCAGAGTGCGTTTGGGGACACATGTTAATCTGCCTCAAGTAGCCTCAAGAGGGTGAGGACTGAGGAGGCAGTCCCCAGAGGAGATGAGGCCAGGTGGAGATGTGTGGGTGGGTGTGAGAGAGAGTGAGTGGTGATGTCCCTTGAGCTGGCGGTGAGTGAGATCCCAATGAATGTGTGATGAGCTTGTGAGTGTGTGAGTTTAGAGTGATGAGATGGTTGCCATACCCTGGCGGCACGGATGAGATCATTCATCCTCTTTCTGCTTTGGATGGTGAACCTCTTCTGTTCTGCATTGGTACCGACCGCCTCTGCCACCACCTCCCAAGCTGGAGTGATGACACTGATGGGCCTCCTGCGGCCAGCGAGGGGGTAGAGGGCATCATGGTGGACGCCAATGGTGACCTGAAGGCATTCCAGGGATGTATCACTGATTCAGGAGGGCTGTACGGCCATACCTTCAGTGCAGCAGTCCTGGGCTAGTAGCACAGAGGTGTGCACGTAGCTGCACTTTAAATATGGTGCCCGGCATGAGGCGGTGAGGTGATGGCATGACGGGTGAATGACAGGCCGCGCACCATCGAAACAGCATGTTTGCTGGGAATGTATGATTAATGAGGTGGGATTGGGACAACACAACATGAAAAGCTACCATTGCAGCCGGTGGGAAAGACGTCCTCTTCCCTCCCACTATCGCACTTAGCGCAAATCTGGGATGATTCTGCCTAGATCCAGCCACAGGACATTCCCTTCTCCAGCATTCAATGTTTTTCACTTGCTTCTCCTTGACTGACAAGAAGACACTGTACCAACTCTCCTTCCCAATTGAATGACATGCTCACCTATTGCTGCTTTCCTCAGAACAGGCATTGACAGCATTCTGCTTTTACCTGGTAACAACTGCAAAGCATTTTAGGCTTCTGCTTTCACATTTTACACTGGAACCAATTTCATGCGCCATACACATCTGTACAGCTGTTTATAATGACCACATACTAACTCCCTTCCCTCTTTGCAGGAGAAACAAGGTTCATAATAATTGCGAGTGCACAAGAACCAGGACTGCACCAACCTCCATCCACATAACTGGAGGAAAAAGCCAAAGGCACCAATGGCACAGGCAGATCAAGGAGCGATGAAGTCATGTTCAGTGGGCATCTGGCTATTAACTTTAACTTCTCTCCTTTCTCAAGCAATCACATAAACGGGCAACTTGGCATTGTGCATTTCTGCCCGTTCCTGCCTTGCCCTTGTGCCCAATGCTGACCCTTATCCCCCTCCCCATTTTTTCTAGGTCCATCTGTAAACCTGCATCGTAGAGAACATGACCCGGAGGAGGACAATCCTCCAGAAGTAGTACTGCGCCTGCTCCAGCACTCCCAGAAAGCAGCAGCATCCCAGATAGTAGGGTAGACAGAGAGTTAGAGAACCTGCACCATGAGGAATCACATGGAAATGGAAGCTCAGGAGATGGTGACCTGGCAGGCAAACTCAGTTCCCAGCTCTGCTAAAGGGGACCCAGATACCAAGACATAGCCTTCAAAAGAATACTGATCTTTACACCCCTTCAAGTTTCATTAGGCCTTGGAAAGCCTGGCTTAGGAGCTGCTGCACTATGTCTGAGAAAACGGAGGAGTCTGCTTCCAGGTTGAACATAAGAAATAGGAGCAGGAGTAGGCCATTTGGCCCCTCAAGCCTGCCCTGCCATTCAATAAGATCATGGCTGATCTGCCCCAGGCCTCAAATCCTCTTTCATGCCAGCTCCTCATAGCCATCAACTCCCCGATATTTCAAAAATCTGTCTACCTCCTCTTTAAATCAAGTTGAGAGGCGTGTTGCGGGACAGCAGCGCTATATGGTTTACCATGAAGTAGGTGGTCACCTCTATGCATGCTGCAATCTGGCCCTCACACCAGGACTCTGTTATTAACAGCTGTCGTAGCTTTGACCAAAGTTCAAACTGGAGGGTAATGAGTTGTATTTGAACTTTTTTCTGGTGAAAATGGGGCCGGTGAAAAAGACTTCTATTTATACACTTAAACAGGGCTCCCTTCTGCTTCAGACTGATGCCTGGGCCTCCCCAGGATAGGCCTGACCAAGCTGATGGCAAGTAGGAACAAGGCGATAAGTAGAGAACTCCCATTTTCAGGCAACTACCACTGGTTAAAATCAGACCAACCAAGTCCAGTCTTCTCAAAGTAGCAATCGCCAAAGCAAACACAGTGCTGAGCCGTATTCCCCATATTGCTATGGTATAAGTCAAAGGTTTTCATGCTGAAGCTACACAATATCATGGCCATCTTGAAAACTGCACTCTCTCCTGTATCACCAAAGCTCAGGAGAAACCCCCGACCCCCATAAATATTGTCGAGAAGGGATTGAGCGATGATTCCCAGTATTGGAAGGCTGCAATAAGAAATTCAGCATTAAAAAAGATTGAATGAGCACAGACTTTATAGAGGTATAAAAGATATCAAGTAGGAATAGAAAAGCTTAAATCTGAGGGCTGTGATTCAGGACGAAGGGAAGCAGGTACGCATTAGAAAAAGGCAAGTTCAGGTCTGATGATGGGGAGCAGTTTATTGTGCAAAGTGATTAATACCTGGAATGGTTTTTAGCATCAGGTAACTTACAATAGTGTCTATAGTTCAAAAATACTCCATTGGCTGTAAAGCCCTTTGAGATGTCCTGAAGTCGTGAAAGGCGCTATATAAATGCAAGTTATTTCATTTTAGCCAAGGCTGAAATTGGGGAATTGTTCCAGGTGCAGTTTTAAATATATTCTTTCACTGATGTGGGGGTTGATGGCTAGGCCAGCATTTGTTTCCCATCCCTAACTGCCCTTGACAAGATGGTGGTGAGCTGCCTTCTTGAACCTAGTGTAGTCCATGTGGTGTGAGTGCAGCCACAATGCTCTTAGGAAGGGAATTTCAGGATTTTGACCTAGCAACAGCAAAGGAATGCCAAATAGTTCCAAGTCAAGAGGCTTGGAGGAGGCACTTGCAGGTGGTAGTGTTCCCATGCTTCTGCTGCCCTAGTCCCACTAGGTGGTAGAGGTCACAGGTTTGGAAGGTGCTGGTAAAGGAACCTTGGTGAGTTGATGCAGTGCATCTTGTAAGCGGTATACACTGCTGCCACTCTGCGTCAGTGGTAGAGGGAGTGAATACTTAAGGTGGTGGATGGGATGCAAATTAAGTAGGCTGCTCTGTCCTGGATGGTGCTGAGCTTCTTGAGTGTTGATGGAGCTGTACTCATCCAGGCAATTGGAGAGTATTCCATCACACTCCTGGCTTATGTCTTGTAGATGTTGGACAGGCTTTGGGGAGTCACGAGGTGAGTTACTCACCCCAGAATTCCCAGCCTCTGAGCTGCTCTGCTCTTGTAGCCACAGTATTTCCATGGCTGATCCAGTTCAGTTTCTGGTCAATGGTAACCCCCAGGATGTTGATAGTTGAATTCTATGATGATGGGTTCAAAAGTTCAATGGACAGATGAATTCTATCCATTTTGCAGATTGCTTCCTCATTTTGCTTAAAAAGCTTCAGCACTGATAAGGTGCCACATCAAAGGTTATTGCAGAAAATAAAAGCTCACAGTTTGGGGGGTAACATATTAGTCTGGATGGAAGACTGACTGGCTGGCAGAAAACAGAGAGTATGCATAAATGGGTCTTTGTCTGACTGGCAGGATGTGACGAGTGGAGTCCAGCAGGTGTATGTGCTGGGATATCAACTTTTTACAGTTTACATCAATGACTTAGATGAGGGGAACAAAGGCATGGTAGTTAAATTTGCAGATGACACAAAGATAGGTAGGAAAGTATGTTGTGAAGAAGTCATAGGAGTTTGCAGACGGATATAGATAAGGTGAGTGAGTGGCAAAGGACTGGCAAATGGAGTATAATATGGGAAATTGTGAAGTTGTTCACTTTGGCAGGAAGAATAAAAAAGCACAGTATTACTTAAATGGAGAACAACTGCAGAATTCCGAGGTGCAGAGGGATCTAGGTGTTCTCATGCATGAGTCACAAAAAGTTAGTATGCAGGAACAGCATGTAATCAAGAAATCTAATGGAACACTCTCCTTTATTATGAGAGGAATTGAACATAAATTTAAGGATGTTATACTTCATTTATACAGGACATTGGTGGGACTGCACCTCGAATACAGGGCGAAATTTTACGACAGTGGGATTTTATATTCCTGCTGAAGCCAATGAGGTTTAGAATGTCTCGCCGCATTTTACAGCCCCGTCCCTGCTGAAACGGTGCCGTAAAATTCTGCCCATTGTGTGCAGTTTTGGTCTCCTTATTTAAAGAAGGATGTAAATGCATTGGAGACAGTTTGGAAGAGGTTTACTAGTTTGATTGGAATGAGTGGGTTATTTTTTGAGGATAGGTTAGACAGGCTGGGCTTCGAAGACTGAAGGGTGACTTGATTGAAGTATATAAGATCCTGAATGGTCTTGACAAGGTGGACGTGGAAAGGATATTTCCTCTTGTGAATGAGTCCAGAACTAGGGGGCACTGTTTTAAAATTAGAGGTCGCCCTTATAGGACAGAGATGAGAATTTTTATCCCTCAGAGGGTTGTGGAGCTTTGGAACTCTCTGCCTCAGAAGGCGGTGGAAGTTGGGTCACTGAATATTTTTAAGGCGGCGGTAGATAGATTCTTGTTAGGCAAGAGAGCCAAAGGTTATCAGGGGTAAATGGGAATGTGGGATTCGAAACACAGATTGGTTGTCAGCGTAATTCCTACCACACTGACAATTGTTTAGCAAATGTTGTCCAATCGGGGGTGTCTTAAAAGAAGTGGAAGGTAGGGAGGCTGAGGAAGGAAATACCAGCGCATGAGGCATGGACAGTTGAAGACACAGCCACCAATATGGGGGTGAAAGGAAAGCGGGGGATGCAGAAAAGATTCAGTCAGAGGAACAGAGAGTTCTGGGACATGCAGGGCTCGAGGAGGTTGCTGATGTAAGGAGGGGTAAGGCCAGGAAGTAATTGAAATGCAATGAATGAGAGATTGGAATCACAGGGATCTTGGGAATCAGTGTCGGTAAGTAAGGACAGGTGCAATGGATGAAAAGGGTATTATACAAGGTGGCAGAGGTTTAGAGGAACTGAAGGTCATGGAGGATGGGAAGACAGTTAGGGGGAGAACAGAGTAATTAAGCTGGGAGATGACAAAGGCATGGATGAGAGTTTCAGCAGTGGATGGGATAAGACAGAGCTGGAAGCAGGAGGTGTTAGGAAGTGGAGATAGATAGTATTAGTGATGGGGAGGTTAACAGCTCAGCTCAGGGCTGAATAAAATGCTGAGCTTTCAAACAGTCTGGTGCAACCTGAGACAATGGCCGGAAAGGGAATTAAGGCCAGGATTTTTAGAATGGCACGCTTTCCCTTCCCACTATCCAAAGAGTCGACAGGGAATACAAACCCCCCCGACACTGTCTGTTTTCCCTGCAATGATTTCCTGCCACGTTAATTGGCTGCAGGGGGGACTTCTGCCCTCACTCAGGAAGGGAGTCCACGCCAGAAGCTGCAGCGGACAAGACAGAGACCGGGTGCAGTCCCCAGAGCCTAAGTCTTGGGATTCCAGGAACAGGTAAGGTTTGGGGGTCTCAGGGTGGGGAGAGTAGGGGAGGCGTGGACAGTGGGGAGGGAGGGGGTTGGGTTGTAGGGGGAGAGGCCAGGGAGGAGTGGGGGGGTGGTTGGAGGGAGGTCCTGGACCTTAAGTGGGGAGGGGGGCCAAAGTTAGAAGAGGGCTGCTGATGGGGGTGCCCCCTTCCCACCCAAGGCTTGAACCTGATTATTTTCAGGCTTCCCCATTTCCCCGGAACATCCCAACAACCTAAAAGTTGAGGCTGGGTGGGAAACAGCCCTGAAGTAGTAAATAATTGGCCACTTAAGGGCCTCAACCGGGGCAAGGGCAGACGGGCCATCCAAGGCCTCGCCCGGCCCAGCGTAAAATTGCCGAGAGGTCGGGACAGCAGGAAACCCATCCAAGGAGTTTTACATTCACCCCCAGCCGCCTCCAAACCCACCTGCAGGGGAGTGTAAAAATCAGGCCTAAGTTTTTACAAAGAATCAAAGACAACGACTTTGATATTCCTAATATTTAACTTGAGGAAATTGTGGCTCATCCAAAGCTGGATGCGAGGTGAACCCTTTGACAACACAGATATAGTGGAGGGATTGAGAGAGGTAATGGATAGGTAGAGCTGGATGCCAGCAATTGACATGTGGACGTTGACCCCATGTCTTTGAATGTGGACAACAGGCTAAGAGGAGAGAGCCAGGGTGGATCCTTGGGAGACTCCAGAGATAATGGTGCAGGGATGGGATGAAGAGTGATGTTATGGCTAATATTGGGTAGGTTATTGAACCAAGAACTGTTTGAAGATTTGGTACTTTTACTTCAAGAGTCTCAGTACTTTTATGTTGCAGGGAGCATATGAGCTGTTCATCTCAGTCCAGGTGACAGGACAATCAAAGGAAAGATGTGAGAGGAAAGGGAGGGAGGGGTGACCCAATCAAAGATTTAGAAGTGAGAAAGGAACAGATATATCGGAGAACAGCAACAAAAATAAAAGCAAAACACTGCGAATGGTGGAGGACTGAAATAAAAACAGAAAGTGGGAAAAACTCAGCATCTGTGGGAGAGAAATGGAGTTAAGGTTTCAAGTCCAATATGACTCTTCTTCAGAAACAAAAGTAACATTAGATTAAACAGTAAGTAAATGCAGAATGTTATTACATGTGTAACTTTAGTCTATTTGTCTTTAGTTGTTTTAATTAATTGTAGCCCTATTTTTTTTATTCATTCAGGGGATGTGGACTTCACTGGCTGGGTCAGCATTTATTAGGAGTGGTCGTGGGTTTGGAAGGTGTTGTCTAAGGAGCTTTGGTGAATTCCTGCAGTGTATCTTGTAGATGGTACACACTGCTGCTACTGTGCAGCGGCAATGGAGGGAGTGAGTGTTTGTGGCTGTGGTGCCAATCAAGCAGGGCTGCTTTGTCTTGGATGGTGTCAAGCTTCTTGAGTGTTGTGGGAGCTGCACTCATCCAGTCAAGCGGGGAGTATTCCATCACACTCCTGACTTGTGCCTTGTAGATGGTGGACAGGCTTTGGGGAGTCAGGAGGTGAGTTTCTCTTCACAGGATTCCTACCTCTGACCTACCCTTGTAGCCACAGTATTTATATGGCTAGTCCAGTTCAGTTTCTGATCGATGATAAGCCACAGGATGTTGATAGTGGGGGATTCAGTGATGGTAATATCATTGAATATCAAGGGCTGGTGGTTAGATTCTCTCTTATTGGAGATGGTCATTGCCTGGCACTTGTGTGGCGCGAGTGTTACTTGCCATTTGTCAGCCCAAGACTGGATATTGTCCAGGCCTTACTGCATTTGGACATGGACTGCTTCAGTATCTGAGGAGTCGCAAATGGTCTGAACATCAGTGAACACCCTCACTTCTGGCCTTATGATGGAAAGAAGGTCATTGATGAAGCTTTGATGAAGGTCATTGACGGTTGGGCCTAGGACACTACCCTGAGAAACTCCTGCAGTGATGCCCTGGAGCTGAGATGACTGATCTCCAACAACCACAACCATCCTCCTTTGTGCTAGGTATGACTCCAACCAGTGGAGAGTTTTTCCCCTGATCCCCATTGACTCCAGTTTTGTAAGGCCTCCTAGATGCCACACTCGGTCAAACGCTGCCTTGATGTCAAGGGCAGTCACTCTCACCTCACCTTGGGAGTTTGGCTCTTTTGTCCACAATTGAACCAAGGCTGTAGTGAGGTCAGGAGCCGAGTGGCCCTGCTGGAACCCAAACTGGGCATCAGTGAGCAGGTTATTGCTAAGCAAGTGCTGCTTGATAGCATTGTTGATGACCCCTTCCATTACTTTACCGATGATCAAGAGCAGACTGATGGGGTGGTAATTGGCTGGGTTGGGTCTGTCCTGCTTTTTGTACATAGGGCACACCTGGGCAATTTTCCACATAGCCAGGTAGATGCCAGTGTTGTAGCTGTACTGGAACAGCTTGGCTGGGGGCACTATTCGATCACTGTTTGCAGTTTGTGGGAAATTGGGAGGGAGACTATCCGTGGCTCGAAACGTTAACTGATTTCTTCTCCGCCGATGCTGCCAGACCTGCTGAGTTTTTCCAGGTAATTCTGTTTTTGTTTTGGATTTCCAGCATCCTCAGTAGCTTTTAGCTTTTTGTGACTATCCGTGTAATTGTGTGGGACAAATGTGTTTACAATTTCACTATTAAGGGACAATGAAACTCTTTTTAAAAAATTCTTTCATTGGGTGTGAGCATTATTAGCAAGGTCAGCATTTGTTACCTGACTCTAATTGCCCTTGAGCTGATTTATTGAACCATTGCAGCACATCTGGGAAGGAGGGAGCTCCAGGATTTTACCCATCGACAGTGTAGAAACGCTGATATAGCCAGGACGGTGTATGGCTATGAGAAAACTTGCAGATGGTGGTGTTCCCATGCGTCTGCTGCCCTTGTCCTTCCAGGTGCTGGAGGTCACAGATTTGGAAGGTGCTGTCGAAGGAATTTTGATGAGTTGCTGCAGTGCATCTTGCATATGGTACACACTGCTGCCGCTGTGCATTGGTGGTGAAGGGAATGAATGTTAAAGGTTGAGGATGGGGTGTCAATCAAGAGGATTGCTTCTTAAGTCGAGCTTCTTAAGTGTAGCCAGAGCCACACTCATCCAGGCAAGTGAAGAATATTCCATCACACTCCTGATTTATGCTTTGTAGATATGGACAGGCTTTGGCAAGTCAGGAGGTAAGCTACTCGCTGCAGGATTCTCAGCCTCTGACTTACTCTTGTAGCCATAGTATTTGTATTGATATTATTGTTCATATTCATTTTTCTTATCTATTGCATCATGTCTGAATTATTTTGGTTCTTAAAAGGCAAGTAATAATTATTTTCTAAATTGACATAAAACTGCCTATAAATATGAAAGAGAGAACATTAAAAATTGGAGCAGGTGTGTTTCCACTCTGGCTTTTGCAGCATTTGCACTTGCTCGAGTCTAAATCCAGGAATGAAGAAATGGTGCAATATATTGGAAAACTTTATGATGCAGAAGAGGTTTTGCACCGTTTACAGTTTGCAGTTAGTTACTATTAAAGAACATTAGGTGTGCCTTTTGATAAAAATTAATATTCTGCAAATTAAGATCAGAGGTCCAATGAATCAATGTATTTTCATTGATAAGGATTTCGGTATCATTGTGTTTTAGCAGATCTTACAAAAAATCATTACACAGACTATGACTGACTGAATCTTGGTTACATTAATCACAAATTAGCATACCCATTATTGATTGTCCAGTTGTGACCACTTCCAACAAAGTGCAGTTAACTTTGGAATTTATGTATCAGAATTTATTTTTGCATCCTGCCACAGCAGACCCTGTATTTGATTTACTCTCTAAATTCCAACTGACCTAATTAACAGTTACCCAATTGTTTTATATTTATTCAGCTGATTGTCGTTGATGCCACACCACAGAGCATTTAACTCATTATGCTCAATTAGACCCAATCAGGCTTATATTAATGTAATAGAATGCTTGAAAGCCACAAAGTACACATTTCAAATGCCATGCAATCAGCTTGCAAGCTTTAATTGTCTTAATACACTCAGAATCTTGAGTAATTTACACACAGCCCTGAAATGTCTTGTAACATATCATGCTCATGATTTACTTGACAAAGGGCAATATATAATGAGTGCAGTTAAGTGAATTACAAGCAATTGAGTGGTTGAAATTACATCATAAACTACAAAAACAGATTTGAATAGTTTGGATTTTGTCATCCAAACTTCAAGATAACACTAGTATCTAAATTTACTTAGTTTTCATTATTATTTTTTTTAAGTCAGTCAATTTTATTAACTCAGGAACAATTAGTGTAATGAGTGAAAGAAAATATCATTTTTTCTTAGTTTGCTTTATCACCATCATTATCATCATGTGTGCTTTGTCCAAAGGCAGGTCCTTGGCTCATAGTAGTCTTTCCATGTCTCTCCACCCTGTGCCATTCTTTTCGTTTGCCAATAACTTCCTTCAATTTTCAAGCCATCCAGCATTGATATTCTCTTCCTCTATTTCCTTGAAAACTTCCCTTCATAGCTTTTCTTACTAGTCCGTTTCCTCTTAAGATGGACCCTGCCAAATCTCTCTGCCTTCTCCTAATTATGCTCAGCAAATCTCTTTGTTCGTTCACTCTCCATAGCATTTCATCATTTGTTAGTTTTTCAAATATGGCCTTTCACGTTGCTATCACTGTTCTTATTTCTTTGCTGCATCTTCCATCTGCAGGTATTATGCTTCCTAAATGCTAGAATTCTTGCACCTGTTCTAGTTCTCTTTCTTCAAGGACACCGCTCTTCTTACTGAGGAAAGGTAGAAAATGAAAGGATCACCTACTTCCCTCTTGACCAAACTCCCTCTCTTACATGCAGCGAATTTTCTTTCAGAATTATGCTGATTAAGTGCTGAAGGATACAGCATCTTTGGAAACTGCCTTTACTCCTCTGGAACCTGGGTAGCCCAAGCTGAAGGGAAAGAAATCTTCCTTATGTTCGATTCCAAGGTGCAAGTCAGCTTGTAATGGACCCGTGCGCAGTACAAAACTATTACCAAATTCATCCAGTGCATACAGAGGAGAGTACGGGAGGGGAAATATTACAATTAATTAAGAAAGTTCTCTTGAGAGTTTGAGACAATGGCACATTATAGGATTGAGGTGGAAGCAATTTGTCTCTGTCTTATTGTGTTGTTGCTGGCTAGTGAGTGCTTTGCCTTGACACATGGTTCCAAGTTGTAGAGAGATCCACGCTCAAGTCTCTCATCTTGGGGAGCTGAAAGTATTTGTAGTTCTCTTTGGTGAAAAATACATTCTGATATTTGAATTTGAAAGTGCTATATAAGGTATGAGACAGTCTTGTGGCACATGGGGTAGCATCCCTGCCTTTAAGCCAGAAGCTCCAGGTTTGAGTCCCACTCCAGGACTTGATGGCCAAGGAAGGTGCGTTTCATAACAGGGCCAAATAGGTTGAGTATTCTGAGCCAGGCAGTCAACAGCACCTAGAGGGGTGTGCAAGAGGAGGGCCTGTTTCTACCTGTCAGAGCCAGTGTGACACCAAAGGAAAACAGGTAAGCGATTGGTGCATATCTCTTCGGTGTTTCTTTTGAATGGCCAAGTGGTTTAAATCAGGAGACATTATTACAGCTGACGAGTACAGTTAGGAAATTCACTTTTAAAATATTTAACATCCAAATTAATGAATTAAGTAGAATAGAGATGGCTGGGCAGGCGATGTGTTGCAGCTGTAGCATGTGGGAGCTGGTGGACACCTGTGCGATCCACAGTGATCACATCTGCAGCAAGTGTTGGCTGCTCGAGGAACGTCAGCTTAGGGTCAATGAGCTGGAGTTTGAGCTGCAGATACTGTGACACATCAGGGAGATTACCTGGATACTGTTTCAGGAGGCAGTCACATCCCTTAGATTAATTACATCAAATTTGGACTGTAGTCAGGGACAAGAGGCTGTGACTGTGAATGAGGCAGGTATTGGGATCCAAAATTCAGCTTTGGGGAGCCTCAGCAGTGCCCTTGTCCAGTAGGTATGAGGTTCTTGCTCCCGGTGTGGACGAGGGCACAGACTGCAGGAAGGATGAGCGAACTGACCAGAACACTGTGGTACAGAGCGCCAGTCAAGTTGGGGGAGAAAAGAGAAATGTATTGGTAACAGGGGATAGCATAGTTAGGGGAACACATACTGTTCTGTGCAGCAAAGACAGAGAGTCTCAAAGGCTGTGTTGCCTACCTGGTGCCAAGGTTAAGGACATTTCTTTTGGGTTGGAGAGGAACTTGGAGTGGGAGCGGAAGGATCCAGTTGTTGTGGTCCACGTAGTTACCAACGACATAGGTAGGACTAGGAAAGAGGTTCTGCTGAGGGACTACGAGCAGTTCGGGGCTAAATTAAAAAGCAGAACCACAAAGGTAATAATCTCCGGATTACTACCTGAGCAACATGCAAATTGGTGTTGGGTAAATAAGATTAGAGAGGTAAATGCCTGGCTCAAAGATTGGTGTGGGAGAAATGGGTTCCACTTCATGGGGCACTGGCACCAGTACTGGGGAAGGAGAGAGCTGTTCCGTTGGGATGGGCTTCATTTGAACCATGCTGGGACCAGTGTCCTGGCAAATCGTATAACTAGGGTTGTAGATAGAACTTTAAACTAATTAGTGGGGGGTTGGGGGGGAGGTTTCAATTGAAGGGAAGCTTAAAAAAATCAAAAAGAAACAAGAGAGCAGAGGTGCAGGGTAGTGGAGAGGCAAACGATAATCAAAGCTTAAGGCTCTTTTTCTGAACCCACGCACCATTTGTAACAAGATAGATGAGTTGATGGCACAAATAGTAATAAATGAATATGACTTGATAGCTATTACAGAGACGTGGTTGCAGGGTGACCAAGACTGGGAACTCAATATTCAGGGGTATTCGACGTTCAGGAAGAAAAGGCAAAAAGGAAAAGGAGCTGGGGTAGCTTTGTTAATAAAGGAAGGTATCAGTGCAGTGGTGAGTAGTTTTATATAGGTGCAATAGATCGTGATGTGGAATCAGTTTGGGTGGAAATAAGGAATAGCCAGGGGAAGAAGTCACGGATGGGAATCGTCCATAGGCACCCAAAGAGTTGCCTCACTGTAGGACAAAGTATAAATTGGGAAATAATGGAGGCATATAAGAAGGGCGCTACAATTGTCATGGGTGATTTTAATCTGCATATTGACTGGACAAATCAGATTGGCAGGGGTAACGTGGAAGACGAATTTGTAGAGTGCATCAGGGATTGTTTCTTAGAGCAATATGCTGCAAAACCGACTCGGGAAAAGGCTATATTAGATCTAATAATATGTAATGAAGTGGGATTAATAAGAGATATTGTAGTTAAGGATCCTGTCAAACAAAGGGCAAGCAACTCAGGTCTCAAACCAGTGTCCTCAACTTAAATAAGGGCGATTACAGTGGTATGAAGAAAGAGTTGTCTAAAGCGGGCTAGGAAAATAGACTAAGGGGAAGGTCAGTGGATGAGCAGTGGCAGATATTTAAGCAGATATTTCATAATGCTTAGCAAAAATTTATCCCGGTCAAAAAGAAGGACTCAATGAGAAGGATGAACCACCTGTGGTTAACTGAGTTGGTGAAGGAGAGTATCCAATTAAAAACTAAGGCATACAAAGCAGTGAAAACTTGTGGCAGGCCAGAGGATTGGGAAATTTTTAGGACCTAGCAGCAGATGACTAAAAAAGCTAATAAAGAGGGAGAAAATTGATTATGAAAGTAAATTGGTAAGAAATATAAAAACAAACAACAAGAGCTTCTACATGAATATAAAAAGAAAGAGAGTAGCTAAAGTGAGCCTGGGACCCTTGGAGGATGTG
This sequence comes from Cetorhinus maximus, assembly GCF_964194155.1. NCBI lineage: Eukaryota > Metazoa > Chordata > Chondrichthyes > Lamniformes > Cetorhinidae > Cetorhinus > Cetorhinus maximus. The sequence goes on along the minus strand of NC_135885.1, from coordinate 134,946,992 downwards.
ACTGGAGAATTGATAATGGCGAACAGGGAAATGGCAGATAATTTAAACCAATATTTTGCATCGGTCTTCATGGTGGACGATACTATAAACATCCCAAAGATATCAGATAAGCAAGGAGCTGATGGGAGGAAAGATCTTGTAACAGTCTCTATCACAAGGGACAAAGTATTTGACAAACTAATGGGACTGAAGGCAGACAAGTCACCAGGACCTGATGGCCTGCATCCAAGGGTTTTAAAGGAAGCGGCTGCAGAGATAGTGGAAGCATTGGTCGAAATGTTCCAGAACCCACTGGATTTGAGGAGGGTCCCAGTGGATTGGAAAACTGTTAATGTGATGCCCCTGTTCAAGAAGGGAGGGAGACAAAAAGCAGGAAACTATAGGCCAGTCAGCCTTATATCTGTCATTGGGAAAATGCTAGAATCCATTATTAAGGAAGAAATAGCAGGACATTTAGAAAAGCTTAATGCAATCAAACAGAGTCAACATGGCTTTGTGAAAGGGAAATCATGTTTGACAAATTTGCTAGACCTCTTTGAGGATATAACAAGCAGAGTTGATAAAGGGGAACTGGTAGATGTAGTGCATTTGGATTTCCAGAAGGCATTTGATAAGGTGCCACATAAAAGGTTATTGCACAAGATAGGAGCTCACAGTATTGGGGATAATGTATTAGCATGGATCGAGGATTGGTTAACACACAGGAGACAGAGAGTTGGGATTAATGGGTCTTTTTCAGGTTGGAAAGGTGTAGCTAATGGAGTGCCACAAGGATCAGTCCTAGGGCCTCAATTATTTACTATCTATATTAATGACTTGAAGGAGGGGGCAGAGTGTAATGTATCCAAATTTGCTGATGATACGAAAGTAGATGGGAAGGCATGTTGTGATGAGGACATAAGGAATCTGCAAGGGGATATAAATAGGTTGAGTGAGTGGGCAAAAACTTGGCAGATGGAGTTTAATGTAGGAAAGTGTGAGGTCATGCACTTTGACAGGATGGAATGAAGAGATATTCATGTCTATAATGTTATTGGGAATTATTTTAAAATTGGACTTTTAGTAGGGTCTGTGTCCATGTGTGTATCTATGTGTGTCTGTATGTGGCTTAATTAGATTAAAGCCAGCTAGTCAGGGTGCTTTGATGTATAGTAGTTTTGAGATGTTAATTAGGTAAACGTAAGGAAATTAAAAGGAACCGAATTGCAAGGAACATCATTTTGAATTTGTAAGGTCCAATGTGCTTTGCCTGATGTCTGTTTAAAGTCTATGGGCAGAATCTTCGGCTCAGCGAGTGGGGGCGGGGCCCGCTTGCCAAGGGGTAAAATGACGCGGGGTGACGCTGAGCATGTGTCCCGAAATCACCGCGCGTTATTTAGATTTTCAGTTCGGCGGGCGCGCAGCCAACTCAGCTGAGCGCCTGCTGAACTGTCAAAGGCCAATTAAGGCCTGTTAAAAAGCAATTAAGGCAATCAGCTAAGCTGCTCATCCAACCTTAAGGTTAGTGGGCAGGTGAAGAACCCAGGCAGCTGTCAAGTTTTTCATGGAACCTTATCCACGGGCGGGATGAGGTTTCATGAATGATTTAAAATTTTCGGAATTTAAAAAAAAAAATTAATGCACATGTCCCAGCTCATCTGACAGTTTCGCACGAGGGGACATATCATAAAATTTTTTTCAACACTTTATTAAACTGTTTAAACTTAAAACTAATCTCCCTGAGGCAGCTTTGTGCCTCAGGGAGATTTCTGCACTCATTCACGCGCATGTGCGAAAGAGTGCTCTCCCGACTCATACAACACTCCTCCCCGCCCCCACAAGGAGTGCACAGCGCTTCCGGGTGCGCATCACGCTGGGCAGGCCTTAATTGGCCCACCCAAGTAAAATGGTGACACGGACCCGAACGGGGGCGCCGATTGGCTGCATGCCCACCCTCGCACAAACCCCCTGATGGGGAGAAAATTCTCCCCTATGGGTTACTGTTACCTTGGTGAAGATTTACCTGGGAGTGATTAGTTTGGGGATTTGTTTAAAAGTTATTATGGTAGTAATTTGTAGACATGTGTATCTGTTTAATTTGTTAAATTAATAAATATTTAATTTAGTTTTATATAAAAAAACCCTCTTGAGGCTCGGTGGTTTCATTCCTGAATTCAGAGCTGCATCTCAAACATACCAACTTAAAATTTAGGTTATGACAGTTGTTCAAGCATCCCTCTGGGATTTAAAGAACTCATCCATTACCAACTGCTGTGTCATAACAAGGAAGAATCAAAAGGCAGACTATTATTTAAATAGAGAAAGACGCCAAAAAAATGCAGCACACAGAGATCTGGGTGTTCTTGTGCATGAAACACAAAAAGTTAGCATGCAGGTGCAGCAAGTAACTAAGAAGAAAAATGGAATTTTGGCCTGTATTGCTAGGGGTTTGGAGTTTAAAAATAGGAAAGTCTTGTTACAACTGTACAGGGTGTTGGTGAGGCCACACCTGGAGTACTGTGTACAGTTTTGGTCCCCGTATTTAAGAACGATATACTGGCATTGGAGGCAGTTCAAAAGAGATTCACTAGGCTGATTCCTGGGATGACGGGATTGACTTATCAAGAATGGCTAAACAGGTTAGGCCTTTATTCGTTAGAGTTTAGAAGAATGAGGGGTAATCTCATTGAAACATACAAGATTCTGAGGGGGCTTAACAGGGTAGATATTGAGAAGATGTTCCCACTAGTGGGGGAATCCCAAACAAGGGGACATAGTTACAGATTGTGGGGACACTAATTTAAAACTGAGATGCAAAGGAATTTCTTCTCTCAAAGGGTATTGAATATTTGGAATTCTCTACCCCAGAGAGTTGTGGAGGCTAGATCACTGAAAATATTTAAAGAGGAGGTAGATAGATTGAAATATCAGGGAGCTAAGGGCTAAAAGGATCTGGCACGAAAGAGGAGTTGATGCCTGGGGCAGATCAGCCATGATCTTATTGAATGGCGGGGCAGGCTTGAGACACCAAATGGCCTACTCCTGCTCCTATTTCATATGTCCTTAACATATGCCAATTGCAGACAGTAAGAGCTGGTCATTCACGTGATAGAAAGAAAATTGGAGCTTCTACCATCACCAATCAAAGATCTGGACTACGATGTGCATGTAAAAATGTCACATTTCTACAGCAGCTCGGACTCCTTGGAGGCTGATTGGCTCAGTTGGCTGGATGGCCGGTGTGGATCAGAATTTGTGCCAACAGCATGGGGTTTGATCCTCGTTCTGGCTGGGGTGGATTCGGGATCTGCCTCCTTGCCCTACCCACGATAGAGATTGCGGTGGTGTGGGTTGGACCTGCCTTCGGGCAGAGAACTGAAGAAGAAGATATAAGGCATATTTCCACGAAAGTTCACCATCTGTTATATATGGAGCAAGTAATTTGCGAAATGATTATTTTCTCAGATCTGCTGCCTTGAGGATTTTATATGCAGAATTGTGGGATTCGGGCTGTATTCCTGTGCTCTGTGTTGTAGCAATTACCACACTGCACTTGGACTTTTCCTTTATCAAAGAAGCTGAGGAGCTTGACCAGACAGGTATTTCCTTTTCTGAATCAGTGTTGATTGCTGTTTGCTAAGATGTCATTGTACGACAGAATCTTCAAGTTTACTCCTGATAATAAACATTATTTTGCAAGGATTTCTATTCCACCTCTGGCTGGTCTCTCACATTCTACCCTCTGTAAACTTGAGGTCATCCAAAACTCTGCTGCCCGTGTCTTAATTTGCACCATGTCCCCATTCCCCTATTGCCCTTGTACTCACTGACTGATGATGGCTCCTGGTTAAAAAATTTCTTGCTTTTAAAACTCTCACCCTTATTTTCAAAACCCTCTATCGCCTTGCCCCTTCCCATTTCTCCAACCCGACAACCCTCAGAGATAACTGCGCTCCTCCAATCCTGACCTCTTGTGTTTCCCTGATTTTAATCGCTTCTCTATAGGTGGCTGCATTTTCTGTTAGCCAAGGCCTCAAGCTTTGGGTACTCTTTGCTACACCTCTCTACCTTGCTTTTTTCCTTTAAGGTAGTCCTTAAAAACTGTTATGTCTTGTGGTTCCCAGAAGTTTGAAATAATCACACTTTAGATCATTGAGTGTATTTCTCCAGATTCCCATGTGCTGCAGAACAATACACTGGCTGTAGTGCAGTAGAGAGTGATGTGGCATTCGAAATATGCATGTCTACACCTTCCAAACCCATGACCACTACCTTCTAGAAGGATAAGGGCAGTAGATAGATGGGAACACCACCACCTGGAAGTTCCCATCCAAGTCACTCACTATCCTGACTTGGAAACATTTCATTCTTCCTTCACTGTTGCTGGGTCAAAATCCTGGAACTCCTTCCTAACCGCACTGTGGGTGTACCTACACCACATGGATTGCAGTGGTTCAAAAAGGCAGCCACCTTCTCAAGGGCAACTAGGGATGGGCAATAAATGCTGGCCCAGCCAACGAAGCCCACATCCCGCAAATGAATAAAAAAATAATAAAAATATTTTTAAAATGCACATAACAATAAGGTTCCTAAATCATTTGAATAATATAAAATATAACAAAAAACTACCTCTTTGATCAGTGTTGTAATTTGTTTTATAATAGCCGGAATTTTCCCTGAATTGCATTAAATATGGTGGCGGGTGTGAAAAAAGACGTTTTTCCCACCAGCCGCAAGGGTGGGTATTTGCTCCATATCGTCCACTTCCCACCTGATTAAAAATGCAGCCACAGGAAACACGTCGTATCACTGGTTGCAGCCTCACCATTTCCTCACTCCGGGTGCCATATTTAAACTGCAGCCGCGCACACTGTTCTCAATGTTTGCAGCCCAGGACTGCTCCAGTGAAGACATGGCACTGAAAGCCAAGAAGAGTTCAGTGATCCATCACTGGAATCCTTCTGGAGGCCCGCCATGATGTCCTCTGTCCCTGCTCTGGCCACAGGAGGTCCAGCATTCTCACCACTCCGGCGTGAGGCAGTGGCAGTGGTGGTCAGTGCCAATGCTGCACAGAATAGGTTGGCCACCCAGTACAGAAAGAGGATGAATGATCTCATCCGTGCCACCTGGGTAAGTCAACCATCTCATCACTCTAAACTCATACACACAAGGCCATCACACATTCACTAGCATCTCACTTGCTGCCAACTCAAGGGACATCACCACTCATTCACTCGCATACACCCTCACAGGTCCATCTGGCCTCATCTCCTCTGGAGACTGCCTCCTCAGCCCTCACCATCTTGAGGCTACTTGCACAGACCAACATGTGCCCCCATACACACCCTGGGATACCCACCTTCCCCAGCACAGCCCTAGCCTTGCAGCCTCTTCCTTTGCCTGATGCCACTTCTCCCTGTTCCCCAAGCAAGCCCCAGACCTGCAGCCACTGAAAAGCCACCCCTACCTTAACGCTGGTCTTGTAGGTAGATACTTGCCTGTGAACCCCTCTAAAAGCAAAGTGGTGCTGCCTGCGAAGCCTGGCACTGATGATCGTGAGTGCTTCCCGAAGCAAAGTGGGCAAACAAGCCTCGAAGTCCCGAGCGAAATGCAGGTTGCCAGGTGCATGTCGCTTATGATCAGTTGTGAAACATCTCGACGTGCAGTCACGCCGATGTGAGCTCATGCTCCAGTGTGGGAGGATGATTCTGGCAAGCAGGGCTTACACTGAGATGTTAAAGTATTGGAATTAGCTTCCCAATGCGAGGCGGCAGGAATCCCAGCCCGCCATTGATGGGTGGAGCGGATGATCGCAATCTGGTTTTACGACGATGTGAAACAGATTTTTGCAATCTCTGGATATTTTCCACTCCTGCCTGCTGCAAACGGAGCAGAAAATCCCGAGTAATGCTTCTGTAAAGCTCTTTGGTATGTTTTGTTATGCTTAAGGTGCTATATAAATATAAGATGTTGTTGTTGATTGAACTAGGTCTAACGGATGGGTAGTTGCTTTATTGAATTAATACTCTTTTTGTATATGGGCACCATGTTAGTCTGTTTCCAATTCAATGGTAGCTCCCCAGCTTGGTTGCTTGTGAACCTCCAACCTCTCACAGGATGATGATACTTTTACACAGATACTTTTATTTCCCTAATTTCCCATGCTAATCTTTCTGAACCCTCTATCGTCCTATTATATTTTTTCTCCTATTACATGTGTTGCTCAGGAGTCAGTCATGCTTCAGGTATTCATATTGTCATTATAGCACTACTCCCAAATTTTGCTTCAACTACTTGTGCAAGGTATATTTTCTTTCTTTGTCTCTTGTGTGAAAACATATCTAATAATACAGCAAGAAAAGTTAAAAGAATACCATTTCAATGACAGTTTGCTCAATAATTAATGTGCAAGGTAACGACACACAGTCCTCTTAAGTCTGCCAAATAAGTGAGAAAATCTAGGTCAATTGGTCATGATACCAGCAAGCACGCTAAGAGATTATTATGATGATCAAGGCAAAACCTAAATAATACAACATATCTAGGACGTAGTTTGTTTCAAACTGATCCTTAAAGGGGCATTTTATTATGTAGCGTCACATAGTATTTGCAGAAAAGAAGGCTGCGTTTGTTGCCAATGCCATGCATGCGCAGTTTCATGCATGGCCACCATCTTTATAGGGGGCAATGTGCAGGAGGGCGCATGTGCAGTGATCACTGGCCCTGGAATTGCAAGTATTACAACGCCGGCAACAGAATCCCTCATCTGATTTCCCATTTCTTTATCCCGTTTGATTTCCTTAACATTTTTCTTACTTTTTTACCCCCACATTTTTTGGGAAGGCACCTTTCTTCCAATAAACCATCTTGTCGCAGCAGCATATCTCAGTGGTGTAGAAGGGATGGTGTGTAATTAAGCTTGCGCTCCATCCCCTGCCTGCCCTGCTAGTCCTTCATTATGCTGTGCTGGGAGAAACGAGCCCCGGAGCTGCAAATGGAATTGCGGCCATCACCGAGTGGAACAGAAGCCTCCCTGCCCTCCCCCATCCTGATCGCTAGAGGTGCCCTGATTGCCCGCCCACCGCAGGGCTCAGAAACTGGGTGAACGGCTTCCAACCGGCACTGCGCCGCCTGCAATTGATGACATAGGACTCAGCACGTGCGCGGTCAAGTGCACGTGCGCAGACAGGTTTCGGTTGTCATCTTGCATGGTCATCGTGTGTTAGCAGGAGACACAGAAACAGGCAATTTGGTCCAACAGGCCCATGTGGACATTTACGTTCCACATGAATCTCCTCCCACCTTCTTTATCTAATCTCATCAACATACCCTTCTCTTCATTTTCCCTCATGTGTTGATCTCATTTCCCCTTAAACACATTTTTGTGATTCGCCTCAAATACTCCTTGTGGGGTAGTGTTTTCCATATTTTAACTACTCTCTAGGTAAAGAAATTTATCCAAAATTCCCAATTAGATTTATTAGTGACTCTTATATTTATGACCCCTGGTGTGGTGTCCCACTTAAAGTGAAAACATTTTCTCTATGTCTATCCTACCACACCCTTTCATAATCTTAAAGACGCCTGGTCAGGTCATCTGTCAACCTTCTCTTTTCTTGAGGAAAGAACCACAGCCTGCTGAGTCTTTCCTGGTATGAATAACCTCAGTTCAGGTATCATTCTTGTAAATCATTCCCAGTGCCTTTCTATCATTTTTATAGTATGGAGAGCAGAACTGTTCACGGTACATTGTTGGTTAATGCAACAAGGTGCCCATGCTTTAAGTTAGTTGCACAAAAACAAATGGGGGAAAATACAACCAGCGGAAGTTACGTCCACCTCAACTGAGCCTGTTTGTTAATGAACAATTAACCCATGGAATCTATTTTTATCTGTCTGCACAAATGAGAATGTCGGAAACCATTTTACATTCAGAGGTCTTGAGCGGTTTCAAAGTGGTCAGTTGGACCACAAATGCGTAAACTGGGACCCCGTGTAGGTCTGAGGCCACAGGGGTGATGGATGAATGGGACTTGGTGTGAGTTAGGGCACAGGCAGCAGAGTTTTAGATGACCTCGAGTTAACAGAGAGCAGAACATGGGAGGCCGGCTGGGAGTGCGATGGAATAGTGTTACAATCTGGTTAAGGACCAATAACATTTGTTGTCAAGTAGACAAAAATTTGAAATCCAGGTTTATGCTAAGAGGACATAACCACCCGATTCCATGGGGCAGAATTTTGCCTTTGGTGGGCGGGCTCAGCGGGGACGGTCAGGAAGCCGACCACTGCCGGCGACCGGCACCAGACCACGATTTGACGATGGTGGGCCAATTAAGGCCCACCCAGCGTGAAACGCAAGCAGCAGCGCTGAGCGTTGCCTGTGCGGGGAGGTGGGGGGAGGAGGGCGAGCGGGCCGAGTGTGAACTGTGTGCATGCGCCCGAGTGAATGCTTCATAATCTCCCTGAGGCACAGAGCTGCTTCGGAGATGAAAAGATATGGAAAAAATAAAATAAAATAAAAATGTAATGAAACATGTCCCCTCATATGACTCTGTCACATGAGCAGGGACATGTTATTATTGAAAAATTAAAGTTTTTTTTATTTGCTTTTGGAAACCTTATCCCACCCATGCTGCTTGGCCTTTTTGTCTGCCCGCCCACTGTTGGGTTGGACGGGCAGCGAAAATTTTAATTTAATTGATTACTTAATGGCCTTAACAGGCCTTTTAATTGTTGGCGGGCGTGCTGCCAGTTCCGACGCATGCCTGCCGACTGAACTATCGCACGACTGCTTGTTGACGCCGGTACGTTATGCCTATGTCAACGCTTGTCATTTCACCCTCAAGCAGGTCAGGCACGCACCCGCCTGCCAAGGGAAAATTTCTGCCCATGGTTTTAAACAAACAGAAGAATATTTACTATACAAGAGTCAACAAAGCAAACAGTCGATACTTTCTATCTTATACTCTAACATCCAGAATTAACATGAATTAAACATGAATTAACGGGCAAACTGTGGTCGAACATACCACAAACCGCACATTAAATGGCAGGCACAAACAAAACAGATCCAATGGATTTTCTCAGTGATCCACCCAGATGTCAGTAATCAAAGTCCTTCTAACTCTGTCTTCCTCACGAGGCATTTCAGTCTCTCTCCTTTCAGGACTTAGCCTCTGATTTCCCTTTAACAACAACTTCATCTTAGCCGGGAGGCCCTCCTGCTTGTGCTGTCTTCAAGTAATCATCAGGCAATGGGAATCAGACTTCGAATGTCCCACGACTGGTCACCTCAAAGCTGCTCAATCACTTCCCCCCGAGACTGCGTCCCACTGGGTTTACAAGGTGCAGCCCAGCATCCAGTCACCATCATAAACCCAGCAACCTAGCTGTGTTGATCAGACAATCGCTGTTCACAGGCTTTTCTTTGCTCCAACTCCCAGCTTCACGGAACAGACAACCACTTGAGCTTCACTGAGCTGACAACTGCTCCCCATAGACTTTCTGTGCCCTAGCTGCCAGCTGCACCGAGCAACCCCTGCTCCCAGGCTTCTTTGAGCTTCAGCTCCCCAGCAACACAGAGATATCAATTGCCCCACAGCAGCATGGAGCCATCAGCTGCAGCTGCTCACCCTAATCTTCTCTTGTAGGCTCTCTCATTGCACCAAAACCCGGTCACCCAAACAATTGTGGGATCTGTCTTCATTGTGTCTGCCATTTAACGTACAGTTTATGGTACATTCAACCACAGTTTGTCTGTTAATTCATGTTTATCTCATGTTAATTCTGGATGTTAGCATACATGATAGACAGTATTGACTGTTTGCCTTGTTGACTCTTGCATAGTAAAAATCCTTCTGTTTTATTAAAACCATGGAACCTTGTGGGTTTTTTCTCTTAGATGATATTTGAAATCCCAGGTATTTACTATGTTACAACTAAAGTTGCTGGTCCCTTATTGGATCGTAATACTATTCCAATGCACTCCTAGCTGGCCTTCCATGTTCTGCTCTGTTAACTTGAGGTAATCCAAAAGTCTGCTGCCTGTGCAGAGGAATCCCTCAGGTCCGAAGGCCAGGTTTTTCATGTCATTTCCAAGCAGGATGTCATAGGAAGCCCTGTGACCTGCCCCCACCACCGCTCCCCTTCCAGCCCCCCACCAAGCTCTGCGCTTGAGCCAGAACATGTCCAGTATCATAGCCTCTATCCCAAAAACACACACACCAAATTTAAAAAGATAGATTTCCTCAAAGTAATCAAGTAGAGAGGTAACAAAGACATGGATGATGGTTTCAGGAGCGGGGAGCTGAGGCAGGGGCGGAGTTGGGCAATGTTATGGAGATGGAAATATGTAGTCTTGGTGGTGGCACAGGATATATGGTTGTCGCAAGGTCAAATATGACACCAGGGTTGCAAAACGTGGGCTTCAACCTTGCCAGAGAGGGATAGTGGCTAGGGAGTGGAGTCAATGACTGGACCAAAGGCATTGGCTTTAGCCTTTTCAACAGTTAGCTGAAGAAAATTTCTGTTCATCCACTATGAATGTTGGATGAGCAGCCTGACCATTTAAAGACAGTTGAGGAGTTGAGAGAGGTGGTGGGGAGGTAGGGCTGGGTGTCAGCATACATGGTGAAAATTATTGAGTTTTTGGATGATGTTGCAGCGTATAGATGGGAAATAAGAGGGGCCAAGGATAGATCCTTGGGGAATACCAGAGGTAATAGTGCAGGAGTGGGAAGAGAAAGCATTGTGGGTCATTGTCTGGCTATGAATGAATATGTAAGAATGGATCAAGAGTGCTGTTGTGACATGTGTAAGAGCCCATTATTCTATTGTTTCTGCACTTCTGAATTACTGCAGTGCTGGGCCTGTGTTCCCTTGAGGACCTGTTGCATATGTTGCCAACAGATACAGGCTTTGGGCCCAGCTCTCGCAGTCGATGTGCAGATTACATACCTTGGCAGTGTATCAGTGTGACAGTTCATTGTATGAGAACTTCTTAAAATTCAGTTTTCTCTTCATACACCTTCTCTTAAAAGCCATAGCTTCTCCACTAATGATTGCACATATTACCTTCCAAATCAAAAACTATCCATTTTGCTCAGACCTTCTCAATTCTTGTTTTAGCTATGAATAGCAAGCCTGAAAGATCATTGGACCAAAGCAGCTGTTGTAGGTTTATTTTAATGTCATAGTATCCAAAATATTCTGTGTGCTGCCACATAAAAACAACTGAGATGAAGTTAAAGGAAAACCCCAGTCTTAAAGGAAAATAAGTCAGCGAACATAGACTTAGCCAATTTAAAGGTGGTTACAATTTCTTCGCTGTAGGTAGTACATGTAGATGGCACTAATGGCAATTTTATCACTAGCCCCTAGAACAAATGGACATTTTGTCCAAAGGAGATTTATACAATAGAAAATGGATTGAAAGCAGCCTTGAATCTCTTCTCTTGGGTCAGGTTAAGTAAAAGTGTGATTTTTTTTAAGCCATTGTGTTGCGGTGCCACAAAATCATATCTCAGTCCCACCAGAGGAAATAATCCGGATTGAATTTAGACCAGTTTCCTTTTATCCTGCTTTTCAAGCTGCATGTGACAATAACAAGAATTCAAAACACTATTATTTTAGACTAGAGTTTCTCTTGTTTTTCTCAATCACATCAATTTTAGGGGGAGGTGGTGGCGATGGCGGTGTAGTGGCATTGTCACTCGACTAGTAATCCAGATACCCAGGGTAAAATGCTCTTGGGACCAGGTTCAAATCCCACCACAGCAGATGGTGATATTTCACTACAATAAAAAAAAAATCTGGAATTAAAAGTCTGGGGAAGGAAGTTTGCTGTCTTCATCTGGCATGGCTCCAGATCCACAGCAATGTGGTTGACTCTTAAATGACCTAGAAAGGCACTCAATTCTCAAGCGCAGTTAGGGATGGACAATAAATGCAGGCCCTGTCAGTGATGCCCACATCCAATGAATTAAATAATAATTTTCTTATCCTGGCAGGGTCAGCAGAAATTGTGTGCCGCTTCATCACTTAATACATTTACTGCCGTGCACAGACTTTTCATTGGCTCTAGCACTGCAACTTTCAATCACTGAGTGTCCTATATATGCAGTGTCTTCTTGTAGTAATTATAGTTTTGATAAGTGTAGGACTGTAGCTTTAAGAATAATCCTGTGCTATAAGATCACATGATCTGTGTAAACCAATGAGTTAGCAGTGCAGGGAACCTCTAGGGGAGAGTTCTTCATTAGTTAGAGAGTTAGATGCACACATGGGGCAGAATTTTCCCCCTGTCTGGGGGGAAGTTGATGGGCGGGCACGTGCAGGCACGCTTCCGATCGCCGCCCCCGATCGGAGGCGCGGCACCATTTTATGTGGGCGGGCCAATTAAGGCCCACCCAGTGTGATGTCTGCGCAGAAGCGCTATGCGCTCCCTGTGCGTGCAGGGGGGGAATCCCTAAAATTGAGAGTGCGCTCTTTTGCACATGCGCACGAAAGAGTGCGTTCATCTCCCTGAGGCTAAGTGCAGCCTCAGGGAGATCGCCTCTACTGTCAACAATATTAAAAATAGAAGAAAAAATGCCCTTACATGACCCCTTATGTGACAATGTCACATGAGTTGGGACATGTTCATAATTTCCATAACAAGTTTATTAAAACTTTTAAAACCCTATATGAAACCTCATGGATGAGGTTTCATGTTTTTTCTAGTTGCCGCTGGGGTTCCTGGCCTGCCTGCCAACCTTAAGGTTGGACGGGCAGGTCCACTAAGTACTTTGATTGATCTGTCAATGGCCTCAATTGGCCATTGACAGGTCGGCGGGCGCACAGCTGATTTTCCTGCACCCCCGCCTACCGGAAAATTTAAGTGGGGCAGGGTGACGTTGGGAGTTCCGACTGACATCATCCCGCATTATTTTACGCATCTGCGAGTGGGCCCCTCCCCCGTTCGCCGACGGTAAAATCCTGCCCATGTAGTTGCTGCTGCTGTCTGGTAAATAAAGCTCAATGTTTCCACCAAGATAAGTTGTCTGGAAAATCAACTCTATAACAAACTGGAAATGAGGATAAATCAGATCTGGTACTGTTCCTCGCCCAGCAATTGTGAATATCTAAGATAGTTAAGAAGAAAGGAAGATATACTTACCAGAGATGCCAAAGTTTGGCAAAATCAATCCCTTTGAACCAGCCATTGATGACTGGTCTCAATATATAAAACGTCTTGCATTCTACTTTCAAGCGAACAAAATCACAGGGGAGGAAAAGAGGAGAGAGATTCTCCTGAGTATTTGTGGGAGCAAGACCTACAGTTTAATTCAAAGCTTGATGGCCGCTAATGCCGCTGATTCAAAGACCTTCAGTGAATTAATGAACCTCGTTCAGGGACATTTCCAACACAAACCCTCAGTCACAATGCAGAGGTTCAGGTTCAATTCACAGAATAGAGCTCCAGGGAAGACCATTGCTACCTACGTGGTGAAATTAAAACAACTAACGGAATATTGTGATTTCGGTGAAACCTTGAATGATATGCTCAGGGGTCATTTGGTATGTGGCGTGCAAGAGGATGCTATTCAGCCAAGATTGCTAGCTGAAGTGGATCTTGATCTTAAGTAAGTGTTAGAAATAGTGCTTGCAATGGAAAGCGCTGTAAGGGATTCAGAAGTGATTCAAGGTGCGCAAAATGGTGCCATTTTCCTAGCTGGGCAGGAACAGTCAACCGAAAGTGACGTGAAAAGCTGGGACTTCACTGCGAAGCGGGAAACAGCCTCCGCTAACCAAAAATTTAGAGGAAACAGCTTAGCAGCAAAGTTGAAAACTAATTTTTATGGATGTGGAAACAGTCGTACTCCGAACGATTGACGATTTAAAGAAATGGAGCGTTATTTTTGTTACAAAAATGGACACATATTGAAACATTGCAAAGCGAGATTTGAACAGGTTTCCAGGCAACTTACAAAGTCCAATGAAGTATATAGCATGGAAGAGCCAGAAACAACCAATTCTGACATCTATTCCTTATTCAACATGAAAGTTGGGAAGACAGAGCCAATTACTGTCACATTGCAAGTGAATGGTAAACCCTTAAAAATGGAAGTAGACCATTCTACTGCTGTAGTAGGAGAACACATTTTCAGATATTTAAATAAAGGTGCTCAACATTTAAATTTGGAACAAACTTCTGCCAAGTTGAAAATGTACACAGGCGAAGAAATCCAAGTGAAAAGGTATCACCAGAGTAACTGTTCATCATAAACACCAAACATCACAACTACCAGTGATGGTGGTAGAAGGTGAAAGACCAAGCCTTCTAGGCCGTAATTGGTTGAAAGAGATTAAATTAAACTGGTCCGAAATCTTCCAGTTGTACGCAGGAGGACTGCCAGAGCTGCTAAAAAAAATGACACCGTCTTCAAAGATGAACTGGGAAAAATCCAAGGCCGACAGGTCAAGACCTACGTGGACCCAGAAGCAACTCCTCGCTTCTCGAAAGTAAGACCGGTGCCATACGCCCTGAGAGAGAAGGTTGACGCTGAGCTGACCTGGCTGGAGAGATTGGGCGTCATAAAAGTGGTTCAGTTCTCAGAGTGGGCAGCACCCATAGTTCCTGTCCTTAAACCAGAGCAGACCGTCCAGATCATTGGGAACTATAAAATAACGGCCAACAAAGCAGCCAAATTGGACAGGTACCCTATTCCCAAGATTGAAGACCTCTACACCAAACTAGCAGAAGGGACAATGAATACAAAGTTTGACATGAGTCATGCATATCAGCAACTGGAACTGGATGATGCCTCCCTGGAATTTGTGACCATAAACACCCACAAAAGGTTATATCAATACATATCCTGCCCTTCGATGTTTCTTCGGCCTGTGCCATTTTTCAGAGGATGATGGAGAGCTTGCTGAAAGGGCTACCTCAAGTTGTGATCTACCTGGGTGATGCACTAATAACTGGATTCACGGAAAAAGAACATTTGTCTAATCTAGAGGAAGTCCTGAAATGATTTTTAGAAGCTGGAGTGTGCCTGAAGAAGGAAAAATGCACTTTTTAGGCAAATGAAGCCATATATTTGGGCCACCGAGTAGATGCCCAACGGTTACACCCTGTTGAAGAGAAGGTTAAAGCAACCAGAGAGGCACCTGCACCTAAGAACGTCTCTGAACTTAAATCATTTTTAGGGATGGTAAATTATTATGGCGGAGTAAATGCGAGTAGGCTCTTTCCACTTAGATTAGGAGAGATAAACACGAGAGGACACGGCTTTAGGGTGAAAGGGGAAAGGTTTGGGGGAACATTAGGGGGAACTTCTTTACTCAGAGAGTGGTGGGAGTGTGGAACGAGCTGCCATCTGACGTGGTAAATGTGGGCTCACTCTTAAGTTTTAAGAATAAATTGGATAGATACATGGATGGGAGAGGTCTGGAAGGTTATGGACTAGGTGCAGGTCAATGGGACTAGCGGAATAATATTTCGGCACAGAATAGAAGGGCCGAATGGCCTGTTTTTCTGTGCTGTAGTGTTCTATGGTTCTATGGTTCTATGGCTGATCTCTACCAATTTATCAATGGTTCTAGCTCCTCTACATTCACTACTAAAGAAAAACCAGAGCTGGGTTTGGAAGTCACCCCAAGAAGAAGGCTTCCTGGAAGTAAAACAGCTCTTGCACCCTTCAAATTTGTTAGTGCACCTCAACCTGACAAAGGAATTTGCGCTAACTTGCAATGCGTCCCCTTATGGAGTGGGAGTGGTACTATCTCACAAAATGGACAACGGGGCAGAGATACCAATAGGCTATGAATCCAGGACATTACCACAGCTGAAAAATGATATTCTCAAATTGAAAAGGAAGGTTTGTCAATTATTTTTGATGTAAAAAAATTCCACCAATACGTGCATGGGTGACATTTCACAATAGTATCAGACCACAAACCACTTTTGGGTCTGTTTAGCGAGGAAAAGGCTATCCCTCCCATAGCTTCTGCATGAATACAAAGATGGTCCCTAATTTCAGTGGCATATGAACACACCTTTGTGCACAGACCAGGGATTCATATAGCCAATGCGGATGCCCTATGACTTCTTCCTTTGCAAGAGAACACTGACCATGTCCCAATTCCCTAAGAGCTCGTAATAGTGATGAATTTCCAGGATTCCTCACTAGTCTGTGCCAGGCAGATAAGAAACTGAACAAATCGTGATCCAGTGCTGTCTCAAGTGAGAGACCAAGTTTTACATGGCTGGTCGCAGGAACCATTCTGATGAATTGAAGAATTTTTTTTGAAACGAAGACATGAGATAAGCAGTCAAAATGGTATTCTGTTAAGGGGGCCACGAGTAGTAGTCCCTTTGTAAGGAAGGGGACCATTCTTGGTACAGCTACACAGTGCCCATCTGGGAATCTCATGAATGAAGACGATAGCGCGGAGTTATCTTTGGTGGCCAGAAATGGATGGCAGTATCGAGAAGGTGGTAAAACACTATGCAATGCCAACAGCTACAAAAGTTGCTGGTGGTAGCCCCAGTATACCCATGTGTGGCTTGGTAGAACCTGGGTGAGATTGCACATAGATTGTGTCGGTCCTTTTCTCGGAGCCATGTTTTGATTCATTATAGGTGCTCATTCCAAGTGGTTAGACGTTTATGAGGTTAAGTTGCCAACATCAGGTGCTACTATAGAAAAACTACGCCAGAGCTTTGCCATCCATGGATTGCCAGAAGTAATCATCTCAGGTAATGGTACTGTGATAACGAGAGCTGAATTTCAAAGGTTTGTCAGCCTGAATGGTATCAACCACGTGAAGATTGCACCATACCCATGGTCATCTAATGGACTGGCGGAAAGAGCAGAACAAACTTTTAAGGCGGGAATGAAAAAGTTTAACAGGTGAATCATTGGAAACTAAACTTGCTTGTTTCTTATTTCACTACAGAACAAACCCCCATATTACAACAGGTGCAACACCTGCAGAATTATAGATGAGGCTCCGTCTTCGAACAAGACTAAGCCTGACACTTCCTAATTTGGAGGGGAAGGTGGAAAAAAGTCAAGTAAACCAAAAAGCGACTCATGATTTGCATAGTCATGAGCGACAATTTACTGTTGGAGAAGTAGTTTTTGTAAGGAATTTCGGTGGAGGACCGAAGCGTTTATCTGGTAAAGTAAGCCCTGTGACCGGACCATTGTCAATACCATGTGGAAGTGGAGGGCCAGATCACCCGTAAACATCTGGATCATTTAAGAAGGGAGATACCCCAACAAAATGATGTTCCACCTGTAACCATTGCTGAACCAGTGGTTCTTGTTGAAGTTGCTCAACCAAGAACAGACATGCTTGATGTCTCTGTTGGAATGGAAGACACTGAACTGCCTGTGCCTAATGAGGCACCTGATGATAATGCGGTTCCAGGGAATGTACTTCCTGCAAAAGAATTGGAAGCCGTGGAGCTACAATGTTCCACACGGATCAGGAAACCACCTGAAAGACCGAACTTGTTAATTCATGACCTGTGTAAATATTGTAATGTCACGAGATAAATATCCTTGTAAATACAAAATGTACAGAAAAATTAAAGGGGGAGGAATGTAGTAATTATAGTTTTGATAAATGTAGTACTATAGCTTTCAGAATAATCCTGTGTTGTAAGATCACCTGATCTGTGTAAGCCAATGAGTTAGCAGCACGGGGAACCTCTAGGGGAGAGTTCTTCATTAGTTATAGAGTTAGATGCACGCATGTAGTTGCTGGCGCTGTCTTGTAAATGAAGTTCAATATTTCTACCAAGAAAAGTTGCCTGGAAATTCAACTCTATGACATTTCTACAGGGGATCTGAGACCTGTGCGATCAGGGCAAGTGACTGTGCGTGTCCTGAGCCCATCAAATTGAGGAATCGAGCATACAAACAAGGAGCAGGAGTAGGCCATTCAGCCCCTCGAGCCTGCACTGCCATTTAATAAGATCATGGCTGATTTGGTAGTAGCCTGAAATCTCCATCCCACCTACCCCCGATAACATATCACCCCCTTGCTTACCAAGAATCTATCCACCTCTGCCTTAAAAATATTCAAAGACTCTGCTTCTACCACCTTTTCGGGAAGAGAGTTCCAAAGACTCACGGCTGTCTTGAGTGAAAAAATTCCGCCTCGTCTCTGTTTTAAATGGGCGACCCCTTATTTTTAAACAGTGACCTTGAGTTCTAGGATCTCCCACAAGAGGAAACATCCTCTCCACATCCATCCACACTGCAAGACTCCTCAGGATGTTATGGCCTGAATTTTCAGCTTGGCGGGTGGGCAGGGTCGGCAGGCCTGGGGTCGGCTGGGAAACAGACCACTGACTGTGACCGGACCCCGACCACAAGATCACACTGGCTGGCTAATTAACGGTCAGCCAGCATGAAACACGTGCTGAAAAGCTCAGCATTGCTGGGGTGGGGGCAGGAAGAAGGTGAGCGATGACATCATTGGGCACGGCCCAGTGCTGACAGAAAGCTCCCTGAAGGCAGAGAGCTGAAGACCTCAAAAAGCAAAAATAAAGGTTTCAAAAGCTGAAAGAAAGTGCCCATGCATCATAATCAATCACCTGAAAATTTAGCTCATGGAAGCGCTGCCCACACAAATTTATTTATATTTTATTTCATCACGGAAATCTCATCCCGCCCGTGGGTGAGGTTTGATGGAAAATGCAAAGGCCACCTGGCCGATTCGCTCATCCGCCAACCCGTAAGGTTGGACGGGTGACGAAAAATCGGAGTCAATTGCGCCGTTAATCGGCTTAATTGCCCTCTTAGTTGTCAGCGGCGCACTTCTGACTTTTGCGCACGCCCGCCAACTGAAATATCGCGTGAGCATGGGATGATGTCGGGTCAGGCGCGCGCCCATCCATGAGGTGTAAAATTCAGACCTATATGTTTCAGTCAAGCCATCTCTTACTCTTCTAAACTCCAGCAGATACAAGCCTAGTCTGTCCAACCTTTCCTCATAAGACAACCCACCCATTCCAGGTATCAGTCTGGTAAACCTTCTCTTAACTGCTTCTAACGTACTTACATCCTTCTTAAATAAGGTGACCAACACTGTACACAATACTCCAAATGTGGTCTCACTCGTGCCCTGTACAACTGAAACATAACCTCCCTACTTTTGTATTCAATTCCCCTGGCAATAAATGATAACATCCTATTAGCTTTCCTAATTACTTGCTGTACCTGCATACTAACCTTTTGTGATTCATCCATTAGGACACCCAGATCCCTCTGCACCTCAAAGCTCTGCAATCTCTCACCATTTAGATGTTTCTCTTTTATTCTTCCTGCCAAACATTTCACATTTCACATTTTTCGACATTAAACTCCATCTGCCAGATCTTTGCTCACTCACCTAATCTATCTATATCTGTTTGTAGCCTCCTTATGTCCTCTTCACAGCTCACTTTCCTACCTACCTTTGTGTCATCAGCAAATTTGGCAACCATCCCTTCAATGCCTTCATCCAAATCTTCCTGAGAAACAGAGAGGCTAGATCAGGAAGGGTACATGGTTTCACATTGAGTTAAATATTCTAACTTACATTTAGACAGTCTTGCCCTGTTCACATAAATCTCCTAGAGAGCTGTGTTTGTACCAGTCCCAGTGGCCATAAATTGCTGCAGCAATGTCTGTGGGGAGTTGTTAAGTGTGATGAGTGAGCACCATTCATTCACTACTAACCAGAAAATTAGGGCCAATATGTTTAAGATTAGCCTCAGCGCCCATCATTGCTTCACTCTCAAACTAATCATGAAGTACAAAATGGTGAATAATGTGTACTTTCTCACTTGCAATCACTTAAATGGAATGTTTATGGTCCATTGTACTATCATGCTTAGCATGTACTACACAAACAAACTTGTATTTAACCTTTGGAGTAGTAAGCTTTGCCATGTACGTTTTGATAAAAGCAGATTGCCTGAACTTCATAAATTTTCTCTTCAAAGAGAATCACTGTAGGCAATAACTGATGTCTAATTGGTTCAGACGACTTATGATTAGGCAAGTATGGTCAAACAAAAGCAAGATCAATAAAGACGGATGTTAAAATGTTGTTCAAGGTTTTTGTCATTTTTTTCTTAAACTCACAGCTATTTTTCTCTCATTTGTGAATTACCTTCACTTGTTCATGGATTCTAACCATTAAAGAACGTAAATGTTGAAGGGACCTCTCCAAATTTTATCATTATAAACTGTGAATATGTAATACTTGAATGATTATTAACTATTTAAGCCTTTTGTATTCTGATAATCGTCAATAATTGGTAATAATTTGAATTTGTATATGTAATTAGACAATATTTTGATTGCTTAATGTCAGAAAGTAAAATAAACTTCTAACAATTTCATCTTGTTTACACCCACTAGTCATTTGATACTGAGCCTGACAATGTGGAGGATTCAAGTTAACATCCATAATGATACAAATCTCAGTTTTAATCAACTTTAACTTTGTGCATCTGTGTCCACCTGCATGTTTCTGTGTGTCTGGGTGTGTATGGATGCGCTTGTGTGTGCCTAAGTGTTTCTGTGTTATCTGCGAGTGTGTGTACGTGTGTCTGTGCATGTATTTGTGTGTGTGTGCGCGCGCGCAGAAGTTTAATTCAGTCTTCACATTGACTGGATTAGTAATTCCGCCTGGCAAGTAGTCTTGATGCCATCTACACTCCCTGATTAAAAGCATGGTACTGCAAAACAAAAATAAAAATATTTCAAAGTTATTGAATAGTTTATTCCATTCTTTAAAGATGGCAATGAGGATAAGAAAGAAATTATCTGCTAACTCCTCCTGCAAACAAACTATTTTTTTGTAAAGATTAATAAAAACATTACCACTTCAGTTAATCATCAGCGAAAGATTGCTGGCATTAATTTTTATTGAGGTTTACTTTCAATTTTTATCTTCCTCTTATGGGCTTACTGTAAGTGGAGGCACAAAGGCAACAGTGATTCTCTTCCGGATAATAGCTAAAGGAAACACAAGATTCAAGAGTCTTTCGGGTAATATTGTGAATTTGACTAACCCTAGTAAACAAACTGATGAGTGTTGGGGTTGTATTTTGTCTAACCTTTAAACATTTATCTCCAATGCAAAGTCTCTGGTTAGCATTATCTGCTCAAATGGAGATGATAATGTTTGACTTTTGTTTCTGTGAGTCTAAGTACTTGACTGCTGCTTCAGATTATTTTCCTTCATTTTTCCCATATCCTTAGGAAGGTGACATCCTCTCAGATTCCTAACTATGCTATTGAAAATCTGACTGATTTTGTGATGTACATTATCATCCCTACAAGAGCCAAAAGAATCTTTCTCTATCTCCTCTCTATCTCCATTATTGCTTCTTCAGCTCCCTCACTGTGGCAGTTGGAGAGGAAATGATAGAGTTCAGTTTCATTGGAGGTATATAGATAGATAAAAGCACAGCTGAGATTAGTAGTTTAATGATGTGTCAGGCTCTTCTAAGCACCGAGCTAGAGGCATAAATCGTGCTTTCCCCGTCCCATAATGTAGTGATTGTAGGTAAAACCTTTCATACTGTTTTGGGGATCACGTGACTGTAGAGATGAATCAGCCCTAAGTGCAGGTAATCTTAGGGGCGGAGCTTTCTAGTCGTGGAGCTGGTCCAATCATATAGCTTCATCAGGAGCTCTGTAAAGAAAATTTACTGTTTCTAACAAGAAACCTGTCTGGTACACCAAGCTTATTACACATGAGATGCACGGTGATGTTTTAACGCGTGGTTCCCCCATTTAATCATATCCTTTTGCTAGCTACACTGCTTGTTTGTGATACAAGTGTCCAAGCTCCAACTGTTGAAAGGGCTATGTGCACAACATATTAGGAAACAGCTTGGAATATCTTTATTTTTGTTTTAGAACATTGGAAATTTAGATTGTGCATTATGTTGTGGAGGAAACCTTTTTTTTAATTAGTTTTGCAGAACATTGTACAGTCGACCCATATGCCTTATACCCTTGTTCATCCAGCTTCCCTAAGGCTATACCTCAACAAGGCTGGGAAAGTTCATCGGCTGCCAGTGTAGAAAAATAACCAAATTACTTTTATTCCTGCCCTGCAGTGATACTCAGGTGGAGGTGAAGGTGGAGGAGGGGATGGGTTGGTAGGGGTGGGCGGCACAACAAATGAAACGGCTGAGAAAGAAAGTGAAAAAGAAGGAAACAAAGGGCAAAAAGAGAATAATAAAGTAGGTAAAAGCTACATGGAATGGTTACAGCACAAAAGAAGGCCATTCAGCCTGCCGTATTCATGCTGGCTCTCTGGAAGAGCAACTCAACTAGTCCCACCAACCCGTCTTTTCTCTGTAGCCCTGCAAATTTTTTCTCTTCAAATAATTATCCAATTCTCTGTTGAAGGCCTCAGTTGAATCTTCCTCCACCACACTCTCAGGCAGGGCATTCCAGATCCTAACCACACCTTGTGTGAAAAGATTTTCCTCATGTCGCTGTTGCTTCTTCTGCTAATCATCCATAGATCCATATTCTCTGGTTCTGGATCCAATTGTGCCAATGGGGACAGTTACTCCCTATCTACTCTGTCCCGACTCCTCATGGTTTTGAAACCCTCCCTCAAATCTCCTCTTAGTCTTCTCTTCTCCAAGAAGAGCAGCCCTAGCTTCTCCAACCTGAAGTTCCTCATTCCTGCAACCATTCTTGTGAATTTTCTGCACCCTCTCTAATGCTTCACCTCCTTCCTATAGTGTGGTGCCCTGAACTGGATGCAATACTTCAGTTGCGGCTGCACCAGTGTTTTATCCAGGTTTATCATAACTCCCTTGCTTTTGTACTCTGTGCCCCTACTGATAAAGCCCAGGATCCTGTACACTTTATTAACCACTTTCTCAACTCACCCTGCCACTCTCAATGATTTGTGCACCTGCCCACCCAGGTTCCTATGTTCCTGCACCATGTTTAGAATTGTACCCTTTACTGTATATTGTCTTTCCTCATTCTTCCTACCAAAATGAATCACTTCTCACTTCTCTGTACTAAATTTCATCTTTAATTTATTCCACCAGCCTGTCTATGTCCTCTTGAAATTTATCACTCTCCGCCTCACAGTTTGCAATACTTCCAAGCTTAGTGCCATCTGCAAATTTTTAAATTGTGCCCCGTGCACCCAAGTCTAGGCCATTGACATATATCAAGAAAAGCAGGGCTCCTAACACCAACCTTGAAACATTAACTCTGCTCCTCTCTCCACAGATGCTGCCAGATCTGCTGAGTTTTTCTAGAATTTCCTGTTTTTAGTCCTAAAACGGACTCCTGGAGAACTCCAGTTTGCTCCAGTCCGAAAAACAACTGTTCACCACTAGCGTCCTTTTCCTGTCACTCAGTTAATTTCATATCCAGCGGGGATGGGTGGGGGTGGTTGGGAAGCCGAGCGCAGAGCTGCCTCAGGCATTGTTAAAAAAAGAAAATAAAAATGTAATAAAACATGTCCCCTCATGTGACTCTGCCATATGAGCAGGGACGTGTTATTAATTCAATTGGAAAGCTTTTATTTTATTTTTATTTGCTTTTGGAAACCTCATCCTGCCCGTGGATGAGGTTTCCAAAAAAACGCAAAGGCCGCTTGCTGTTGGAGGGGCAGCAAAAAATTTAGGTTAATTGATTTTTTAATGGTCTTAACAGGCCTTTTAATTGTCAGCGGGTGAGCTGTCGACTCTGGCATGCGCCTGTCGACCGAACTATCGCGTGACTGTGCGTTGACATCGGCACGCTCGGCCGACGTCCACGCGCATCATTTCACGCTCAAGCGGGTCGGGCGCGCGCCCACCTGCCAAGCGAAAATTTCTGCCCCTGGAACAGCCCTGGCCTCTGTTTCCCACTTGTGGAGTTAAAATCCAGCCTGTTGTATCTTTTATTCAGACCTTTTCTCATGCTTAGCACCAAGTCGCACAGTAGTAACTGAGCCTGGGTTCACTATGACTGTACCTTGATATGCCCTGTTCTTGGTACTGTAATGGCACAGAGGCCAAAAGGAAGCCCTTTTTGCTGCATCTAATTTACTAGGTAAGACATAAGCCCTTTCTTGATCTCCTAGGGTTAAGAAATTGGTAGAGTATTCACAATGAAAATGTGGTTTAGGTTATAAACGACAGAACAAACTTACTGACAGCAGCAGATGAGCAGTAGAAAAGATGGCACCACAGATTGTAATAGTCTAATCAATGTTTAATTGTGCTCTCTTCATGGATACAAAATTGATAAACAAATGCAGCACTTCAATGACTTTATTGGCACTTAACTTGGATCAGCATCAGTGCGCCAATCCTTTACATGGGGGTTCATATTGCCCTCAGAATCTTCATGTGCCATCACTACACACATTGTACACAGTGCAATAAGGGTTGGTGTGTTGGGAGCAGAATCCATGAGATGTACTCATGATATCTTCTGAAATTTGGCAAAGATCAAAGGAGACAAGAATTGTATTGTTCACAATCAAATGAAACTGCTGAATGGACACTTAGGGGGCAATTGTAACCTATCCTGCAAAAAACAATGTTGATTTTACAATCAGGCTGATTTTACTCTCCATGGAAGTCGATGAGTAATATTGGGTGTAAAATCAGAGTTCCACGTGATACAATGGAGTTCCTACCCAGCGAATTGAGTTAAAATTGCCCCCTTAAAGACTCAAGGGAATGCATTATCTACTCCAATTCATCTAAAGCAGCTTATATATTTCTGATAGAATGCTGACTGTGGCAATAAGCAACATTTGAATATTTACTAATAAATATTATAATAAATAACTTGCAATTAGAAGTAAGATGGGAACTCCATTGTTGCTGCATATTTCTGACTAACAAAACTGCAAATGAAGAACTAAAGAGGTGTGCTTTAGGAGCTGGTGAGAATATGCTTCCTCTTCAGTTTGTCAAACAACCAACACCATCAGCGGTTATTCAGTAGCGAACCTTTACTGATCCAGGCATAGGATGTAGAAAGAGGGAACGTCTAGGATCCAATGATTATAATATTAAATGGAAATGCTCGCGCAAAGTGGAGGCCTACACCAATGTTAATATCTAAAAACACAAACCCTAAGGAGGCCTAAAATGTGAGTTTAAAAAATTTATTTACAGGAAACAGCCAATTGGAACACCGTAATAATTGAGACATTTATTTTTAGGAATATAGGAAGGGCTTAAAGAAATATTGGTGATTTTATAATCAAGATTAAATATGGCTACATTAAAACAGATTTAAAGGCATTCGAGTTCTTTTGGCAGAATTTAATTCCCTCGCCTGTGATGGGTTTGGTGGTGGGGAGGCATCTAATCAGGACTGAGGATGGCAGGTGTAGGTCCCCATTGACCTTCCACCACTGCCCCAATTGAGTCTGAGGCTGGAAGGCCCATGAGCAACCTTCCCGCCCTGCTGATGCCCATTGGCGGGCGGGGCATTTGCTATGTGGGAAGCCCGAAAAGCAAACACTGGCACATTTGCATGAGGGCACCCAGGAGCATTGTCAGGCACCCAGTGCCTGATCGAGGGAATCAGCATCAAGGATAGGGAGCCACCCTCCCCAACGACCCCCACCTCATGATCTCCCTCCCCAGCGACCCTCTCCCCATGGCACCCTCCCCCCCCCGCCATCACTCACCTCTATCTGGGCCCATGGCAACCCTAGGCCTCGGGTGAGTGTAGTACTGGCAGCAGCCACCATCTCCCCAGTGGTGCTGCCAAGCAATGAAGAGTTGCTGGTCCCTGATTGGCCTGCAGTTCTCGGCAGGCAGGACTTTTGCCCTCTGGGGTCCTTGATCCCAGGGAAGGCCCCCTGTGTCCAGTTGTGTCTGATTGGCACTTAATGCGGCAAGCCATCTCGAATAGAGGCAAGGTGGGGCTTTCTCCAGACAATAGACTAGAACCCCAACATCTCCATTAAATACTACCCAATGGTTTTAAGTAGGAATGCAAAAAGTATTGTATTATGGATAAGCAGGCAGTTTTCAGAATGTAGAAGAATTTCAATAGGTGAGAGGGTTCAGTACATTCAGAAGACTGGCTAGCTTACTGTGGTATCTGTGGGGAGCTGGGCCTGGAGTTGCTCACCATGGCTGCCCTTTCTTGTTTCCTGCTCAGGTACACTGGTGGAAATGGTCAGAGAAGGTCCTTGCTTGGGGAAATAAGCAGTTTTTAGATAACATGGAAAAGGAAATAAATAGCATGCAATTATCAAAGGGCAAGCTTAAAAAATAGTCAGGCTCCTTAAAATAGACAAAATATGTGATGTAGACAAATTCAGGACAGATCCCAGACAATTATAGTGTGTCTAACTTAACCCAATCATTTAGTAAAAGGTCTAAGAGGCATTATTAAATGTATAATTAAGTATCTCTTGTGTGAAAAAAATTAAAACCATCTTGATAAACCTAGGGTTATATTTTCGTCTTTACTGTAAAAAGGCTTAATAATGCTTCACTTATTGTCATTCATGGCCTACTATTAAAACCACAGAAGTGTGTGTGTGTGTGTGTATTAAAAAAATAGCTATGTCATAAAACCAGATGTTAATAGTGGGAGCAATGGAAAGAGGCTATTCAAATTGAAGCTGTGAATGAATGAAGCTTTAATACTTAGTTAATAACCCACTTATCTAATTAAAATGCTAAAAAAATTGTATTCTAGCTGTAGACCTTGCAATATTTATCCCTGATGTGGCATCCCTGTTGTGGCAACAAAAATATCAATGTAGCCATAGGACTCTTCTTATAGATGTAACATTAACCTTCAATGACAAAATCACTCACAAAATATTCACCACAACAGGATATTGCCGTCATGCTAAAAAGACATTCTGCCTATCACATAAATGAGTAATGTGGTGTATGAATTTCAGTGCCAGTATGATGCTAGATATGTACGCCGCAAAGACTGGTGGATCGTATCAACCAGCTGCTGTTCGCAACGGGCAGGGTACTGACCATACCCAACCAGTCCGTGCCTGCAGAACTAAAAATAGTGTCCAACATTAAATGTGGATCTGCAATTGGACGGCATTTGCTAAATAGTCCTCAATATGCTAAGAATTATGCTGACAACCAATTTAAGATTGTCAGTCGGGCTCGTAATGTGACGCATTTGTGTGTACTGGAAGCTACATATATTAATACACAAGGCCCTGTTCTTTGCAGACAGAAAGAAAATGTACATACACTTCGCCTGTTTCAGCTAAATAAGATAAGCGATAGCCATTTGCTGACACGTTCCTCAGGGCAATGCCTTGACCATTCAGGATCAAGCTGCCTGGTTTAAATTTCAAATAATGCTAGGCAGTTAACTGTCAGTCACTATCAATATTGCATTCTGAATGGCAATGTCACTTGCCAACCAATCAGGACTCTCTTCACATACAGTATAAATTGTTGTTTTCCCCTTATATTGGTATTCTTGCGAGTATTCTGATGAGTGCAAGATGAAAAGCTTAGACATCTCTTTTTTCAGAAATGTCCTATAATTCAAAATTTTCTAATTTGTGATGGTTGGTGCAATAGTTCAGTTGTTGCATTAAGTTCAGTAGGGTGAGATGTTGGCATAGTCGTAATGTCACTGGGCTAGTACTATAAAGGCCCAAGCTAATGTTCTGGGGATATGGGTTCAAATCCTACCACAGCTGTTGGTAGAATTTATAAATCAACTAATAAATCTGCAATATAAAGCTAATTTCTTAGGAGACTTTATAGGAGCTAGACACAACTATCATTGATTGTTGTAAAAACGCATCTATTTCATTAGTGTCCTCTAGCGAGAGAAATCTGCCATCCTTACTTGGTCTGGCCTTCATACGATACCAGACCCATAGCTATGTGGTTGGCTCTTAACTATCCTCTGAAATGGCATTGCATTACAATGCAGCACCTAATGGTGGCATTTGCAGGTGTGAGAACACTTTACACGTACCTTTCAGAATAGACTCCTCAGCGGCTTTCCATCTTCTCCACCGGGCATGCTTTCTAATGGTCTTCCAAAACCCCACACCACAGGTGGATATGTTGTACAGGAGGAAATCCGATTTTCATCTACCATTTAAAGTGACCTCAGTGGGGGCAGGTGTGCACTTTGCACACTAGGCTTTCCAGACCGCAAAAAGACCTGAGGAAAATGGCGTGGGGTCATGACCCATTGAACGCAAAAGCAAAGAAGTTATGATGAACCTCATCATTTGGAGGATTAAGTCCAATTCTGGGCCACCACACTTTAGGAAGGATGCGAAGGCTTTAGAGAGGGTGCAGAAAATCCTTATGAGAATGGTTTCAGGGATGACGGGCTCATGTTACATGGATAGACTGAAGGAGCTGAGGTTGTTACCCTTAGAGCAGAAAAGGTTGAGGGGGGATTTGACAGATGTGTTCAAAATCATAAGTGATCTAGACAGAGTAGAAAGAGAAACTGCTCATGTTGGTGGAAGGATCTAGAACCAGAGGACGTGGAATTAAAGCATTTGATAAGAGAACCAAAAGTGACATGTGGAAAAGCTTTTTATACAGCAAGTAGTTATGACCTAGAAAACATTGCTAGAAAGCATGTTGGCTTGTGAAAGACAATTAGATATGTATTTGAAGGGAAAAAGTTTGCAGGGCTACAGCAAAAGATTGGGAGGGTGGGACTGGCTGATTAGCAGAGAGTCAGCATAGAATCAATGGGCTGAATGGCCTCATTTCTGTGCTCTCACCATTCCATAAATCAGTACTTCCATAATAAGGTACTATATGGTAGCAAATATCGTTTTTCAAGACAGTTTATTTTAAAATTTGTTTCTTAATGTTTTAAGTTTAAAATATTACTGTGCCATTGAAGAGACAGGTCGACCTTACTGTGCTAATTCTGGACTGACAACAATGACTGTTCAATAAAAAATTGACGGCCTTGCAAAATGGGCACTACAAAAAAAAAGCAGCCAATCTGTCAGTGGGACCAAAGGGCTTAAGTGGGCTTTTCCGTCATGGGATGGTGATTGGTATATATTTTCCTCCGTTCTTTATGAACAGAATGGGACTAATTTTCCCCTTCAGCGTAAATCTGTACTCAATTCGATTTCATTGCTGATACATCCACCTAAATCTTAAATGCTAATAGCACCTAGTTTCCTGGATACACCCAGTTTGCATCATTATTCAAAATTCCAGATGCGTGTACAAGTGGACTGAGGAGGATATTACGAAAAGGAAAGAAAATTGACAGCAATTCAAATTTGAAGGGGCGGGGTTAATTGACAGTCCCAAGGGGGGTGGGGGCGGGGGTGGGGGGCAAACATTTAGAAAGCTTCTGGAATGCATTAATTAAGAATGTCAACCCATTAGGGGAGTCCTGACTCAGGCTGACAGGGCATGGGGTTTAGAAGTGACAAGCCTGATGGGCGAAAGCAAAAAGCCCCTTAGTGCAGACATGAGTCTGTAGACAAATGACAACGCTCTCAGTGTGATGCCAACAGGGTTTTAGCAGCACTACTGTTTCTGGGAAGAGGAATCTCCAGCAAAAACAGCTGCCAGTGGTGAATGCTACCTCTGTGAACACATCTAGAGATGCAGGTGCAGGTGGGAGGGCACAGAGTGCTCCCGTCATTCCCCCCACCCCCCAACTTGGATAACCTGAGCCGCTTGCCATGCCTCCGCACATCCTCCTCATCATTCCAACACATTGGCAAACTCTGATGTCAATAAACAAGTCACAACGTTCCAGGTTCAATTCCCACTCCAGGACTTGAGCAGAAAAATTAAGGATCACGCTTCTGTGCAGCATTGAGGGAGGGCTGCACTGTCCAGGTTACTGCACATCTTTTGGATGAAACATTAAACCAAGGCCCTACCTGGCCTCTCAAGCGAATGCAAAAGATCCCATGGCACGATTCTGAAGAAGAGCAGGGAAGTTACCACTCCACACTCCATGCCCCCCCCAAACCTCCCACTCACCCAACAAGTGTCCTGGTCAATATTTACTCTTTAATTAACATGACATAACACAGGTTATCTGCTCATTATCACATTACTGTATGTGGGAGCCTCGTGCACAAATTGCCTATTGCACTTCCTACACACTTCAAACATTGTAAAGTGCTTTGAAACATCCTGTGGGCATGAAAAGTGCTGTATAAATGCAATTCTTTCTTTAAATAGAGTTGATGCAAAGAAAATGGACAACAACTGGCACCAAGGCTCCTGAATGCCTATAAGCACCAGGTGAGGGAAAAAAAATAAAACAATGGGTCATAACTTCTGTGGAGTGGAAATCACAGTTGGACTGCCATTAAACTCCTTTTCACTTGCACTAGAAAACAGCCACACCTTTCTCGCCTGACCTTCCGACTCGGGCTGGGTGAGAAAGGTGTAGCGCAGAGGCTTCCTAGGACTTCCAATCGAGTCCAGTAAAGTTGGGGGAAAGGAAGACATTCCCCATTTTTTAAGATACCAGCTGCCATAAAGCAAGTAAGTTTAAAGGTTCAGCCACTTTGAGAAGCGCGGGAGAAGGTCAGTGTGTAAGGTAAGTGGGTAGGGATGGGGAGGGTGGTGGAGGGTAGGATGGGTGGGACATAGGATGGGGTGCAGTGGGGTAGGATGAGGGGGGTAGGATGGGGGGTGGAAGGGAAGGATGGGGGGGATCGGAGGGCCGGTTGGTCAGTGGGAGTGTGCTTGGCTGGTCTTTGGGGAAGGGTGATCAGTAGGGGTTGGTCGGTGTGGGTAGTCAGAGAGTCAGGAGGACAGTCAGGGGTGGGGGGCATTCAGGGGTGAGGGGGTGGCAGAGGTTTGAGAGGGTAGTCGGGGGTGGGGAACTGGGAGGGCAGTTGGGTGGTGGGGGACAGTCAGGGGTTGTTGGGGTCGGGAGGGTAGTCAGGGGTATGGGAGTAGTTGAGGGGGAGGCTAGTTGCGGGGGGCTGTCAGGGGATCAGGAGGGCAGTTAAGAAGAGCAGGGGTTAGTCAAAGGGTGGGGAGGTAGCTGGAGGTTGGTGGTGTAGTCAGGGGTCAGGAGAAGTTGGAAGGGTTGAGGGGTAGGTGGGGAGGTGGGTGTTAGTCAGGGGTGTCAGGAGGGCAGTCTGGGAGGTGGAAGGGCAGTCGGAGGTAATTGAGGGTGCTGGGCCTAGGTGGGAGGTTGGGAGAGTAGTCAGGGGTTGGGTGTGGTGGGGTGGTGATCGTTCTATAGTCGGGGGGTGGGGGAGAGGTGGGTCGGGAGGTCCAGTGGCAGTGGTGGGGGGAGGGGGGGCTGGGGGTGGGTCGTAGTCAGTACAATTGGTATGCAGGAGTTAGAAGTGGTTTTAATTATTCTAGCTATTCCTGGTTAACTACTCCTGTAAGACAATCAGAACCATCCGAAGCCAATGATTTAAATTGGAATATCGGATGGTTCCCAGTGCAGCGTAATTGCCCAATGGAAGTTTGAACTTTCCGTCAACTGCCATGCAATCATTACTTGGGGACTTTCAGTGGGGGTGGGGAGGAGAGTTGGGGTGGGGTCTTCCAGTGCATCTTTGGGGTACCCTCCGGGTGCAACTCCCCAGATATTGGAAATTACGGGCCATTAAAAGATATGTTACCTAAATAGGTGTAATCCACTCAACTTTAAAATTTGATAGCCTTTTCAATGCACTGCCTCCTGAAGGTCTCCCTCCTAGGCAACATTCTGACCATGGGTGTGCTCAAGTCTTGAATTACAGTAGGCCAAAGGCTGTGTTGGATCCTAGTCACTAGTTTGGTTGGGCTTATGGGCCCAGGTTGCATGCTTGTTTCGGGAAGGCCGAATTGGCACCATAGACAGAGTAGATCAGCAGACAGTTCTTAGGTAGAACACATTCTTTTCATTTACAAAGGAACTCAGCAGCTACACTAATGTGCTTTCAACTCGAACCCTTTCTCTACATTACAGAGTCTAACAATAGACCTCTGACAACTGAGGTAGCCCACACAACTCTGCTATTGGATACCAAGATCATGTGATCTTCCACTATGACATTCTTCTTAAAGGTATATTACACATCAGATCACCACAAGCTGGTGAATGCTGTGGTAACCTTCCCTCAATTTTAATGCAGATTCCACTTGCTTTGGTCGGAAGGCTCGGACACTTACTTCAGACTCGCCCAGAACTTGTAACCATTTGGAACACAAAGAAGCTGATAACTGGTCCCAATCTGACATGTCAAACACGCTATTACATTATATCTATAAAATGATAGTGCCCGATTTTAACTTAGAGTGATTGGTTGGATTTTGGGTGGGTCAAAATCAGGACCACTGTGCATTAGTAACTTTAGTTCCAACAACAGGTTTATGAAACATTTTGTATGAAAAGTGTCCCTTTGAAAGAAATATTTATGGTGAGACTTCTATTTTAACGTGTAGCAGACACCATGCAGCTTCAACTGTAGAGGATGGTCACAAAGTATAAGGTGTATAAGTTTTATTCTATACAAAGTGCATATTTTAGTCTATGGTGTATATGTTTTAATCCATATACTGTGTAGGATGGTTATTTTGGTGAAAATGTGAAAATAAGGGCTCAGGGAATGCTGTACTAATAGGACACGCCTGCTTGAAAGCTTGATTTCAGCCTGCAACTTTAGGGCTAATTGGTCATTACCATGATGTAAACTTGTCTGGAGACTTCAGCAGTTTTAACACCTGAGCACTGATTAGAAGCAGATTTCCTAGAGTGGAATGTGTATCCCTCATGCACCTACTTTCACTGTTGGTGTGGAGTGCACGGGCTGAGACACAATGGAACACATCAGGATGGCTCAGGAACTGAGGGAGAGGATGCTTGGGTTCTTGGCTGGGCCATGGGCGGGCTTGGTGGAGGAAGACCAGAGGACAAGGGAGGTTTGTACCCACAGGAGGTGGAAGGAGTGAACCTTGCTTTCCTGTCCTCCTCTTCTGCAGCTGCTGGTGCTGCTCTGCCAGGCCTCACCTCCTCCTCCTCCTATTCCTCATCCAGACCAAGGGGGATGCCTGGCAAGATGCCCATGACCATGCACTCCCTTTCTCCTGATGACTCCTACAAACTGTCCAAGAAGCTAGAGTAAGCCTTCAGAGAAGTCCCAGAAGAAATTTTATTTGAGTGTTGGTGTCGAAAAAAATGCCAAATTTTGTCCCAAAAGTTCCCTTCAAGCCTCAAGCACCAAGTGAACAGTGAAAGCTGGACATGGCTTTAAGCAGCGCTCGAAATTCTCAGCAATGAGTTATTATTATTCCTGTCCAGCTGATCGCTGTTGGGAGAGGCTATGAATTGAAACGCTACCAACAAAATGGGATGCAGCCTCTCCAAGAAGCACTACCAGGCAATTCAATTATCAATCAGACCCTGAATAATCCTCTGGGCGACCATTCCTAGTACGTGCTTAAACCCCTTTACCAAGGTGGCAAGCTGCAGTAAATGCAGGCTAAACTGATGTTGCAGCTCAAAACTCCATGTTGGCTATCTCAGAGGTTCCTTACTGCTTGAAGTAACCAGGGAAAATTGCACCCTTTATGTTTTAGTCCATATATGGTACATATGTTTATATAGTCCATGAGCTTGATTTTAACTGTTCCTGCCCATTTACCACCCCATCCAGTTTAAAATCAACCCCATGCATGTTTCTTTTCTGGCGTTTTTGGAAACCAGTCACGACGCTGAAGAATCTCCAAACCAAATTTTGGAGAAATTCCCTAGAAGAGTTTCTACTTTCCCAATATGGACTCTTACAGGGACACAGGTTGGTGAGCAATACCAGAGCATGTTGGTTCCAGTCAGCGAGAGCCAAAGTTAGGAACTGCTGCGTGTTTGTAGGTGCACTATGGCGATGTAACTAACTAAAACCATACAGCTCGCTGCCACCGTGTACCTGGAAAGCTAACAACTCGGTTTTAAAATTCTCATCTTTTTGTTCGAATCCCTCAGTAGCTTCACCTTAATCTCCTCCAGCCCTGTAAATCTCGAAGATCTCTGTGTGTGAGCAATCCTGGCCTCTTGAGTTTCTCTGATTTTCTATGCTCCACCGCCGACGACCATTCATTCAGTGGCCAGGGCTCCATTAACTCTTGAATTCCCGCCCCAAAACCTCTTTGTCTCACAGCCTCTCTTCCCTCCTTTAAAGCACTTCTCAAAACCTACGGGTTTGATGAAGATTTTGGACACTTGTACTAACGTCTCCTTACGTGACTCGATGCGAAACTTCGCGTGATAACACTCCCGTGAAACACCTTGAGAACTTATCACTATGTTAAATGCACCATATAAATGCAGATTGTTTTTGTTGCCTGCTCAAACCACCCTACCTGCATGGTTTGCATAGTCGTCTGGAGCCACATGGGAATAATCCCAAATCTGGTGACATGTCTACCCCTCTAGTTTCCCAGCAAACCTGGTTAACTGATCAATTATTAACAGTGCCCTGGAGTACAGAAGAACTACCTGGCCCATGTATCAGATTACTGGATCTACCACACAGGATTGTCTGAGTTCCAAGACTAGC
Source organism: Cetorhinus maximus (assembly GCF_964194155.1). Classification (NCBI taxonomy): domain Eukaryota; kingdom Metazoa; phylum Chordata; class Chondrichthyes; order Lamniformes; family Cetorhinidae; genus Cetorhinus; species Cetorhinus maximus. Next base: position 134,912,501 of record NC_135885.1, on the reverse strand, counting down.
TGTATCACCTTAGGGTCAACATGACCTCAAAGAGACTCTATAAATCTTTTTCTCTTCCCCAGCAAGAGGTAGAACACCAGTTTGCATTTGTGTGGCACCTTTAACATAATAATGTCTGAGTGTGTTTCACAAATAGCTATACCTAAAATAATGACAGGCACCAGCTGAATGTTAGACCATGGAATTTAGTCCCCCTGTCCTCTCCTACAACCATTTTTAGAATGCTCATTTGATGGTATCCTAACTTCATACCTTCATAAAATATAAAGGCAGCAAGAAAAATTGGATTATGTAGGACAGGCCACAATTAGAATTTTATCATTATCTCATGGACAAATATAGAACATTTTGTTGTGAAAGTGCACAAAAACACAGGCGCTTAATTTAGCCAGTCTTCTTAACCTTTTGAATGTTTTGGGTCAGTTCATTAAAATTTCAGAAATTGTTCTATGTGGGTGGTCATTTCCAATGAGGCAAAGTGTGTCATTGTTGCAATGCATTACTAGGCCCCAAGAGCTCCAGGCCAGACAAAGTGGGTAGTCTGGGCTAGTTGTTGGATTCATACTCGCAATGCTCCTGAACCACGAGGCTTGAGGATGAGTGAAAATTAATCTTTGGGACCATCAATACTTGCAGCCTGAGCTGCCCCCCATGAATTGCACTTGCACAGGCAGCTCACCCCAGCAAAGACATCAAGACCAAGCCGCCTGCCTTGCCAGCGGCCATCTTCAGTTAAGTCCCAGGGGCAGGAGGGGGATTGAGAGGATTATGGGGCAGGGGGCAGGGTGTTGGAGGTGGGCACTAGAAAATCTTGTGGTGTCAGACTTGCTTCTCCAGGTCCCATAGGAAGGGTTTTACTTGCCTTTTGTTGGTGGTTGTCAGGGATGCTGAAGGTTCCTGAACAGGGTCGGATTGACACCAGTCCCAGCTTATTGCTAACAAATTTTGTAAAAGGGTCATCAACAGGTATTAGGCACTTGAATCCCATATGTAAAGAGCCTATCAATGCACTCCATGAATGTGCCAGTGCGACTAACCTCTGCAGAGATTGGGCAGAGGCTGTCTCACTGCTCAATTGGCATGCTATACTTCTTTTATTCATGTATAATGGCGCAACGCATAACAATTTCTACCTCAAACAAAATTGGTATGGCATATCTGAAGTTGGAATGTTGCCATATTTGGTGCATGTTATTATGCTGTTCTTGAAGCCATGTTTCATGTCATATTTATATATGGAAGGCTTTTTGATTTTCAATTTGCTTTTCTTTAGTTATTTTCTCTTCTCTATTCTGAGGACCATGCATCATTCCCCATGTGAAAACAAACGGCCAACATGTCAGAACAGCCAACATGTTACTGGGCCTCTGCAATTGCAAGAATAACTGCCATGAGGAGGTGTAGAGAAGCAGCCAATTTGGTTACCAAATGCTTTACCTTCCCTTCTTGTGGGAAGTGCTCACCTCTACTTTCCTATTCTTGAAACCTCTGGTAACTTGCATTAGTTCAGGATTTCACTCTATGGAAAATTCCAGCTTTGAGCCCGATTTTACTATCCATTATGTACCCAATTGATATCCAATATACTGAGCCATTGAGTTGTCTAATGTAAGTCTCATTTTGGCTCAAAAATATAAAGTTAAAACTTGCATTGCACCATAAAATTACTTGCTCAGTGTAGTTCCATCTTCTGAGTGTCTGAGCATTACATTAGACTTTAATAAGCAAAGAAGTGAATCAATTGAACAAAAGATGATCCTTGAGTATTGCTGAAAAAAGAGACATGCTATCAAAGCTTTTCGTCTTGTACTCATTAGGACAGCTCACAAGAAATTATCAAGTAAAGGGGAACAACAATTTATACTGCATGAGGAGAGTGTGCTGATTGGTTGGCAAGTGGACTCTGATTGGTGGAGATGTCACCACGGAGAATGCAGCATAGAACAATTAACTGCCCAGTTTTGTTCAAGTTCAAACCAGGCACGTCAATTCTGATTGGTCAAGGCATTGCCCAGGGGAAGAACCAGGGAATGACTGTTCCCCAAGCTTTTGTTTAGTTGAAAAAGGTGCAATGTGTTTTCAGTGTAATTCTTAACACAATCAAAATTGTTTAGCATGTGTTGTCCAATTGTAAAATCACATCTAATGACGGGCACTATGTTTTGAATTTTGCAAGCATGAACTGGTTGGGTACAGTCAGTCCTTTGCCTATTGCAAACGGCAGAAGGAAGCCGAAAGATGATCCAGTGATTATTCATGGAAATGATTAATATTCTTGTGTAGGACATACACTTGCTGCCCATAAAGTTTATTTTCTGCACCACAGTTGTTAGGTAGTGAAACAGAGGATAATCTGGGTTCAACTGGTTTATGAATGAATGAATTAAATAGATATCAGATTAATTAACCAGGTAGATAAATAACCCATTCTTATCTTCCAGGAATCCTGAAACTGGAAAAATCATTAGCTTCAAAATACTGTTGAGAAAGTAGTGGATTTAAGTTCACTGATTGATCAATTTTGTCTGTGATTCTGGCCTTGCTACTCCCTATGTCTGTAATCTCCTCCAGGCTCACAACCCTCTGAGGTCTCTGCACTGCTCCAATGATGGTCTTGAGAATCCGATTTTAATCGCTCCTCCACTGGCGGCCATGCCTTCGGCTGCCTAGATCCTAATGGGATTCCTTCCCTAAACCTCTCGGCTTCTCTTTCTTCTTTTATGATGCTTTGAGCGTGTTTTCAGTCACCTGACCTAATATCTCCTAATGTGGGTTGGTGTCAGGTTTTGTTTGGTAACACCCTATGAAGTACCTTGGACGTTTTGCTGTGTCAAAGGTACTATATAAATACAAGTTGTTGTTGTATTTGTTGCATTAGGTTCAACAGTTCAATGGACGACTGATCCATCTATTGATTATGCAAATGTAGATAAATACTCAAAGTTGCAGAGACCAGCAGCAGTGCTATTAAAATTGTGGGGGCTTTTGATTGATATCCAAAGTCAGGGAGGGATGAGGTGGGTAACATCAAGTTTTGGAAATGAGTTTGATATTCTTAGATTGGTTTAAATTTGACTGACCTGGGCACAGAGTCTTAGGCAGTTGACCTCATTCAGTGCCTGTTAAATGTTGCAATGGCTTAATTTGCAAGCAAGTCATTCACATTAAGCAATACCAGCACACCATATTTATTGTTCAATTATTATTCACCCACACTAATTGAACCAAAACATATCATAAATGAGAACAAGAAGATAAAAAATGCTATTAATGATTCATCTCAGATTTCATATCTCAGTTTAAGTTACAGGAAATAGAATTGAATCTTATCAATTAGCTAGTGTGCTTATGTTTACTGTGATGTAATACATGTAGAGATTGGCATCATATTACAAGCCATGTCTTGAAATGCATCATAAGGAGCTTATCTCGGATTTAGATTATCCATTTGGGCTTCCAAGAAACACTTTGATGAAGAGTTTACTCTAAAGCCAGGTAGTTGTTTAAATAGAGCAATCTGAATGTTGTACCATTGAGTAAATGTTAGTGATGTTGCTGCTCAAACAGTAGCTTTGGAGTATGTATTCTAATGGCAGAATTAAATTGACAACATTAAAGTGTTCCTTTCTACCACATTAGTGTTTGAATGTGAAACTTGTTTTGGCACAGCGGATGGTAAATGCCGAGTGCTCAAATCCCAGAGGGAAACTTGAAACAGCTGCCTCAACTGCTTTGCAATTTGTATTTTTATTTCGAGTTGAGTGCCTTGAATTCAGTAACAATAAGTCCACTGAGTCTTAGAGTTTTTTTTACAAAACTAAATTAAACACTTATCAATAAAAGGAATGATTTTAAGTACATAGGTCTACAAATTACTACTATGATAACTGCTAAATCCCCTAATAAACTGACTCCAAGTTACACCCCCGTTAAGGCAACAGTAAAACAACATAGATTTCAACAGACCCAGGCAAAGCACACAATACCCTGGACAATGATCTTTAAAATGAATTCTCTTAGTTTCAGCTCCTGGAGACAGCAGCTAGGCACATAGAGGCTGGAGGCTTTTCACACTTGTTAGACCTTAGAATTCCTTCTTCTTACACATAACTTCACTTCCTTTTCACAGTTTTCTCCTTTTTAAATGTAAATTCCATGCCCCAATATGTCGTTGCAATTTTACTTTTTCCATAATATAAATCTTCCATAGTTAAATGGACTAGTCATATTACCGGTAATCTTTGGGAAAAGTAAACACACTGTTTGGCTTAGCCTCTGTTGGCTAGGTGTAACACCTTACCATCTCTTTGAAATTCACTGCTTGGGTCTATTTAAAAATGCAAATGTTCTTCACACCTCTAAAACTTCAGTCATGTTTACGTATTTAGCATTTCAAGCCTAGTTTCTCTTCTGATACATCAAAGCACCCAGACCAGCAGTCTGTAATTCAATTAAAACCCACATGCACACACCTACACACAGAGAAACTAATCCAAACCCCACTACTAACCTATCTTTACAATAAATTACAATAATATTATGAAAATTATTATATTCTCATGACACCCCCTCCTTACTGGAAAATTAACTATCATAATTTAAAAATAAAAAAAATGCCTTCATTTTCTTAACCCATTTTACATTACCTCGTATAATTATCTATATAGCCACGCTCTTACATTACCAGATGCATGCATTAACATAATAACATATATACAAATCCTTGGTATCAACAGAAATCATTCCAGTCCAGTGTCCAGGTTTTTAAATGTCCAATTTTCCCTTTCAGCTTCAAACTCTTGACAATGCATCAGATTTTCTCATCCAGCCATGTGTATAATCTGTAGATTAAATGGTTGCAGTAACAAATTCCATATGAATAGCCTTGCACTTTTGTCTCGAAATTTGTCCAGAAACTTTAAAGGATTGTGGTATGTATAAACAATTGTTTCTGACAAATTGTTTGCCACGTAAATCTCAAAATGCTGCAATGCTAACAGCAGACCCAAAGTCTCCTTTTTGATCATTGAATATCTTCTCTGTTGTACGTTCAACTTCAGTGAAAAATACCCTCTCAGTTTCTCAGTTCCAGTGTCATTTTCTTGTAACAATATGGCCCCAATGCCTTCATCACTTGTGTCAAAGACCAACTTAAATTGCTTGGTATAATTGGGTACTGACAAAACTGGTGTCATAGTCAATACAGTTTTCAAACTGTTAAATGCCTTCTGACACCCTTGTGTCCATTGAAACTTGTTCTTCTTAATAGTTCAGTCAGTAGAGCAACAACTTGGATAAAATTTGGTATAAATTTATGGTAAAACCCACTCATGCCCAGAAATCTCAAAACTTCTCGTTTTGTTGTAGGCACAGGGAAATCCACAATAGCTTTGAATTTCACATCTTTCGGAGCCACTTCACCATGTCCAATGTTATGGCCTAGATATGTAACTTGCACTTTTGCAAATTCACTTTTAGCCAAGTTCATCACCAAATTAGTTTCTTGTAATTGATTAAATAATTCTTCCAAATGTTGTAAATGCTCCTCCCACGTCTGACTGAAAACTATCAAGTTGTCAATATGAACAGCACAATTGCTCAGTCCTGCAATTACTTTGTCAGTTTTTGAAACGCTGCAGGTGCATTTTTCATACCAAACAGAGTGACTTTAAACTGATATAGCCTATCTGGCGTCGCAAAAGCCAATATCTCCTTTGCTCTCTCCATTAATGGTACTTGCCAATATCCTCTTAGCAAGTCAATCTTTGTGATAAATTTTGATTGTCCCTCTTTCTCAATACAATCTACCAACTGTGGTATAGGATATGAATTTGCTTTTGTCACCGCATTCACCTTTCGATAGTCCACACAGTCTTTGTGTTCCATCCAGCTTTGGTGCCAGCACAATAGGTGAATTCCAGTTATTGCAACTAGACTCAATGATGTCATTTTGAAGCATGCATTCAATTTCTTTCTGTACTTGTGATATCTTTGCTGGATTTAATCTATAAGTATATAATTGAAGATGAAACTTCTACACATACATCATGGGTAAAGATTTTAGTTTGGTGGATGGGTGCCACATGACCCAGCTGAGCATAAAATAACATGCGATGACATTGGGCATGCACCCTGACATCATTGTACACTTGCACGATATTTCGGTCAGTGGGTGTGCGCGGGAGTCACCAGCGTGGCTGCTGACAATTAAAAGGCCTATTAAGACCATTAATAAGTTATTTGAAATAAACTTTTCACTGCCCGTCCAATCTTACGATTGGCGGGCAGGTGAAAATGCCAACCGGCCTTTGCGCATTTTTGGAAACCTCATCCATGGGCTGGATGAGGTTTCCGAAAGCAAATAAAAATAAAATGAAAACTTTCATTTTTCATGAATATGTCCCTGCTCATGTTTCATTACCTTTTAATTAATTAATTAATTAATTAATTTCCACATGTCTTCATCTCTCTGAGGTATCACTCTGCCTCAGCGAGACTATGTAGCGCACACTCGTGTGCATGCATGAATGTCATGCTCACCCGGCTCGCACTCCTCCCCCCACCCGCACAGGCAGTGCTGAGCGCTGCCGCTCACGTTTCACGCTGGGCAGGCCTTAATTGGCACGCCCGCGTGAAATTGCCTTCCGGGCCTGACCGCGGGCGGCAGTCAGCTTCCCGACCACCCCCACCCTCCAACGCCGAACCCGCCCAACAAGGGTAAAATTCTGCCCCACGTATAGCTAAACTTGTCCTCCCCAGCTTAATCCTGCAAATAGCTTTGTGTGACTGCAATAGTTTCTCCAAATCACTTTGACACTTGTCTGGAAGATAAGTGAATGTTGCATTTAAATTTTCAAGTACCCCCTCATTATCCAATTTAATTAGAGGAAAATTAAATTCAGGATCCTGCATTTCTACATCTTTCTCTTTATCTACATCCTTTTGATCCTCTTCCCTGTCAAAGTACTTTTTAAGCATATTTCCATGACACACCCTCTGCTTCTTTCTTCTATCTGGGGTATTTATTAAATGATTTACTTCTCTCAGTTTCTTTTCAATCCTGTAAGGCCCACTAAACCTTACCTTTAATGGGTCATCCAGTACTGATAACAGAACTAGCACTCTTTTCCCAGCACTTCTTCTCCAGTAACAAAACCACAAGCTGTAGTTTTTCTGTCTGCCTTCACTTTCATCACTTGCTGCGATATCTTTATGTTCCATAGCTAACTCACATGCTCTGTCTAATTTTTCTCCGAAGTTTGATACATAATCCAGGAGAGTAATTTCTGAATTTTGACCCACCAATTTCTCATGAATCAATTTCAGTGCTCCTCTTACCTCATGACCATAAACTAGTTCAAAAGCACTAAATCCAGTCGATGCCTTAGGAGCATTCCTAATAGCAAATAACAAGAATGGAATTCCCCCATTCCAATCCTGTGGATAGCCCTGACTATATGCCCTCATCATAGTTTTTAAAGTTTGATGTCATCTTTCCAAAGCTCCTTGTGACTCCAGATGATAAGCTGTTGACTTAAAATGTTTCATCTCCAGACTGTTCATTACTCCCTTAAACAGCTGTGGCATGAAATTTGAACTCTGATATGATTGTGTTTCCTTTGGCAAACCATATTTGTAAAAGATTTAGTCAACTCTTCCACAATTTTCTTCGTTGCAGTATTTCTTAAAGGTATTGCATTAGGAAACCTTGTAGACACATCTGTTATTCTCAGAAAGCACTGATTTCCACTTTTAGTCTTGGGGTGGTTGTGGGGTGTTGGGGTGGGTGGTGAGGGGGTGGGGTTGGTTCATGACCTGAGCAAAAGGCTCTTCAAATGCTGGAATTGGAATTAAAGGTGCCAGCTTAATCACTGCTTGTGGTTTCCCTATCACCTGACATGTTGTGACATGTTCTACTGAATTTGACTACGGTCTCTATGCAACCCAGGCCAATAAAAATGTTTTGGTATTTTCGCCTGTGTCTTTCTAATTCCTAAATGTCCCCTCATTGGAATTTCATGAGCTATTCTCAGAATCTCATTTCCACATCCAAATGGTATAACCATCTAATGCACTTCCCTCCAGCTTTCATTTGCTGAAACATGATAAGGCCGCCATTTTTTCCATTAAAACATTACCCTTAAGGTAATAACATTCTGGAATACACTCTGCCTCTGTTTCTGAGTAAGCTATCTGATATATCTGTCTTATTTGTGTATCCTTCTTCTGTAACTCCACCAACTGCCCTGAGTTAAATGCCTCAGCTGCATTCTCCATTCTTTGTCCCTGAACAATGTTGTCAAAAAGCGTGTCAGCCAATTGGACTTCCACACCTTCACCCTGCTGTTTAACTTCCTGTTCTTCTTGTTTCAACCTGTGAGCCTGTGGTCTTGTTATCACACAATCCGAAAACAATCTAGGATTTTCTCTCTGCAACACTTCTGTTGAAGACACCTCTACAGGCTGCTCAACTACCATAGGCATCACCCACATCTGTGACCCATCTATATCATTACCTAAAATAAATTGGACCCCTGCAATAGCCAATTTTTCCACAACTCCAACAACTACCTCACCTGTTTTCCACATACTCTTTAAATTTACTTTCCACAATGGAATTGGTTTAGCATCTCCATGAACCCCACTTATTAACACCTGTTCCTGCAATACCACCTCTGAACAACAAACGTCACTATCCCACAACATTAAGGATTGACTAGCTGCTGTGTCTCTTAAAATTTTAACATCTTTTCCTACTCCACCCTGCACACATAGAAAGACTTTCCCTTCACATACAAAATCTTTAAACATTTCTGCAACCTGGTCCTCAGGACCCTCTTGGGTAAATAATGAACACATTCCCGTTTCTTTACCTATCACCAATTGTTCCTGTTCTACCTGCATGCAAACTTTTGGTCTTTCCTTTGCCTGAACCTCAGAACCCACAGTACTTTTACTTTCAGAACTTCTCTGCACCCCAATAATCCCAACAGATTTTCCCTGTAATTTCCAACACATTGACTTGGTGTGTCCAACTTTATTACGGTGAAAACACTTCAATTTTCAAGTGTTACTTCTAACCTCAGCACCTTCCTTTTTATTCTAAGAAAAAAACTTCCTAGGAATTTCCACCTATTCCTTCTTTTCCCTGACTACCCACCTTCCTTTCAACTTCCCACTTTCTATCCTTCTCTAATTTAAAAGGGCGATGAAAAAAAGGTTTAGCTTTCTGAACTAACTCATAATCATCAGCTTTCTCTGCTGCTTGTCTTAGTATTTTAACCCTCTGTTCCTCCACATGAGTTCCCACTACAGAAAGAATTGAATCTTTAAGTTCTTCCAAGAGAATTACTTCTCTAAGAGCTGCATTTGTCACCTCTATCTTTAATGCCCATATCCACCAGTCAAAATTATTTTGTTTTACTCTCTCAAACTCAATATAAGTCTGCCCAGGCTGTTTTCTTATATTCCTAAATTTCTGCCTGTATGCCTCAGGAAGCAACTCATGTGCACTCAAAATAGGCTTTCTAACCACATTATAGTTCAATGACATTTCTTCTGACAGTGAAGCATAAACCTCATGTGCTCTACCCACCAACCTGGATTGTAACAACAATGTCCAGCTTTCCTGTGGCCATTTCATCTGTTTAGCTATCTTCTCAAATGAAATAAAGAATGCTTCCACATCTCTTTCCTCAAGCTTCAGAAGAGCTTGTACAAATTTAAATATCTCCCCACTGGGTTTTAGGTTAAAGGTTTTCTCATCTTCAGAACTTCCCTCTGCATCTGATGTCTCCTTTTTAAAATCCAGCTTTTAAGCCGATACTCTCCACCACTTTCCTTCATTCTCTCTTCCATTGCTAACCTTCCCCTCTGGAGATCAAGTCTTCGCATTTCCATTTCTTTTTGAAATAATCTCTCTTTTCCCTTTCTTTTTCTGCTGCCTCTAGTCCCAGCTTTATCATTTCCAATTCTTTTTCCTTTTTGTTTGCCTCCGATTCAAGTTTTCTCAGTTCCTTTGCTTGTTCATATTCAAGCCTCTTCATTTCTTAGTGATGTCTCACTACCTCAAGCTGTGATTCACAAGTGTCAAGTATTACTTTCAACTTTAAATGCTGTGCTAACACTTCAGCTATGTCTGCTTTCTTTGCCGCTATAGGTAACCTCAACTGCAACTTATCCACCAACTCTGCTAACTTACCCTTAGATTCCTTGGGTAACCCAATCAGAGTTGTATCTTTTACTTCCAAAAAGATTTTAGCCATGGATACAGCCATTTTTTCAGTCTCACCACTTTAAAAATACCTCACATCAACTTCTGAATTCAAAGTGTTTCTGGTACTTGTCACCTTAAGATTCCCTAACTCTAGCCCAATTAGGGAATTTCAAATATATCCCACAAAGAGCCCCCAATTTTGTTATAGCACAGCAGATGGCATATGCAGAGCTGCTCAAATCCCAGAGGGAAACTTGAAACATCTGCCACAACTGTTTTGCAATTTGTATTTTTAATTTGAGATGAGTGCCTTGAATTCAGTAGTAATAGGTCCACTGAGTCTTAGAGGATTTTTACAAAACTAAATTAAATACTTATTAATAGAAGAAATGATTTTAAGCACATAGGTCTACAAATTACTACTATGATAACTCTTAAATCCCCGAATTAATCTGACTCCCAGTTACACCCCCGTTAAGGCAACAGTAAAACAACAGAGGGCAGAATTTTCCTATTGGTGTGCGGGGGCGGGCCTCACATACACGCGTGTAAAATGACATGCAGTGACATCAGGCGGGCGTCCCAACGTCGCTGCGTGCCATCGCGATATTTCATTGGGCGGGTGTGCGGTGCTGTCCGATGCGTGCCCGCCATTAATTAACAAGCCACTTAAGGCCCTTGATGCTCCAATCGACTGCGAGTTTTCGGCATCCTTGCAATCTTCAGGTCGGCACACGGGTGCAAAGGGCAGGCAGGTAAGACACATTTGTATAAACCTCATCCAGGGGTGGGATAGGAGGGCTCAGTGGGGTCGCGAGTGTGCTCTGTCAAATATTGTTTTTCAAAGTTTCTGATACTTACCTGTGTGATCTGCAATACTTCAAAACGCAGACCAGCTGCTTGGTCTGGACTCACAACCTTCAGGTCAGCACTCTGCAGTGAGAAATCTTTTTTGGGCCTGCATGTTTCAGGAAGCCTTCCCTTAGTCTGGGAATGGGAGCTGAACTCTCCACTGGAGGCACCTCCTCTGAGGAGGGAGGGCTAGAAGGGGGAGGAGGTCAGGAGTGCACATGCAGCCTCCAGGGGGCAGAATTTGGGAGTTCAGACGCAGGCACAAGGGGTGGAGGGTCGAGAGGTAGTCCAAGGCGGAAGGGGCCGCAGAAGACGCCACTATCTTGCTGCCAGGGTCACAGGCAACGAAGCAGCTACTTCAATATGTCTGAGGTGTAGTGCCGAAGGAGGCTCCGCCTCTCAAGGGAGACAGTCACCTATATTTGTCAGATGATTGGGCCTGAGATCTCTGCTAACTGTGTGGGCGGACACCCCATGCCAGTGGCTTTAAAGGTCACAGCTGCCCCCAACTTCTATGCCTCTGGCTCCTTCCAGGGCTCGGTGGGTGATCTTTGTAGTGTCTCCCAATCAGCTGTCCACACTTGTGTCAAGCAGGTTACAGAAGCTCTGTTCAGACGGGAATTGACCTACATCCCGTTCTGTTGGGACCAGGCAAGTCAGGCACAGCGAGCCAGAGGCTTCGCGGCCATTGCTGGCTTCCCTCGCGTCCAGCGTGCAATAGACTGTACACATATGGCCATCAAGGCACCAGCAGGTGAGCCCGGTGCCTTTGTCAACAGGAAGGGCTTCCACTCCATGAATGTGCAGATAGTGTGTGATCACAAGCCGCAGATTCTTCAAGTCTGTGCAAGGTACTCAGGCAGCTCCCACGACGCCTACATCCTCAGACACTCCCAGGTGCCGGGGCTTTTCAGTGCTCCGGCTCGACTTGATGAATGGCTGCTGGGTGACAAGGGCTATCCCCTCAGAAGGTGGCTCATGACGCCTCTCCGCCATCCAAGAACAGAAGCTGAGCAGCGGTACAATAGGAGCCATGCCTTCAAAAGGGCTGTGGTGCAGAGAACCATTGGTCTTCTCAAGATGCGCTTCCGATGCCTGGACCGCTCAGGGACACACGCCAGTACCCCCGAGATCGTGTGTCGGTGATAGTGGTTGTATGCTGCACTCTCCACAATCTTGCGCTGGAAAGGGGGGACACTGTGAACGATGAAAATGTAGACGTAGTGGCTGCGGCTGCACACGATGAGTCCAGCAGTGAGTCCGAGGATGAGCACGCACAGGGAAATGCTGAGGGGATAGATGTTGACCCGGGCATGCTGCAGGGAGGCAGGGACACCCGGGAGGCCTTAATCCAACAAACCTTGGTGCCCATACCACCTCCCACACTGGCACTGACCAGCTGAGGTCAATGCTGATGTGAGGGCTTGCTGGACCGAGGGCACCCCCAGGAAGCACTGATGGGTCTCCTGGAGGAGCCTCTCCACAAGAGTCACCACTCTCGCCATGGAGGACGCATGTCGCTCAGACATGAGGCTCATTGCTTCAGCGATTGTCCGCGTAGACTCCTCCACCACGGACACCAAGCCAAGCATAGCCTCATGTGTCTCCCCCAGATGCTCCCGCACACCTTGCACTTGCTGCTTCACAGACGACTCCAAAGGCACATCATCAGGCACCAACTGAGCATGTGCCTGGTCCCCTGCAGTCCTCCGACTGCTGGTGCCATGGGCACTCTCTGTCTCTGCCAGCTCCTCCAGTGACTGCAAAGTGCCCTCACCGCTGAGCGCCGGGACACTAGCCGATGTTCCAATTCCCACCGAGGTGCTAGTATCTGTGCTGGTGCCTGCCTGGCAGAGATGGTGTGATGCTGGTGAGCCTTCAGGCCCCTCAGGTGTGAGAGGTGCTGCTCCTCCTCCCGGCCCTGCTCCCCTGATGCTGAAAGGAAGAACAAGGACATTGGACCAGTTAACGTGGAGACAATGTCACTGAGCATCCCTGTCCCCTGGATCATTATGCGCTCATCCTTCCATAAGCAATGGTCAAGCCATGTTGTAAACTTCAATCACTGAACATTCAGCACTGCCATGGCTGCTGGGAGAACAATGGTGACCTCAGTGCTGGGCAAACATACCTGCCCGTGGCACACCAGCCTCACCGACATCGGTGAACCTGGGTGCATGGAACCTCTCCAAATCTCGGGCTTCCTGCTCGAAACGGCTGAGAATCGCTAACTGTGCCGGCCCGCCGCCAGTCCTCACCCGCTCGGTGGCATTATGTGCATTCTTCTCCTGAAAAGGAGAGAAGAGCATTGATTAGTGCTACTTGTACCTGGACTCTCTTTGCGGACGGCCCACCCCAACCAGAGTGGGACATTGCAGGCCTCCAGTGCCTCCTCACCCCGCTGCTGCCGAACACTCACACAAAGATGCTGGGCCTGTCCCCCACCACCACCCCCTTGGCCAAATGCTGCCTACATCACATCAGGCACCACACAGTCTAACCTTCCATAGCAAGGAGGCACAAGCACGTGGAGCGAAGAGGACAGCAGATCGATCGGTGCCACACCACCTTGAAGCTCCTCTCCCAGCATCTCATCACCCTGACTTTGACATGTCCTGGAGTTCCAGCACTGTGCCTAGGTGCAGATCCTCCAGGTTACCCCCAAAACAGTAATGTGGGTCTCAGTGTACCACATGCTGCAGGGGCAGAACCCACCTCTTCACCACCCTCTCAGGGTGACCTCAGCATGGGCAATATCTACTGGCCCACCCAGCAAAGGACACATGCTGTCAATGATTCAATGCAGTCACTACACCCAGACTTGGAGGGGGGAGGGGGCAGGGGCACCGGAGGGAAAGCCTACCTGCTGGGTTATGTGACCAATGCCAACATGGTTCTCACCCTTCCTGAGCGCAACAGGTCATTAAACCACTTGCAACACTGGATCCAGGTGCGCCACATCACGTCGCGGGAGCTCACCACCTCCGCCACCTCCTCCCAGGCACGTTTGGTCCTGTGGGGTGGGGGGGGGCCTCCTCCTCCCGTCCTGGGGTAACAGGACCTCCCAATGTGTTGCCACCTCCTCGAGGCAAGGCAATCATCGGAAAAACGAGGGGCACAGTGCCCCCCTGAACTACCCTCCTGCCTGGCCTGCTCACCAGCCGCGCTCTGGGGAGCCCTTCCACAGGCCATGATTCACAGCCTTGGAAAGGCTGCAGCAACTTTTTAAAACAGGCCGCCGGGTGGCCATTGGACAGGGCAGTCATTGCAGTCCCACTGCCGCCCACCCACTCCCGCTGTCCTCAGGAGCTGTGATTCAAGCTGGACGGGCCTTAATTGGCTCGCCCGCGTAAACTGGCGGCGCCGACCCGATCGCAGGCGGCGATTGGGTTCGCGCCCACGCGCACTGGTTCCCGCTCCACACCCACGCCAGCCAGAAAATTCAGCCCTTGGATTTCAACAGACTCAGGCAAAGCGCACAATACCCTGGACAATGATATTTAAAATGAATTCTCTTAGCTTCGGTTCCTGGTTACAGCAGCTTGGTACATAGAGGCTGGAGGCTTTTCACAATTGTTAGATGTTAGAATTCCTTCTTCTTACACATAACCTCATCTCCTTTTTACAGGTTTCTCCCTTTTTAATGTAAGTTCCATTGTCCCAACATGTCTTTGCAGTTTTACTTTTTCCATAATATAAATCTTCCATAGTACTCATATTAGTAATCTTTGAGAGAAATAAACACACTATTTGGCTTAGCCTCTGTTTGGCTAGGTGTAACACCTTACCATCTCTTTGAAATTCACTACTCTGGTTTATCTAAAAATGCAAATGTTCTTCACACCTCACATTCTAAAACTTCAGCCATGTTTATGTATTTAGCATTTCAAACCTAGCTTCCCTTCTGATACCTCAAAGCACCCAGACCAGCAGTCTGTAGTTCAATTAAAACCCCCACACACACATACCTACACACAGAGAAACAAATCCAAACCCCACTATTTACCTACCTTTACAATAAATTACAACAATATTATGAAAATTATTATATTTTCATGACAATCTGAACTGTTATGGTTAAATGACACTAAAAAAGAAATGACTTGTACAATCTTCAGGATGTGTGCTGCAATATGTGGTAATAAAGTATAGGGATGTAAAAGTACCGAAATGCAATCTTTTACTATATTTATATGTGTACAGTCATTGTCTTCATCTCTTCGTTTTCTGGTGGCACATCTGTCAACATTATGGAATAGCTTAAACCCGACTGGCTTTCTTTTGCTCTCACTATCTTAGCTCTCTGGCTATTTTGTTTAAATGCTGTTCTTAAATGCTTTTCTTTAAGCTGACAAACCATTCTTTTGTGAATACCCCAGCACAAACAAGCCAGACATCATCCAGCTGAAAAATAAAGTTCATTTGATCTAGGGAAGTGATTTCCTTTGGTTTAGCTTGTTAGTTAGATTGTAGGTACATCAGTGGATTGCGCAAGTCTACGTAAGCTCCAATTCCAGGGGATGGTTTTCACACACGGGGTAAAATGTACTCTTAGGCTCCTGCACATTAGTTAAATATTTCATTTTTCTTTTTACGAATTGGAGTCCCTTAGATCTCATGTTCCCAGTCATAATAGATAAATGGGATCTGAGTGATTGGATCTAGGAAACGCAGAGTAATGAATAACAACAGGTGAAAGGAGCTCCGAGTATTACTTCACTCTCCATCTGATTTTTCCAAGCCTCTTTATTTCTTTCACTCCAGACTCTGCAGTCTTGAAAACTTAATACCCATGTGAAATTTAGGCATGGGCGGCACGTTATTTTTACTGGGCCGAGACCAGTTTATCTCACAGCTGGAATGAAAGGCAGAAAAATAAGGCTGGAGGTTGTATTTATATAGATCCTTTCAGAGCCTCAAAACATCCGAAAGCGCTTTAAACCCAGTGAAATATTTCAGAATGCAGCCACTTCATGGAAGTTAATTCCTCCAATAAAATAATGAAAACTGAATTGTATTTATATACATGGATAAAAATTATTGGGGGTGCCAGGGTGCTTACCTGGCCTGGATGCCATTGGTGGGACCCACATTATCCTCATGAAGGCCAGTGCTTCTCCAGACACAAGTTGAGCATCAGGAGAGAATGCCTTGGCTTAAGGAGATTTCACCTCTGGCTCTGCCCCAGATCGTCATTTTACCTTATAAGGGATTGATAGAAGTTCCGCTCTTTACAAGGCACCAAAGAAACTTCCAGAAATGGATAC
Source organism: Cetorhinus maximus (assembly GCF_964194155.1). NCBI lineage: Eukaryota > Metazoa > Chordata > Chondrichthyes > Lamniformes > Cetorhinidae > Cetorhinus > Cetorhinus maximus. The sequence goes on along the minus strand of NC_135885.1, from coordinate 134,896,166 downwards.
AACTGGGTCATTAGAATTTTTCCATCAGAGTTTATGAAAGAAGACTAGTGCATCCCTGAAGAGTTTTTGGTCAATCTGGCAGCTGCAAACAAGTTCATTCTCAGGTTTGTTCCAGTGCAGTGCTACAAGTGACCTTGACTGACCCCCAGGTTGATTCCTGGGATGAATGGGTTGTCTTATAAGGAAAGGTTGGGGCAGGTTGGGTGTATACTCATTGGAGTGTAGAAGAATGAGAGGTGATCTTATTGAAACAGATTGCAAGGGGACCTAACAGCTAGTGCTGAGAGGATGTTTCCCCTCATGGGGGGGGATCTAGAACAATGGCATCGTTTCAAAATAAGGGGTCTCCCATTTAAGACTGAGATGAGGGGAATTTCTTCTCTCAGCGTGTCATTAATGTTTGAAATTCTCTACCCCAGAGAATAGCGGTGGCTGACTCATTGAATATATTTAAGGCGGAATCAGACATATTTTTGATCTACAAGAAAGCTATGGGTTTTTAGGGCAGGTGCGAAAGTAGAGCTCTGGCCACAAACAGATCAGCCATGAATGGCAGAACAGGCTCGAGGGGCCAGCTGACCTACACCTGCTCCTATTTCTTATGTTCTTATGTTAGTGACAAGGGTTCTGTCTGATTCAGGTGGGTATTAGTGGAAAGCATCGAGGAAAATGGTGGCAGAGTGAGAACAGGGCAGTCAGTCCACTGCCTCCATTTTAACTTCCTTATCGCACATTACCACTGGACAGAAGAAGTTAAAATCTCTTCCAAGAGCTTTCTTACCTCAAACCACATACCACAATTCAAAAAACTACCATTGCAATGCTAGGGGCCATATGTCATCCTGCCGTGAGTGTTGTGAAAATTACTGATGTTAATTTGGTGAAACACTTGCCAACATTTATCTTTCCCGGTTCCTTGTTGAAACTAATTGCTATCCTTGCAGCTGCAACTGCAGAAGTGGCCCAAAATATGACTCATCTAATGAAATACTGGAAAAGTGTGGAACTCGCCTGTACTTGTTGCCCAACGGCAGGGGCAATTCAAGCAGAAACATCCCAAAGCTGGCTAGATGATGCTCAGACATTCTATATCGAGCATCCCTATTTTTACATTCCTGGCTTTTTACTCCAAATACTTTCCTTGGGTTCAGCAGCTCAAACCACTTCCCATTTACCATGCTTCACTCCCCGTTGAACTGAAGTGAGCCTTTGCCTGCCCAATATCGAAGCAATTTGTAGTGAGCCTTGGGATTGAACGGAAAACCGTGGTCGGTGATTTCGGCATGGCCTTTTCATGGTGATTTTGCTCTTATGTTCTTACCAAGAGAGTCATAGGTTATGGGGAGAAGGCAGAAGAATAGAGTTAAGGCCACAATGAGATCAACCATCTTATTGAATGGCGGAACAGGCTCGAGGGGCAACTTTGTTGGCTTGTTTTGCCGTAGCTGGTGGTTCCAGATTAACACAGTTAGACTCCAGCTCCTATTGCTTATGTTCTTATTTTCGCATGGGATTTTCACCCGACATTAGCAGGCAGCAGAATAACCGTTTCTCTAGACAAGGTTTAGGAGCATAACCAGGGATGGGAGCATAATGGCAATGTTGCTGGGCCCGTGATCTCGAGGCCTCTGAAGACATGGATTCATAGCAGCTGATTGAATCAAAATTCAATTAATTATTAAATCTGGAATTAAGTGCTTGTCTCTTTAGTAAAGATCCTGAAATGAGCAAATTGTTGTAAAAACCTATTTGGCAGCACTAATGCCCTTCAGGAGGAAGAAATCTACCAGATCATACCTGGTCAGCAATCTGGTTATTTTTCATTTGAGGAGAGTGGTCTTACGCATAACTGGGAAGTAACAGAATATACCAATTTGTCATTGCATACCTCACCACTAATCCCATTCTTCATTCTGGAAATTGAGTGCTGGTCTGTTTATGGAGACAGGCGTGACTGTTTTATGCTCAGTGAATGGATTTTGAGGTTATTTTAGGCCTTGGAAGGAATGTGAGTTGACATCTTGAAATGTAACAGATATTCAAGCCTATGGAGAAAAAATGTATTTTCCTTTGCAAGCTTAAAATGTATGCATCTGCAAAATATTGCGAAACATGATGAATGCAAACCCACAGTAAAGGAATTATCTGGGTTTTATTTACTCTCAATCTTTTGATGGTATGTTTGATGAATTAAGTTTAAATCTTTGCTCTCTTTTGTTAGCTGTCTTTCTGTTGCTTCTATTCCTTTTAGTTTTTTTCTCACCCCCCACCCCCCCTCTTCTCTTTCTTGTCTATTCATTTGACGGTCTTGTGTGTTTTCTCTTTGTTTGCCATATTTTAAATTTCTGTTTTACTTTCTTAAATTTCTCCTGATTCCCATTCTACTGTGCCTGCCATTACTTATTTTTATTCAGACCTCACTAAAGTGATAAGAGAAACATTATTCACAAGGTAATTAATTATGGTGGCGCCAAATATACATCATGGGGACAAGTGGCATATTCAGCAATGTCTTACTTGCTCATGCATGCTCAGCAATACTCACAATACACACGCTATAATTTAAAGTCCTCATCCGTGTTTGGGGCCTGCACACTCCCCCCTTATCTGTAACCTCCTCCAGCCCTACAACCCTCTGAGATCTCTGTTGTCCTCCAATTCTGGCCTCTTAATTGTGCATCCCCGATTCTATTCACTCCACTAGTAAGGAGATAGACTATTGGTTTCATTGTTCATCAAGGTCCCAGATGTCCTGTTAATTTCGCTGTGCCTTTATCAGTTCACACTCCCAGCAATTTGAGGTGCCAATTCTTTTCGAGCTGAAGGTTGGGGAACACAACCCGATTCACAGGGCATGCTGTGTGAGATGCTCTGCTCCAGCAACTTCTGGGCCAGGATCAAAATTCGCTGCCACCACAAAGGTTTGAGGTTTGGTGAACTGCATGACACACTGTAAAAGACTTTAAAAGAACATTGACAAATTAATAGAATATGTAGACAGATAGCAGATGCAATTTAATGCAGAAGAGTCTAAACTAATTTGTGTAGAAAAACAATGGGCAGAATCTTCCGGTTGGCGTGCAGGGGCGGGCCTGACACTCCGACGTGTAAAATGACACGCGATATTTCGTTGGGTGGGCACGCAGCTGACTCTGGCGCTCGCCCGCCGAAATGTCAACGGCCTATTAAGGCCATTAAGAAAGTAATTAAAGTGTTTAAGAACGCTGCCCGTCCAACCTTAAGGTTGGCGGGCAGGCGAAAAGCCCAAGCAGCCTTCACGGTTTTCAGGAAACCTCATCCACGGGTGGGATGAAGTTTCCTGAAGTGTTTATAAAATCAATAAATTAATTTTCCCACCTTTACAAACATGTCCCAACTCATGTGACACTGTCACTTGAGGGAACATGTTTGAATAATTTTTAAAATCCATTCTTTATTAATTTTCATAACTATTCAATCTTCCTGAGGCAGCTCCGTGCTTCAGGGAGATTGTTGTGCTCTTTCGTACGCATGCGCGAAAGAGCGCAGGCCCCAACTCTCCTTCCTCCCCCCACCTACACAGGTAGTGCTAAGAAACAAAGAAACCTATAGGATTCCTGTATATAAACCTATATAGATGCGATGAAACAACTCACTAAGGCTCCTTCAAAAGCACCTTCCAAACCCACGACCTCTAAAGCCTGGAAGGACAAGGGCAGTAGATGCATGGGAACACCACCACCTGCAAGTTCCCATCCAAGTCACACATCATTCTAACTTGGAACTATATCGTCCTTCACTGTCGCTGGGTCAAAATCCTGGAACTCCCTCCCTAACACTACTGTGGATGTACCTACACCACATGGACTCCAGCAGTTCAAGAAGGCACCTCATCACCACTTTCTCAAGGGCAATTAGGGATGGGAATATAAATGCTGGCCTAGCCAGCGATGTCCACGTCCCATGAAAGAATAAAAAAAAACAAATGAATAATGTCCTTAAAAGTGTGAGTGAAGTTGATAAAACCATAAAAGCGGCCAAAAACATTTTGGATTTTACAAATTGGAATCTAAAAGCTCAAGGGCAAAAAGGTAATTTATGAAGTTATGACTAGGATACATTTGGAATCTAATGGATGCTAAATTGCATCAACAAAAAGACATGAAGACAATAGAAATCACATAACAAAGATTTACCAGGGTAATACCAGAACTGAAAAATAATGATAATCATGATGAGAGACTTGAAGCAGTTGAATGATTTCAATTGGAGCAACAAAGAGGAAGTTTAACAGAGATATTTAGAATTATGAAGATTAGTTGCTTAGTGTGCCAGTGATGAGAGGTCATCAGTTATAACTATCACTGAGATTGAGGAGAAAGATTAGACGAAATGTCCTTAGGCAGAATATTATTAAAGTATTGTCATCTTCACCACAGGTAAAGGTTGAGAATGCTGCATGGATAATGGATAAATATTTGAAGCAGAGGAAGCAAGTTGGAAACACATGGTCAGCAAGCAGGTGTGTTGGCTGTGGCTCAGCTGGTTGCACTCTTGCCTCTGAGTTGTGGGATTCCAGGTTCAAATCCCACTCCAGGGCTTGTGATCAAAAGCCCAGGCTTGTATTCTGGTGGGCTGCTGAAGGTGCTTTCCTTTTGGATGAGGCGTTAAACCGAGGCTCCGTTTGCTTGCCTGTGGGTGCAAAAGATCCCAAGCACAATTTTGTCTCGGATAATATTACCTCTCAATCAACATTAAAAAAAATGACCTGGCCATTATCACATTTTTTTTGTTCTTTCATGGGACATGGGTGTCGCTGACAAGGCTGGCATTTTTTGCCCACCCCTAAATTTCCCTTGAACTGGGTGACTTGCTAGGCCACTTCAGGGTGAAGAGTCAACCACATTGCTGTGGGCCTGGAGTTACATGTAGGCTAGGTAAGGATGGCAGATTTCCTTCCCTAAAGGGCATTAGTGAACAATATGAGTCGCTATGACAATGAATGATAGTTGCTTGGTCACCATTACTGAGTCTAGCTTTTAATTCCAGGCTTATTAATTGAATTTAAATTCCACCAGCTGTGTAGGAGGGATATGAGCCCAAATCCCCAGAACAGGAGCCAGGGTTTCTAGATTATGTCTCAGTAACATTACCACTGCCACCAACTCCACACAATTGTTGCTTGTGGGGGATTATTGTGCACAAATCGGCTGCTGTGTTTTCTACGCCTCAACAGTGACCACCTTTCCAAATTAATTTATCGGCTGTTAAGCGTTTTGAGGGCCAGAATTTTCTGGTTGGTGTGCAGGGCCCACCCCCGCATGCCAACACGTAAAATGACATGCGGTGATGTCAGGCGAGCGCCCCGACGTCATCGCGATATTTAGGTGGGCGGGCGCGCGATGTTCTCAGATGCGCGCCCGCCATTAATTAATCAGGCACTTAAGGCCCTTGAGGCAGCAATTGACTGCAATTTTTCGGGGACCGTGCTATCTTCAGCGCGTCGCACGGGTGTAACGGGCAGGTGGGTAGGAGGCATTTGTATAAATCTCATCCACGGACTAGATAAGAGGGGTGACTGGGATCGTGAATGTTATCTGTTAGATATTTAATTGTTAAAGTTACTGCTACTTGCCTGTGTGAGCAGGAATACTTCAAAACTCATACCAGCTGCTTGGACAGGAGAAACAACCTTCAGGTCAGAACACCACAGTAAAGATCATCTTTGGGGTCTGCAGGTTTCAGGAAGCCTCCCCTTAGCCTGTGGAATGGGAGATGTGCTCTCTACTGGAGGCGCACCATGGGTTTCTCACTGGTGCTTTTATGTTGCTCCATATTAGTTGATTAAGGCTTGGTGTGATGGGCAACACCTCTGAGGAGGAAAGGGAGGGCCAGAAGGGGGAGGAGGCCAGGAGTCCACATTCAGCCTCCGGGGGAGCCACCTTTGGGAGGAGAGGCGCAGGCACAAGGGGTGCAGGGCCAACAGGAAGTCCAAGACGGAAGGGGCTGCAGAAGACATTGCTATCAGAAGACTGCTGCCAGGGTATACAGGCGGTGATGCAGCTACCTCAATATGTCTGAGGTGCAGTGCCGAAGGAAGCTCCGTCTCTCAAGGGAGACAGTCACCTCCATTTGTCAGATGATTGGGCCTGAGATCTCCGCAAACTGTGTGGGTGGACACCCCATGCCAGTGGCTCTGAAGTTCACAGCTGCCCTCAACATCTATGCCTCCAGCTCTTTCCAGGGGTCAGTGGGAATCTCTGCGGAGTCTCTCAGTCAGCTGTCCACACTTGTGTCAAGAAGTGACAGACACTTTGTTCAGACGTGCATTGATTTTTATCCACTACCACTGGGACGATGCCAGTCAGACACAGCGAGCCAGAGGCTGCGCGGCCATTGCTGGCTTCCCCCGCGTCCAGGGTGCTATAGACTGTACACATGTGGCCATCAAGGCACCAGCAGGTGAGCTGGGTGCCTTCATCAACAGGAAGGGCTTCCACTCCATGAACGTGCAGATAGTGTGTGATCACAGGATGCTGATTCTACAAGTCTGTGCAAGGTACCCTGGCAGCTCCCATGATGCCTACATCCTCAGACACTCCCAGGTGCCGGGGCTCTTCAGTGCTCCAGCCCGGCTGGATGGATGGCTGCTGGGTGACAATGGCTATCTCCTTAGAAGGTGGCTCATGACGCCTCTCCACCATCCAAGAACAGAAGCTGAGCAGCGGTATAATAGGAACCACGCCTCCACAAGGGCTGTGGTGGAGAGAACCATCGGTCTTCCGATATCTGGACCGTCCAAGGGGCGCACTCCAATAACCCTCAGGTCGTGTGTCACTGATACTGGTTGCATGCTGCACTCTCCACAATCTGGCATTGGAAAGGGGGGACGCAGTGGATGAGGAAGACGTAGACGCAGTTGCTCCAGATGCTCACGGTGAGTCCAGCAGTGAGTCCGAGGATGAGCACGCACAGGAGGACGCTGTGGGGGTAGACGCTGACCCAGGCATACTCCAGGGAGGCAGGGATGCCTGGAAGGCTTTAACCCAAAGAACCTTCAGCTAGCCCACCACAGATGGACCTCAAGCACACGCCAGGGCTGCAGACTCTGTACTCAATACCTGAGTGCTTAATCTGCCTGGATAGGAACATTAACTAAGGCCCTTGTCAATAAAGCTCAATATCAAACAACTCACTCATAATGTCATGGATTCCCGTCCACCTGCAGAAGTAAGGAATCACCCTGAGGCATGCTTACATATCAAAATTTAATGAGATTACAAAATGAACTTCAGAAACCTAAAAAAAGGCGTTGCACATCTCACCAACCCTGAATGAACTAATATGGGGCAACATAAAAGCACCAGTGAGAAACCCGTGGTGTGTCTAATGTGTCTTAAATTTACGCTTACGGGTGCTACATCTAGGTGCTGTCCCCTCGTTGCACTGGCATCTGAGGCAGCCTGCTCACTGTGTTGTCCTGTTGGCCTTGCTGACCTTGGTGGTCATCCTCTGGCCCATGGAGCCTGGGAGGGAGCGGCCAGTTCCACAGCTGGCATCCCCCCAGTCGTTGCAGCTTCATCAGATACCACGCCTAATGGCATAGGGGCGGAGGAGCTGCTGCCCTCATCTGGAGCACCCTGAAAGGAGCCCGCAGAGACGGCAGGCAGCTGCTGCGCTGATGTGAGGTCGCTCTGGACCTCCCTGCTCATTGTGGATGGCTCGGCACCGAACTGGGATACTTGGTGCCCAAACCATCTCCCACACGGGCACTGACCAACTGAGGCCAATGCCGCTGTGAGGCCCTAACTGTTCTCCTGGAGGAGCCTCTCCACGAGAGTTGCCAGTCTCTCCATGGAGGAAGAACGGCGCTCGGCCATGAAGCTCATTGCATCGGTGATGTTCCGCGTGGACTCCTCCAGCATGGGCACCATGCCACGCATTGCCACATGTATCTCTGCCAGATCCTCCCGCACACCCTGCTGCACTTCCAGCGTTTGCTGCCTCAAGGATGCCTCCCGAGGCACATCATCAGCCACCGACTGAGCATGTGCCTGGTCCCCAGCAGTCCTCCGACTGAAGGCACCCTGGGCACTCTCTGTCTCCGCCCACACCTCAAGCGAGTGTGAAGTGCCCTCACCGCTGTGCCCGGGACACTAGCCGAAGGTCTAATTCCCACCGCGGTGCTAGTATCTGCGCTGATGCCTGCCTGGCAGAGATGGTGTGACGGTGGTGAGTCGATATGTTCCGTGCCCTGAGGTGTGAGAGATGGCCCCCCTGCCTCCTCCTCCTGGCCCTGCTCCGGTGATGCTAAAAGGAAGGACAAGGACATTTGATTAGTTCAAATGGAGACCATGTCACTGAGCATCCCTGTCCCCCGGATCATTATGCGCTCATCCTTCCATAAGCAATGGTCAAACCATGTTGCAAACTTCAATCACTGAACATTCAGCAGTGCCATGACTGCTGGGACACACATGATGACCTCAGTGCTGGGCAAACATTCCTCCCCATGGCACCCCAGCCTCACCACCACCGATGGATCTGGGCGCATGGCGCCTCCCCAGATCCATGCTGTTCAAAAGGAGTCAAGGTGGCCAACTGGGCCTGGCCTCCGCCAGTCCGCATCTGCTTGGTGGAATTGTGCGCAGTCTTCTCCTGAAAAGGAGAGAAGAGCATTGATTATTCCATCCTGCACCTGGATTTCCATCGCATCCCTGCCAACCCAGCCAGAGTGGGACATTGCAGGACTCCAGTTCTTCATCACCCTGCAGCTGCTGCACCCTCACCCAAACAAGCCAGGGCTGACCCCCCCATTGCCCACATGCTGCCTCCATCACGTTTGGCACCATATGGTCTAACCTTGCTAAGCAAGGAGGCACAAGCACATGGAGCGCAAAGACCAGCAGATGGATTGGTCTGGAAGCTCCCCTCCCAGCATGTTAGCACCCTGACTTTGACATGCTTCCCAGTTCCAGCTCTCTGCCTAGGTGCAGATCCTTGAGCTTCCCCCCCGATTCTATACTGTGGGTGTCAGTGTCACACAAGCTGCGGGTGCAGAACCCATCTCAGCACTATCCTCTCAGGGTCAACTAGGCATGGACAATATCTCTGGCCCACCCAGCGAGGTATACAAAGCTGTAGCTGCACTCAGAGTTGCTATGGGGGTGCGGCTTGGGGGGAAAGGGTGACGGCTGCATTGAGTGACCTGAGCCAACATGGTACTCACCCTTCCCGAGCGCAGGAGGTCGTTGAATCTTTTATGCACTGAACCCATGTGTGTCAGACCTCATCATGGGAGCTCACACTCTCAGCCGCCTCATGCACATTTGGCCGGGTGGGGAGGCCTCCGCCTCCCACTCCTCGGAATCAGGACCCCCCATCGTGCTGCCACCATCTCCAGGAGAACCGAGGGGCACACTGCCCCGCTGCCCTACCCTCTGGCCTGGCCTACCCTCCGGACTTGCCTGCTCACCAGAAACCCTCTGATGGGCCCTTCTACTGGCCGTGGTGAGCAGCCTTGCAAAGGCTGTCAGGGCTTCGTTTAAACAGGCCGCCGGGTCGCCATTGGACCTGACAGTCAGTGCACTTCCACCACCGCCGCCCACCCACTCCCGCTATCCTCGGGGAGTCGAGAATTACGCTGGGCGGGCCTTAATTGGCCCGTCCGAGTAAAATGGCGGCGCGGACCTGATCGCGGGTGGCGAATGGGTCTGCGTCCGTCCCCTCCCGGCCCGCCCGACATGCAGAAAATTCTCCCCGAGGTGTCTGGTGGTTGTGAAAGGTGGCATATAAACTCAAGCCTTTCTTTCCTTTCAATGAGATTACGCTCGCATTGCTCTTGGCACAGACCAAATACCAAAATAACTTCCTTCTGTGATGCAAACCTCTACCGTTTTGCGTTACTATCAAATTAACTGGTGAATAATGGAATTTTGGGTAACACCCTGCTACTGCCAAAATACACCTTTGCTTCCGGTGCCCTACAGATGTAAACTGTTCAATTGTAAATGTTACTGTTGTGAATTTTAATAATTGTAAAATTGAGGTTGATTGTCTGATCTCTGCTCCTGATGAGACTCCATATGCAAGAGCACTAATTTGTACAAAGAACCTAAATATATGCAAGTATGCATTCAAGGAGTTACATGAAGAGTAGACAGTGGTGTATTTCAGCACTGTTGCCCTGTGTCACTCCAAGCAGGTACCAACCAGGTTTCAAACTGGTACAACAAGTCCATTAACACTTGGTAGAGGAATTTGAAAATCTTTTTAACTGTGTTCTGGAGTTCACAAGCTGCTGGGTGCAGAATTCAACTGCATTCTTTGTACATTTTCCACAGTGATTACAATCACTAAACGATGAACACTGATAGCAGTTTGCATATTGCAAATCTATGTGATTGTTTTGCCAGAAAAAGAAAATTCCAAACAGCAGCATTTGGTGATGGCACATCCCAGAGAACCTGTAGATAAATATCATTGTGTACACACCTCGGGTCAAATTATTTTAAGATGTACCACTTTAAAAATAAAGTTCTCACATACATTAAAAAGATTTGCACAAACGCTGAATGATTATACATCACTCTGGCTCACAGTCTACAAGATTGCAAGATGTTTACTGTAATCATATCTTCACCAGCAATTGCATTACTATCCTGTAATTACCACTTGGATGAGAGCCAGGCAGATCATTGGATTTAAGCAGAAGGGAGGGCAGGGGTGGGGGTAGGGAAGGAATGCAGACAAAAGTTGTCTCTGTCTGACTAATTCACAGATCACTTACCTGTGAGAGATAGTTATCCTTTTAGTTGACGTGGTGTAATACATAAAATGTCCTTGTACCCAAGAAGGCCCCAAAACCAGCTTGGAAGTGAAGGCCTGTTTTCCCTGAGGGCTGTGGTGTTCAATGTCTCAAGTGAAACATGTTGTCCCTTAGATTAGTGGGATTGCACACTTACATATCCGTCTTTTGATATGCATCTATGCACAGTAGAAAAATGTCATTAGCACAGTGAACTCTACATGTGAAACAGTGCCCAGAGAGAGGGAACCAAAAGTTGCTTGCTTTACGTTTCTTTGATCAACAGCGGAGATCAATTTTTCTATTGTTATTTCATGGAATGTGGGCACCGCTGGCAAGGTCAGAGTTTGTTGCTCATCCTTAAATGCCATTGACAAAGTGGTGGCGAGCCACCTTCTTGAACCACTGCAATTGGACTGGTGTAGGTGCATCTGCAGTGCTATTAGGAAGGGAGTTCCAGGATCCTGACCCGGCTGCAGTGAAGGAACGGCGATATATTTGCTAATCAGGATGGTGTGAGGCTAGAAGGAAAAAACAGTTCAGACCAGCACTCTTATTTCCCAGTTTTTACTGGTGTTCCATTTTAAGGTATACGAAACCAGTTTGGACCACGATTCTTATTCCCCAGTTTTTACTGTTTCTTTCCTTCTGGGTGGAGGGGAACTGGCAAGTGGTGGTGGTCCCCATGTGTCTGCTACCCTCTCGGTGGTGGAGGTCGCTGGTTTGGAAGGTGCTGTTGAAGAAGGCTTGGCAAATCCCTGCAGTGCAACTTGTATATTGCACACATTGCTGTGACTCTGTGTCTGTGGTGGAGAGAGTTTAAGGTGCCGGGTGTTATGCCCAGGGCTGGGGGAAGGGCCACGCAGGTGGTGCCAAACGCCGGGGCCCCGAGGGCTAGGTTTTAAACGGAGCTCTCGTGGTCCTTCAGTTGAGCTTCAGCCCTGAAGGACCGGCTTTTAAAAAATCGGAATTGTCAGCCTGACAGTTAAGTTTTTTTTTTAAACCTGGTCTTTCCAGTCAGTTTCACTGAGTTACTGTGCTGCTGCTTCCAACCTTCGGGCAGTTTTGTGATTCTAGTTTGTCTTTTGAAAAGCCCGCTTAAAAACCACGAAGCCGCCCAAAGGTCAGCAACAACAGCGCAGTAACAGAGCGCTCTTCGTTGAGAAATAGTAAGTGAAACCTCTAATTATTTTAAAGCCAATTGGGTGCTGCGGGGGTTGGGGGAAGTTGGGGAGGTGGAGGGTTGGAGGGAGGCTGGGGAGTGTTAGAGGGGTGGGAGGGAGGTTGGGGCAGCTGGAGTAGTAGATTGGGGGGAGGGTTGGGAGGGTTAGGGGTTGGTGTGGGGATTGGGCTGGGGGGAGGTTGGAGGTTAGGGCGAGGGTGCTTGTGTGGTGGGATGTCACTTTTAAGGTTTAGTACCACAAAATTAAACACCGTACACTTCTCAAAATTCTCTTCTGAATTTAAGCTAGTATATCAGTCTTAATTTTCATTATGCCCTAACGTAGGTGCAATTCTGGTGACCAGAGGCTTGAGAACCCTGGGCCTCATCAAAATAAAAGTAAGAAACTGAAAACCTGCAGTGTTGCAAAACAGGGTAAAAAACAAAAATACCTGGAAAAACTCAGCAGGTCTGACAGCATCTGCAGAGAGGGATACAGTTGACGTTTTGAGTGCGTATGAACCTTCATCAGAACTAAGACATATAGAAATGAGATGAGATATAAGCTGGTAGAAGGGGGTGGGACAGGAGGAGCTCGATAGGGGGCCAGTGATAGGTGGAGGCCAAGAAGAGACTGCCAAAGATGTCACAGACTAAAGGACAAAGGGGTGTTGACGGTGGTGATATTATCTAAAGGATGTGCTAATGGTGACATTAAGGGAAGCAAGCTAGTGGCAGATGGCCCTAGTGGGGGTGGGGTGGGGGGAAGGGATCGAAATAGGCTAAAAGGTGGAGATGAAACAGTAGATCGAAATAAATTTAAAAATAGGAAGGAAAAGAATAAAATATAGTTGTAAAAAAATTATAAATTATTGGGAAAAGAGGGATCGGAAAGGGGGCGGGGATGGAGGAGAGATTTCATGATCTAAAGTTGTTGAACTCAATATTCAGTCCGGAAGGCTGTAAAGTGCCTAGTCGGAAGATGAGGTGCTGTTCCTCCAGTTTGCGTTGAGCTCCACTGGAACAATGCAGCAGGCCAAGGACAGACATGTGGGCATGAGAGAAGGATGGTGTGTTGAAATGGCAAGCGACAGGGAGGTCTGGGTCATGCTTGCAGACAGACCGAAGGTGTTCTGCAAAGCAGTCACCCAGTCTGCGTTTGGTCTCTCCAATGCAGAGGAAACCGCATTGGGAGCAGCGAATGCAGTAGACTAAATTGAGGGAAGTGCAAGTGAAATGCTGCTTCACTTGAAATGAGTGTTTGGGCCCTTGGACGGTGAGGAGGGGGGAAGTAAAGGGGCAGGTGTTGCACCTTCTGCGGTTGCATGGGAAGGTGCCGTGGGAGGGGGTTGAGGAGTAGGGGGCGATGGAAGAATGGATAAGGGTATCCTGGAGGGAACGATCCCTGCGGAAAGCCGCCAGGGGGGTGTCTATATGTCTTAGTTCTGATGAAGGGTCATACGGACTCGAAACATCAACTGTATCCCTCTCCGCAGATGCTGTCAGACCTGCTGAGTTTTTCCAGGTTTTTGTTCTAGATTTCCAGCATCCGCAGTGTTTTGCTTTATCTTATTGCAAAACAGGGTGTTGCCTCACTAGCGCCTGTTTTATTATTCTTGCAAAGTCTGGGAATGAAATCCCTATTTGTCAATAAGTGATTGCTTAAAGAAAGGTTTTACAAATCTCTACTCCATCCTAGGTTCACCCCACCCTGCACCATCATGTTTAAAATCTAGCAGAAGGTGGTCACACTGTGGGACTAAAATTTCTTTGGTGGGAGGATTTCCGATCATCCCTTGTAACTTTGGCAAAAAAGAAATAGCATAAAGGGCTTTTACCATAAATGGTCTTTATAGAAAACCAATCCTGTGACTTAAATGCGTCTGGCGGTGATTTCTCTCAGGATATTGCTGGCACACTTTTTTTTGCTGTTGGAATTTCTTTTTTATTAATTAATTTTTTTTTCATTTTAGGCTGCAAATTCACAGTGTACAACACAATTTGTAAGACATTTTCTGGGGGAAAGGGGAACAACCCAGTTCTTGAGTTAGGCCTCATTGAATTTTTGTACCATGTGTCATTACTTTCGGAAAAATTCAGATCAACAATTCAATCTATATTTTTCCTGATCTGCTGGGTAGATGCCTGACTGACAAATCCTGGGGATGGTGTCATCAGCATAAAAGGGGCAGATGCCATTTATGTTATATTGTGGGTTCGCACCAGAGAAGTCAGAATGGAAAGGCTGTATTAGCTACAGAGTTAAATTGTTTTGTAAGTGTAGTGATTTCTTTGTAGCCATTTCCTAACTCAGTTGATTGCTCTGTGATTAATTATCTTTAGAGAATCAGCATTGGGCCTCCTATTTCAACATTGTTATCGTCATTCTGCTTACTGCATGCAGGTGCAATGAAAGAAAGACAAAACCTACAATTATATAGTACCTTTCACAATGCCTCAGATTGCTTTACAACCAATTAAATACTTTTGAGTTATAATCACTTGTGTGATGTAGGCAATTACCAAATGGTGGAGCAAGCTCAAGGGGTCAAATGGTTTACTCCTGCTCCTAATATGTACGTTTGTATGTCATTCTGGATGGGTGAGATGAGCTGGGCTAATTGGCTGTTGTCATCCATAAGTATTTTGTGAACAGAAGGTGGAGGCGTGACTGGAGTTCTGGTTACTTTGTTGCTAATGGACGTTTACTGTGAGTGGGCTTTGTGGGGTGAGATTGCCAGGACAGGAGTGCGTAATGAGCTCATAGTGAATCAATAACCTGTTTTACACTGCACATGATTCTCAAGAGTCTTTTCTCTTGACTTCAATCTTGTCCTTTTGTCTACTTCCCTATTAATCCACTCTGTCTTCATGCTTTTATGAGTTTTTTGAGGAATGAAATATCATGATAAAATTGTGTTGCATGGTAGATATTGTAAATATATTGTAGTGAGAAGCAGCAATCAGCAGAGTCTTCAAACTTGCTGATCAAGAAAACACAGATACAATTGTGAGCCATTCAATCTTTGTGCTCTGGCCTCTTAAAAGTTGTGTCACACAGAGATACTTGAGGACTCCAACTCTTCTCACTGACAGTGAAAACCTATGTTGTTCAATCATTTCACTTTGTTGCTCAGGAGTCATTTGATCTTTCTAACTTTTACTGATGCAATATAAGCCAATCACACCGCTTCTATGAAATAATTATATTGAATAATATCATGCACCCACAGGAGCAGGAGAAAGCCTTCTAATTCTTCTACAGAATGGAAAAGATCTTATCCAGTTTATCTGGGTTGCATGTGTTGAATCTTTCCCCCAAATATGAATTTACTGTCACCTTGTCCATATGGTGCAATGTGTAGAACCACTGATGAGGGCTGAGGCAGTCACCAAAATCAATGTTATCATCTGCACAGTGTTATAAATAACTGATGGGATATTTTCCTGTCAAATTAACCATATTGCATGATGCATTTTAAAGTAAAATTTTCACTCTTTGTTTAATAGTTGCAGTGGGATCACCTATAGGGCGCACACAAACTAACACTGATTTTATATTGTTGAGTCCTTAATAATAGTGACCTATTCTGTATATATAGCAGATGATATTTGTAACCAAATGCCAACAACGGGCATTAGCATTTTACCAGGACCTTTCTGTAATTGCTTGGTGAATTGATTGGTGAATCTTGAAAGGGGAAAAAAATCATCACGTGTGATTGTGTGGGGCTTGGCTCTGTTTGGCTCTCTTTGTCTCTGCTTGGGTGTTACAGGATCTGTTTGTCTCTGTTTGGCTCTGTTTGACTCTGCCAAGCTCTATTTGGCTCTGTTTGGGTCTGTTTGCGGTGGGGGGGGGAAATAAGGGGCCCAGAAAGAGGAGCACTTCAGGGCCCATGATCTCTCCTCCTGGCCCTGGTTTTGTCAATGAATCTGCCTGCTTTGTCTTGGATGGTGTCAAGTATCTTGGAACCGCACTCATCCAGGCAAGTGGAGATTATCCCGTCACACTTCTGACTTGTGCCTTGTAGATGGTGGACAGGCTTTGGGGAGTCAGGAGGTGGGTCACATGCTGCAGAATTCTGACCTGCTGCTGTGACAACAATATTTATACGGCTGGTCAATTTGTAATGGAATTAACTCAAGTGTTAATTCCTGAACAATGTATCAATTTTTTAAACTGCATGAATATTATGAAAACTATGCAGTCTTTTCATTTCTGCTCACTCCCTTACCTCCCTTTTTACCTTTCCTTTCTTGAAGGTGCTGACTCACTCATATGGGGGCACAAATTCACAACAGCTGTTGCATCTATATAAATCTTTAGATTGAGTGTTTGGAGATTATTTGATTGTGAGAGCATTACAAAACACCCACACACGCACTTCCGAGCAGGGTGTAGCAAAGACCCTGGTGGATGCATTTTCCTTTCAAAAGCTTAGTCACAGAGGATATCATTTCTGCCTTTGCTTAGAGCTGCAGTGAAACTACGGGAAGAGCAGTAGCCTGATTCGACAGATTCTGGGATTCCCTCCCACTCTCTACCTCACTTTCCTCCTTTAGTATACCACTTAAAACTGACCTCTTTGACCTCAAATCTACTTATGTGGCTTGATGTCACATATTGTTTTATAATGCTCCTGTGAAGTGCCTTGGGTTGTTTTACCGTGTTGACGGTGCTATATGAATATAAGTTGTTGTTTGATAGACAGATTCAAAGGAGGGAATGTTAACCCAGAAAAGTGGGCGGCTTTGGGCTGGGTGGTGGGTTAAAGTCTTAAAAATCAGAATCCTGATCCACACCTGCCTCCAGTTTGTCCATGGAGTGGTGGGTACATTAAATATGATCATGGAGCTGTGAGCCTCATCATTATTCTACTTACTGATTTTAATTGTGTGTAAATGTCTTATCAATTAATTCAAGGTTTATTAATGTCAGTTATATTGTTAAGTTTATGAAAGGTGGTGATATAGTGCTATTGTCGCTGGACTAGTAATCCAGAGGCCCAGGGTAATGCTCTGATTATCCCAGTCTGAATCCCACCATGTCAAATGATGACATTTGATTTTAATAAAAATCTGAAATTAAAAGCCTAATGATGACTATGAAACCACTGGTGAGTAAAAACCCATCTGGTTCATTCATGTCCTTTAGGGTATTAGCTCTTCACTTCAAGGGTCATAAAACTCATTAAAAATGCAGGTATACAAACAGAGCTTAGACTTGCTGTCTCCACTCTAAAATGAAACTAAATCCCAGGTTTCACCTTTTTAACCCACAAACAGAAAAAATATAAATTAAACATAAAGATATACCTTATTCCTAACACACCCAAATACACATATAATTTACTTACTCTATTTCCTAACAAAGGAAAGAAATCTGCTGTCCTTACCTGGTCTGGCCTAGAAGTGACTCCAGACGCACAACAATGTGGTTGACTCTTAACTGCCCTTTGAAATGGCCTAGCAAGCCAATCAGTCTAAAAGAAATGGAACCCGGCATCGACCTAGGCACTGGAAATGACAACGGCAAACTCAGCCCTGTCAACCCTGCAAAGCCCTCCTTACTAACGTCTGGGGACTAACCTGTCTCACAGACTAGTCAAGCAACAGCCTGACATAGTCATACTCATGGAAACATACCTTACAGACAATGTCCCAGACATCACCATCTCCATCCTTGGGTATGTCCTGTCCCACTGGCAGGACAGGCCCAGCAGAGGTAGCGGCACACATGTATACAGTCAGGAAGGAATTGTCCTGAGGGTCCTCAACATCGACTCTGAGCCCCATGAAGTCTCATAACAAATGATCACAAAAAATTATACTATATGACCCTGATGGCTGTGATCATTTGAAATTTGACATTCTTGCATTTGTCCTGATGAGTGCAAGACAAAAGCTTCAGCAACATATTTCGGTCTTTTCAACATTGTGTAAGTATAGTAAAAGCAATAAGAATACATTTCAGTGAAAGGGTACTTCACCTTTAAGTGTTATTAAAGACTCAAGTTTTGTGTGGCTTCTATTTCTGTTACTGTCTGGAATGTGCCAAAGGTTAAAAAATAGTACATTTTAAAAAGGCAGTTAGCATTGAGCGTAACCAGATCTGGCATCAGTTGTGTTTAAATAGCTGTTGTGTTTTGGGAGTGTTGGGAAGCTGGTAATAGACATTTGACACGTTGGGTTTGTTGATCGAATTTAAATCCATCGACAGTGAATAAAAATAACATTGGATGCGCTTCGTAATCCACACAAAATATCTCAGACACTACATACCGTCAGAGTGATGGAAACTCTTGGCAAACAAGACAACTCTGATTTAGTATTCAGGGGCAAGCAGTTTTTTTTACTATGAAAAGACTTTGTGCCCTAGGCACATTAGATCAACATGTTGTGATACTGTACACAGCCTTCTACAATTCCAGAAGAGCTGATGCAAGTGATCCATGCTCCAACTTGACTAACCTGTATTTCTAGATCTAAGAAGATTCAACAGCACCGATCCATTTTTTAACAGGTGCGTGAAGCCCTGCAGGTAAACTTCTCACAAGTTAACACACTGCAAAGCATGAGAAAATGTGATGACATCTGACCTTTTTAAAACTTAGACGCAACTGTCTCATTCAACATTGCTGGTGGCATTCCCAGACTTACTGAGAATTATGTCCAAAAGTTATAATTACTTTTGTTAGGGGTGTTCTTCCTGGTGCTCTGGCCAACGTTTGTCCGTCAAACAACATCAGTAAAATAGATGAGCTGGTCATTACTCAGTGCTGTTTGTAGGAGCTTGCTGTACATGATGTACTGACCTTTAAATGCCCTGGGCTAGAAATTCAGCAGCACTCACTCTTGGGCACCTCATCCACTGAGTGCTGGAAACCCATGCTGAAATGGAAAGGCCTGACAAGCCTGAGATTTTGGGCCTCGGACCTCACCATCATGTAGATGTGTGTGTGTGTGTGTGTTTGTGTGTGGGACCCTCAATGGGTGTGTGCGCCAATGTTGAGGGAATGATTGGGTAAGATTGGGGTAGTGGGTGTTTAGAGGGCGATCAGAGAGCTGTGGGGCATCAGCGAAGAACATTGTGGAGATCTGGAGTATTGTCGGGGGTGAGGATTCGGAGCACTGTAGGAGGGATCTAGGGGGCTGGCAATGGTTGTGGGTGGTGTGGAGGCTGTGATCAGGGGAAGCATGGAGGTCAGAGGCGGGAGCGTTGGAGACATCAGGACTGGGAGCTCGGTGATTAAGGCAAGTACTAATCTTTCTTTCCATTCCCTGTTGCTTTCTGTTAGCTTTCCCAGAGCCCATCAGCACTAAGGCTGGCTGCCTTGGGCGCCAGCCAAACTTACAAGAGGGAGTAGTAACAGGTGGAACCTGCATATGTTAGTGGGCTAACAGCTGTTTCTGACATGGGTAAATGATGCCTCATGTTTTTGCTTTACCAAAATGGCTTCCATCACGGCTCACACCGAAATCTTGCGAGTGTTGTATAGATGCCGATTTTGACACAAAGCAGCACCTGCAGCGCCAAAACCGCAGGCACCAGGGAGCCCAGTTTCCAGTTCTCTGGGTGTGTAAAATGGTACAAACTCCTGCATTTTATTGGTGCATCCATCATCAATTCTTCCACTTTACATCCCGCGGGCGGGCGCGTGCCCGACCCAATCGGGCGTAAAATCGCGCGAGAAGATGTCGGGCGAGCGTCCTGATGTTATCGTGCACTGGCGTGATATTTCGCTTGGCAGGCGCGTGCAAAAGTCGGAAGCGCACTAGCGTGACAAGGAAGAGGGCAATTAAGCCCATTAACGGGGCAATTGACTCTGATTTTCTGTTGCCCGTCCAACCTTACAGTTGGTGGACGGGCGAATCGGCCAGGCGGCCTTTGCATTTTTCACCAAACCTCATCCAAGGACAGGATGAAATTTCCGTGATGGAATAAAATAAAAATAAGTATCTGTGGACGGTATTTTTTTATCAACTATATCTTCATGTGATTGATTATGATGCATGGGCACATTTTTTCAGCTTTTAAAACCTTTATTTCAGCTTTTTCAGGTCTCCAGCTCCCTGAGGCAGCTGTCAGGGACCTTTCTCACAGCGCTCACCCGCGCTAGCGGAAACGTCTTTGCTCGCCCTCTTCCCGCCCCCACCCCGGCAGCGCTGAGCTTTTCGGCGCGCATCTCAGGCTGGCCGACCGTTAACTGGGCCTACCAATCAGGCGCACCTGCCAAAGGTAAAACTCAGGCCCACATGTCTTAGCGACGTAAGACATAACAGCCTCTGTCCTCACACTAAGGTCCTTCATTACAAAAGTGAAGACATTTCAAAACTACATCATTGGCTGTAAAGCGCTTTGGAATGTCCTGAGGCGGTAAAAGGTGTTATGTTAAAGCAAGTCCCTTGTTTCTTGGTTTCAAAATCTTGGTGACAGACATCAATCCGAAGAGTTTATTTTTAGAGAACCATATAAAGGTGTCACATCATTAACACAAAGTGATTTGTGAATCTTTAACTTGGATCCTAAGAACAGAAACCAAAGCACTGTTCTTCCTGGAAGTGTGACAGGTAAAACAGAGAAAGCTGGGAACATCCAAGGGGTTCAGGTCGAATCTGTGGAGAAACAGAGATCAGATCCTTGAGCTTTCACGTCAGTTGCAACCTACAGATCCACCTTTAACAGAAACTGCTACCCGATCTGTTGAGTATTCAAAGCATTTTTGCTTTTTTTTGTTGTTAATTACTGAATAACTGTCTTTGAATAAGAACTTAAGAACAAGAGCAGGTGTGAGCCATACGACTCCTTCAGCTTATTCCGCTATTCAATAAAATCCTGGCTGATCTTGTACCCCAAATCCGATCCTATTTCCAGATCCTTCTTCCCTTAGGGCCGGACTTTAACCTACCTGACCCACCGTGAGGAGGAGTGGGGTTTGGGCGGGGGTAGAACTCGGGGAACCTGGAAGAGGGGCTCCCCCAGCAAACATCACAGAGTTGGTGTGATGTCATTGACAGGCTCCCTACCTGGACGCCAGCCCGATTGACAGACTTGCCTTCAAGTAGGTGGGAAGCAGCCTGGGGGAGGCCTTAGGATCACTTAGGTCTGTTTCCTCACGGGGGTGGTGGGGTGGCGGGTGGTGGGGGGAGCTGTGTCGATCTGGAAGGATACAGGGATCAATTTTCCTTAGACAGCACCTTCCAAACCAGTGACCTCTATCACCTTGAAGGACAAGGGCAGCAGATGTATTGGAAAATCACCGCAGTTCTCTTTCAAGCCACACACCATCCTGACTTGGAACTATATTGCCGTCCTTCACTGTCACTGAGTCCAAATCTTGGAACTCCCTTCCTAACTGCACTTTGAGTGTTCCTACAACATGTGGATAGCAATGGTTCAAGAAGGCAGCTCACCACCACCTTCTCATGGGAAATTAGCAATGGACTATAGATGCTGGCCGAGCCATCAAACCCACATTCCATGAACGAATAAGAAAAAATCCACAGGATCCATCCAGAGGTGTGGGTGACAACCTTCGGGGTGAACAAATCCCAGAGCGGGGGTAGGGGTTCTGATTCCAGGGGCCTGGGTTTGGGGGGAGGGTGGCAAGGGGATGGCATTGGAGGCTGGGGGAAGGGGAGGGAGTGATTATAGTCCTGGGCAGCAGAATCAGAGGCTTTGGAGGGGGAAGGTCGGAGGTGTGGGCGGGCGGGGGAGGGGGATTGGGGGCCTGGGTGCGGAGGAAGTGAAGGACTGGAGAGGATGTTGAAAGCTTCAGTGGGAGTTGGGAGATGGGGTGCAAATGTTGAAGGGTGGAGTGTCCAAAGCACCATAGAAAAAGCCTGAGGAACATTGGAAGGATGGTGGAAGGCAGCCCAGGCAGGTTGGTCATTGCCTGATTATAATGTTCAAAGCGTCAACCTCCATCTTGGAATGGATTAGCTGTCTGCCTCAGTCCCTCCTCCATTCAAACTGGAAGTGGGCAGGTTGAAGGCAGGTTGGGGTCAGAATTTTAATACTTGAGCCCCAACTCAACCTAACCCCCCTGCACCCCCCCCCCACCCCCCCCACCCCCGCTTTTCTTGTGGTTAAATCACCACCCTTATCAATCCCAATGAATATACTCAACCACTGAGCATCCATAGCTTTCTGGGGTAGAGAATTCCAAAGATTCACTGCCTTCTGAATGAAGAAATTTCTCCTCACCTCAGTCCTAAATGACCAACAACTTACCTGAGTCTATGGTCCCCACTCTGGACTGTTCAGTGAGGGGAATCCAGCCCAGATTCAGTGAATGCCTCATTTTTCTGCCCGTATACAATGTTATGGTAGCAATCAACTGAGGTGTGAACTAGCCATGAGTCCATATTGGTAAACCTTTGATATTTTGAGTCTCGTTACCAGTCTCATTCAGAGTGACCACAAGGATGGCTGTTGTGGAAATAGAAAGCACACCCTGTATTCTGTTGCCTCGCAGTACATTATCCAACAATCTGAGTAATTGTTACAAGGTACACAGTGTATCTCTCTTCACATCATGTCCGGTTCTGCCCTCACCAGACCACTGTTCATTGTAATGGAAAAGAAAATCACTGTCTGGTGAAAGCAATAGCAGAAAACCCTGACCTAGATATCAGAACATTGGCTATTTAAACACACCTGTCAAAGAGGTACGTTACTGGGGTCTGTCGGATTGGATGTTTACTGAACAAGAAAATTAAGCAGCGTCAAAACCAACCTAAGTGTTTTGTGACTATGGATTCACAAACCCTGTATATGTCACATGCAGTAGAAAGACGCTAAGGGTTATATTTTCCTCTGTGCGAAAAAGTTAACGCCTCCAGCTTTATAACCCTCTTGTAAAGGATTATAAGAGCTCTGCGCTCCTCCAATTCTGGCCTTTTGGGCAAACCTGATTTTGATGACTACACCACTGTCAGTCATGCCTTCAGCTGCCTTGTGCTAACCTCCGGATTTCCCTCCCTAAACCTCTCCGCTACTCTATTTCACTCTTATCCTTTAAACCACTCCTTATAACCTAATGCTTTGACAAAGCTTTTGGTCAATGTCAATGCCCAAATTGTATAAATTTGTCATGATTGCTCTGTTTCTCCTCATGTGGCTTGGTGTCAGATTTTGTGTGGTACTGTTCCTGTGAAGGACCTTGGGACATTTTACTATGTTGAAGGTGCTATATGAATGAAAAGTCATGTTGTAAAACCTGCTTAACAAATTTTTCTTCAGTTTTCGCCATTAACTTACACTCCCGGGCTAAAATATGTTAATGAAGGTTGTCGTGTGAAAAAATAAGAGTTGATGAGGAAGGAGTGTCTAGTCTTTATTACAGCGCAAGACAAATATATACGAGTTGGGATAAAGAAAGTGACTGAGTTCATTGTGCAAGATCATACCTGTCATTTGGCTTCGTAAAGAGAAGTTAAAATGCCAAAGTTCAAATACAATCCTGACAGGTAAATAGTGCAGAAGGGAGTTTTCCATCCCTGCAGCCATGGGTGCAGTAACCATTGCAGTAACTATGCAAGAACTATATTACAGTAGGCAGTAGGACCTCAAGGAGAGTGTCTGGGATGGCAGAACAAATGCTGGTCTCACAGGTTTTGGCAACACTCCATGCCACCTTATCACAGTCAGAAATGTCTCCAGATACTTCTCAAATAATGAAATACTTGGAAATGGTGTAATTATAGGCGTTATGATGTTACCGTAACCAATAACTTCTCTTCATGGTCTCCCCACAGTTACCTCTGGTGTCCCCCATGGATCTATCCTTGGCCCCCATTCTATTTCTCACTTACATGCTGCCCCTCGACAACATGAAAATGCAGCATTTCTTTTCACAGATACACTGATGATACCCAATTCTACTTCAGCACCACCCCTCACGACCGCTCCGCTGTCGCTATATCATCAGATTGCTTAGCCGACATCTGACACTGGATGAGCAGAAATTTCATCCATTTACTTATTGGGACAACTAAAGCCATTTTTTAGATCTCCGTTCCACATGTCATTCCTGAGCTACCACTTCCGTTCCTCTCCCTGGCAACTGTCTGAAGCTGAACAAGACTGTTTACAATCTTGTCATATTTAACCTTTATCCGCCTATAAATCTGTGCAATCACTGATATTGCCTATTTCCATTTCTATAACATCAGCTAATCCCAGGCCTGCCTCGGCTCGCCTTATGCTGACACCCTCATCCTTGCCTTTGTTATCCCTAGACTTGACTGCTCCGACAAACTCTTGGTTGACCTCCCACGTTTTTCCCATCCGAGAAATTGAAGTCATCCAAAATTCTGCTGTCTTTAAGGTTCTTCTTCAAACCTACTGCTGACCAAGCTTTTGGCCACTAGCTCTGTGATAGGAGCAGGAGTAGGCCATTCAGCCCGTTGAGCCTGCTCCAGTAAGATTCAATAAGTTCATGGTGGACCTTATTGTGGCCTTAACTCCACTTTCTTGCCTGCCCCTCATAACCATTGACTCCCTTGCAGACCAAAAACCTGTCTAACTCAGCATTGATAATGTCTTACATGTCTCGGTGTCAAATTTTGCTTTATAGCGCCCTAGGCACTTTTCATTACCTTAAAGGTGCTACATAAGTACAAGTTGTTGTTGTTTTAACTATCATCACATAGGCAAATGCAACCGCCAATTTTCACACAGCGACATAACCGCTAACAGCAATTGGATTAAAAAAAACAGAAAATCTCTTTTAAGTTGAGGGACCAAATTAGCCAAAGTTACAGCTCACAGTTTTTTCTCCCATCAGTAGGAATTAGGAAATTGATATGAATGGAATTATGGGTGAAATATGTTCCGCTAATTCCTGGCCACCATGCTGCCAGCAAAGTTTAAACATATCCTTTTCTCTTAAGAAAACACAAAGAAGGGTCAATATGCTTTCCATTCTATAGTATAAGTGTTAATGCCACTTCAAATATTTTTATGTATTAGTTTATATGCCCAGTGATAGATGAGCCCATTTAAATGCATTTGGGACAACATAGGGCTGTACTTCTGGTGAGAAATGGATTTGGACCAAATGTGTGAATCTTTGGTGTTTCATTATAAAACCTTATTGCTGACACAATGACTAAAATCAGCTGGGTAGCTATTGACATCCTACAAGTGACCAAAGTCTCTGGGCCAGGTATGGACAAACCAGCCAAGATTCCTGTTTCTGATTACTATCCAGTGGCCCTGAGCTAGAAAATGAGTATGTGTTGATGACGGGTAACGGGATTGGGCTCCACAGTAACAATCTCCAGGATTGGGTCCTAGTTGACGAGGCTGTCGGGACTTACAAAAGTGGAGGTTGGCCAATGAAATGCCAGGGTCTTCTGGTGCTCATAGAACTGTGTCCCAGGATAAGTCAGTGCTTTCAGGAGAGAAGAAAATAGTTACAAAGAAAAGGAAATTAATCTTAATTTATTTTGTTGGAAAATGTAGGCTATGGTTCTTTGGATTTGGGGCCAAGGCTGCATGTTAATGAACACATTGCATCAACTCTGAAGCAATCTGTCAGCAACAACTTAACAATTGTCTGGGATCTGTGAACAGACCACATGCAGCAAGGTACATGGTGTACTGACCCTGACCAAAGTAAAGAATGATAACCACAAGTGAAGAATGGCCCAACACCATGGTGTAGATTCACCTTTAGATCTGTACAACAACAAATAGACAATGGGATTTGGTAGAGGACAAGCCCGTATACACTTTCCAAGTATATAGCAATGGTAGGTGAGGCTAATGTGCTGGTATAATTTTTTTATATTTGTGTGAGCGAGGACAAAAAGAATTGAGCAAGTGACTACAGATACCTATTCCGCTCAGATATTACCTAGTTCGTACCTCCTGGCTCAAACTGCCATTCTCATGTCCATGGTGCTATGAATACATAGAGCTTCACTCCCCCAGGAGTTAAAACTTATATTTGGGAAACAAAGGTGGGGTGTCCACAATGTCTAAACAGGTTAACCATCCACATCCTGCTCTGGAGCATGTTTTTTTCTATTCATTGAAACATTCTGTGCTGGAGAGTAGAACTTTTCCAATTTTAGGCACTCAGTGAGAGAAGCAAGCATTTCCAGGTGAGGTATATCTCAGCCAGATCCATCATAAGGTTCTTCTACTGTTCCTCCTGTAATTTGCAAACCCCTCACCTTGTCATCGTGAAATATTTTCCCATCTCCCACACCTGTCATTCCGTGGCCTCTCTGAGCAACATTGCCAATTAGTGCCATATTAGGACACGTTTTGGGCAGTTGTCCCATGTGGATTAGGGGCTGGATTCAGACTGCCCAAACTCATTCCGTATTGGACTTTTAGAGTCACCAACAGAGGAAACATTTCTTCATCAGTCTGACCGGATTTGAACCCAGGTCCCTGAAGTGAAAAGTCAGTGACCATGCCACCACCTTCAGGGGGAGCACTTTTTAAACCTCTTTCAAATTAGCTGGGGATTATCCTTCATCTTGTGTTAACCCCATGTGGGGCGAGGCCACTCCACAAGGGACCTCACAACGCTTCACTCCAGAGGTGAGACTGCAGGACAGAAACGACTTTCGCAGAAATGCTGAAATGCAGCCTAAAGCTCCCCACCGATGGCTTGCGCATGGAGTGGGAACAAGTTGAAGAAATCTTTCAAAATGATGAAAAGAAAGGATTGGGCTGACATCAAATTAGATTGTAAAGCAGTCTTTTAGTAAAGGTTTGCTCAAGGGCAGGTTTGAAAAAAAAATTGGAATGCAGGGTATGAAACCAGTAAAGTATATGGAAGTCACTTTAAATATAAATGAAGTGAAAAACAAAACAATGTGAAATAGTGAGGTAGAAATAAGTGTTAGGGGAAATAAAAACAGAAAATACTGGAAAAACTCAGCAGGTCTGACACCACCTTTGGAGGGAGAAACAGAGTTAAGGTTTCGAGTCCGTATGACCCTTCTTCAGCTCTGAATTTTGGATTTTGGAATGCTCGATAAGGGGTCCAGTTCCTGTATATGAATTTGCAAAACACGAGGGATCTAGAGTCATTAATTAGAACAGAAGGATTTTGTAGCCCTGAAGCAAACTTGGCTTCAGCTGGGATAATGCAGGGAACTAGATATTTATTAACATAAAATTTTAAAGGGAAGTGAAGGCAAACAAAAGGGTATGATTAGCTAAGAATCTGATCGGAGCCATGGATGGGAACATTATAATTGATGGTGGTTCTCAGACAGTATCCATT
Source organism: Cetorhinus maximus (assembly GCF_964194155.1). Classification (NCBI taxonomy): domain Eukaryota; kingdom Metazoa; phylum Chordata; class Chondrichthyes; order Lamniformes; family Cetorhinidae; genus Cetorhinus; species Cetorhinus maximus. The sequence continues at coordinate 134,868,964 of NC_135885.1, read as the reverse complement.
TGTGCTGGGTTCTAAAAATAATAAGAGATCAGTTACTAAATTGGGAGTTCATAGGTGAACAGTGAGAAAGGATTCAAAGATGGCATTTGTAGGACCTATAAAGAAGTTTGCAGTAGTACCACAATTAGTGCAATGGAGAACGTTAACTATCCTAAGGCAGATATGATAAACATTTAATATCAACATGCGGGCATTCCCATTGTTACTGCTTTATACGTTCATTTTTCATTCTATGCCTCATTTACATGCAGCCATGTACACTGTTGCACGTACCCTGTTTGCAGCTGTCTAGAGCTGGGCATAGGAAATTGGCTGCCTTCCACATGGAGCTGTCCAGCAAGTTGTGGTGCGGAGTGGGTGGCTGGCATCGGACGGAGGTGATCCTGGAAGGAGGCATTTCATGGGCTGCCAGCTGCAAGGCCAGAGTTGTTCTGTGGCTCGTCCTTGCCCCGTAGCAAGAAGAGTTAAAAGGGATCTTCAGCCATTTCCCTTTCAAGGATTGTTGATTAACCCACCCACGGCTTGGTAGAACTGGAACCATCCCCACCTCACCTCAAAACCAAGATGCCAGTGTAAATGGGAGAGGTAAATAAACCAAAGCCATTTTCAGGTTGCTACCCCACCTGTCTAGGCCAGGCTGTGCCCTTAAAATTGGCTGTAGTGTTCAACAGTTTAATTGACCTGGGTTTGGTTATGTTGACTGTTGACTGATCTATGTCCAATGTGCTTGATTGATTAAGCCTGGTCAGAGCCTCTGAGAGCTAAAGTAAACAGAAGCTTCCAGTAAGACCTGAGAAGCCTGAGCTGTGAACATGTGTGAAGAAATCCTGTGATTGCTGAGATAGTTTAAAGCACTGTAAATACCTGTTTTGGAACTGGCTGTGTTTGCTGTCAACGCCGTGCATGCACAGTTGTATGCTGATGAAAGGCCGAGGTTGATGGTCGCTATATTTATAGGGGGAATGTAAAGCAGAGTGCATCACGGTTTTCACTAGCAATAGGAGGAGAGAATGTTGTGAATTCCTATCCTGGACTGAAAGTGATGGATTTTGCAAACACCTTTTACTGGGAGTTAGAAGGAAAGTATTTGCAGAGAGGAAACTAAAATCCTTTCCTTTTTGGATATTTGCTGCAGCCTTGTACAATTTGGATTGTAGATTGCTGTGAGTGTTAGGCCATATTGCCTCGTCTAACACTCATAGCAGCCTACAATCCACTTACAACACTGGGATAGTGAAGCAGAGTTTAGAAACATTCACCAACATGATTGCAGTAAAATATCCCACAAGGAAATCATTTTATTTCCCTGTCTGCAAATCCTTCCCTCCCCCTTCTACTACTTTGAGTTCCACAACACACATATACACAGATCAGAAATGAGAAGTTGAATCCAAGAATAAAAGTTAATAAAGGTATATGAATCAGTCTTTGGCTTGTCTGTGAGGAGTAGATGGTGAAATGTTGCAGCCGTTAAGTTGGGTGATTCTGGTAGAGCTGACTTTGGCAGTTGAGCAAGTTGGTTTGGAGACACTTGGTTCTGCAGGATAGCAGAAAAAGTTGTCCTGTTTCCTTTTTGACTGTGAGGCTTTGCTGACTTGCCTCCAGCAACACAGAGAAAGAGAGAGAGAGAGAGAAAGACTTTGCCTTCAAGCTGCAATGGGGTGCCTAGTCTATCTTCTTCTGCTGTGACTCATTCTAGCACACAAGAACTAGGGCGGTAGCTGGCTTTTTAACCTGTTTTCTTGTGTATTCCTGGAAGCGAAAAAACAAACATGTCTTTCGCCCAGAGTCTGTTTTCTTTCGCCTCAGATCATGTTCACATTCTGAGATATAACTCAATTTGAGATGGTTTCTGCTAAGATGTGGTAATCAGTCTCCATTGTCTCCACAACCACAGGAGATTGAAGTTCAGTTGATTGCATTTCATCTCTTCCTTTCAAGTGTCCCTGTCTGAAATAGGCCTTGATACCTTTTTAGGTGTGGCATTCCATGCTCTCTCTGGACCAGTTGGTCAAGTATAATCCACATAGGAATTTTCCAGGAAGTGGTTACTTTACATTCTCAGCCAGCTTTTGCTTGTATGTCTTTTTAAAAAACACATGTCTTCCCTAAAAAGTCCAATATGCCCGTAAGTAATTCGGGGCTATGATCCGCTGTTCTAACAATATTTAAATATACAATCTGCACTTAAAACAAAATGAAACTTTTATTATTTCAACCCGGGGGTGGATTCAAATGGCCAGGGTGAAAAGACAGTGCAGTAACCCACTCACCATTCAGTAACCCTCCAGTAATAATTTGAATGCTCCCAATTCAAATGGTCACCCTGTGCAGATGGACAGAATCACTTTTGAATTCAGCGAGGTCAGATGCAAAAGGTCATTAGAATATAGTCCCTATGCTTTGTCCATCACTTGACTCAGCACAAGGAGTTGGAAGGACACACCAAAGACATGAGACCGTTGCCCAAGAAGAAAATGGCTCCTGCACCTACTGAAAGAGGACTAAGAAGAAGCAATGTATGACATAGTACACCCTTACCAAATTGCAGCACTGAGAAAACAAACCTTAGTCAAATATACATAGATCCCTTGTAGGTTAATAAACTGATTCTATTTTATTTCAATTAAATTTCAAGTGTCCTTTTAAGAAGGCACATGTGAGTGAAAGATTGATGGCCAGGTATGGTAATTGTTGTAAAGCACAGTGTAATGTTCAGACAGCTACTGTTTTGAGCTCAATATTGACAGAATTATTCATGCAGAGACCAAATTACATTCTTGGTAAAAGATATCAATCAATGATTGATATACCTGTCTCCCTGAGCGTATTATCACCTTCAACCATTTCTCTTCTCTTTTTCCTTCACCTTCTCTGCAAGGGTTGACTCTGCCTCCAAATCCTCTGTTTTCATGACTATTCCTCTCAGGTTTATTCTACTGTGCAAGAAGCAGGACGCACACTTGTCCTGGAGTTTTTGCCAGGGCTACAAAGCAGGACTTCTCCTTTCTCAATCTTTCCAAGTAGCGGCATTTCTGCTTCAGCATGCCAATAGTTTCTCTACCAGAATCTGGATAGAGACTTTGTGTGTCTAGATTGCACACCTGTTTGTGCACTTATCAAAAGGATCAATAGTCAGAGCTGCAGAGGGCATGCTTGTGGTCCCCTAAGTAGCCAACCTTGTTATCCAAAAGCAAAATACCGGAGATGCTTTTTTTATTCACTCATGGGGTGTGGGCGTCGCTGGCTAGGCCAGCATTTATTGCCCATCCCTAATTGCCCTTGAGAAGGTGGCGGTGAGCTGCTTTCTTGAGCCACTGCAGTCCATGTGGTGTAGGTACACCCACAGTGTTGTTAGGTAGGGAGTTCCAGGGTTTTGACCCAGCGACAGTGAAGGAACGATGATATATTTCCAAGTTAGGATGGTGAGTGGTGTGCAGGGGAACTTACAGATGGCGGTGTTCCCGCCTATCTGCTGTCCTTGTCCTTCCAGATGGTAGCAGTTGTGGGTTTGGAAGATGCCTCAAATCTAAAATAAAAACAGAGAATGCTGGAAATAATCAACAGGTCAGGCAACATCAGTACTGCACCCTTCCAATTCTAGCCTCATGCACATCCCTGATTTTCATTGCTTCAACATTGGTGGATTTACCTTCACTATCTAAGCTTTCAGCTCTGGAATTCAATCTCTAAACCTCTCTGCCTCTTTATCTCTCTCTCTCTCCTACTTTAAGGTGCTTCTTAAAACCTACCCATATGACCAAGTTTTTGGTAGCCATATCATCTTATATGGCTGAGCGTTAACTTTTCTTAGATAATGTTCTTCTGAAGCATCTTGGGAAGTTGTTTTGCTATGTTCAAGGCACTATATTACAGCAAATTGTTGTTGCTTTTATTGCATAATTTCCAGAAGTTTCCTCTTTGCCTTGCTCAAACAATGGCTGGGGCCTTAGCCAAGAGCAGAGACTCCCTAAGGCAGGCTTTCCTGTCCCTGTGGCTGGACGGGATTCTGGAATAATAGTGACAGCCAGTGCAATGTTGGGTTCAGGCCAGGCAGTTGGCCTGAAATTGTAAAATGATTGCAGACTGTCTTTCTTTCTCAGTGGATAGGTGGGACATCTCGGATGGGCAGGAACTGAAGTTTCTGGGGTGGAGTGGTGGGGGAGGGGTTGAAGCTAGGTGAAGGTTGGAACTATGCCCAAAGTGGCATTTATATTCCCATGCAAATGAGATGTCCTCCCATTGACCTTGCAAATTCAAGTAGGACCAGCACCGGGATATACCATCAGCAGTGATCCTGAAGTAACTGCCAGGATTGGGACCTGAGGAATTTTCCTTTGTATCTAAGATTGTTGTTGAAAGGGGTTGAGACCATTAATGAAGCCTTGCACTTTGTGAACTCTGAAAAATGACGTGCCCTCTTGAACTGTAACCTTCTTTTTACCTGACAAGTAATGAAAATGTTTCTCTTTTGCAAACAAGACCTCACCCTTTGTTTCATGCGTCGGTGCACTGAAGACTTCACTAATTTGCTAAATGTTTAGTGTGGTGGATTGCAACATCTAGTCATGTGGAAATTTAATACTCAGAGCTACTCCTGTGCTCAAACTTATGCTATGGTGCTGTTCAAAGGTCCGGTATAACTTGGGGACAGATCTCTTCCAATACACAACTACTTGCAGTTAGACCAACTTTAACATGAATAATGTTCAAGAAGCTTCATTACCTCTTTTTTACTCCCGGACCCAGCAATTGCAAAGCTCTCCGCCTCCCACCGACGATCTCTGTAAACTTAACCTCATCCAAAATTCTGCTGCGCATACTTTAACTAGTATCAAGTGGGCCGTCACCCATCACCCTTGTGCTTACTGACATACATTTGTTCCTGTTCTGACAGCGCCCCGATTTTAAAAATTTCATCCTTGTGTTCAAATCCTTCCATGGCCATGGCTCTCCCTGCCTCTGTAACATGCTCAAGCCCTATAACCCTCCATGATCTCCCCAGTTCTAGCCTCTCGCACATTCCCTGATTTTCCTCATTCCACAGTTGGTTGCCTTGCCTTCAGCTTTAATGTCCTTTAGGGAAGGAAATCTGCCACCCTTACCTGGCCTAGCTTTCATGTGACTCCAGATCCTCAGTAACATGGTTGACTCTTAACTGCCCTCAGAATCAGCTGTGAGTTCAAGTCCCACTTCAGAGACTTGAGCACAACACCTAAGCTGACACACCAGTGCAATACTGAGGGAATGAATTGGGATATTAAACCAACTTCTAACGTTGGGGAGACATAAAAGATTCCATGACACTATTTTGAAGAAGTGCAGGGATTCCCGGCTAATAATTATCCCTCAACCAACAGCAATAAAACAGACTATCTAGGCATTATCATTTGGTTGTTTGTGGGACCTTGCTGTGCAAATTGGCTGCCGCCATTCCTACATGACAAAAGTGACTATATAAGTATTTCATTGGCTGTAAAGTGCTGAGGTTTTTAAAGATTCTATATGGATGCAAATTCTTTCTTTTCCCTTAAAGCCCAGAGCACCAAGCTTAAACAATGGCCATTTTTGTATGGATGACTAGGGACAAGTGAAAACAATGTTTTGGTGTGAGACTAATTTACATAAGATTGAACATTTTTAAAAAATTTATTCTTTCATGTGATGTATGTATTGCTGGCAAGGTCAACATTTGTCATAAAGAGTCAACTGCATTATCAGGTGTTATATATAGGCAAGGATGGTGAATTGCCTTCCCTAAAGGGACATTCATCAACCAGATGGGTTTTTAACAATACTCTGGTCACTGAAACAATTCCAGATTTTTTTTTTAATTAACTGAAGCTAAGTTTTTCCAGCTGGCATGGTAGGACTTGAACCCAGTTCCCCAGAGCATTAGCCTAGACCTCTGGATTACCAGCCTAGTGACATTATCACTAAACCACTGTCTCTCTTCCATGGTTACATGGTGTATGAGACCTCTGAATAAAAAGAATGGCAGCTCCCTAAAGTTAGTTAAATGTGTTGGTGCGATGCACGGAAGTATTGAATCAGCCCTAGGAGACAGCCTTCATCCTGCTTGCTACAATTGGCGGAAGTAATAACAGATTTTATAGTAAAAAAAGACAAGGTTATTTATTAACTTTCAGTTACATATCATTCTGCTTAATTATAGCTCTAAGTTACAATCAATCAGGGAACTAACTGAAACCCTCCCAGAGTTTAATGATTTTGGCAGTAGGTAAGCAAAAAAGTATTTTCCAAGAAGTACTGATTGTATGATACTCATATTTGCTGATATGACTCATTTAAAAGTTCCTATCCCAGACTATCTTAAATTCAATAAAATCAACTGCCTGTGTGCATTCCCCTGTTGACCAGCAAAACAGGTGACAGAATTGTTGCAAAGTCTTCAGGCTGAAATTTCTGTGGCTCTAAGTGAGAGTTACGGAGGACAAAGTCATTCTATTTGTGAGTTCACTGTAGTGGGTACCTGGTCCAGCTTTTTCAAAGCTCCCGATTAAAATCCATAACATCATGCAAAGCATCAATGGAAAAGAGACATCAGTTTACAGAAGATAAACTCTGAAAGCTGGGAATACAAATTGAAAACAAAGATCATGCAGAATCTGAAAGAGAAATATAAGACGACAGTTCAGGATTGTCCCTTCATGAACACAAATTCTGACTAACTGTCCCATCCAAACTCTAAATCTATTTCAATCTCTTAGTACACATTGTACATGCCCATTATTTTACTCAGTTGCATTTACAAGGCTTACCTTCTGATCCTGCCTGTGGGAGGCTGGGCTGGAACACTATGAGCTTTGCCCTAGCACAAATCGTGCATTGCTGATCCCATCAGATCTTCTAGAGTTGACCTTTTTTAATGTTTATACAAGGTGAGCTCTCAGCCTGGACTGCATCTACAATTGGGAGCTCAATAAAGGGCAGAGGGTGGGAACCCAACACATTATCAGTTCTTAAGCAGTTACAGGCACAATTAAAGGATAATGAAACCTAAAGATGTGGAACTGATTCCCTTCCAGTGTTTCCAAAGAGTCCATGGGCAAAACATTTGTTGGCAAAAGCTACCTTGACCTATACAGTGGGGTTGGGGGGGTGGGGGGTGGTGGTGGAGGGGTGTAAATGCACAGTCTAATTTTAGAGGATGTGAGATGTGTTAATGGGAATACATAGTGAATCTGTCAGGGCAGTCCGACATTTTGAGGATCAGCAAAACCTTTTATGCTGGATTGTATGACGTGAAGCCCACAGACAGCACGACCTCCCAGTCCTTCTTGACCTCTATCACAGAGGTCTTAGATGACAGTACACGGGAGAGTCTGGACAAACTGCTAACTCCTGATGAGCTGACTAAGGCCCTTTGAGTAGAATAAAACTCACGGAAGCGACGGCTTACTGGCTGGGTTGTATTTGGCCCTGTGGGACTGGATCAGCCCTGACCTGCTAGAAGTGTACGAGGGTATGCTTCTAGCCGGCAGCATGTCAGGATCCATGCGGCAAGGCATCATCACCCTCATCCACAAGCGGAAGGGGGAAAGGGAGGAAATTAGAAATTGGCGACCCATCTCACTGTTGAATGTGGACTATAAGATTCTGTCTAAGGTCATCGCCAATCAGGCCAGATCTGCTCTGGAGTTGGTGATTCACCCTGACCAGACTTGCGCTGTGCCCGGCAGGAAGATCTCTGACAGCCTCGCGCTACTCAGAGATACGATTACCTATGTATGGGACAGGGGTGTGGGCACCTGCCTCATTAGCCTAGACCAGGAGAAGGCCTTTGGCAGAATATCGCACACCTACATGGTGGATGAGCTCTCCAAAATGGAGTTTGGGGATGGAATCTGCAACTGGATCCAACTGCTCTACACTAACATCAGCAGCGCAGTTTCAATCAATGGGTGGGTATCAGAAAGCTTTCCAATTAAATCTGGAGTCAGGCAGGGCTGCTCTCTCTCCCCGGTCCTGTTTGTGTGTTGCATAGAACCCTTTGCCGAGTCCATCAGGAAGGATTCGGGCATAAGAGGAGTGACGATCCCAGGCAGTGGAGACACTCAGATTAAAGCCTCCCTGTACATGGATGATGTCACCGCCTTCTGCTTGGATCCGCTGTCGGTGCGCAGACTGATCAACATTTGCGACCAGTTTGAACTGGCCTCAGGGGCCACGGTAAATCGTGGCAAGAGCGACACCATGTTCTTTGGGAACTGGGCTGACTGATACTTTGTCCCCTTCACCGTCGGGTCAGGCAGCCTGAAGGTGCTGGGGATATGGTTTGGAGGGACCAGGGCATGCGTTAGAAACTGGAAGGAGCGAGTGGCTATGGTGGAAAGAAAACTGGGCATGTGGGAGTGACACTCTCTCTCCATTGTGGGTAAGAACCTGGTCATCAGGTGTGAGGCACTCTCGGTGTTGCTGTACATGGCCCAGGTCTGGTCCATTCCTCACTCCTACGTGGTGGCGATCACCCGAGCCATCTTTCACTTTACCTGGAGGTCGAAAATGGATTATGCTTGCAGAGACGCGATGTACAAGCCTCTAGATAAAGGGAGAAAAAATGTGCCCAACATCACCTTCATCCTGATGGCCACCTTTGTGTGCGGCTGCATCAAGCTGTGTGTAGACCCTTGGTACACAAACACCAAGTGTCACTATGTGCTGAGGTTCTACCTGTCCCCGGTGTTGTGAAGGATGGGTCTGGCCACGCTGCTGTGGAACGTTCCAAGTAGTTGGACCGTGTTGTACCACCTGTCCCTCGGGGAAAAATTTATACAGAGAAACACCTTTGACCACAAGTCCATCAGGCAGTGGTTGGCACGTAACGTCTTAGGAGCCCTGCGGGAAAAGGAGATGGTGGATCATGTCGGATGGTTCCCCGAGCAGACTGTCAAAGTCATTTGGCAGAATGCCTCATAGCCAGAACTTTCCAACAAGCACCAAGTTGTAGCTTGGCTGGTGGTGAGAAAGGCCCTCCCTGTCAGATCCTTCCTACACGCCAGGAGCCTTACCCACTCCACACGCTGCCCTTGAGGTGGCTGTGGTGGGGAAGAGACTGTTGTTCGCCTCCTTGTGGGATGTACCGTTGCAAAGAAGGTCTGGAGAGAGATGTAGTGGTTTCTGTCGAGGTTCATCCTGAGCAGCTCCGTGACACAGGACTCTGTGCTCTATGGGCTGTTCCCAGGGACACACACCGAGAGAAATATCAACTGCAGCTGGAAGATCATCAACTTGGTGAAAGGAGCTCTTTGGTCTGCCCGAAACTTGTTGGTCTTCCAGCGCAAAGAGTTGTCCCCGACCGAGTGTTGCAGACTGGCACATTCCAAGGTCCAGGACTACGTGCTGAGGGATGCACTGAAGCTTGGGGCAGCCGCAGCAAAGGCGCAATGGGGAAAGGTCGCTGTCTAAGACCTTTCTGCCACAGTGCACCGAGGGACTGGGAATTGTTTAGAGCCCCTCGGGCTGTATGACTCACAAGGAATGTATGCAGTGAATGCTAAAAGTATCATAATTGTATTGAAGCACCTGAGAGTGCAACATGATCTATGTTGATATCTTGAATACCATTGCACTGCCTGACTGTCTGTAATGACCATATTGAAATGTCTGTTACGTTCATTGATTGTATTGAAGCACCTCATGATCTATGTGGAAAAGTTGACTATGATTGTACTTTTTGTGATGGCCATTTTGAAATGTTTTGCAATGTTCTTTCAGATATTTTATGAATAAAGTATATTTTTCCAAATAAAAATTTCTGACCTCGGAGAATAACTAGGGTGTAGACATAGTACACCCAGGGGTTGGAAACTGTGAAAAAACTCTCAGGCTGTATGTTCAACATCTAATGAGCATGGTAAATATCAACTGTAATTGTAAATGCAGTGAGTAACGTACAGTATTGGAAGAAACTGATCTGATTTGTACCATGTCCTGTTAACTTTGAACAGTCATATAATATACTCTTATTAATTTTATGAATAAGGTATAATAAGGAGGGAAAAATTAGAGCATGAGAGAAAGCTAGCTAGCAATATAAAGATGGATAGTAAGAGTTTTTATAGTTATCTAAATATGAAAATAGTCAGCAAAGTGAGCGTTGGTCCTATAGAGAGCGTGTCTGGGGAATTGATAATGGAAAGTAGGGAGATGGCGGATGAATTTAACAGGTATTTTGCTCCGGTCTTCACTATAGAGGACACAAGTAACATCACGGAAATAGCTGTAAATCAGGAAATGGAAGGGAGGGAGGAACTCGGGAAAATTACAATCACCAGGGAAGTGGTATTGAGCAAATTGTTGGGGCTGCGGGCTGACAAATCCCCAGGTCCGGATAGACTTCATCCTAAGCTCTTGATAGAAGTGGCTAGTGAGATAGTTGATGTGTTGATTTTAATTTTACAAAATTCCCTAGATTCGGAGAAGGTTCCATTAGATTGGAAAATAGCAAATATAACTCCTTTATTCTAAAAGGGAGGGAGACAGAAAGCAAGAAGCTATAGGCTGGTTAGCCTAACATCTGTCATAGGAAAAATGTTAGAAGCTATTATTAAAGATGTTATGGCAGGGCACTTAGAAAATTCAAGGCAATCAGGCAGAGTCAACATGGTTTTGTAAAAAGGAAATCATATTTAACCAATTTATTGGAATTCTTTGAAGGAGTCACATGTGCTGTGGATAAAGGGGAACCGGTGGATGTACTGTAATTAGATTTCCAGGAGGCATTAGATAAAGTGCCACATCAAAAGTTATTGCAGAAAATAAAAGCTCATGGTGTAGGGTGTAACATATTGGCATGGATAGAAGATTGGCTAGCTAACAGGAAACAGAGTTGACATAAATGGATATTTTTCTGGTTGGCAGGATATGATGAGTGGTGTGCCACAGAAATCAGTGCTGGGGCCTCAACTTTATGCAATTTATATAAATGATTTGGATGAAGGAATCAAAGGAATAGTTGCTAAATTTGCTGATGGCACAAAGATAGGTAGGAAAGTAAATTGTGACGAGGACGTAAGGAGGCTACAAAATGACATAGATCGGTTCAGTGAGTGGGCAAAGGTCTGGCAAATGGAGTATAATGTGGGCAAATGTGAAATTTGCAGATGTTACCAAGATTGGAACTGTTGTCAACTGTGATGGGGATAGTCTTGAACTTCAAAAGGACATAGACATGTAGGTAAACTGGGCAGACAAGTGGCAGATGAAGTTCAATGCAGAGAAGAATGAGGCTATTCATTTTGGCAGGAAAGATATTGTGAGACAGCATAAAATAAAGGGAGAGCCTCTAAAGGAGATGCAGGAACAGAGGGACATTGGTGTATGTGTACATAGGTCACTGAAGATGGGAGGGCATGTTGAGAGAGTAGTTAATGAATCATATAGTATCTTAGGCTTTCTTAACAGGGGAATTAGGTACAAGAGTAAGCAGGTCACGTTGGATAAGACACTGATTAGGCCTCACCTGGAGTACTGCGTCCAGTTCTGGGACCATACTTGAGGAAGGATGTGAAGGCATTGGAGAGAGCACAGAGGAGATTCACAAAAATGGTTCCTGGGATTCCAATGGAGAGGTTGGGACTGTTATCCTCGGAGAAAAGAAGGTTGAGAGGAGGCTTGATAGAGGTATTCAATATCCTGAAGGGTATGGACAGGGTAAATAGCGAGAAATTGTTCCCACTCAAGAAAACATCAAGAACTAGAGGGCACAGATTCAAAATAATTGGCAAAAGGAGTAAATGTGATGTGAGGAAAATTTTTTTCACCCAGAGGGTGGGTTGGAGTCTGGAACAAACTTCCCGAAAGGGTAATGGAGGCAGGTTCGATCAGGGTATTCAAAAGGGAATTGGATTGCTACCTGAAAAGAGAGAATGTGCAAGGTTACTGGGCTGAGGCAGGGGAGTGGGATGAGGTGGAATGTTTTTTCAGAGATCCAGTGCAGACTCGATGGGCTGAATGGCGTCCTGCTGCACTGTAAAGATACTGTGATATTTTTGGAAAAATAATAACTAGGGTGACCAAGTGTTGCAGACTGGCACATTCCAAGGTCCAGGACCACGCGGTGAGGGCCTCACTAAAGCCTGAGGCAGCTGCCACAAAAAGCTAAATGGGGAACGGCCATGCTCTGGAGCCCTCTCACCACATTATACCAAGAGGCTGGAAACAGCGTAAAACCCCTCTGGCTATATGTTTGATATGAAATGAATATTGTAAACATAACCTGCAATTTTAAGTATAATGAGGCACTTCAGAATACCATATACTGTATTATAAGAAACTGATCTGTTTTACATTTTTTGTAATGTCAACTTTGAACTGTTATGGAATGTACCTTTATAGCTTTTATTAATAAAATACATTTTTGGGAAAAAAAAACTAGCATGAGAGCAGTGACACACTGATAGGATATCTGGCTACTTGGGGATTACTGCCAAGTAATTTCCAATTCTATCCATCTGCTACTATCTGAATATTTCATTAAAAATTTTCACCAACTTTAATTTTATTCAATGGATGTGAGAAAGTATTTAATAACAAAAGGCCATATGATATAAAATACCTTCACCCTCCAACAGTCTGTGCAGCATGTGTTGAGGTAGAATCTATCCAATTTATTACATTTGATTAAAGAAGAATTAATAGTAAAATTTACAGAAGGTAAGATTGATATTTCTCTTAATCTCCACAGGCAATGAATGAAATGTGACAAAGTTATTGTCTCTGTTATTCAAACCTAACTGATTGTACTCCATATAACACCCTATGATCCCAACAGCACTAGAACTCAGGATACTTCATAGACTATTTTATTGTTTTTTGTCAAATTTTATCATCATAAGCTTCAATTTTGCTTTTGACCACATAAATGTTCCTCTAAGAAGGAAAAAGAAATGCTCAATTATGTAATACAATGACGAAAAATGCTGGAAAAACTCAGCAGGTCTGGCAGCACCTGTGGAGAGAGAAACAGAGTTAAGGTTTCGAGTCCATATGACTCTACATCAGAATGCAGGGAGGCATCTGTAGATGTTCTCCTGCCCAATCCCACAATTTCCTGGCTTACTTCAAAAAGGATGCATTTATTCTAAACATGTATTCCATGTTTTCTGTACCAGTGTGAATGACTTTGCACTTATCCATACAAATATCCTTCCATCATTCTATATCATTCTTATTTAACTTATCTACGTCAATTTAATAGGCAGCGACCCTAATACACTTACAAGCCATCTACGGGTCAGACTGTTCTAATTTTCTTTTTATTTTGGAGGTCACTTCGACAGATTTGCCTCTGTCAATGGTGACATGTTTGATGAGTACCACTAACTGTGGAATAAGTAAGTTTATAAGTGCATTTATCAAAGATCTTTATTTGGAAAATTGTTTACTTTATCTTTCACTCAGGAAGTGAGATAATGTCTTAGTTAACCTACAAATTTAATTATTGCTATGGGGTTTGGCTAATGCAATTTATAAAATTTCTAATTCCCTCTTACTGTTGAATGGCTTTGCTTTGCTGAAATTGCTATTGGGTTAATCACTACATATATAGTGTAAGATTCCAAATAGTGACTTGTTTATGGCCCACATGAAGATCTTCACAGTCGACTACATCTAATCCCATCAATTTAATCTTCTATTCCTTTCTCCCTCATGTACTTATCCAGCTTTCCCTTAAATGCCTATTCACCTGAAGTACTCCCTGTAGCAGCACAAGTTCCACTATCTAACTGATCTCTGAATAAAGTCATTTCTCCTGAATTCACTAGTGGGTTCACTGGTAACAATCTTTCATTTATGGTCCCTAATTTTGGTCTCCTCTAACATCAGGTTAGAAATTTGTTTGTCCAGATTTTCGGGTGTGGGGGTCAAAATTTGCAATATGCCCGCACCAGTTCAGATTGAGGTAGGCAGCACACAAGATTCATGAACCCACCTTATCTGAATGATTTTGACACCAACCCTGTGCACCACCATTGCTGGTCTCTGCCACTTAACACTGTCATTGAGCTCCACACAGAGCAGGAGACCCTGGCAGCATTGTTTACCAATCACATGGTCTCCTTTTTCTTAAAGGCATGCTGCCTCTTAAGGGGAAACCAGACAAATAGATTGCTGCAATACAAATTCTTGGAAACTGAACACCAGGGGATACAGAGGACACATAGTGGTGGATGTGACACTAGAGGCACTAATGATGCTGGTGGTCAGGTGGAGGCATGCCATTGGCCCACAGGTAGGGTCAGGAGACCATCAAGGACCAGCTGAAAAGGAGTGGCCAGGAAGGTCAACTCCCAAAGTCTGGATCCAAGGATCTGGCAGGAGTGAAACAAGAAGTCTAATTACCTCATGAAGGTGGTCAATGTCAGTGAATGCATCTTCATATGACATCTCCTACCCATTGCACCACCAATCTCTATTCAATGCAGCACGACCCCATCACTCACCCAGCAGCACTCCCTAGGACTCAGGACTCACATTAAACATCCAGATACTTCACCTTATCATGATACACCTATCATTCAAAGGGATGTAGGAAAGCTCCGAAATATGTGGGATGATAAGAATCATACGATCGTAAGAAATAGGAGCAGGAATGGGCCATTCGGCCCCTCGAGCCTGCTCCGCCATTCACTCCATAAGATCACAGTTGCTCCAATTGTGGCCTTAACTCCATTTTGCTGCCTCATAACCCTTAATTTCCTAGTCAATCAAACCCTGTCTAACTCAGCCTTGAATATATTCAATGACCCACTCTTCACTGCTCTCTGGGGAAGGGAATTTCGAATACTAGCGACCCTCTAAGAAAATAAATTCTCCCTCATCTGAGCCTTAAATGGGAGACCCCTAATTTTAAAGCTGTGCCCCCTAATTCTAGATTCCCCCATAAAGAGAAACATCCTCTCAGCAGCTGATGTCAAGCCCCCTCAGAAATGTATATGTTTCAATCAGATCACCTGTCATTCTTCTAAACTAAATGAGTACAGGCTCCACCTGTTCAACCTTTCCTCATAAGACAATGCCTTCAACCCAGGAATCAGCCTACTGAGCTTTTTCTGAATTGCTTCCAATGCAAATATATTCCTTCTTAAGTAAGGAGACCAGAACTGTACACAGTACTCTGGATGCGGTCTCACCAATGCCCTGTACAGTTATAGCAAGACTTCTCTACTTTTATATTCCATCCCCCTTCAATAAAGGCCAACATTACAATTGCCTCCCTAATTACTCCCTGTACCTGTATGCTGGCATTTTGTGATTCATATAAAAGGACACCCAGGTCCCTCCGTACCATAGCATTCTACAGTCTCTCTCCATTTAAATCATATTTTACTTTTCTACTCTTCCTGCCAAAGTGGACAACTTCACATTTTCCCACATTATAGTCCATCTGCCAAATTTTATTACACTCACTTAATCCCTTTTCAGACTCTTTGTATCTTCCTCACAACTTGCTTTCCTTCTTATCTTTGTATCATCAACAAATTTGGCTATGACACAGTCCGTTTCTTCAGCCAAATCATGAAGGTAGGTAATATATCATTGAGGCCCAGCACTGACCCCTGCAGCACTCCACAAGCTACAATTTGCCAACCTGAAAATGACCCATATATCCAGATTTTCTGTTTTCTGTTAGTTAGCCAATCCTCTATCTGTACTAACATATCAACCCCAAGACCACGAGCTCTTTTCCTGTGCAGTAACCTTTTATGTAGTGCCTTTTGAAAATCCAAATACACCACATCTACTGGTTCCCCTTTATTCTTCCTGCTGTTAATAAATTTGTCAAACATTATTTTCTTTTCACAAAACCATGTTGTCTCTGGCTGATTGTATTATGATTTCCTAGATGTCCTGCTATGACCTCCTTAATAATGGACTCTCTCGCACTTGCCCAATGATAGATGCCAGTTCCCTGGAGGGTGATCTCACACGATGGCTCTTCTGCAGAGAAGTTAAATGATGACTTTTATGGGTCTGGCCACAGAAGAAGGCAGATGGGTGCACAATCCCAAATGACTGGTAGAGTGGAAAACCTGCATTCAATGCCAAGGAGCATGAAAGAGCCTGGCTGGCACGGACTTGGCACAGAGCTTTGGGCAGAGCGTGCAGCCCATTCTGTCCACCATGGAAACTGCACAGAACTGCAGCCGCAGAGAGAAGAAATAATCCAGCAACTAACCTGTGAGTGGTTGATGATCCCTTTAAATAGCACTGGCGGGGGCCAGTAGGGGGAGAGTCGCTCATGCTGCTTAACATCACCTTCAGTTGTGTGAGGTTGAGAGGGGGTGGCAGGCTGAAGTGTAGAGCTCCAAAAATGACGGCACTGACATCAGATCAGCCTTGCACGCTGATTAACGTCATGATCTGCCTGCTCTGCATGCTGGCAGCGGACATTAGGTGCACATTGCGAACCCCTTGACAACTATAACGTCCATCACACTTCCCATCGAAATTTTGCTGACACCATTTTGGATACTTCAGAGGCCTCATGGTGCCCAACTAAAACAGACATTAGTGAGCCCAATGTCATCCCTGTGATCTTTGGTAATGTTATCATCAGGAAGTTTGATTGGTACCTTCCAGGGCAGCTTGACAAGTAAAACTTTAATTCTTTTTTTAAGGTGCTGAGGTGGTAATCCCTTTGTCCTGGTGAAATGCCACTTAAGACCTGAAATTTCTTTTCATCCCAGTTAGTGCATTTTTGAAATCAGGTCCATTGATAGGTGCCTTCTGTAATGTGCAATATGCCCGCCAGTAACTCAAAATGTTGCTGTACATGGCAGAGGTATTTATATGATTTAGGTTGCTTTTTTCAGTTGCATAGAGTGAATCTGCTGAAACAGGCCTGTTTATGTGTATTTTTATATCTGTTTCCAGCATGGCATTCACTTGACAGTTCTGATTAATATCCTGCGTTTCTGTGTCCAAATAAAATGTTTTTACTCTATCCAACTACGTTCAGCATGCCATCTAAACTGGATAATAACGAACAAACCAAGGCTTGTTCTGAGGGTCGAGCAAGCTTTCTGTTAGAATTGACCTTCTTTATCTGTTGCATCTTCAGCTATGTGGTATCCTTCATGTGATATCTTACCAAAATCAACTTTGACAGACTGGACACTGTGTTCTGATGGCCAAACAGTATCTCCCCTACCAGGTCCTGTTTTCTCAACTCTCAAATGGCCAACATTCCATGGGAGGAGAAAGAAAACACTTCAAACACACTCAGAAGCTCTCCTTGAAGCGCAGCAGCATTGACATCAATGACTGGGAGCAGCTTGCTACCATGTTGTTCAAAATGGCGGCATTGTCCATCAAACCGCACCATGCTTTGAGTCCTAATGTCTTAATAATGAGGCAGAGCCAGCTGCAGAGAAGGAAAGAAACAGAAGCAAATCCTACACTCTGGATCTCACTACCCCACGGAGAAAGCAATACTTCAGAGACTCAGATTTGACTTGCCAGCCAGTCAACACCCATTTTCTCCTCTGATATAAATTGTTGCGATCGTTTGAAATTTGGCATTCCTGCATTTGCCCTGATGAGTGCAAGATGAAAAGCTTTGACAACGTGTCCCTCTTTTCAGAAATATTCAAGTTCTGCACTGCCAAGCAACTGAGTGGAAAGGTCTTATGCAGCACATCTGCAGGCTCATTTGGAGGCATTGCTCCTGCAGACCAAGTCCTGGTTCTACCTGCTTTTTACAGGATGCTGTTTCCCCCATTAGTCTCCATCTTGTGGCACCCTCTGCCTGAGCAGTGCTCACCTTTCCCAGGGGGACTGCCGGCTGGCCTCCCATTTGGACCCTACAATTGGCCCTCTCCTATCCGTGTGCCACCCGCTGTCCCTAATTCGATGGTGAATACAGAGGCAGCTGACTACTTGGCTGCCACCCGTAACATTAAGCTGGCGCGCATGTTACTAAAATGTGCAGGATCATGACACGGAAAGAGTCCCAACATTGGCTTCCTGATGACTGTGGGGAGATTCAACCCAGAGGGCAGTATCATCCCAGATTTACACCTGGTGCGGTAGCAGGCGGGCAAAACAACATTTTAACCGTTGGTCGCAATGGCGGCTTTTCACACCATATCGTCCCAAACCCGCCGCATTAAATATGCATTCCCGGGAAACCCACCGTTTCCATGGCGGGCAGGCTCTTATTCACACACCACGCCATCACCTCACCACTTCATCACGCCGGGCGCCATATTTAAAGTCCAGCTACACACACACCTCTCGGTGCTACCAGCCCACGACTGCTGTATGGAAGACATGGCCCCGAAAGGCAATTAGACTGCAGCCCCCAGGTGCAGTGACATGTCCCTTGAGCACCTTTTGGATGCAGTGGAGGCTCGCCATGATATCCTCTATACCCACTCTGGCTGCAGGATGGGCAGCAACCTCACTAATCCGGCTTGGGAGGTGTTGGCAGCAGTGGTCAGTGACAACGCCCTGCAAAAGAGGACAGCCACCCAGTGCCGCCAGAGGATGAATAATCTCCTCTGTTCCGCCAGGGTAAGTCACTCTCAACTCACACACTCACAAACCCATCACACATCAACAGGGTCCTCACTCACTGCCAGCTCAAAGGACATCACCATTCACTCCCTCACACACACCTTCATTGTTCTCATCCCATCCATGGGACCACTCACCACCCACACATACCAAACATAATTGACATCTGGCGTGGCAGCCATGCTGCTTACATTCTCTCCATCTCTATTCATACAGGACAAGCTGGCACACAACAAGAGGGAGAGGTCGCAGACCGATGGAGGAATGCCTGAAATCAAGATCCTCACAGACTTTGAAAACAGAGCCATCCAGCTGGCCAGCGATGATCTGGAGCATTCCTGCACTGACGGTGAGGTCAGCGGTGTTCTACCAAGTGAGGATCCAGTAGTGCAACATCCATCAGACAACCATGCTGTGACTGATGTTCCCTGTTTCACAGGCCACTGCCATGCGCTAATTATCTCTCCTTGCTTTTGCAGGCGCATCTGGGAAACTGCCAAGAGAGTCCACGGCCCAGGACCTCCAGTCAAGCCTTGAGGGAAGCTCAGAAGAGCAATACCCAGAAACCCTTCCTGATGATCCACCACAGCTTTCACCCAGACCTTCCACCAGCGCAGAGACACACACCACGGTGGGACCTAGCTTTAGAGTAGCCTCGGGATCACAATCTGGTGAGCACACCACAGTTTCTGATCAACAGCAGGCGGCGGCAGGGACTTCCCAGATCCCCGGCACTCGGAGGACTGCTGGAGGCCAGACATTTGCTGAGTCCGAGTCAGATGACGAGTTTCTGGACTCGGTCATGTCACAGTTGCTGGAGCTGCAAAGGCAAGCTCGGGAACATCAGGCAGGGATGTCCTCTGCACTCCTCAGATTGCAAGGCATGATGGGGGGGTCAGTCCACCTTCAGTCTGAGGTGATCGCGCCGGCATTGCAATGCACCGAGGTCAACACTGGTAGGATGGCGGCTGCCATTGAGACCTTGGCCCAGGACATCGCTCCTGCACTGCTGCACGGGCTGAACTCCATCGCTGATGCCACAGTTGGTTCCAACAGTGTGTATGTGAGAGGAGTGCAGGGCAGATGGACCTCACTCCAGCTACCCCTTCTCCTCAAAGGAGCCAGCCAGGGGCCCTCAGGCATTCATAGGGAGGAGGATCAGCAGGTGTAACCCACGGGGCCATACATTCAAGTGACTCCGGGAGTGTCCGGCTCACCCGAATCCCCTCTTCCTGTGACCTCAGCAGCTCCAGCTCCACAGTCTGAGGAGGGTGCCACTGCCACACAGCAGGACCCCGAAAGCAGGCCGGGGCCCTCCAATTCTCAGCCCTCCAGAGGACGCTCGCTAAGGTCATCATAGATGGGGCAAGGCAGTCAGCAGGTTGCCTCCATCTCCGCTGTGGATGTCTGGGGAGCACCAAGACATAGTGGCAGAGTTAGGAAAGTTAAGAAGATGTAGTTGCACAGCCTGGGCATGGGTGTTAATCACTTGTACATAATGTTCACTATTGTCAATAAACTCCCAAGAATATCTCCCTGCCTATGGCTCCTTGTTCTGACGAGCAGTGTTCATGTCACTCAGATGTGAAACCTTTCTGCACAAGATGAAGGCAGGTGTCTCAGTCCAGGGCCTCCTCCCTGTGTTTTGTGCGGCCTTCAGACAAATTGATGTTCTGGCCTCACACTCCCTGGACACATTACTGATGTCTGCACCTCGATGGTGCTTGTCATTGCTGCCAGAATGTTGTGGGCAGGTGTCACAGAGTTCCATCATTCTCTCTGTGTGCTCTCAGCACTTTTGAGAAGGGGCTGGTCCCCATCTCTTCAGCATCTGTGACCAGTGATGCTGTGCTCCTGAAGGGGTCAGGTGCTGAAGGCAGACCAAGGATCAGATGCTTTTAAAGTTTCATGGCTGCGTCTCCATGATATGACCCTGATCACAGAGCGCGAGTGCCATGCCCTCGGCCAGACAGGAGTCAGATATTCTCAGAGGCCATGTGAAGATCTATGGAGTGTCCTCACTGCATGTTGTCATCATCCTCCTGCAACTGCGCAACTATTAGGGTCACACTGCACCTCCATGACAGGAACATTATCACAGAGGGTATGTGCACTGCCATAAGCCAGACTGGAGTCAAACATTCACAGATGCAATGTGAGGATCCATGGTGTCTCCTCACTGTATGTCGCTATCAACCTCCACAAATCCAACAGCTATGGGGGCCTCCTGAGCATGCCTGCCTCATCTGGCCAGTGCCATAATCGTCACCTTTGACGACCTCCTCACCCTCATTGCTGTTGATGTCCTCCTCATCAGATGAGGCCTCCAGCTCCTGCATCGCCTCCTCAGCCAGCTCCTCTCCCCGTTGCAATGCCAGGTTGTAAAGGGCGCAGCAGGTGAGGATGACATGTGACAGCATCTGGGGACTGTATTGCAGGGCCTCACCAGACCAGTCCAGGCACCAGTACCTCATTTTCAGCATTCAGATCGTTTGCTCCACCAAGTTGAGAGTTGCAGCTTGAGCCTTGTTATACCGTCGCTCTGCTGCAGTCTGAGGCCGCCACACGGGTGTCATCAGCCATGGTCTCTGTGGGTAGCCCTTGTCACCGAGAAGCCAACCCTGCAGCTTCTGTGGACCCTGGAAGATGTCAAGGATCTATGACTGACTGAGAATGTAGGAGTCAAGGACACTCCCCGGAAACTGTGTGCAGACCTGCAGGATGGGTTTGTGGTGGTCATACACCAGCTGCGCATTCAGGGAATGGAAGCCCTTGTGGTTGACACAGTTGACCACTTGTTGCGATGGAGATCTGAGCTCCACGTGAGCGCAGTCAATGGCACCCTGCACCTGTGGGAAACCTGAGATCTGGGCAAACCCAAACGCTCTTGCATCCTGGCTCTCTTGGTCCCGGGCAAAATGCACAAAGTTGCGTGCCCTTGCAAAGATGGCATCCGTGACCTCATGGATGCATTTGTGAGTAGAGGCTTGCGGTATCTCACAGAGGTCACCTGTGAAGCCCTGAAAGTAGCCACTGATGTAGGAATTGAGCACCGCAGCCACTTTCACGGCCACTAGCAGTGGGTGCCCTCCATGTCCCCGTGGTGCCAAATCCTGAAGCAGGTGGCATTTGTGACTGACCAGTTCCCAAGACATGTGCAGTCTTCAGTGACACTGGTTTTTGGTCATCTGCAGGAATGAAAGGCGGTGACTATAGGCCCTGGGTCTAGCTAGGATCCGACCAGCAACTGAGCTGTGGCTCTTCGGCAGCGTGTGTGGGAACCCCAGCTACCGCTTCTTCCTTGAGTTTTTGCTCTTTCCTCTGCGCAGACAGGCACCTCCGTCACTCTCTTCTCCGCTCTCTGTACGCCACAAGACACACAACTGGTTCACCAGACTCCATGCTCCTGATGTACTCCTCCTGCAGGTTGAAAGAGAGAGATGGGTGGGTTAGCCTCCTCTCTTGGTTAAGTCTGAAGGCCCCTTAACACATCCCGGAGAGTGCTGGCCACCACTTGGATGGCCAGAGATTAGTGCGCTGCATGGCTGCCCAAAACCCCAACCACCTCCACCCCACTCCACCTGACTGATTGGCAGCAGCCTTGCCCACTGGACTGCATTGTCTCTGAGCTCAGGCACAGGCATTCTCCTAACCCTTGCTGCAAGGCTGCACTGTTAGCTTGAATCGCGGGGGAGACTGGTCTAAACCAGGATATGACATTGCAAGGGGCTGTGGGCACCTCCTCTAGTGACTGCTCCATGGCCGGCTTTAGTAAGGAGATTGTACAACGTTCCCAGTCGTCCAACTGTTCTGCAGTCCACTAAAACGTTCTGTGCCCAAGGGGTGAAAAGCTCCGGAACACTTGGTGGCATTTTCATGCCTCTGTGTTGCTCGAGTGGGCAGATAAGCTAGAGGCCCGACTCCAATCATATCAATGTGGCTACGTCTGAACTGTCTCAGCTGCAGAGGAATGGTCACTTTATACAAGGTTTCCTTAATGTGTGGCCACTTCCCTTTCCCACTACCTCCCACGTGCTTGTGCACTACCTTCACCTGCAGGGCAGCCCTTTTTGAGGTTCCTAGTTCCAAATTATCTCTCCTCTGCCTTTTATCATCTCGCTGGGCCCTGCTGAAAGAGTGGCCCCAATATTTACAGGGAGGTAGGGAGGCTGCAGTATCGGCTGGAAATAGCTGAAGAACCCAGTAATGCTGGGGTGCGGATCTGCTTCCCACTCAGCTGCTGGTCAAGTTAACATCTGGCCAATGCCCAGGAGGAAATATCAGTGGAGGCCATAGCCAGGGACTCTTGACCATCATGACAGTGTAAGGGGGAGGGGGTATCATGGTGGTGTGAGGAGGGGTATATCAGACATGGCGGTAGAGGGAGAAGTTTGACAATTGGGAGGGGGAAGAGAGAGGCCGTGATTGTGGGGGAAGGCTGATGGCTCCCTTGTGGGTGCTGGACAGGACACGTACCTTGTTGCATCACCAGTTATCTGGCTTACCCTAGGAAACAAGCCCAGTAGCAGGGAACTTTAAATTGGTCTCCCAGTTACACTGGGAACCCAATTTAAAAATGCCATTGAAGGGCAGGATGCTCAAAAGCCACAAAACCCACCAGTCTAATAATGGTGTTTTGTGTATGTGTGTGTGTGTGTGTGCGCGCGCGCGCGTGTGTGTGTATGTGTGTGTGTGTGTGTGCATGTGTGTGTGTGCGTGTGAGCTTGCTTGTGTGCGTATGTGTGTGTGAGTATGTATGTGTGCGTGTATATGTGTATGTGTGTATATATGTGTGTGTGCATATGTGTGTGTATGTGTGTGTCTTTGTGTCTGTGTGTCTGTGTATGTGTGTGTGTGGGTGTGTGCGTGTATATATGTGTGTGTGTATATGTGTGTGTGTATCTGTGTGTGTACGTGTGGGTGTGCATATGTGTGTGTATGTGTGTGTATATATGTGTCTGTGTGTCTGTGTATGTTTGTGTGTGTGTGGGTGTGTGTGTATATATGTTTGTGTGTGTATCTATGTGTGTACATGTGTGTGTGCATATGTGTGTATATGTGTGTATCTTTGTGTCTGTGTGTGCGTGTGTGTATGTCTGTGTGGGTGTGGGTGTGTGTGTGTGTGCAGTCAGTTAGCCCATATTTTGTGCACTTGATGGTTTAATCCCTGTGGACACGCTCCTGGTTGTCATGAAGGGACTAATATTGAGGCAACTGACTAACAGGGAATTGGGTGAACTCAGCCAGGCACAAGGAAGCACTCAACAGTAAACTAGTGATCCCATTGTCCTTGATTTCCCTCAGTGCCTCTCCAACATTGTAAGAGTTTTTGGGTGTGACCTCATGTCTACTACTGCCTGCCATTGTCAGTTTGAGGCCCAATGTTTTCTAGTGGACTCGCTATTGTGCCCGATGTTCAATCTGATTTCAGCCACATTTCAATCACACTATTCTTAATACAGCTTTAAGACAAATTCTGGTCTCCCCTAGATACCACTTGAGATCGTGTGCTAATGCTCTTTGGGAGTTGAATCTCACTGTCCTATGTCTAGTTGTGCATCAGCATGACCTGGGGGGTATAATAATAGCATTCCTTTGTGTTCTGGTCTGAATACTTCTGTATTTTGCATGTGTTTTTCCTCAGTCTTCTCCAGTGATGGATCAAGTTACTACATGGTGAAGTGACTTGTTTCATCCAACAGAAATAGATGCCTTAAAAATACAGTTTAAATATGTTTAGCCCATGGTTTCATTTATGTCCATTACTACTAATGCTTGC
Source organism: Cetorhinus maximus (assembly GCF_964194155.1). Taxonomy (NCBI): domain Eukaryota; kingdom Metazoa; phylum Chordata; class Chondrichthyes; order Lamniformes; family Cetorhinidae; genus Cetorhinus; species Cetorhinus maximus. Next base: position 134,844,639 of record NC_135885.1, on the reverse strand, counting down.
ATAATAGTATAAGAACAATAAACATGCTACGCTACCCCACAATTGTGGGTCAATTTTCTTGACCTAAAAGTTAATTTCCTAACTCCCCTATTTCATGTTCCATTCTTTCACAGCCTTTGAATGCCGACCATCCCCACCATCCCCCTGACCCTTTCTTCCAATGTTTACAGTTCTCTCTATTTTTAAAGCTCTATTCTTATGTTTTTAGTCAAACTAGCTCCCCCAAAGCCAAATATGGAACCGGTCAGCCTAACCTAGCTCACAATGACCTCCACTGAGTTGAAATGAATAGAATTGTTACAGGTAGAATGAGTATAAAGGGTCCCTAGAATGGCAAACAATCCGTCATTGTTTGCAAACTGCTGGTCCAGCTGCCCTATCTGAAATTTTCCCTCCTGGCCTGTAAATTTAACCCCTCGAGAACTAAATTTAACTCAGTGGTGGCAGTTTTGTGTGCGTCTTTTGTGCCTCAGTTTGTAGCACTCTTGCTTCTAAATCACCTGGTTCTCTGTTTCAGTCTCACTCCAGCGCTTGAATTCAAAAATCAAGATCGATGCTCTAGTAACTGAGGAAACGCTGCACTGTCGGAGATACTTTATTTCGGATGAGATGTTAAACTGAGGACCCCTCTTCTTGCTTGGATGGATGTAAAAGATCCCATGGCACTACTTCAAAGAAGAGCGGGGGAGTTATCCTCGGTGTCTTGGCCAATATTTATCCCTAAACCGACATCACAAAACACATTATCTGATCATTATCACATTGCCGTTTGTGGGAGCTTGCTGTGCACAGCTCGGCTGCTGCGTTTCCATACATTACAACAATGACTACACTTCAAAAGTACTCCATTGGCCATAAAGTGCTTTGAGATGTCCAATGGTTGTGAAAGGTGCTATATAAATGCAAGTCTTTCTTTCTATCACGGTGCCTCCTTGGCAGCAAATCTGAAATCCGGAAAAGTGACATGTTTACCCTGTAAGATTATTTCTTTCTTCTCCTATTCTCTGCCCAAAGGCAGGTCCTTGACGATTGTCCCCCAAAACACAGAAAAGTGGTTTTACTTCAGATGGGGCCAGGAGGCAGGCCTGGAGCCTACCTCAGCCAGAACAGGGATCGAACCCCATGTTGTTGGTATTAATCTGATCCACATGCTAGCTGTCTAGCCAAATGGGCTAACAAGGGCCAAGGGGGTCCCAGAAAAGTTTGACTGTTTACAAGCAAATTAAAGAATCAAAGTCATCCCTTTTTTTTCCAGATTATAGCTATGTATAACCAAGCTATGTTTAAACTGTATCTAATTACAACGTTGGACCTCTGATCCTGCTTCCAAAGCATAATTAGCATTGATTATATCATTTAGCAACGAAGCAACCCTGCAGTTACTTCAGGGTAAACGATTACAGTCTTCTCTTTGCCACATCGCACGCAACTTCCGGTTAAGAAACATACACATCAAAGGCAACCGGCTCCTGCCAAAATAATTTGATGACTTAACACAACAGTTGAAACCAATTTATTGCCCCGTAAGATAATCAGACTGTTATTCAAAAGAGACGCAGGTTAGATCCTGCACAATGCTGCATGTTTAGAAATGTTGAGCAAGTCTGTACTAAATGTTTTACTTGCATACTAAAGCAGGCTTATACAATAATTACAATTTCCATATGTATCCATCAAGGTTCCACTTTCTGTGTTGAGTTGAAATGCATGGGGAAGTGTGGAACAAAGCCAAAGCAAAATGATAACCAGTCACATATTTTGTTTATGTCTGCTTGCAGTTTAAGAATGCATAATTGAAATAAAACCTCTGATACAATTATGCGGCCATCTTTTAGCCACAAATTAATTGGCATTAGATGTAAACCACAAATCTTTGCAAGATTGTGCCAAGGGTCTAATTCTTGATATGTCCAAATTCAGATGTAAGTCTCAAAACATTTTTATGTCACTTTGCTACCAGTGCATGTGCAGTTTACTGGGAAATTATTGGCAAATAAATAAGTAAATATATGGAAATGAGTTGAATCAAGTCCCCTGTCAAGTTTCAGTGGTAGTGAGCGTGAGTTCTGTGCATAACCTTGGCGATGAAACTGTGATCTTCAGTGCTGTGCAGACGACGCATGTTCAGGTACCAGTGTCCAGCAATTCGATTTACTCCACCTGACATAAAATGCAGATGGGTCCAAGAGCAATGGCTACGGGTCCTGTCAACGCCCCGTTGAAGACCTGTGTACCAAAGCGAGCCATTCCACCTCGCTAGTTGAGCTGTTACAGCACAGCTATGATATTGGTATCTAACATATAATACAGGAGATTGCTCAGTTATACCCTATCCACAAAAAACAGAAAGAAAATTAACACTACCAATTACCACTCTAAGAGTATCTTGCCAATCATCAGTCACAATTGGAGTCACAAACAGTGCCATCAAGCAATAGCCACTCACCATAGCCTATTCACTTGTCTCACTCCAGTAAAGTGCATGTGGTTTTTGACCACAGAAATGTCACCTTGGATTTGAATGCCCATTTCCCAGGACCTAGCAGTCCACAGTGCCTCTCTCCACTTGCTGCATTCAGCCCTACCTACTCTTGATGACTTCGACCTACATTTATTGGCTTCCTATAGGTTGTACAGCCTCACAGTTCTTGCAGCCATCAATCGTCTTACAATGTAACGGCACAAGCACACTCTGATTTCCCCATGCCCATCTTTCAGTTTTTAAGCCAGCCCTTTGGTCAGGAGAAAGGCAGCCAAGCAAATTAAAATGCCCTACCCAAAAATTACACCCCAAAACTGGCCCTTCTTTATGGACGGCCAGGGTACCCCCTGACTCGAATGAGAGCTTCATTCATACATGCAAGTTGGAGCTTTAGGAGCACTCAGAGGGCATCTTAACCACAGAGTGATAAAACCTGTCAAATTGACACCATCAAGGGGATTTGACGTTTGCCCCACAACCCCATCCATCCGAAACTCTCTCCCAGTTAAAATCCAACCAAGGGTTTCTTGTCTCTGTTTGAAAGTAAGGGGTTGCCCATTTAAAACAGGGATGAGGTGACAAATTTTCACTTAGGGGGTCGTGAGTCTTTGGAACTGTCTTCCTGAAAAGGTGGTGGAAGCAGAGTCTGAATATTTTTAAGGCAGAGGTGGATAGATTCTTGGTAAGCAAGGGGGTGATAGGTTATTGGGGGTGGGTGGGATGCATATTTCAGGTTACTATCAGATCAGCCATGATTAAATGGTGGAACAAGCTTGAGGGGCTGAATGGCCTACTCCTTGTTCATATGTTTGTATGTCTCCCACAAGTCTAGCCAATGTGTACCACATGTTTAATTGTTCTATTCCTTGTCTTTCTTCAATAACTGATTACTTCCTCTGACCTCAGATATAATGCTGACTACTCTATATTGCTATAGTTACCTCCAACTATGTGGTTTGCTGTTTCATGCCTAATACTTTTCATTTCAACAATTCTTAGCTTTCTGTAAAGCCCCAATCCATTGAAGAGTTTACTGAAGTATTATTAAGGAATTACAAACCACACATTTGAAACCATGACATCTCTTGAGTCATCGTTTCAGTGTCCTGCAGGATCTATGCAATTGGGTTGAATTTTAACCCATAAGAGTGCATGGGTTAGGGTGCTGGTGGGGGGAGGAGGAGTGGGAGATAAAACTGGGAAAATTATCAGCACACTGGGAAGCCAGCTCCACCCACCAAATTTTGGAGTTAATTGGTGGGGGGGAATCAGAATGCGCTTATACTATTAGCATTGCAAGAGGATTGATGTTTGCAGGCACTCTGAAGCTGTACAACATACAGGAGGTCGATGGATGAAGGCCAGAGTCATCAAGTGTAGGTAGGGCTGAATGCAGCAAGTGGGAGAGAGGCACTGCGGACTGCCAGGTCCTGGATAAAGAGTGTTCAAATCCAAGATGGCACTTCTGTGGCCAGAAGCCACCTGCAGTTTACTGGAGTGAGATAAGTGAATAGGTTATGATGGGTGGCTGTTGCTTGACAACACTCTTTGATGACTCCATCCATCACTGATGATTGGGAGAAGAGTCTTAGAATGGTAATTGGCAGTTTTTTTTTCTGTTGTTTGTGGCTAGGATATAACTGAGCAATCTTCCATATTGTAGGGTAGATACCAATATGGTAGCTGTGCTGTAACAGCTCAGCTCAGCTAGGTGGAGTGGCTGCTTATGTGCACAAGTCTTCAGCGCTACCACTGGAATTTTGACAGGACCCATAGCCATTGCTATTTCTAGTGGAGTCAGCCTCAGGGGAGGTGGGTTGTCAATTGCCATATGTTAATCACTCAATTAGAGCGATATTAACACGCACACTTTTTCACATCGGCTGTGTGGTTTTCCCAAGCTTCCTGAAGTTCACCGGTGAAAGCAACAATTGCGGGGGCTGAATCAATTGCAGGGAAATATGCCAATCGATGCTCAGTATTCAGAGCTGCTTCTTTACCTGCTTGTAGGAAAGGGTTTGTTCATGATATCTTAGTGAAAGGTTACTTGCTATATTCTAGAAGTTACTTTCTATCAAATCATGATGGAGCATGCTAATGCTGCCTTAGCTTGGACCTCAAAAAAGAACCAAGGAGACTAGCGACAGCAGCAGCAGTCCACAGCTGACAGACCTGGAGTTCCACAAGAGAATTCAGCTTGCAGGAGGCAATACCCATGAACCCAACAGGCTTAGGCTGAGTTTCCTGTACATATCTAAACATCTCAGGAGGTTCAGGATGTCACAAGAGTTGTTGGCAATCATCTGCAGCTTCCTAGGAGAAGATCTGCTGTCTGCTGGAGTTGGTGAGTTACCAGAATCACCCCCACCTTCAAGCTTTTTGCCTCTGGATCCTTTTGGGATATCCCAGCTGGCCACTTCCAAATATATAAGATTTGTCTGTGATGGCTTGTTTGCCAGTGCCTGTAACTATGCCAACTATGCCTGCGGTGATGCCAGTCAGTTCAATATTGCTGCTCTGGCTGGCTTTCCACGGATGCAGGGCATCATGGACTGCATGCATGTTGCAATCCAGGCATCCCCAGAACAACCAGTGCTGGTCAACCTCATGGGCTTCTACTCCACCAATGTACAGCCTGTGCAATGACAGAACGGCATCTATGCTGGTACGTCCGAGATTTCCCAGAGACTCCCACGATGCTTTCATCCTGCGGCAGTCCACTCTCCCTCATCTCTTCAGGCATGGAAGCTGCTTGCAGGCAACAAGGGAAATCCTGCTCATGACATCCATCAGAAACCCCAACACTGAAGCCCCAACAACGCTGCAATGAATTCCATATCATCACCAAATGTGTAATAACGTGGATCCATATCATGCCCGCTGTCACTGATTGCTGGGGAAGCCAACAAGGACAATGATAATGAGGTGGCTGAGTTAAAAAGCCACTACCAGATTTGCATAACCTGTTTTCAGGTTTCCCATGCGCTATCGAAACTCCCCCCCAACACCCCCACACCCCCGTACTTCGCTCCCAGCACATATAGAGGTTAAAATCCATCCCGTTGTGTCTGGAGGCAAAAGGTTCAGAAAATTTATCAGCCATATCAGTCTGTTATACCTTTCTTCAGAGAGTTGATTCATTAACTATGGATGTAAATATTTAAAGATATTTTCCCTGCGTTCTATAGACTACAGGATCATTGTGGAGTCCTCTTCTGTTGTGGGCATGAATGCTCAGGCAGTGCAATCAGAATTAACTGAATCCTGAGCAAAAACAATTCCTTATGCTAGTTTTCAATGTCATAAGGAACCACCATGATTTCCCAGTCTCATAAGCACGGATGAGGCCAAGGATACAGGTTCTAGTGTTTCTTTGGCCTCATTACAATTGTATTTCCAAAGCCCTTTGTAATTCCACCTCTTGCAGGACTAATTTATACACATTTGCAAATTTCGAATTTGGAATCACCTTGTTGAAACACTCGTACTGTAGTCAGATAATGCACCGAACCCACATAACCACCATGATATGTCTGGTTATTTATATAAAATATTTGTACATACTTACCCAGAATTACATTGAATATATAGGACAGAAAGAGGCCAAGTGGTCCATGCTGTTGTTCATGCTCCACATGAGCCTCTCTCCCTTCTTCATCTAACACCTGATCAGCATAATATTAGTTCTCAGTCAGTCATCCTGCACATAATAATTCATTAAAACTTATGAGAGAAAATAGCTCAGAAAAAGCAACTGGAATGCCCCATTTTATTTGCTAAACACTCAATACGATGTAATTCAATTCAAAAGGATGTTGAATGAGAAATCAGTGTGACAAAAATGTACTTTGGTTCTCTCTCCTCATGAACAAAAAGTGATTAGCCAAACATTTCACCCTGAACAGAGTATTCCAGTGCAGTACTAAGGGTGGGCTGCATTCTCAGAGGTGCCATCTTTTGGATGAGACATTAAACTAAGGTTCTGTCTGCCTTCTCGAGTGGACATAAGAGATCATATTATTTTGAAGGCAAGTAGGGCAGTTCTTCCTCAGTACCCTGGCCAATTTTAAATCCTGCGACGAACATTACCATAAAGCAGGTTAACTGGGCAAAATCATATTTCTGTTTGTGGGAGCTTGCTGTGCCCAATTTGGTTGACACTTTCCCTACATTACTTCAAAAGTATTTCATTGGTTGTCGAATGCCTTGGGGTATCCTGAGGTTGTGAAAGTTGTAGCATAAGTGCAACTCTTTATTTTCTTCTATTTCCCCTTAAATAATGGGGCCCTAAGGAGGTCTAGTGGCGGAGTGGGGAGCATTCCTGCCTCTGAGCCAGAAGCTCTGAGTTCTAGTCCCACTCCAGGACTTGATGTCCAGGGAAAGCGCATTCATAATGTGGCCAAATAGGTGGATTATCAACTTGTAAATCCTTCCAACACACACTAATGACAGGTTGTAAGAGCAGGAGAGATTCCTGGTCAGCCATGTGATGGATAGAAATTGGAGCCTCTAGCGTCACTGTCCGTAGCTCCAACATGTAGGTGGAAGTGTATGGTGCGACAGTAACTTGGACTGCATGGGAGGGGGCACTGGATGGATTTGTGGTCATGGTTGGTGCCAAAAGCATGGGGTTTGATCCCTGTTCTGGCTGAGGTGGATTTGGGACCTGCCTCCTTACCCCACCCATGGTGGAGCTTGTGTGGTCTAAGTTGGACTTGCCCTCAGAGAGAACAGAAGAAGAAGAATGCAGCTCTGCAGTGGATTCTTCCCTAATTTATTTTAATTCCTTGAATGACACAGATATCCCCAGGTAAAATCCTTAATCAGAGGAGGAAAGGCACTTGTTAATACAAGCAATGCAATCATTGTGGAATTTTCAGCTCCTGGCAATACCTGACATATTGAAATGTTGACACCATGAACTGTAGCTATGAGGTGACCATTGGTGCTCAACTTTAACCCCTTCTAAGTGAGTCGAAGATCACCCTTTGCCTCTGTCATTAATTGCAAATGTTACGGGCAGAAAATCCACCTGGGCCAATAGGCATAGGCCAACATTAAAATTGCAACTTATTCTAGAGGCATTCACATCTGGAAGAAGCATTGGGGTAGCAGCAGCAATTGAGGATGAAGAAATTGGGGAAAGGGGTGGAACGGTGATACTTGGAGTGGCGGGTAGCAATGGCAGGCATCCATGTTTTTTGAACGCGGGGTCGGGAGGAGACCTCCAGTTTCTTCTGGTTTGACATTTAGGCAGGTGCATTTTAAAATTTTCCCTTGTTGGTTGTGGACTGCCGTGGTCCCTTTAAGAGCCTGTTGGACCTGTGTAAAACTGGGGCTGAATAATATGTCCCATCGCGGTGGCTGGGACTCGCACCCAGGAGTGGGTGGCTTTCTGACTTCTGCCTCTGCCATCAAAGAACGCAGTATAAAACAGCAATTGCCAATAGTGGGACTGAGGACGGGTCTCAAGGCCGTGAGGTGAAATATCTTTCTCCTGTTTGCCCAACGGAGCTGGAGAGTGGGATTTCAGGTACCCACAGTAGTTGGCTGTATCCCGGAAGGAGGTCATGGTCACTCATTTAAAGGGCCACCTGCCACGGGCCAGTTTCAGGTGACCCAGAAAATCTGGGAGTCTTCAATCCAAAATCAGTATTTATTTGTTGCAGACAGCATCAGGCATTGTTCGAGGTGAGTGTGATTCTTAAGTTTGAGTTCTTTCTTGCCAGTGAGCAGAGATGGCATACAATCTGATCATGGAAATGCTTTCAAGACCTTAGATAGGGGAGCTGTTTAGTCCCAGCATGTTTTCCTCCATTGATGGCCAAGATGAGGGAGCGAAGGGAGATGCAGGGAAGAAGGGCAAGAATAGCCCCACGTTTTAATGATGAATCCTTCTGCACCCTCCTCCAGGCTGTGTCCATCAGGTGTGAGATCCTAATGTCAGCAAGCGGGAAGAGGAGACCTCCCTCTTAAGTCTGGGAGGAGGTGGCCGCAGAGGTCAGCAGCATGGGTGTCGTGCCTCGCACCTGGTTGCAACGCAGGAAGATACTGAATGATCTCTTGGTATGGACAAAGGTGAGGAAGTCCTCACTATACATTCTCTTGCCCTAGGAAGTGGCAGGGAAGGCTCAAAAAAACTGTAATCTTGAGAGGATGTCTGGGGTCCAAGGCAGCATTATGCAGATAAGGCACTGTTCATGGCCCTGATGCCTCTGTGGAGGTACCATTGTGGTTCCGGCAGTAGTGGGTGGGGAGAGGCGGGGTGTGCTGGGGAGGACATACACATGAGGAAGGTGCACAGCATTTTGGCTGTCAAGCACTGTGTTGATCTTGTATTCCTCTCTTATCCTGGAGGCGGGATAACATCAAGTAACCAAAGGGTGAAAATCATTGCAATGTAACACCTACTATCAGGAAAGGTGGGCCCACGATTCCAGGAAAAGAGGCAGGACTGGAGGTGGAGTGCCAGATCTGGCACTCCTGCTGACCTCAGCAGAATCTGCACAAACCATTGGCAGAGGTGGGATTGGGAGAAGGCGTGGGTCTGGGGAGATTCCAAGTGGCTGAAACCAGGACACAGCAGGGGAGAGGGCAAGTGCCAGGGTCACTCAGCTCCTGACCTCATTACAGCCTTGGTTCAAACATGGACAAAAGAGCTGAATTCAGAAGGTGAGGTGACAGTGACTACCCTTGACATCAAGGCAGCATTTGACCGAGTGTGGCTTCAAGAAGCCCTAGCAAAACGAGCCAATGGGAATCAGGGGGAAACTCTCTGCTGGTTAGAGTCATGCCTAGCACAAAGGAAAATGGTTGTGGTTGTTGGAGATCAGTCATCACAGTTCCAAGACATCACTGCAGGAGTTCGTCAGGGTAGTGTCCTAGGCCCAACCATCATCAGCTGCTTCATCAATGACCTTCCCTCCTTCATAAGGTCAGAAATGGAGATGTTCGCTGATGATTGCACAATGTTCAGCACCACCCATGACTCCTCCAAGACTGAAGCAGTCCCTGTCCAAATGCAGCAAGACTGGGCAATATCCAGATTTGGGCAGAGAAGTGGCAAGTAACGTTTGCGCCACACAAGTGCCAAACAATGACCTTCTCCAACAAGAGAGACTCTAAACATTGCCCCTTGACATTCAATAAAATTACCAACATCCTGGGGGTTACCATTGACCGGAAACTGAACTGGACTAGCCATATAAATACTACATTTACAAGAGAAGATCAGAGGCTAGGAATCCTGTAATGAGTAACTCACCTCCTGACTCCCCAAAGTCTGCCCACCATCTAAAAGGCATGAGTCAGGAGTGTGTTGGAATACTCTCCATTTGCCTGGATGAATGCAGCTCCAACAATACTCAAGAAAGCTTGACGCCATTGAGGATAAAGCCGCACGCTTGATTGGCATCCCGTCCACAAACATTCACTCCCTCCACCATTGACGCACAGTGGCAGCAGTGTGCACCATGTACAAGGTGCACTGCAAGAACTCACCAAGGCTGCTTGGACAGCACCTTCAAAACCCACGACCAATACCATCTAGAAAGATAAGGGCAGCAGACAGGTGAGAACACCACCACCTGGAAGCTCCCCACCAATCCACTCACCATCCTGACTTGGAAATGTATCACCATTCCTGCACTGTCGCTGGGTCAAAATTCTAGAATTCCCTCCCCAACAACAGTGTGGGTGTACCTACACCACATGGACTGCAGCAGTTCAAGAAGATAACTCACTACCACCTTCTCAAGACAATTAGCGATGGTCAATAAACGCTGGCCTAGCCAGTGATGCCCACATCCCGTGAGTGATTTTTTTAAAAAGTGGGAGGGGTAATAATGTTTGGCATGTTTTCATGAATGGTAAATGTGTCCTTTCTGGGCTCAAGGCGGGGAAGCTTCCTAGAGGAAACCTTTTGATTTGGCTGCAAGTGTGGTTTAATGGTGGCAATGTGCCATATCTCACAATAGGGAGGCCTTGAACTAAATAGAGGGGGGAGGAGTTCTGGAGAGGGGATACGTAGGCTTATAAAGCAAAAGGATATGGCAGCATTGCAGGGCAGCTACTTAGGTAATGACACCCAGAGTGTGACAGGAAGGGACAGAGTGTACAAACATAAAAAAAAGCAGCAAATAGGGTCAAAGGGGCAAAAAATGGTAAAAGGGCAAAACTAATGGTTCTTTACTCGAATGCATGTAGTATTCGGAACAAAATAAATTAATTAATGGCACAAATTGAGGTTAATGGGTTTGATCTTATAGCCATCATGGAGATATGGTTACAAGGAGATCAAAGCTGGAAACTAAATATTCAGGGGTATGTGACTTTTCGAAAGGACAGGCAGGAAGGAAAGGTGGTGGGGTATCTTTGTTAGTATGAGATGGATTAAGTACGATAGCAAAAAAGGTTTTGGATTGGAAGATGTAGAATCCATATGGGTGGAGGTAAGAAATAACAAGGCGAAGAAGACACTAGTGGGAGTAGTCTGTAGGCTCTGTAGGCCCCCTAACAGTAGCTATGCTGTAGGACAGAGAATTAATCAGGAGATAATTAGGGCATGTAAAAAAGGCAGTACATTAATTATGGGTGAACTTAATCTTCATGTAGTTTGGGAAAATCAAATTAGCAGAGGTAGCCACGAGCAAGATTTCATATAATGTATTCAGGACAATTTCCTAGAACAATATGTTGTGGATCCAACCAGGGATCAGGCATTTTGTATCTGGTAATGTGTAATGAGGCAGGTTTAATAAATGATCTCAGAGTAAAAGATCCCCTAGGAAACAGTTACCATAACATGGTAGAATTTAGCATTCAGTTTGAGAGTGAGAAACTTGGGTCGGAAACTTGGCTCGTATTAACAAAGATACCCCACCACCTTTCCTTCCTGCCTGTCCTTTCGAAAAGTCACATACCCCTGAATATTTAGTTCCCAGCCTCGATCTCCTTGTAACCATATCTCCATGATGGCTATAAGATCAAACCCATTAACCTCTATTTGTGCCATTAATTAATTTATTTTATTCCGAATACTACATGCATTCAAGTAAAGAACCATTAGTTTTGCACTTTTACCATTTTTTGCCCCTTTGACCCTATTTGTGCTTTTTTTATGTTTGTGCTAAACTTAAATAAAGGTAATTACAAGGAATGAGGGCAGAGTTGGCTGGAGTGGACTGGGGAAGGAGTTTAGCAGAAAAGAGGGTTGATGAACAATGGCAGACGTTTAAGAAAATAGTTCATGACTCACAACAAAGATATATCCCAGTGAGGAAGAAGGACTGTAGGAGTGGGATAAACCAACCATGGTTAACCAAGGAAGTTAAATATAGCATCAAATTGAAAGAAAAAAACATACAATGTGGCAAAGATTAGTGGCAAGCCAGAGGATAGGGAAAGTATTAAAAACCAACAAAAGGTGACCAAAAAGACAATAAAGAAGGAGAAAATACACTTTGAGGGTAAACTAGCGAGTAATATAAAAATGGATAGTAAGAGCTTCTTTAAATATATAGAAAGAAAGAGGGGGGCCAAAGTGAACATAGACCCCTTAGAAAATGAGGCTGGGGAAATAATAATGGTTAACCAGGAAATGGCAGAGGAGTTGAATAAATACTTTGCTTCAGTCTTCACGGTAGAAGACACTAATAGCATTCCAAAAATATTAAATAATCAAGGAGCAAAAGGTGGGGGGGAGGAAATAAATACAATAACTACCACTAGAGAAAAAGTACTAGAGAAACTAATGGGACTAAAGACCAATAAGTCATTTGGACTTGATGGGTTGTATCCTAGGATACTAAAGGAAGTAGCTGCACAAATAATAGTTGCACAGGGAATAACCTTTCAAGGATCATTAGATTCTGGAAAAGTCCCAGAAGATTGGAAAACTGCCAATGTAACGCCCTTATTCAAAAAGGGTGGGAGATGAAAAACATGTAACTATAGGGCGTCATTTATATCCGTCATTAGGAAAGTGTTAGAATCTATTAAAGAAGATGTAATAGCATAGCATTTAGAAATGCATAATATAATCAAGCAGAGTCAGCATGGCCTCATGAAGGGGAAATCATGCCTGACAAATTTATTAGAATTCTTTGAGGAGGTAACAAGCAGGATAGATAGAGGGGAACCAGTAGATGTAATATATTTGGATTCCCAAAAGGTGTTCGATAAGGCACATAAGGCTACATAATAAAATAAGAGCCCATGGTGTTGTGGATAATATATTAGCATGGACAGAGGATTGGGTAACTAATAAAAGACAGGGAGTTGGGATAAGGGGGGCATTTTCAGGATGGCAACCTGTAACTAGTGCAGTGCCACAGGGATCAGTGCTGGGGTCACAATTATTTACAATATATATTAATGACTTGGAATGGGAATGAATGTGCTATCGCCAAGCTTGTGGATGGCACAAAAATAGATGGGAAGGCAAGTGGTGAGGATGACACAAAGAGTCTGCAGAGGGATATAGACAGATTAAGTGAGTGTGCAAAAACTTGGCAGATGGAATAAAATGTGGGAAAATGTGACGTTATGCACTCAGGCAGGAAGAATAGAGGAGTTGAATATTATTTAAGTTGAGAAAGACTGCAGAAAGCTGCAGCACAGAGGGATTTGGGAGTTCTTGTGCATGAATCATAAAAAGCTAACACACAAGTTCAGCAGGTAATAGGGGAGGCAAATGGAATGTTAGCCTTTATGTCAAAGGGAATGGAGTACAAAAATAGGGAAGTCTTGCTAAAATTATACAAGGCACTAGTTAGACCACGCCTAGAATACAGTGAACAGTTTTGGTCCCCTTATCTATGGAAAGATATGCTGGCAATGGAGGCAGTCCAGAGAAGGTTCACTAGGTTGATCCCGGGTATGGAGGGATTTTCTTATGAGGAGAAATTGAGTAGGTTGGGCCTGTACTCATTGGAGTTTAGAAGAATGAGAGGCGACCTTATTGAAACATATAAGATTCTTAGGGGGCTTGACAGGGTAGATACTGAGAGATTGTTTCCCCTTGTGAGAGAGCTTAATCTCAGAGTAAGGGGTCACCCACTTAAGACAGCGATGAGGAGGAATTTCTTCTCTCAGAGGGTAGTGAGTCTGTGGAATTCTTAACCGCAGAGGGCTGTAAAGGCTGGGTCATTAAGCATATTCAAGGCTGAGATAGACAGATTTTTAATCAGTAAGATTATGGGGAAAAGGCAGGAAAGTGGAATTGAGGATTATCAGATCACCATAATCTCATTGAATGGCAGAGCAGACTCGATGAGCCAAATACTTCTGTTCCTACATCTTATGGTCTTATAATACACATGCTGAGCTTTGTGACCTTGCACAACCATTGAATACTTTCAAATGACAACTAACCCCCTTTTTCCTGTGCCTCCTGCGCAAGTGAAGTCTCCTCTGTGGAACCCTCCAGTCCCGCTGCTCCGACTCTTGCCCCTGAGGATGAAGAAGAACCCTTGGTGGACGCAGTGTCACATCCTCTCCCTGCACCAAGCACCAGTGCAGATACTGGCACTTCGGCACGGATTGGCACAACAGGACAAGGGCATGTATAATCTGGTGAGGGCACTTCACATTCACACGTGCAGCTGCCAGAGAGTGTGGTGGAACAGGCCTTGGGCAGGTGGAGGAGTGTGCAAGGTGAGCCAGAGACTGAGACTGAGTCGGATGATGAGCCTCTGGAGTCATCCATGAGGTGGCAGATCCTGGATGTCCAGCGCAAAGCTCGTAGAGATTTGGTGGATATACTGGAGGAGCTGCATGCTCTGGTCTGGACTGTGGAGGTGTCTATCCAGGCCATGTGCACTGAGATCACCTACTCTTTGGAGCTCCAAGCTTCCTCTGTGGGCAGACTGGTGGCTGTGCTGGAGGGGCCCACCCAATGGGTTGCGACATCATCTTGGGTTTACACCCCCAACCTGCACGCCATCACCCTGACTCTGAGCTCATGGGCCCAGAGCCAGGGCAACAGGGGGTCTCTGGGTGCCTGGGCACTGACCCAACTCCAGGGGCCTCACCAGAAGGCAGGGAAGACCAATTGGTCCTTGTGGTGTAGGATGATCAGCTTCTGCCGCCATCTGGAAGCACCTCTCAGGCACTTCTGATGGGGGCAGCCCCTGCTTCACCCATCTGCCATTAGCGCAGACCTTGCTGATTGCTGCAGCAACAGAGCCTCCTCCTGCCGCTATGCAGGAGCCTACTAATGTGGCGGGGCCCTCAAGGCCTCAACGACACAGAGGATGGCTACTGAAGTCATCCAGGGCAAAGGGAGTAACAGATCAGAAGCAAGCAAGGTGTGGGGGTAGCACTGTGTCAGAGGACAAGGAAACAGTTTAAGAAAACTCTACAATAGTCAAAAATGGGTCACGTTGATGCATACTGCATGTTTTGTTATTAGGTGTGTCACAGTGAACGTATCAATAAACCTTAAAATTACTCATGCAGACATTCATTCAACCTGTAAGTGCTGTTGCACTTCTTTTGGGAGATATACATGACTTCCCAGTATTGGAGGTGCATCAGAATGCCTCGAATGCAAAGGACTCGAAACGGTAGTGTGCTGACAGGGCGTTTTCATTGCCAGGATTTTGCCCACGTTGGGCGGGCTCGGCGGGGGCAGGCGGGGTGATTGGGAAGCCGATCGCCGCCCGCGATCGGAGCCCAACTGCGATTTCATGCTGGCCGGCCAATTAAGGCCCAACCAGTATGAAACTCGCGCGCTGCAGCACTCGGGGGGAGTAGGGCTTGCGGGGAACTTCAGGGAGATGAAGATTTTAAAAATTAAAAATAAAGAACTTTTAAAATGTTATAAAACATGTCCCCTCATGTGACTGTCACAAGAGCAGAGACTTGTTATTAATGAAATGTTAACATTTTTATTTACTTTTTAATAGCTGCTGGAAACCTCATCCCGCCCGAGGGTGAGGTTTCCTGAAAAATCCAAAGGCCGCTTGGCCTTTTCTCCTGCCCGCCAAATGTAGAGTTGGATGGTCAAGGGAAAAGTTTAATTCAATTTTAATGGCCTTAATAGGCTTTTAATTGTCGGTGGGCACGCTGCTGACTCCCGCGTGCACCTGCCGACCGAAATATCACGCAAGTGCACGATGTTGGGATGCTCGCCTGACGTCATCGCGTGTCATTTTACACCTGTTCAGGTCGGGTGCACGCCCGCCCGACGAGCTAAAAAATTCCGGCCCATGACTTTCACATTCCACATGGATTGACTTTGAGACGCATGAGCCCTGCACCTCCATGTCAGGATGTGCACGCCACTCTGAGACCAAGAAATCCTAACCTCTGCCTTATCAAGGCATCTCTTGTCTCACGTGGTCCCATGTGGTCGCGTCCAGAGCCCTGCACCTCCATGTCGGGATGTTCCCTCATTGTCAGAGGAATGACTGCTATCTGACGTCCCCTCTGCCTCAAAGATATCTCGTCTCGGAATGGCAAGGTTATGGATTTCAGCCTGATGCACACCCCTGTATTTAGATCTTCACAGATGCAATGTCCAGAATGGCAGGTAATTACATTTCATTCTCATTGGACCGCAAGAGTCAACTCAAAAGAGCCAGTGGCTTTGCAGCGATTGTAGGTTCCCCAAGGGTCCACGGAGCAATTGACTACACTCACATTGCCATAAAGGCTCCCGCTGATCAGCTCTATATAATTATTAACAGGAAGGGATATCACTCCTTGAATGTCCAATTGGTCTGTGACCACAATCGACGGGTTATGCAGTTATATGCAGGGTACCTGGGCAGCACCACGACTCATACATTCTGCATAACTCCCAGGTGCCAGACATGTTCAATGTACCTGATGCCCTGGATGGTTGGCTTCCAGGTAACAAGCGTCATCCTATGAAGAGATGACCCATGACTCCAGTGAGCTGAAGATCTCCACATGAAGCCCAAAAGGATCCTGTTGTGAAGAAATTCAGCACAACAGACACCTTTACAGCAATTGGCACTGGGTGGTCACCAAGGTAGTTGAAAGAGATCTCCCCTACCAGCATGTCACAAAGAGAGGTCACTGTGGATCTTGAGGGCCTGATTCTCCTCCTGCGCTGTGTCTCTGACATCTGAAGGTAGCTCATTCTCTGCCTATAAACTTGATTGACAGCATAAGTCCTTCAGTGACTCTGTTGATGCATCATTACTCCTGCATCACCTTCTTGCTCCAGCACAGCTCTGTCACCCTCATGCACCACCAGTGCATCCTGGACTTGTCCATATGCTCTTCTTCCTCTCCCTCTCAATCTCCTCCTCATTGGAGTTACGTGTCTCCCACAGAGACAGCTATTCCTGTGTTTTCCCGAAAAAGAAGGCAGAGGTGCAGTTGAGAGTCTAAATTCACCTCTCAGCAGGGAAAACGAGGCTTAGGAATAACAAATGTTCACCATATACATACATATATATATATATATACATAGAACCCTAAACTGCTGGGTTCAAACTAAGGGTTCAACTGGAGAATTTAAACCCACCCTTACAATCTTCGTTAAAAAAAACAAGAAACCCACCTGGTGCAAATCACACTCTCCATGCATTATATTGCTTCCAACACCTATTATTCAAGTCATTGGCACATTAACAAGCAATTTAATTAAATTTGAATAAGGTGGACAGGCTCCTGATTTCTGGGCCCGCCTGCCTGCTGTATTATCCTGATCGGGCTTAATGACGTCAGGATCATCGGCACGGGCACACGAGCGACCTTTCCTCATTCCATTCTTTCCAGCATCTGTTTTTGATCTGGGCGCAACCGGTGTCAGTTGCCTCAGGGTGAACTAACCAATCTCAAACAACTGGTGGGCCCAAAGGACTTAATGCCTGTTTCAGGCATGGGCACTGCAGGCTGATTCTCTGTCCTTTAGCAACATGGCATGTACTGTCATGCCACAGGAAACACAGGAAACCACTGAGCACTTGAAAAATGGATGCTGCACAATCTAATTTGTAGGCCTTCCTCTTGGAGTCTGACCTTTGCAAAGCCAAGATTTCTGATGTAATTCTGTATCACCTGTTTGCCTGCATGACACTGTGTTTTTACCTTACTGAGAAAAAAAAATCAGAACGATTAAAAAGAAACTCCAGGACAACTTTAGTCATTGGGGTTTGATTAACTTCATATTGATTTTTGCACGTACTACCAAACTTGGGTGAAACCACATTCATAGCTAGAGCTTTGCCTTTTGTTTGTCTGCTCCTGTGTTTCTTTAAGTTCATTTTTTGCTGCTTATAGCTCTCTTTATTCTCCATTGTTTTTGTCAACACAATCGTCTTCAGCTGTACGACCAGTTGAATGGGTCACAGCCTTCTCCACAAGTTCCAATGCCAATGCTGCTTTGTGCTTGATTACTGGGGTGTGACGTCCTATCCAGGCTATTCCTTGCCACCTAGAGTAAAGCATTTGTTTTCTGCCAGGCATCATACCCTGAGTTCCAGCTCAGAACTGCCCAAGCAGCCGATAGATTCAATGATTGAGCTTTTTAACTGTGGAGAGCTAAGGTGTCTTACTGATTGTTATTTTTTGGGTCTCCACAGTGATTGGTGGGACTAATAAGTAGCAGCAGAATCAGGTATAAACAGTTCAATTAAAAAGAACCGGGACCCTGAACCTCCCACCGAGCTATTTATGTTCGTGTTGGTTCTTTGAACTGAGATGGCTCCCTACCAGTGATGCCAACCCTGACACCATTACAAATCATGGGTTCAGCTTATCTTCTTGGTGACTGAATCATGGTACTACTGCGAAACGTGAGAGTAGTGTGCTTAGTTGGGTGTGAAGGGGCCTGGAAGGGGTGGTGGGGGATGTTGGTGGTGCTCGGGGCATGCGCTGCCTTGGAAATTAGGAGCTCAGTCTTTACAAAGGCCATGATTGACTGAAGTTTGCAGCAAAGGCCAGGGGAGTAACAGGCAAGTAGGAGAATGGCTGGCACGGTGAGTTGGCTGTAATGTAGCTATAGTGACTGATGCATGTGTCATTTTATTCCACTTTTTAAACTGGTCTTGAAGTGAAAGACTTAGCAGCAGCTGCAGGGAGGGGCCTGAGAGTCCCTTTCAGAGTCTGGACGTAACAGGAATGTGTGACTATGACAAGTAATGTGTTAAAATAACAATTTTATTGAATAATGATTATTATTATAACAATGATACTATGACAATTATAATTGTTAATATATTAATATATATAAAGAAAATAAGTAAAAGGAAAGAAAGATAACTTTATTGAAGGAAGAAAGCACTTTATATATATCAGAAGAAAGGAAGAAAGACAGATTTTTCTAAAGCACAAAGAATAACCCCAGTTTGGCCTGTTCCACGCCAGCTCCCCAAAGTGGATAACCCCAGCTTAGTCCGTTCCACGACAGCACCATCTCCTTGATACATACATTACCAAGTCTCTGAGTAACCTGCAGGTGGGCACTATGGTCAGTCACTCCATTCCTGGCCCTTCCTCCCATCTTCAGTGGTGACTATTCCTTTACAGCTGCAGCAGCAAGTCTTCGAACAATGCCCTTTTAAGCTAAATTTCTGGCTCTATTCCAACCTTCTGAGGCCTGGTACAGTCCTTTCAAAAGAAAAGTCACAGTTCTTATCAGTTCTTCTTACAGGCAGTGCAAGGCCACACAGACTTCACAATATCCAACTTGCTTGACCATCTTTTGATGGTCTCTTCCCATTTGTCATCCTTCAAGTGTTATGTCCTTCAATCAAACTTCATCTTCTGTTGACCGCACTAGGTGACCACCATAAGATTACTCACCACAAGGTCTGTAGGAGGTTTGCTACAAGCAGCCAAATAAAAGGAACATTGCAGGGAGACAGGAAACTGAAACTTATCACATTAATGAGATTGACTTTCATTTATAAAATGCAACAAAGCAGACCAAGACTGATAAATGCCCATGGGAGGAAACCACAGTGAAATTTCTCATGTGCCTTATAAAGGGAGGTGGCAGTAGCACTGAGTAGCCCCTCTCTAACTTGTAACACTGCGGACTATTGGCAGACAAAAATTCAATGACCTGACAAGGGTAGACAAGGTAACAGACACACCACAATACCTTTTCTTCCTTGGGCACCATGTCACTGATGCACTGTCTAAAATTAATTGCTGCACAAGTAACTGTTCAGACAACTGTGGTAAAGGGGGTCACTAATTCAATATGTGCCACCATCCCCCAACACATGCAGAATTTTATGGCTCCTTCCTCCAGAGGGTGATGGCAACAATTGTATTATATCGACTGCCCAATATCACCCAGGAGATTAGTCCTTACTTGATTCCCTTGATGTGTTACAGGAGAAGCTTATTCACAATGCCTGTGAAAGGTGAGGGACCAATGAGGCCATTGCAAATATTGGAAAAGTGACCATGTCTATAAAGGTCCAGGTCAAGGAGCTGCTAGGGAGGCACCTTGCTACAGCCATGTGGGACAGTGAGATGGGTACATACCTATATAAATGCCACGGCATTGCTGTGAAACAACACATAGCCCGTAAGCTCCCACAATCGTCCCTGTCTCTTCAGTCCCATTCTCAGTTTGTGCCCTCCTTTCCTGCATATCCATTACAAAGAAGGTGAGATGGGGGAGGTGGTGGGTGGTATCTCAGGAGGTGAGGAGGGGGCGCAGGATGGAAGAAAATTCTTCTTTGTGGACCATGGTGATGAAGATGAGGAGGAAATTTGTGGAGGACAAGGACATTGAGGCTAATTTCTCACAGCAGTCTCAGGATCACGCTTCTGAATCATGCTTTGCTGCCACATCTCTTGTGTCGTTTGCTTTCATTCCCCCATGCACCAGCTTATATGCCTTCAGCCAAATAGTCTAAGTGAGGATGCAACGTTAGGTGATTCTCAGGGCACAAAGAATTTGGAGGGGTGAAGAACAGGTGATAATGAGCTAACTTCCTAGTGAGGGTCCCGAGAAAGGTGATTGTTATGGAAGCAATTTTAACCTAACCCACCTGTGGGGAAACTGATGATAGCATGTGCGTCACTGGGTTTACGCTCCCTTCTGATTTTAGACCCTATTAAGATCAGTGGAGAGTAATACTGGGGGTTGTAAAATCAATGTTCCACCTGATCCTGTGGGTTCACTATCTGCCTTTAGGTTAAAATTACCCCTATGTGATCTCATGCATACTCATTTGAAAAGAAGGATAGTGATGGACCATCAAACCTTTGTTCGGCCTCTGTGTTCAAATTCTTTTTCGCTTCTGACAGGAGTGACTCTTGAGTCTACAGCCACATCTCCAGACATTGTTGGAGTTTGGTAGCTTCAGGGTAATCTACAATAGCCTTACCTAAGAGGTGACCAGGGTTCATTTGGTGTCTCCTCTGCCATTGAAACACAGGAATCACACCCTGGTGAAAGTGGAGGATATTTAAATTTACTTTCAGACCCAGGGCCCAGAATCCAGGCTGGTGCCTCCTAGGCTGTCAGGATATGATAGCTGTCATTAGATCAACCAGGTCACTAATCAATAAAAATATGCATTTAGGACCCAGCAGAATGAGAATGGTTGAAGGTGGCATGAGAGAGCCTACCATTTCTCAAGACAGAAGCACATACCAGGCATCCATGGCCAACCTCCTCAGAAGACCATGCAAGTGGCATGGTGGAGTCAACACCAATCTGCCCAGACACAAATTCCAATGTGCAGCCATCAATGGCTCCATCTCAAACACTACCTGCCATCAGAGGAGGCCGACTTCCATCTAGTGAGGCTTTTATACCACAGAATAGTAGTTCTCAAAGTGTGCTTCATGGACCACATGGCCTGCAAGGATCCTCCAGCTGGTCCATGGGCTGCTGTTCCATAATGTAAGTCACTGACTCACTATGCTAAGGCTCAGACCATTACCAGAGACCAAGCCAGAATACTCAACCACACCACTCACGTGAAGTCATGCAACCAGACCAGCTCCTACGTGTACGGCACAAGTAGTCATAAGCGCAAGCTACTACAATGACATTTTATAAACTGTGTTACCATTGATTTGTTTGATGAATTATAAAATTAAAACAAATATTAGTTTCTCAGAAGAAGGTTATTATGAGGATTTCATAATACATATTCCAATGCTTCAAATTGACATGTTCCCTTGTCATATTAATGTTTATAACTTCTGTTTCAGTCATTAATTAATAATTTACTTATGATGTTTAATAAAAAATGAATACATATAAATTTATTACAATTAGCAGCAAAAAAGCAGTAAAATATTACGTAACTTTCCATTAATTCTGATGAGTGTTTTTGTGGTGGCAAGCGAAAGCGGGTGGAGGTAGGGCTGGTGATCTGTGGGGTCCTTTGCTCTACCTTGGTTGTCCGCAGATGTAAAAGCTTGAGAAGCACTGTCAAAGGAGCAGACAATCACCTCTCATGAAGGTGCCCCTCAGGTGCTACCTGGGGAAAAGGTCTGGAATTGGAGAAGAAGAAAACCTTCAGGTGTCCGTGGGCAAGCACAGTATCAAGGAGGAGCAAGTTACCAATTTCCGTTCATTATTCCAATTAAGATTTAGCTTCAATAAGTGTGAATGTTTTCATGTTATATCATTAACAGATTAAGAAGTTGGCCAATAGTTTTGTCTCACCATTCAGTTCTATGTCAGTCTTGTGCATTTGAGTGTCACACTCGGACTAGGCTACATAACGTTGTCAATACTATAGAGAAAGTGCTGCATGATCGGAGATACTGTGCAAGAGATTAAACTGAGGAACTACCTGCCTATTCAGGGTAGATGTTAAAGATCATTTAGCAAATCTCAAATAAATGTGTAGGTTTCTCCCAATGTCCCAGTCAATATTCCTCCATCTAAAATACAAACATACAAAACTAATGAAAAGACACCGAGCAGAATCACCCCGGATTCGCAGTAAGTGCAGTAGCAGGCAGGAAAAGTAATGTTTTACCCGCCAGCTGTATCGTCCCAACCACGTCTTATTAATCACGCATTCCCCGGAAACACACCATTTCAATGGCGAGCAGGCTCTTGTTTGCCCACCGCGTCGTCATCTCGCCACTTCCTCGCACCGGGCGCCATATTTAAAGTGCAGCCGTGCACACCTCTCAGTGCTTCCAGGACTGTTGCACAGAAGACATGGCCCTGAAAGGCAAGGAGACTGCAACCTCCCCCCAGCCCACCGATTCAGTGATGCGTCCCTGGAGCGCCTTTTGGCCACCTTGGAGACCCGCCATGATGTCCTCTACATCTGCTCTGGCTGCAGGAGGTGCAGCAAACTCACCACTCCGACATGGTAGGTGATGGCAGTGGTGATCAGTGCCAATGCTGCAGAGAAGAGGTGGGCCATTCAATGCAGATAGAGGATGAATGATCTCATCTGTGCAGCCAGGGTAAGGCAACCATCTCATCACCCTAAACTCACACACTCAAACTCATCACACATTCACTGGCAGCTCACTCACTGCCAGCTGAAGGAACTCACTCTCCCACACACAACCTCACATCTCCATCTGGCCTCATCTCCTCTGGAGACTGCCTCCTTAGCCCTCACCCTCTTGACGCCACTTGCACAGATCAACTCGTGCCCCCACACACACCCCGGGGTAACCCCCTTCCCCAGTACAGCCCTCGCCCTGCAGCCTCTTTCCTTGCCTGAGGCCACTTCTCCCCCTTTCCCAAGCAAGCCCTAGCCCTGCAGCCACTGGAAACCAACTCCCACCTTAACGCTGGTTTGGTAGATAGAAACCTGCCAGTGAGCCCCCCTAAAAGTGATATGGTGCTGCCTATGAAGCCTGGCACTGATGACCACCAGTGCTGCCCGAAGCCAGGTAGGTAAAGAAATCTCGAAGTCTCGAGCGAATTGCAGTTCACCAGGTGCACGTCGCTTACGATCAGTTGTGAAACATGTCGGCCTGCAATCACGCTGACATGCTCGGATGATCCAGTGTTGGGGCGATGATTCCGGTGAGCTGGGATAATAATGATTTGCAGATGTATTACAATGAAGTTCCCAACAGCTGTTGGCAGGAAACGCGGCCCGCCATTGACGGGTAGAGCAGATGATTGCAAACTGGTTTCACGCCGTCGTGAAGCCGATTTTTGACCTTCTCGCCATATTGTCCGCTCATGCCACCAAACATGCCCGACGCCAATGGGCACGGAAAATTCTGCCCACAGTGATCCAGCGATCCTGTTCCATGTCGTTGTGAGGCTTTTTGCACTGTTCTTCACGCACTGGATCCCACGTGATCTCTTAAAAAAAATGTCTGTAAAATTATTTTCCAATCACTTTAGGTAATCAAAACTAGCCCAGGAGATGCCATAGATCCTAACTAATATTACAATACCTGCCTCCTATAAGAAGTGATATCTGCTCCTGGCAGACAATCCAGCTGTTCCCTGTAAGAATACAGCAAATGAATATTCACTGCACGAGCTCCAAACCTGTTCCACAGATCTGTTATTCTCTGAGAAAAGAACATTCATGATGCCTGGTCCTTCCTAAATTATCCAGTTGAAATAATTGGACAAAAGCACAATCCAATGGCTTCATTATTTTATGAAGCCAGATCTCTCTGAGTCTATGGTTTTCTAAAGTGTATTTTTTATTCATGTATGCAATGTGGGCTTTACTGGCTAGGCCAGCATTCATTGCCCATCCCTAATTGCCCTTGAGAAGGTGGTGGTGAGCTGCCTTCTTGGACCGCTGCAGTAGGTACCCCCAGAGTGCTCTTGGGGAGGGAGTTTCAGGATTTTGACCCAGCAACAGTGAAGGAATGGCGATATGGCTCCAAGTCAGGAAAGCGTGTGGCTTGAGGGGGGGAACTTGCAGGTGGTAGTGTTCCCATGTATCTGCTGCCCTTGCACTCCTAGATGGTAGCAATCATGGGTTTAGGTTAGGTGCTGCCTAAGGAGCCTTGGTGAGTTACTGCAGTGCGTCCACTGTACACTGCTGTCACTGCTCATCGGTGGCGGAGGGAGTGAATGTTTATGGAAGAGATGCCAATCAAGCAGGCTGCTTTGTCCTGCATGGTGTCAAACTTTTTGAGTATTTTTGGAGCTGCACTCATCCAGGCATATGGGGAGTATTCCATCACACTCCTGATTTGTGCCTTGTGGATGGTGGACAGACTTTGGGGAGTCGGGAGGTGAGTTACTCACCGCAGGATTCCTAGCCTCTGACCTGCTCTTGTATCCACAGTATTTATATGGCTAGCCCAATTCAGTTTCTGGTCAATGGTAACCCCCAGGATGTTAATAGTGGGGGATTCAGCAATGGTAATGCCATTGAATGTCAAGGGGCAATAGTTAGATTCTCTTCTGTTGGAAATGGTCATTGCCTGGCACTTGTGTGGCACAAATGTTACTTGCCACTTGTCAGCCCAAGCCTGGACACTGTCCAGGTCTTGCTGCATTTGGACATGGACTGCTTCAGTAGCTAAGGAGTCACAAATGGCACAGAACATTGTGCAAATCATCAGCGAACATTCCCACTTCTGGCCTTATAATGGAAGGAAGGTCATTGATGAAGCAGCTGAAGATGGTTGGGCTGAGGACACTACCCTGAGGAACTCCTGCAGTGATGTGCTGGAACTTAGATGATTGACCTGCAACAACCATAACCCCATCTTCCTTTGTGCTAGGTATGATTCCAACCAGCAGAGAGTTTCCCCCTCGCACTAATTGATCTCTTAGCTGACTAAGTGCATTAACCTGGGAATCAATCTCATAAACCTGGACAATAAGTAATGGTCTGTGGAAGAAAATAGAAGCCTTTGAAATCTGGATGCTAAGACATATGCTTAAAATTCCATAGACAGGCTATAATAAAATGAGGAGGCGCTTGAAATTTCAAGAGCAAAAAGGTCTCTATAAAATGACATCCAGAAAAGAAAATGTCAGTATTTCAGCCATTTGATCAGAACTGAAGAGCTACAGAGATCTCTTCTAAAAGTGGAGAGCAGCAGAAAGAGAGGCCGATCTAGGCGTAGTTGGATGTCGGAGGTCACGGAGAGTTTGTAGACAAGCTACAGTGGATGTGTGAGGATGGAGAGCGAGACACACCATGGCAGAAGATCTCCTGGTTGGGAGTAGCTACAAGCAGGAGCAGGGGGAATAATCTTGTGGCCCTCCTCCACACTCTTTTCAGAACCTCAGTATCCCTTACTATGGGAGGAGGGCCGAAAGTGGATGTAGCAGTCTATCTGAGGCCTAACAAAGGTCTTGCACAAGGACAGAACAACTAAAAATGCCACTGAAACAAAACTGAATTGCTCATACATCTCATTGCTTTTAATGGAATATTGCTGCAATAGAATGGTCCCTGCTTTTGTTTGTTGACAACAGTCAGTGCACTAAAGTAACATTGTGAAGCACTTTGAGATATTTCAATGATATAAATCCAAACATTATTTTTCATTTCTCATTTTAATAAGAATTGAGAAATGACAACTACGTAATTCTCTGTTTCTGGAAGGAATACAGCCAACTGCTTCCAGGTAACAGTGTGTACCAGGCTCTGCTTGAATTTTTGATTATCTTCATATAAACATCAATGCTTTACCGGAAAATATTCACATTCCCAGAATAAGGGAGTGCTGTTCATTATTTGTCAAGGGACTGTCCACAGATTTGGCATTTAATGGCTTCCAGCCTGCCAGAATCCTATTTTATTGCAAAATTCACCAATTTTGCAACCAGTATAAGGTTAAAGGTATAGAACCTCCCTGGTATCACAGCCAAAGTATTGGATATAATATAGAGTTGCATTTAAAAGGTGTACTGTAAGAAGTGAGTGAAGAAGCAACCCAAAAAAAAGATTACCCTAAGGAACAGGAGTTTTTGAGAACTTGACTTTTGCTTACACAAGGTAAATACAGAGCTGTTGCACATTTTAATAAAGGAATGGAAATGATAAAAAAGATGAGAAAAGAAAGACTTACAGTTATACAGTGTCTTTCACAACCACTGTACATCCCAAAGTGCTTTACAGCCAATGAATCACTTATGAAGTGTAGTTACTATTGTAATCTAGAAAATGCAGCAGCCAATTTGTGCACAGCAAGCTCTCGTGAACAGCCACATGCTATTGATCAGATAATCTGTTTCTGAGATGTTGTTTGAAGAACACATATGGGCCAGGACATGAGGGATAATTCCCCTGCTCCTCGTGGAAGGATGCCATGGGATCTTTTACATCCCCGAGAGGTCAGATAGGACTTCAGTTTAACATCTCATCTGAAAGCCAGAACCTCCGAATTCAAACTCCTCTAATAACGAACTCATAAAACTAAAGCCATCAAATATAATTCCACAATCAGAGCATTGATGATATAAAAACTCATGAAAAATCAGGATAGTCCTGAAAGGGTAGAGTGATCTAATCGATATTTACAAATTTCAATCAAAATGTCCCTCCCAATTGAAATCATTGAGATCAAAATTTAGCTTTCAAAATTTGTAATTCAGTCCCTAAATCATTATGCAGGAAGCTGGTGGAAATGTTTCCTAATCCATATGGTTTCATGCTAATATTTAAAACCGGATAAATAACTTGTAACCAATGGGTCACTCTGAAATTGCCCTCATGATATTCTGAATGAATCATAGGCTATCATCATCATATGCAGACCACAGCTTATTGTGGAATTAGTAAGCAGTTCCTTGAGTAGTTTGTGTGAAAAGTAAAGCATAACAGGGGTAATCACAATTGCAAATCATTTGATAAATGCCTCAGAAGGTAAAGATCAGGCAGAAATGAATGGACAGAAGTCCACAGCTGCACAGTCTCCCTCTATTGGGACACTTTAGAGCCTTCCCACTATTAACACAGGAACTATCACTAGGCTTCACATGGCAGCTGCAGGGAGTGGTGGTAAGAAGAGTAGCCCTGAGCATAATGGTCTATGACCCGGCTGAACACAGTCATATAATTTGCATGTGGCGGATGGGGCAAAGGGAACCAGCAGCACTCCCAGCGGGAGTGGGTTAGTGGGAGGGAAATTAAGGTCTGGGTCAACGGGCTGAGTAGGCTTTGTCACCCAGTTTCCCTGATATTTCTCACCTAGCTTGTTCCACACATGCCCACTATGCCAGGCATTAGAGGGAAAGTGCTGAACTGTTATGTCACTAGCCCACAGATGCCACCTTGTACCTGTACATTCAGTTTTTCTTCCTTTGTTTTTGGGCTCCCAAAACCAAACTTACCGGCTTCGGAAATTCTACCCATGCACACTTAACCTTTTAGTTGTTGTATTCTATTAAATTTTCCCAGAGTCCCTTAAGGACTGTTGGGTCATGCTATCCAATCCTTACTTCAACTCCGTTTCCCACATCTATGTGCATAGGGTGAGTGTTCAAATGATTTAAATGACCTGATTGACCTAATGAACTTTGATAATATCAGACCAGTTGCTTTATGCGCAACCTATGCAGACCTCCATACTCTTAATATGTCATCTTAGGGGCACATTTTACACTTGATATTGTAATGCAGTACAACTGAAGAAAAACAATATGCTTTAAGATAAAATAAAAGTTATTGCACTGTAAATGTGAAGGAGGGCAAGTAGAATACGTTGCAGGAGAAGAACATCTGGGTAAAAGTGAACAGGATATAAATGGGTTTAAATGGAAAGGAACAGAGAAACGTCAATGGTGAAAATACCCAACTGGAAGAGAGGCAGATTCAATGTCTTGAGAAGAAATCTATCACAGGGGGACTGGAAACAAAGACTGGCCAGGAAAACAGTAAATGGGAAATTGTAGGCTTCAAGGCCTTCATGTCTAACCAACCTGACTGAGCTCTTTGATTAATTATAAGTGTTGATGAAAGTGGTGCAATAAATGTTGCATATATAGACTTAAGGCATTTGATAAAGTAACTCATTACAGACTCTTTCAGAAAATAGATGCAGCCAAGGGATAGACTTGGCTACATTGTTGACAGATGGGAGAAGACAGAGAGCAATGGAGAACAGATGTTTTTCTTACTGCAGAGAAGTACATAGTGGGCGAATCAAAACAAAAACTAATTGTGTCTTTATTGAGTTGGAAGACAGTGTGGTAATTTCTCAAGGTCAGTTAGGGATGGGTAAGAAATGCTGCCGTTGCCAATGACACCCACATCCTCTAAGCAAATGAAAATAAAACTTGAACCATGTGGAGTACTGCATGCCCTTTGCTCCCATGGTGTAAGTCAATGACCTGTGTCTCACTTTCTCTCTCTCTCTCTCTCTCTCCACAGATTCTACCTGGCTTGTGTGTTTCCAGCAGTTTCAGTTCTTATGCTATATAACGTGGTCGTATTTCTGCAACCTTTCTCTGGCCTCAGCTTCAGTGTCTTTGAGGAGGTCCGTCTTCCAGCTTCAGAGAGTCCCTGAAGATCCATCTTCTTTCTTCAGAGTGTTCCTGAAGGTCAATCTTCTTTCTTCAGAGTGTCCCTGAAGATCCATCTTCTTTCTTCAGAGAGTCCCTGAAGATCCATCTTCTTTCTTCAGAGTGTTCCTGAAGGTCAATCTTCTATCTTCAACGGTGGGTTAGTTGTGTCAGGATTCCCCTATAAAACAGCACCTGGATATGTTGGCGGAACACAAGCCATCCAGTCTGACCTGCCGTGCAAAGTATCGCAAAACCCCCCAGTATATATTTAACGAGGCTGGGGTCGTACGATACAGTGTGAATTCCCATTGGCCTCCATGGCAAGAAACACTCACTGTCCCCATCCCTGCCTTGGGACTTAGCCCCATGAAAAAATTTTTTAAACGTAATGGAACATGTCCCTCCCATGCGACTCTGTCACATGAGCAGGGACATGTTATTAATGAAAAATTAAAGTTCTTATTTTATTTTTATTTACTTTTGGAAACCTCATCAACCAAATCCAACCGTGGATGAGGTTTCCAAAAAAGTGCAAAGGCCGCTTGGCCTTTTCACCTGCCTGCCAACCGTAAGGCTGGGCAGACAGCAAAAAATGTATATTAATTAACTTTTTAATGGCCTTAATAGATGCTCATCTGACGGCATCGCGCATCATTTTACGCTTGGTCGGGCCCGCTGAGCTAAAAATTTTACCCTTGATCCTATAGAAAGTAAGTCTGGGGAATTAATAATGGAAAATAAGGGGATGGCAGATGAATTGAATAGGTATTTTGCATTGGTCTTCACTATAGAGGACACAAGTAACATTCCAAAAATAGCTGTAAATCTGGAATTAGAAGGGATGGAGGAACTCAAGAAAATTACGATCACCAGGGAAGTGGTACTTAGCAAATTGTTGGGACTGTGAGTTGACAAGACCCCCAGGTCCTGATGGATTTCATTCTAGATTCTTAAAGGATGTGGCTAGTGAGATAGTTGATGTAAAAGCAAAATACTGTGGATGCTGTAACATATCAACTCTCTCAGAAAATGCTGGAAAAACTCAGTAGGTCTGACGGCATCTGTGGAGAGAGAAACAGAGTTGATGTTTCGAGTCCATATGGCTCTTCTTCAGAGTTACAGAGAAGTAGAAATGTGATGAAATTTATACTGTTTATACTGGAGCAGGTGAAGCTGGATAGAAAGCCAGTGATAGGTAGGGGAAAAGGAGAGATTGACAAAGATGTCATGAACAAAAAGACAAAGGGAGTGTTAATGGCCATGGTAAGGGCTAATAAAGGCGCTGATAGTGGCTTAAGGTTAGAAAGCAGAATGTGATAATAGCAGGACAAGGGTAAGCACTCTGAAAAGAACAACGTGAGCGAGTAACAGACTACCCTTGTGGGGGTGGGGTGGAGGAAGGGGGCGATGGTGAGGGGGAAAAAATGGGATTGAAAATGGGATAAAAGTGGGATAGAAAAGGGGGATAAAGCAATGAATAAATGAATGAAAATAGAAATGAATAAGTGGATAAAAAATAAAAAAGAATTTTGAAAGAAAGGGGGTGTAGATAGAGGAGAGAGTTCATGGTCTGAAGTTGTTGAACTCAATGTTAAGTCCGGAAGGCTGTAAAGTGCCTATTTGGAAGATGAGGTGCTGTTCCTCCAGTTTGCGTTGAGCTTCACTGGAACAATGCAGCAGGCCAAGGACGGACATGTGGGCATGAGAGCAGGGTGGTGTGTTGAAATGGAACAGCACCTCATCTTTCAATTATTCACTTTACAGTATTCTGGACCTTAATATTGAGTTCAACAACTTCAGATCATGAACTCTCTCCTCTATATACACCCATTTTTCCAAAATACATATTTATTTTTTATCCACTTATTTTTTATTTTTATTCATTTTTATTTTCATTCTTTTATTCATTGTTTTATCCCCTTTTTTATCCCCCCTTTTTATCCCATTTTCAATCCTCTTTTTCCCCCCACCACCACCGCCCCCTTCCTCCACCCACCCCCCACAAGGGCAGTCTGTTACTTGTTCACATTGTTCTTTTCAGAGTGCTTAGCCTTATCCTGCTATTATCACATTCTGTTTTCTTACCTTAATGCCACTATCAGTACCTTTTTTAGACCTTACCACCACCATTAACACTCCCTTTGACCTTTTGTTCATGACACCATTGTCAACCTCTCCTTTGCCCCCACCTATCGCTGACCTTCTATCCAGCTTCACCTGCTCCAACCACCCCCCACCCTCCCCCCCGCCCTTAAACAGTGTAAATTTTCATCAAAGTTCTACTTCTCTGTAGCTCCAAAGAAGAGTCACTTGGACTTAAAACGTCAACCACTCTCCACAGATGCTGACAGGCCTGCTGAGTTTTTCCAGCATTTTCTGAGATAGTTGATGCGTTGGTTTTAATTTTCCAAAATTCACTAGATTTGGGAAGGTTCCAATCAATTAGAAAATAGCTAATGTAACTCCTTTATTCAGAAAGGGAGGGAGACAGAAAGCAGGAAACTATAGGTCAGTTAGTTTAACATCTGTCATAGGGAAGATGCTAGAAGCTCTTCTTAAAGATGTTATAACAGGGCACTTAGATAAAATCAAGGCAATCATGCAGAGTTAACTTGGCTTTGTGAAAGGGAAATCATGTTTAACCAATTTATTGGAGCTCTTTGAAGAAGTAACATGTGCTGTGGATAAAGGGGAACCAGTGGATGTGCTGGACTTAGATTTTCTGAAGGCATTTGATAAGGTGCCTCATCAAAGGTTATTGTGAAAAATAAAAACTCATGGTGCAGGGGGTAACCTATTGGCATGGATAGAAGATAGGCTGGTTAACAGGAAACAGAGAGTGGGCATAAATGGCTCATTTTCTGGTTGGCAGGATGTGACAAGTGATATGCCACAGGTATCAGTGGTGGGGCCTCAACTCTTTACAATTTATATAAATGATTTGGATGAAGGGACTGATGGTGTGGTTGCCAAATTTTCTGATGGCACAAATGTAGGTAGGAAAGTAAATTGTGAAGAGGAGGTAAGGAGGTTACAAAATGAAATAGATAGGTTAAGTGAGTGGGCAAAGATCTGGCAAATGGGGTATAATGTAGGAAAATTTGAGGTTGTCCATTTTGGAAGGATGAATAAAAAAGGAATATTACCTAAACAGTGAGAGACTGTAGAGCTCTGAGGTGCAGAGGGATTTGGGTGTCATAGTGCATGAATCACAAAAGGTTAGTATGCATGTGCAGCAAATAATTAGCAAAACAAATAGAATGTTATTGTTTATTTCAAGGGGAATTGAATCAAAGAATAGGGGGGGTTATGCTTCAGTTGTACAGGGCATTGGTGAGACCACATGTGGAGTACTGTGTACAGTACTGGCCTCCTTATTTAAGGGAAGATGTAAATGCATTAGAACAGTTCAGAGGTTTTACAAGATTAATACCTGGAATGGGCGGGTTACCTTATGAGGAAAGGTTGGACAGACTAGTCTTATAGCCGTTGGAGCTTAGAAGAGTAAGAGGTGACTTGATCGAAACACATTAGATCCCGAGGGCACTTGACAGGGTGAATGTGGAAAGGATATTTCCTCTTGTGGGAGAATCTAGAACTCGGGGTCACTGTTTAAAAATAAGGGGTCGCCCATTTAGTCCAGAGATAAGGAATTTTTTTTTCTTTCAGGTCGTTGTGAAACTTTGGAATCCTCTTCCTCAAAAGATGGCTGAGGCAAAGTCCTTGAATACCTTTAAGGCAGAGGTAGATAGTTTCTTGATAAGCAAAGGGATGAAAGGTTATTGGGGCAGGCAGGGATATGAGGTTAAAATCAGTTCAGCTGTGATCTTATTGAATGGCCGAGCATGCTCGAGAGGCCGAGTGGCCTCCTCCTGCTCCTAATTTGTATGTTTGTACGTTCATATGTATTCTGAACCTGTGGGGGATTGGGAGCAGATTCATATCCAACTGGTTTAGGCCACATCATGTTTGGCTTCAGTGTATCGAACCCATTAGGTTTAATTTGTACATTAATAGTGAATTCCAGACATTCAGTAATGATAGTTACTCCAAGCATTTTGCTCTTTACCGTATGGTCTGCTATGTTAGGTGGGCATTTTATTTTTCCACCACAGTCTGGTTTGAATTTGATTGTCCCCATTAGAAGTCACTGTTGCATTTGTTAACTCTCATACAGCAGCCAGAACATCAGTAATTGTTTCAAAATATTATTTGAGATTTACTTTGTATGTTATTATATATTAGTATGTGAATTATCTGAGCTGAGGGTGGAAGTTTCCTGTTGCTTTAATTGCTTCCAGAGGGGTCCAATGGCATTTGGAAAATGCAGCACCAAATGAGATGAAGCAGTCATTGTTTGACGATGTGGTTCATAAGTTTCTTGAGTGCTTTTGGTAAAGCTCTATCTGGTGTCATTAACTGATGCATGGAGCCAATTGGAAAATATCAACCATGTTCTAATTGAATGGCAGAACAGGCACAGAGGGCTGAATGGCCTCCTCTTGCTCCTATGCTCCTAACCCCACATGCACATTTACAGTGCTGAGAATTTGGAAAACTCCCAATGCTCTCATAAATCAAATGCCATTCTGGCTAACATCATGTGGTTGATGAGGAACTGGAACTATGGCCATGTAGAACTCCAGATGAGATCACAGCTCAAGGGTAGGGTACACAAGGAAAATCTCTCCTCCCTTTATCTTATTCAGGGTCTCCTGGCTTATGAATAAATATCCAGTTGTTTCCGTGAAAATTGTGGTCATGTTTCTGATCAGTGCATTCATCCTTATTGACAATGGTTCAATTTCTCTTTGGGATTGGCAGGTGGATCTCTTGCTGGTTGAAGTTTAAAACCATGATTATTGTGACTTGCTTTAACTTAACAGTGTATATCAAAGAGCTGACATGAGGAAATTAGTGCCCCTGAATGCTCATTAATTGTTTGCCCTGCATAAACAATCATTTCATCAAGGAACCTAATAGATGGCATGATGCGCGCTTCTGTGAAATCATAAATGTGGTTAGACTTTCCAGTCATCAGCACAACCTTTTTTTTAGCCTTAAAGCAGGTAGCCCACCAGGAAACTGATTTAGTCCTTTCTGATATATTATTCAACATTATAGACGGATAGAAACAGGAGTAGGCAATTTAGCCTCTCCAGCCTAATCTGACATTCAACGAGATCTGATCTGTGACATGGAAACTTGGAAAAATGTCCAGTGACCATGTGTTGTACCTGTCCAAACTGCTACATTTCTTTATATGCCAAGTAACTTTATTGAATCAGCAATTCAATAAATAGGTCTCCAAAATTAATTTCCACAACCCTATGACATCCCCCCTTAAACACACTCTAATAATTCTATTAAGGTTGTCAAGTATCACTTGCTTTTTTCCGAATTGGTGTCGTTCTTCAATAATTGAAATAAGCATTGATTTTACCTTATATTATCATCCCTTGAACCACATCCGCTGTTGTTGTTAGCTTGACTGGTGTACAGTTAGCTGATATATCCTTTTCAACTGTCTGAAATGCAGGTGTTACATTGGTGACATTCCCATCCCCTGGTACAACATCCATGCTGAAGAATGTATGACAGATTGTTGTGAAAGCCTTTGTTATTTCCTTTTGTATTGCCCCCAGCATTCTAGGATGTTTGCCAAATGGAGCCTTTTCCAATTTGAATGTCACCCATTTTTTCAGTGCCATTTCCTTGTCTCTGTGTAAAGCTGTCTAATTCCTTCACCACCTTCTGTTGTGCATTTTCTTTCCCATCGTCATTCTTCTGTAAGAGAGACAAAAAAAAACATGCAAGGTACTTATTTAAGAACACTTTCATTCCTTCAAATTCCAAGGAACTTCCATTTTCATATTTGGGACCTTCCCTTTCTTTACCTACATTTAATGTGTTACTTAATTTCTTTAACATTTCCCTGTTCTCTGTCAATCTTCTTTCATAGTTCCTCTGACTTTCAAATCTTTCTTGCTTCTTCTTTACATATTTTCTATCTTCTACTGTTTTTTATTAGCCCTAGCTTGGTCATATCCTCGTTTTTAGGGCCTTGTTTCATTGTCCTTTGATCAGGTGTTCTATTGCATGATTATCAATGATTTAAGGCTAGGTGTCACATCCCTTTATCATTGAAATATCTCTGATGATTTCCTGTATAAATGTTTCCTGTTATTTGCCAACTGTCTTATCTGCCACATTTTTTTCTAATTTTTTTTGGGCTTTTCTTTCAGAAAATTGATCTGAAATTTGTTTTTTTCACTCAAATACTTTTACTTTCACTGTCCCCTCTCCTTTTCAGTTTATATATCAACCCCAATTATCTCACTGTCACTGCTTCCCACTTCACATTACCCATTTGCCATTGTCCTTTTCCTATAGAACTAAGTCCATCCCAGTCTCGAGGGTTGTGGGTTCATGTCCCACTCCTGGAAAACCAAGAACTGTGATTGTACTCGAAAGAAGTTGCAATCTGTGACTGTTGGTAACTCGAAAGAGTTTCCTTGTTGACCTAAAAGCATCCTAAGATCTGTATTTATGAGCTTTCATCTTGTAAAGGATTTCCACCACCCCATTCCACTTCATCAGCTATTTAACAGGACAATTTTTTTAGAAGCTTGTTCAAATTTTTACTTTGTTTTATTTATCAAAAAGATCACTCTTGTATATTTGCACTCTTTTCGATTTGTGTAATTTTCACCCAAAATTTTTATTCTTTTTATTCCTTTCTCCCTCTGAAAATGTGCATGAAAGGATTGATGTTACGTTTTCAATTCTTAACCCTCCTGGCTAAATACCAACAACAATGCTCTCTTATTTATGTTCTCACAAACCTGTTCAATAGGCATAATTTTGTTGAGTTGTATCACATAGCATGGTTTGTTCCTGGGTGGTATTCGTTGGCCATTACTGCTGTTCATTTTTGAGGTAATTATTCTGTTTTTGTGTCTGTTTGCTGCCAGTGTTTTTTTTAAAATCTTGTATCACTGACATTAATAAACACCACTGCCCAGATGTTGATCCCTTTCCATGTGAAGAAGGGAGTGTAACTTTATATGGAAGTCATTTAACTTTCCACCACAATTTTGGGATATATTTTCTACCAACAATTAGATATGTCTGCATCTGGTGGTAATTCTGTAAAATGGATGGAATTCTTGGCACAGTCGCTTGCCCTTTGGAGTTGGTTAGACCAGCTTCAAGGAAAGAAAGTGTTGAACTCATTTTCGTGACCTGTTGTTCATAATTTACCATCCTTTTCTCTATATGCACTTCTTTGTGGAAATGTGAAAGGAAGCAACATTGCCCTCAGTGTGCACTGATTCAATGGGAATTGTTTAGATTATGGCTTTTAAGCAGCCATGACCAGGCTTATGGTTACACGGTGGGGGGGGCGGGGTGAGGGATGATGATGGTGTCTTGGCATCTGTGCTGGTTAGTAAACCAACCAGAGGACTGTTTATTCTGGTTGCTCCCTGGGGTTGAAAGGCGCTGTTTTAATGCTCAACCTTTTGAATGCTGAAAATAGCACCAACTGTGTCAATTTAGAATCAATCTTTTATAACTTTCCTCTACTTATTAGCAGTCCCAACCTATTCAATTGAAGATTTAATGCACTTAGTCCACCTTTGTAGAAGTCCCTATTCCAGTCTGAAGTCTATCTTGAATTTCTCGAGCATATAAGGTGTTACATGCGTCCAAATTTTGACTAACCTCTGTGAGCATTTCTTTCTGAATCTGTAAGAAATAATTACAAGGCAGAATCGATATGTTTGGTTGATTCTGACCTACTGTCTCCCTCCTCCCTGTGTGACGCATACTACTGTTTCTGCTATTTTTCTACCTCCAGTGGGTCCTCTGTAATAATTGTTTCATCATGTGGCTCTAAGAATGAGCTTGCATTTAGGTAGCACCTTTCACAGCCTCAGAATGTCTCAAACTGATTTACAGCCCATGAAGTACTTTTTTGATGCGTAGTCACTGGTGTGATGTACGGCAGCCAATCTGCATGCACCAATTTCCCACAAACAACAATGTGTTAAGCATCAGATAATCTGCTTTAGTGATGTTGATTAAGGATTGAGGTTTGGCCAGGGCGCTGGGCTAACTCTCCTGCTCTTCTTCAATATAGTGTCATGGGAGCTTTTACACCTATCCGAGAGAGCCTTGGTTGAGCTTCTCAATGGTGCAGCACTCCCTCAGTACTGCATTGAATTGCCAACCTAGGTCTTCTGATCTATAGAGTTTCTTTCTGTGTATTGGCAATGTCCCTGATTCTAGGTGATAGCCTGTCTCTTCAGCTGAATACACTAGGGTGATCTATAAATAGACACTAACTGGTTCTGAGGTTGGAGATAAGAATAAATTCTGAGGGATGCTCCCTTTTGATGATTTGTTATGCCTGCGTGTAAAGACGTTTACTTAATTAAACGATTGCAAAACTCTTGCTCAATTGTTGGGTAATCATTTGGAAGAAAGCATTATTTCTAGGTGTGGATGTCAAACCATCACACACAGAACCTGAAAAGCATATTTAATAAATTGAGGTATGCAAAAATTTTATAACATATAAATGCTGACCACATGATGTCCTATGTAGGTTATAGTGGCCAGAGGTCTTCTTTCAGAAGGAGATGGGAATTTTTTCTTCTCTCATGTCTCCTCCCACCACACCACATTCCCCTCTGCCCACCAATGTCCACCATACATGATTTATCAGTGTCATCTTGCATTGTAGCCAAAAGTCTTGGTTTGATCCCAGGATGGTGCTGAGGTAATTTACCTTACAGATTCTTGGAAGCACTACAATTATTGCCATTGTTACTGGGCAAGGAGGCAACACAAATTACAATCGGCTTCATCCCTTATCTTCCACATTCCCTGGTGGAAATATTTCATGGGCGGACATTACGTGAAGACAGCATTAGGATCGAGCATAATGTAGTGTCCCCAGAGCTGAATAGAACCACTCTGCTTTGATAGCCATTGCCTGGACTTGGCTCTGAAGCATAGCTACTTTTGTGATGTTGCAGCAAAATATTCCTACATGTGGGACCATACTTTGTCATGAGTCACTGCTTTAAAAATAAAATTGGTAAGAAGAGAGAATCAGAGAGCGAATTAGAGGAGAAGGTGGCAATGAAAAATATTTTGACTTCCCTCATGCTTTAATCTTCACTGGGGTCTGTTATCATGATGTTTTGCTGGCAGCAAGAATTGTAAATTTACACTGTTCTCAGATCTACAGGAATTTCATCATTTAAAGAGAGTCCAGATGTGAGTCTGTATGCAGGGGACCAGAAAAACCATTCCCTAATCCATGTGGTGTCATTCTGTTTTTGTTCTACACTTACACTCATTTTCTGTACTGTTCCCCCAACATACCTTGTAGATGTGTGATACATGGTCATAGACAGGTCAGGATAGTCCAAAATTTGGCTCAGGGTCTAGATAAACTGAAGGAACAAGTGCGGCCAGCAGTAGCGACCTATAGGCAAATGAAATGGCAAAAAAAATGGCAGCAGGATTATTGAAAGAAAAGCCAAAGGAGGCAACAACTGAGTAAAACCAAAGGAAAATCTAAGGTATAAGCAGTGACAGAGGGAAAAGCAGAGACAAGAGAGAGTAAGAAATGACAGTGTAGTAAAGCACAAAGATTGACATCCAGAAGGGAATAATCAGACAATGGTGAACAACTGGGCGATAAATGCTATACATGCCAACATACAAATTAAGAGCAGGAGGAGGCCACTCGGCCCCTCGAGCCTGCTCCCCCATTCAATAAGATCATGGCTGATCTGATTGTAACCTCAAGCCCACATTCCTGCCTACCCCGATGACCTTTCACACCGTTGTTAATCAAGAATCTATCTAGCTCTGCCTTAAAAATATTCAAAAACTGCTTCCATGACCTTTTGAGGAAGAGAGTTCCAAAGGCTCACAGCCCTCTGAGAGAAAATATTTCTCCTCACCTCTGTCTTAAATGAGCGACCTCTTATTTTAAATAGTGACCCCTAGTTCTAGGTTCTCCCTCCAGAGGAAACATCCTCTCCACATCGAACCTGTCAAGACGCTTCAGGGTCTTAAGGTTTCAATTAAGTCACCTCTTGCTCTTCTAAATTCCAGTGGATATAAGCCTAACCTGTCCAGCCTTTCCTCATAAGACAACCTGCCCATTCCTGGTATTAGTCAAGTAAACCTTCTCTGAACTGCTTCTAATGCATTTACATCTTTCTTTAAATAAGCAGACCAGTACTGTGCACAATACTCCAGATGCGGTCTTACCAATGCCCTATACAACTGAAGCACGACCTCCCTACTTTCATAATCAATTCTCCACACGATAGATGATAACATTCTATTAGCTTTCCAAAATTACCTGCTGTACCTGCATACTAACCTTTCATGATTCATTCACTAGGACACCCAGATCCCTCTGAAACTCAGAGCTCCTCCATCTCTCACCGTTTAGATAATAAACTTCTTTTTTATTCTTCTTGCCAAAATGAATGATTTCACATTTGCCCACATTATACTCCATTTGCCAGATCTTTGCCCACTCACTTAACCAATCTATGTCACTTTGTAGCTTCCTTATGTCCTCTTCACAATTTACTTTCCTACCCATCTTTGTGTCGTCAGCAAATTTAGCAACCATTCCTTCAGTCCCTTCACCCAAGAGATATATATAAATTGTAAAAGGTTAAGGTCCCAAAACTGATCCCTGGATCAATCATCACATCCTGCCAACCAGAAAAAGACCCATTTATGCCAATTGTCTGCTTCCTGTTAACTAGCCAATCTTCTATCCATGCCAATATATTACACCCTACACCATGAGTTTTTATTTTCTGCAATAACCTTTGATGTAGCACTTTATCAAATGCCTTCTGGAAATCTAATCACAGTACATCCACTGGTTCCCCTTTATCCACAGCACATGTGACTCCTTCAAAGAACTCCAATAAATTGGTTAAACATGATTTCCCTTTTATAAAACCATGTTGACTCCCTGATTGCCTTGAATTTTTCTAAGTGCCCTGCTGTAACATCTTTAATAATAGCTTCTAACATTTTCCATATGACAGATGTTAGACTAACTGTCCTATAGTTTCCTGCTTTCTGTCTCCCTCCTTTTTTGAATAAAGGAGTTATATTTGCTATTTTCCAATCTAATGGAACCTTCCCTGAATCTAGTGAATTTTGGAAAGTTAAAACCAGCGCAGCAACTATCTCACTAGCCACTTCTTTCAAGACCTTAGGGTGAAGCCCATTTGGACCTGGGGATTTGTCAGCCCGCAGCCCCAACAATTTGCTCAATACTACTTCCCTGGTCATTGTAATTTTCTTGAGCTCCTCCCTCCCTTCCATTTCCTTTGTTACAACTATTTCCGGGATGTTACTTGTGTCCTCTATAGTAAAGACCAAAGCAAAATACCTGTTCAATTCATCCACCATCTCCCTACTTTCCATTATCAATTCCCCAGATGCACTCTCTATAGGACCAACGCTCACTTTTTAGACTCTTTTCTTATTTAAATGTCTATATAAACTGTTACTATCCATCTTTATCTTACTAGCTAGCTTTCTCTCATACTCTAATTTTTCCCTCCTTATTAATTTTTTTGCCATTCTTTGCTGTTCTTTATATTCTTTCCAACTTTCTGACCTACCACCAGTCTTTGCCTAATTATGTACTTTTTTCTGATAATTTATTGCTGCTTTGTCCTTTTAGTAGTTTTTTCTATGAATCCATTTGAATCCTCCTTTGAGTGTCATATTTTGCTCTATAACACACCTATGAAGTGCCTTGGGTTGCTTGTTATGTTAAAGGTGCTATATAAATTCAAGTTGTCATTGCTGAATCAAAATATCTCCAATTGTTTCCATAGTGCTCTTGGTGAATCTTGTCTTGAGAAATGGTGTATAAAGGAAAAAAACCTGATAACAATTTATTGTTGCTGCTTGTGATACCTGCTTTCATAAGAACAGGAGTAGGGGATTCATCCCCTCAAGCTTCTTCCACCATTTAATAAGACCATCACTGATTTGTACCTCCTCTCCATGTGCCCGCCTTTGATCATTTACCCACCCCAAATCACTTCATATTCGTATCTAAGAAAAATCTGTTGAGCTCAGTCTTGAAGCTTTTACTTGACACAGTATCCACAGCCATTTTCAGGAAAGAATTCATATATCCATTATGTTGTGTGTGGAAAGGATGCTTCTTGATTTAATCCTAAATTGGCTAGTTTTGATTTTGAGGTTATGCCCTGTTATAATATGCCTTTAAGGGATAACAGCATGCCATCACTGGAAGGAAAATGTGTCATG
The DNA here is from genome assembly GCF_964194155.1 of Cetorhinus maximus. NCBI lineage: Eukaryota > Metazoa > Chordata > Chondrichthyes > Lamniformes > Cetorhinidae > Cetorhinus > Cetorhinus maximus. The sequence continues at coordinate 134,803,441 of NC_135885.1, read as the reverse complement.
TGATCCAGTCTCAGTTTCACTTTGGCCTGGGAGCAGAGCACAACACACACAGCTCTGCTATTGATGTCTTCAAACTTTCTATCCATTTATATATGTCCTCAAGTGTCTAGTTTAAATAAATGAACCCACAACGTGTTTACACAATCTCTTATGAGTGATTGGTTCCTACATATCATTATGAAAACGCGACAGCCCCCTTGTTTTAGATTTCCCCCCGCCAGAGGAATTAGTTTCTCTGCACCTCCCCTATCTCCCTACACCTCACTTATCTCTCTACACCTCCCTTATCTCTCTACACCTCCCATATCTCACTACACCTCCCGTATCTCACTACACCTCCCGTATCTCACTACACCTCCCTTATCAATTCCTTTTTATCATTATAACCCTTTAACTCTTATGTAACTTCTTAAAAGTTTTATTTCATATGAGAACCATTGCTAAAATCTATTTGGCAAAGACACATTAAGCTTCATTTTCTGTATTGCATTAGCAGCAAGTCTCACACAGTCAGCCAAGTTGGCCATGTCAACTTGCCTTAAGAAAGCATTAAAGAAGGAAAGTCAATATGCCTGTTCTTTTAAGCAGACCCTGTGCAATCCACTAAATCATGGACTCTCTCCAACTAACTTCTCCCATGGGGAAAGTTTCAGCAAACAAATGGAGGTGCAGAAGCCACATATGAAATTGATGCTCATGTAGCTTGTGTTTCCAATTGCCAACAGCTGACAATTTGCATTAGTACAAGAAAGTAAAGTCTGATGCTTTGCAAAAAAGAATGGACTATTCCTCTGAGTTTATGTTTTGCGTTTGTTAAAATAATGGCTTCTTCTTTAGAACTCAACTTTTGCAGAACTTCTTCTGTTGAACTCAACTTTTCAAATGATCCATTTAAAAAGAAGAAATCATGCAACAATAATAGTTTGCCAGCAAAACATAAATGGCGATTGTGAGCAACACCATTTGTAGATATCATTGGGGTAGAATGTCACAATGTCACTGAGTAGGAGTATTGTCTTTGCACCAGCATTGCTCTATAGTGGCACCTACGTTTTTACTAACAAGCTGCCTGATTTCAGAATGCCTCCAGTCAGATGTTATGAAATAGGATGATGAAAGGGTGAATCATAAATGCTGGTAAGGGAACAATATTTATTTGTTTTGGCATTATGGGACAATTTGATACACTTGGACTTTCCCTTGAATGGGCACCAATGCAATATTTTTTTGTCTCTGACTCTATTTTCAAATTTTTCATTTTTTAATCAGTATTCAGTCTTTTCCATTGATGCACTAACCTCTTCGCCCAGGCAGTCTCCTGTTGCACCTTTAATTCTTGCGCTTACCAAGTTCCTTTCTATTGTCGCCCTTGTCTTCTGCTACCAGTTTTGACGAAATGCAGGGGACATATGTAGTGCAAACAAAAGCAATTTGTTAAAATGCAAAACAGGCCGGTTATTCAGTTTATTCACAGCACAGGCCATACTGTCAAAGGATTCATAGATCTACAATGTTACTTATAACCCTAATATTTTGCGTTGTCATTAAGCTCCATTTTGATACTTGCAGCCTGTTTTTAAGATATCAAAAAACAAATAATTGCCAATGATATGCCAACAAAGAATACAGTTCAAGAACTTAGCATCTTACTTGATCTTTGTTGCACATATCTACCTTTGACTTAACCCTACACATTCTCAGTCTTCCTTATTGGTTACCTGCATTTCAGCACATGTAAGGCAGAACAAGCGGGAACATGTTTGCATGGCCATTGTGTTAGTAGACTTTCTTTGTCTCTGTCTTTCTCTGCACACGTGCCTTTATCTTTATCTGCCTCTTGCTTTAGTGTATATCAGGTTATACATGCATACATCACAGACAAAATCTTTCACATTAAATGTCTTTGCATCCATGTCATGAGATATTAATGTCGATAATGTTATTGGAAATTATTTTTAAATTGGAATTGTAGCGGGGTCTGTGTCTATGGGCTGAATTCTCCGGTCAGCAAGCTGGGGCGGAGCCCACTCGCCGACACGTTAAATGATGCGCGGTGACATCAGGCATGCGTCCCGACGTCACCGCGCATTATTTAGATTTTCAGTTTGGTGGGTGTGCTACTGAACCAGCTGCGTGCCTGCAGAACTGTCAAAGGGCTATTAAGGCCATTTAAAACCTCAGTTATTAACTCAATTAAATGAGCTGCCTGTCCAACCTTAAGGTTGTCGGGCAGACGAAGAGCCCAGGCGGCCTTCGCATTTTTCATGAAACCTCATCCACGGGCGAGATGAGATTTCATGAAGTGTTTTAAAATCTAATAAAAATGTTTACATTAATTCTTTGACATGTCCCAGCTCATGTGACAGTATCACATGAGGGGACATGTTTTAACAGTTTTTTTTCTTCTTTATTTAAATTTACACATGTCAAACTAATCTCCCTAAGGCACCTCTGTGCCTCAGGCAGATTTCTGTGCTCCTCCGCGCGCATGCGCAAAAGGGCACAGGAAATGACTCAGGGGATCCCCCCCCCCCCCGCCCGCACAGGGAATGCACAGCGCTTCTGGGTGAGTGTCACGATGGGCGGGCCTTAATTGGCCTGTCCATGTAAAATGACGGCATTGACCCAATTGGGGGCACCGATTGGGTTCATGCCCGTCCCTGCCTGCCCCCGCCCGCCCCTGCACAACCCCCCCCAACAGGGGGAGAATTTTTCCCTATGTGTGTGTTTGTGTGTGTCTTAATTGGATTAAAGCTAGCTAGTCTGGGTGCTTTGATGTATAGTCGTTTGAGATGTTAATTGAGTAAACAGTAAGGAGGATAGAAGGTAAAGTATAAATTTGCATTTGTTGAATAAAACATTCAAGAATGGGAATAAAATTTTGCACCTAGCTGGGAGACACCAAGCATTGTATTTATATTACTAATAAAATCAGTGAGATGAAAATGTTATTGTTAGAAGATGTGACATTAAAACCCTAGGATACCATGGAAAATTTACAAATTTAAATTCAAAGGAAAAGCTAGGTATAAACAGAAAGGTGTTTGTGTGTGTAAGTCAGGGGCATTTAAGATCTAACCAGCCTGTAAGCCTGCAACTGTGTCTGCAAAGGAACCTCTTTTTGAATTCATAAGGTCAAATGTGTTTTACCTGATGTCTGTTTAAAGTCTATCGGTCACTGTGGCCTTGGTGGAGATTTACCTGAGAGTAATTAATTTGGGGATTTTTAAAAAAGTTATTATGGCAGTGATTTGTAGACATGTGTATGTGTTTAATTTGTTATTAAGTTAATAAATGTTTAATTTAGTTTTATATAAAAAAAACCTCTTGAGGCTCAGTGGTCTTATTCCTAAATTCAGAGCTGCATCTCAAACATACCAATTGAAAGCATAGGTTATGACAGTTGTTCAAGTTTCCCCCTGGGATTTAAACAACTCAGCTTTTATCAACTGCTGTGTCATAACAATCCATGACACATTTCTGATTGGCTTAAAGACCCACTATCTACCAAGTTTTTGTTTATGCGTTCATGAGATGTCAGTTGTAACACATCAGTGACAAGGCCAGCATTTATGGACCATAACTAATTTCCTTGAGAAGGTAGTGGTGAGCTACCTTCTTGAACCGCAGTCCATGCTAATTCTAGACTAGTTAAAAAGTTATCACTGAAGAAAGTTATCACTAGGGTAAGAGGAACCCACCCAAATTCATATGCATTAATTTTGAAAATCACCGATCTAATACCAACAGTGATCCAAACCCATTGTTCCAGTTATTATTTCAAACTAATTTCAGCTGCCACTAATCCAGCTGAATGTAAATTCATACAATTAATAAATAATTTTGTGGGAACAATATACCAAATTTATCCATTAAGTCAGAGATTATACACTAGAAATGTCTGCAGGAAGTCACCCTACTTGGACCTCCCCTTCACTGGATTCTAAGGGTGGAATCATCCCAGATTTGCATTAAGTGCGGCAGTGTGCGGGTAAAACAATGTTTTACCTGCCAGTCACAATGGTGGCTTTTCACGTTGTATCATCACAAATCCGATGCATTAATTATGCATTCACGGGAAACATGCCATTTCAATGGAGCGGGCTCTCATTCGCCCGCCATGCCATCACCTCGCTGCTTCAGCATGCCGGGCATCATATTTAAAATCCAGCCGTGCGCACGCACCTCAGTGCCTCCAGCCCATGCCTGCTGCACAGAAGACATGGCCCTGAAAGGCAAAAAGACTGCAGCCCCCCAGGTTCAATGAGGCTGTGCCTTTTGGACACAGTGGAGGCTCACCGTGATGTCCTCTACTCCACTCTGGCTGCAGGATGTGCAGCAAGCTCACTAATCTGGCTTGGGAGGCAGGGGCAGCAGTGGTCAGTGCCAACGCCCTTCAAAAGAGGACAGCCACCCAGTGCCACAAGAGGGTGAACGATCTCCACTCCGCCAGGGTGAGTCACTCTTCTCATCACTCTCAACTCACACACTCACAAACCCATCACACATCCACAGAGTCCTCACACACTGCTGGTTCAAGGGACATCACCATTCACTCTCTCACACATACCTTCATTGTCCTCATCCCGTCCATGGGACCACTCACGATGCACACAGGCTAGGCATACTTATCATCTGGCCTGGCGGGTGTCCTGCTTACATTCTCTCCATCTCTATTCATGCTGGACAAGCTGGCACACAACAAGAGGAGAAGTCGCAGACCGGTGGAGGAATGCCTGAAATCAAGGTCTTCATGGACTTTGAAAACAGCCATCCAGCTGGCCAGCGAGGATCTGGACTGTTCCTGTGCTGATAATGAGGTCGGCGCTGTTCTACCAAGTGAGGGTCCAGCAGTGCAACATCCATCAGACAACCATGCTGTGACTGATGTGCCCTGTTTCACAGACCACTGCCATTCACTAATTATCTCTCCTTGCTTCCGCAGGCACATCTGGGAAACAGCTGACAGAGTCCACGACCCAGGGCCTCCAATCAAGCCCCAAAGAAACCTCTGAAGAGGAATCTGGAGGCACCCTCCCTGAAGTCCCATCACAGCGCTCACCCACACCTTCCACCAGTGCAGAGACACACACTTCGGTGGGACCTAGCTTTAGAGTAGCCTCAGGGTCATAATCTTGTGAGCACATCGCACTGTCTGATCCAGAGCAGGTGGAGGCAGGGACTTCCCAGGTCCCCGGCACTTGGAGGACTGCTGGAGGCTAGAAATTTGCTGACTCCGTGTCAGATGATGAGCCTCTGGACTCGGTCATGTCACAGTTGCTGGAGCTGCAAAGGCAAGCTCGGGAACATCAGGAAGGGATGTCCCTCAGATTGCAAGGCACAATGGAGGAGTCTGTCCACCTTCAGTCTGAGGTGATAGCGCCGGCATTGCAATGCACCAAGGTCAACACTGGTAGGATGGCGGCTGCCGTGGAGACCTTGGTCCACGATGTCGCTCCTGCACCGCTGTGTGGGCTCAACTCCATCACTGACGCCATAGTTGGCCTCCAGCGAGCGGGGTGCCAGGCAGCTCGTTGTCACTCCAGCTACCCCCTTCTACTCAGAGTCAGCCAGGGACCCTTGGGCACTCATAGGGAGGAGGATCAGCAGGTGCACACTCTGGGCCCATCCATCCAAGTGACTCCGGGAGTGTCCGACCCATCCGAATCCCCTCTTCCTGTGACAGCAACTCCATCTCCATAGGCTGAGGAGGGCGCCACTGTCACACAGCAGGACCCCGAAAGCAGGCCGGGGCCCTCCAGAGGATGCCCACCAAGGTCATCACAGACAGGGTGTCACAGTCAGCAGGCTGCCTCCACCTCCGCTGTGGATGTCGGGGGAGCATCAAGACATAGCGACAGGGTTAGGAAAGTTAAGGGGAATTAGTTGCACAGCCTGAGCATGGGTGTTAATCACTTGTACATAATGCTCACTATTGTCAATAAACTCCCAAGAATGTCTCCCTGCCTATGGCTCCTTGTTCTGATGAGCAGTGTTCGTGTCACTCAGATGTGAAACCTTTCTGCACAAGATAAAGGCAGGTGTCTCAGTCCAGGGTCTCTTCCCTGTGCTT